>NW_025952959.1:1200000-1800000 GCF_022264815.1 Rhodofomes roseus | reverse complement strand
TGAGCCTCTCAGACAGATCGCTGCATGCGCCGACCGGCATCAGATGAACGAGCACTAGAGGCGAGGCGAGTAAAAGGCACTCACGCGATGTCTATCCTCTGGTGGATACGGCAGTATGCCTCGCTGATGAGGTACCGTGCGTTGTCCATGAAGTCATCCCTGAACTCGGTGAGGAAGAAGTCGTTGCCAACGACGTGCTCCGCGCGCCCCAGCTCCTTCTGCGCAGCCTCGAAGTCGAACTCGACGTAGAGCTCCTTGAGGAAGTTCGTGGTCGGATCCTGGTATTGGTACTCCTCCATCTGGATGACTTTGACGATTTCCCGAATCGAGTGCCGCACACGCGAGGAGAGGGCTCCGGTACTCGACTTGCGCGAGAGGACGGCGGCGGCGGCAAGATAGCGGAGGATCCACGGGCAGGAGGTTTGGATCGTGTTAAGGTAGGTAGGGGAGAGGAAGGTCTCGAGGAGGAGGGTGCGTCCCTCCGGGTGGTTGAAGTAGACGAAGAGGGACCAGTGGAGGAGCCACGTTCGCGAATGAAGCTGGGTGAGCGCGGGATCGGTGATGCTAGACGACGGCGCGGAGGCGAACTGAGGTACAGAAGGCGACCGCGAGTCGATCGCCTCGCGTAGAGTGTTGAGCTCCTCGAGCGCGACGTCCCATTTTCCTGTGAGGATATCGGACGCTAGTTTGCCCCAGTGAGCAGACATGGTGAGGTCGGGGTCGGTGGAGAGGACGCGGAAGTGGTAGAGGTAGTCGGCCGCGCCACTGTAGTTTCCATAGCTATATTGGAATTGCCCGAAGTTGTAGAGGGCGTTGATTTGCTCGAGGGTGACCTTTGAAGAGATGGAGAGATGATACGAAAGATAGGATGAGCGTGCGTACATTGTAATGCTCCTTGAGGTATTGCAAGTTCTGGTTCTTGTCCTGGCGCAGCGACTGCGCTACCTCAGGGTTCGTGATGACATCGAGGACAGCCTGTGCGTCTTGCTGGAGGCGTTCGTTGGTCGAGAGAGCGTTCTCGCGCTTGCCCGCGAATTCTGCTGGGTGTCGGCGGCGCGAACGAATGGCGATGATCGGAACTCACCGTCTGGCACGGCCTCGTCTGGGTAAAGCTGCTCGAACAGACTGACTGCATAGTCGACCATGTTGGTCTCCTTCGCGAGCTCATACTGGGCCTTCTGGACCTGCTCTGCGGGGAAGAGCTCGTTTTCGACGATGTGTGTGAGGAGGGGAAACACGAGATGCCTGTCGCAGTGGGGGATGATGGTTCTCGTGAGGTCGTATTCCGCCATTTTGGATGCGAGGGGATGCGGCGACGAGCAGGCTGCTTTTGAGGACGGCCACACTCAAAATTCGACCTGCCCGATTGGGCGAGCGCGTGAGCACGTGCGCCCCGCCGACACGTCCTCCGCGCGCGCACAACGCCCTCCACAACGCCCACAACGGCCTCCACACCGCCCACGCCGTCGCCCACGCCGTCTCTGCTCCCAGCATGACTGCCATCACCCGCAACCTGCCGTGGTTCGTCAAGGACCTAGGGGTCGCCATTGTCGGCCAGGTGCGTATTGTGCTCGCCCAACTGCAGCCCGCAACTCACCGGCAATCGCAGCATTGCTATTCGTCTCTCGTCGAAAACCTAGACCTGGGCGATGTAGCCTGCCTCAAATACTCCCTCTCCAAGGGCCTGGGAGTGGGCATTGTCCTCGGCGGCTCCATCATGAAAGTGCCTCAGCTGCTTCTCAGTACGTTCTCTCTTCCGTACCCGCTGCGACTGCTGATGTGCACTAGTCGTATCCGCACGGTCTGCGCGCGGCATATCCCTCATCGCATACGTCCTCGAGACACTGGCCTACGCCATCACCCTCGCCTACTCCTACCGCAACGAGTTCCCCTTCTCCACTTACGGCGAGAACCTCTTCCTCACCCTCCAGAACGCCGTCATCACCCTCCTTATCATACATTACCCTGCAACGAGACAACTCACGCGGGCCCCGTCATCTGCACCGCGCGTGGCTTCAGCCGCACTCGCCATGGTCCTATGCGCCGCAGCCTTCGTCTTCCTCCCAAAGTCTGCGCTCACTCCCCTCCAGCTCGCAACGCTCCCTCTGTCCCTCTTTTCCAAGTTTCCGCAAATACGGCAGAACTACCGCTCCAAGAGCACCGGCCAGCTCTCTGCCTTCGCGGTCATCGCCCAGATAGGCGGCTGCCTCGCGCGCTTGTTCACCACCGCGACCGAAGTCGGGGACCCTCTCGTCAGCGCAGGCTTTGCCCTGGCCCTCGCGTTGAACTGCATCCTCGGCGCGCAGATGTGGATATACTGGGGTCAGGAAGAGAAAGACGACTACGGCAAGGTATCGATTGGGCTGACTACGCTCAATACGCCCGCCGAGGAGAAGCAGAGGCAGTGGTCGTCCGCACCAACCCCGGCTATATCGAGCGCGAAAGTTGAAGTCGTCGTTCCTCCTCAGTCGCCGAGGGCCTCTGGTGGAAGGAAGTGGGCCAGAAAAGTTGATTGATCTTTCCGCCTAGTCATTGCTCCGAGTCTGCTTTCGGGTAATTTATACAATCGTTTCTTTCGGTCCACTTGAAGTACGCTGCCTGCCCACCGTTGACGCGTTTCTCCTATTTCTCACCCGCACGCCTGATCTGCCATGTCTGTAGGATGGCGTCAACACTTGCTCAGGTGATTGCGGAGTCAACACATACCAACTCGTACGTCTTCACTGCATCTTCGTATGAGCTGAGGATGCTCGAGCGCGCGCCGCTGTTCGGCTCGCGTATGGCATCGATTATCGTCGATAGCTCCGAGTAGAAAGGGTCGTCCTGAGGTGCGTTAGACGTCTATTCAGTGTGAGAGATGCTTGCATAAACGTACATCTGGAAATGTGTGCATTTCTAGCGGCGCCGACTTTCGTCAACATCGTACGCATGAAAATAATGCTTGGACTAGCAGACCTTCGCCCGCCACACCCGGCCTGCGAACGGACAGCACAGGTGTCGATCCGTACGGGTCAATCAGCTTGAGTCTATATCCATCCGCGTACACTTCAAATTCCGTATCGTACGTTGCACCTGTGCAAACCCATCGCCCGCTCAGCATCGACGACGAACGTGCGTTTGGGTGACCTACCGTGCAACGCGATGACATGGGTGAGTGCGCCCACGGCGCCGCCTGCGTACTTCCACGTCGCGCTCGTCAGCCTCGGGAGCCGTTTCTCGGGCGGGATAGCAGTCTCGTCAAAGCGCTTGGCTGAGAGTGCGCCGGGGGCTTCGTCGTGCGACACGATGTGAGCGGAGACGGAGGGTAAGACGACATCGCCGCCGAAGTAACGCGAGAGATCGCCTGGCGGGGGCGAATATGAGTGGCTGTGACTGCAGGCAAGGACGGGCTGACAGACAGAAGTGCGTGGCTTGCTCGACGATGGCTGTGTGAGGGACAAGGTCGTTACCGATGTCGCAGATGCAATAGGCTACCTCTGCTTACGGCCGCCCGACGAATCTTTGTTCCACCATGACTGCGACGATGAGGTGGTATGGGCGTGGTCAACAGGATTCGCGACTACTCACAAGTTTCCGGGCCCATTCGCTGCAGCAATGAGATGCATCAGCGCAACGATGACGCCTGCACTATGAGTGAACGCACTAAGCCATCACGTATCTCGCATTCGTCCCCATCACTACTAGGTTGTTTTCCTTGATGATCTGCCTGTAACGTATGTGCAGGGAGTCTTCACTTTCACGGCCGCTGAGTACTTACTTCATCATTTGTACCGCTGTGGCACGAGTCCAGGATCACCCGCATGGCCGGCAACAGCTGCAGTAGTACCTACCTTTGGAATACCGCAGCATATACCCGACGCCGACGAGCGTTCGCCGCTTGTCTAGCTCAGCAGCTACCCGCCAACAGCCATCCACAGGCCCGCTACTGACAGGCTTCTCGACGAAGAGCGCGCAGCCCGGGAACGCACTGGTGAGCTGCAGCTCGAGATCCTTACCTGAGAGGTCGCTCCCGCGCGCAAAGGGCGGAGCCCCAACAACAGCCAACCTTACGCATCCCGCGTTGAAGGTCTACTCGAGGACATAGTAACTGAGGAACGTACTGAGGAAGCAGGTCATCCGAGAGGGCCGCGGCGGCTTCGGAGACGGTTGAGAATGCCCTGCATGAGACATACGCTGGGGCGACTTCAGACGCTAGCTTGCCTTCCAGAGCAGCAGCGGCGCGGCTCTGGTCGGGGTCAACGAGACCGACGACGCGGAGTGACTTTCCTAGTTTGCTGGACACGCCGATCCTTGTACCAATATGTGCTAGAGATAAAAATACGACGCACCTCTCGAGACGACGCGACTGATACAGTTGGTGATTAGAGCAAACCGTCAGATTCAGCGGCTGCGCACTGACATGATTCCACGGCCCTTCGACTGATCCTGTGAATAGGCGGGAATCAGTCCGCAGAGATGTGTTGTTGCCTGTCCTGTGCGTACCAAAATTGATTTCTCCCGCGCCGACAAGGAGGACGTTGAAGGTCATGGTTGGCTACAAGGGGGTTAGTCTTGCGACACGTGGGTCGAGTCGATGTATCGATGTATCGACGGTGGCGGAAGAAAGCCTCGCATGTGCTGAAGACGAGCTCATCGATGCCGGAGATGGTCCTCAGTAACGCGGACGCCATGTAACGCGTGAGATATGTTGGAACACTCAGCCTGGATATGGTTGCGCAGGCAGTCCACGCGAGATATATTCGCAGACTGGAATGACAGACACGTTCAGAGCAACTGACAGTGGGCGGCGGGAGACGGCCAAGCGGAGGCTGTGGTGGCAGTGGGCTGGATGACCGCGGTGCGACAGTGGCAGTGCACGTGATCTGGCGTAGTGGCATCGCGACTTTGCTCATGCCCTCCTCCGTCCCTTCTCCTAGACTTCACTTCCCTATTTGTATACGCCCATAGAATTCTGCGCTCTGATTGTATCTGGCCAACACACACTGACCCAACTCACATTTCTCCGCGATGCGACCCGTGAGACGGTGGCAGGTGCGATAACGTCCATAAATACATACCACTTTACTTGCTAATCGCGGACCAGGACAATGCACTGGTGTTCCGGCAGGACAACTCTACGGCCAGTGCGACAGACTCGGGAACAGCAGCGTCGGCAGCGAGTGCAGCGACATCCGACACTTCGGCGGCGCCCTCCGATAGCTCATCGGGCTCGTCGACGGATGGTAGTTCCCGGGCGAGCGCATCCCAGGGACCCACATCATCAACGGACAGCTCCAGTGCTGTTCAAAGTACCCCATCCTCCGCGTCGACTACCACGTACGTGATTGATTCTTTGTCGAGACAACACTGTTAAATCTCGCTAGTAGTCCCAGTTCTACCCCGCCGCCATCTTCCTCTTCAACCACATCGCCATCCTCTACCCCACCAGCATCATCCTCCACTCCATCGTCGTCGAGCTCGCAGCCACCCTCGTCTTCCAGCAGTTCTGCGTCCGCCTCGTCTACATCCTCGTCCAATGCCTCCTCTTCTTCAAGCAGCGCAAGCTCTACGTCCAGTAGCTCTTCTTCGAGTGCTACGCCTCCTCCGTCAAGTTCCACCTCTGCGTCGGGCCGCGAACTTACGATAGGCACAAGCACCATCGTTAAGACGATCAATGGACAAGTGACTACCGTACGCACGTTGCCCATATTGTGTCTTCTCTCACTCTCTCACATTAGCCGCAGTCTTTTGCGCCGATTGTCACGACGATGGGTCAGTCTGACTCGAGTGGGCTCTCGCCTGTTGCCAACAAAGGCATCATTGCGGGATCGGTCGTCGGCGTATGCGCCCTGCTCATCCTCGCTCTCGCCATGGTCGTGTTCTATCGACGCCACCGCCACAAGAAGCTCGACTTTTTCAAGCGCGAAAAACCGAAGCCACGGAGCATGTTACTCGCGGGCGAGGATCTGGACGACGTTGACATGGGCCCGCCGATGACTGCTTACAGGGATTACCCCGGCTCGATGGTGTCGCATTCGGCATCGCCCTCTGTCGCGGGCCACAACGCCTCTGGGAGCATCAGCGGTTCGCCCATGAACCCCCAGGCGTCCTACTCGCGCGTCCATGTCCCGGGCTCGCCGGTGCCGTCGCCGCACCTCATGGGAATGCGGACGTCGGAGGCCGGCTCGCTTTTCCAGGAGGAAGTCTGGCCGCCGCCGCGCAAGCCGTTCGTCGACCCGCTGGTCTCGACGGACGACCTCACGCGTATTGTGGACGACGTCATGGGCCCGCGCGAGGGGGACGGCTCGTATCCGCCCTCGTCCTTCCGCGCCGACTCGCGGCTCCGGGGCGGGCACGAGAGCACGACGTCGTTGGACTCTGCGCCGGACATCCCGCCGAGGGCGACACACGGACGGAGCCCGTCGCAGACGACGTTGCTGCCGCCGGCCAGTCCGCAGACACCGACGTGGCGGACGCCGCTGTTCGTCACGAATATGGGCTCCGAGACGCCGTCGATCTACTCGCAGCAGAGCCCGCCACTGGGCGCGAGCAAGCACCTGTCGAGCGAGTCTGCGTCGCGCCAGCCATTGTCTACGGAGGGCGAGCCGATGGGCGAGGCACTATGATGATGACGGAGGTCTCATTGGACTTACTATACGAACTGCTACTCATCGGACTAGGTACCATACTTTACGACGGATTACGATCATTGCTCTCCTTGCACTATGCATTACATACATTGCTCATTTCACGGTCTCGCCGGGACATCATCGTTCATTTTCTGCTGCTGATTTCTGCTGGTCGTTGTGGTGCGGTTCCATCGATGTACTCTACTTTGGTTGTCGGATGATGCATGGACGCTCGACCGTGATACTGACGTTGTCGCTGTCGAACTTGTTGGCCGCGCGCGACTTAGTCGCCGCACTTAACACTCGGACGCAAAGGCCGCAACTATAGGATACGCATATGCATCATTTACTAGCAACGTGCACGAGCAGCAGGGCCGGAGGACGGCGAAACAAGCGAGCGTGGTCCGTCAATTACGTTACGAGTAAGTAGGTAGGGGTACGTAGGTGCGGAACGTCGTGACATATAGCGTACAGAGGTCGTCTCGTCGATGCGTGGGGGGCCGCGGGCTGGCTCGTTGCGGGTTCTAGGTTTTACGGGAGCGGCGAGGGGGAAAGTATGGGGAGGAGCACGCGATAGCAGCCCGCGACGGTCCCCTTATTGTGATAAAATGAACACGAGAAACACGCAGTCCATCTATCGTCTGCCTGCACACCTGTCAGCGGCCTCTGCGCACGCAACGCCGGAGAGCGACTCACAGAACACGCTTAATTATCCCTATGGATCTGGTCATACCTCGGGGGCACCTCGTTCAGTGCATGCTCGTCCTCCTCGGGCGGGACACGCCCTGCGTCCTCATGCTGCATGACGTCGCCCGGGTTCGCGAGCTGCATGCCCCTTGCGGTCGCCTCGCGCTCCTTGGAGCTCGGGATGTTGCCGGCGGCGAGGAAGGGCGCGCCGCTGCCGGATCCCGAGTGCGTGGGGGACGTGGGGGAGTGCGCAGAGTAGGCCATGCTCGGGCCGGGGGAGGGCTGGCGGAAGCCGCCGGGGGCGTAGCTGGGGCCTGCGCCGGGTGGGCCGTAGCCTGGCTGCTGCTGGTTGTACTGGCTGTACGCGCTGTAGTCGGGGTACTGCGACGGGTCGGAGGACGACGGGGCGTAGTGCGACTGGGACGCGGAGTAGTGGGACGGCGCGGAGGGTACGGGGGGCGAGGCGGACCCGGGGCGCGGCTTGGCGGCGGCGGCGCCCGCTCCTGCGCCGGCGAGGCCGCCCGCGAGGAAGGCGGGGACGTTGCCGTGCTGGCGCATGCTGTCGTCGGCTGCGGCGCCGTTGCCGGTGGGGTTGTACGTGTAGGGCGTGACCTCGTCGGCGCCGGCGAGGTCGAGGTTGGGGAGGGTGGCGCCGTCGTGGCCGGAGAGGCCGACGACGCGGTCGGGGTCGAAGTTGCCGTCAAAGTCGTCGCGCTTCCTGCGCTTGCAGAGGAAGAAGAGCAGGGCGAGGAGGACGGCGAGGCCGCCGACGCCGCCGACGACACCGCCGACGATGGCGCCGGTGTGATTTGAGCCGGTGGAGGTGTTGGTCGAGCCGACGGCGGCGGTGGAGGTCACGAGCTGGACGGAGGTGACGGTGGTGGCGGCGCCCTGAGCATTTGTGGTGCTGCGGGCGGGGCACGAGGTAAGAGATAAGGCCGAAGCGCGAAGTGAGGAGGGGTGCTTACACAAAGACGGATGTGCTCGTCTGCGTGTGTGTTGAGAACGACGTGGACGTGGCACTGGAAGTCGAGCTGGCTGATGACGACGATGCACCGCTGGAGGACCCGGACGAGGACGCGGAGGCGCTGGGCGACGAGGCGCTAGCTGGCTGGGTGGTGGACGAGGAGCTCGAGGACGGGGTGGTTGTCGACGAGCTGGAGGATGAGGAGGACGAGGACGAGGACGAGGATGAGGAGGATGAGGATGAGGAGGACGAAGAATTAGTCGAGCCGGATGAACCTGGAGAAGAGGAGGCAATAAGATTAGTACTCGTAAAAGACGTGGGGGAGGATGCGGAGCTGGAGGACGATGCAGTACTTGTACTACTGGCCGCCGCAGAGGACGTGGACGCCACGGAGTTTGTGGACGTCGCGCGGGACGTCTGGGTGGGCGCGGACGACGGGGGGGTCGCGGAGGCGGACGCAGAGTCGGACATGGGCGGCGACGGTGGGAGGGAGGAGGAGAGGCGGGGAGGCCAGGCACATGGGGTGGGGTACTCGACGAGGAGGCCTGGCGAACGCAGAGGCGTCATCTGGGCACGCATCCTTAAGAGCCTCCACTCCGGCTCGGCTACCGCCCCGGCTGCCTATCACATCCTCGCATAACATAATGAAACGCCCACTCACCCGACGGCGCGCTCGCCACCTGCGCGGGCGAGCTCGATTGCTGCGACGATGCGGACATTGTTGCGAGGGTCGCGAAAGGAGAGCGACGCAGGGGGACGCTCTTTATGCCCACCACTTTTGAGTATTTGTCACATGTCTTTTTTTCGCCGAGGCCGTCTTCAGGCGCCCATGTTCCGAACGGGCTCTCTCAGCGCGCCCCTCGTCCGCCCCATCCTCCTCTCCCCGGTCCCTGCTTCTCGTTCGCCAAACCCGCCGCGTCGACCCCACGCCGACCACAGCGCCGCCGCCCACAGCGCCGCCGCCCCCAAGCCCGGTCGCCCGACTGGCGGCCATGCGTCCCCGGCGACCTCGGCCTTTCTGCCTTCTCGTGCACAGCTTCGCGCGACTTCCGTCCTCCTCGTGCGTTCCACCTGCTCCCCGCTTTCGGTCGCCTCTCCCTGTCAACCCTCTGTGCACTCGTCTGCATCGATCTTGGCGTGCCAAGCGGCTCATCTGTCTTGCCCACTTTTCATCCAGTATCCCTGCCTGCCTGTAGCGACACAAATCGGAACATCCTATGCCACCCGTCTCGCCATTCGCATCCACTACGCACGCCCCCGGCCCCCCGCCGCATGGACAGATGTGCAGGTGTGTCCCCATTTGTCTCCCACGAGCCTTTTGTATGTCGTCTGTACAAGCTATCCCCGCATCTGCTGCGCGTTTCGAATGCGTTGTTGCGCAAGTTGGCTATCATGACTCAATTGTCGCAATCGCCGTTGTATAACTCTGCGCAAACCTACAGTAACCACCTCAGCGCTGCGGCAGTGCCCCAATACCCGGCGCCTACCTATTTCCGTCCAGCTCGCGCCACAACGCCTGCCTTACACGCCGCCGCCCCACCAATCCCAATACGACAAACTCGCCATGCGAGCGCACGCCCTCCCTCGCGTGTAAGTAGCTGCTGCGCCGCGGTAAATCGTGTCCGTCCGCCACCTTCCACGCTTTCCATGCCAGACGAGGTCCTCGGATCGAGGCTGGGGATACGGCTGGATCGGGCGACGGGTTTGATTCCCGGCCGCTCTCGAGGCGGCCTCCGTGCGGCTCGGCACGTCGACGCACAGCTGTGTCAGTGCGGGGAATGGGAGTGTGATGCGTGGAGGGTTGTGGGCGTAGCTGTGCGACGGTCTCATGCTGGCCGGCGCAGCTCGAGCCCGGACGGGCATCACCTCCCCGATCGCGCGTGCGAGGTTGTCGAGTTGTTGGATTTCTGAGTTTCGTTGCGTAGTAGGCCGCTCGTATGTGTACGCGTACGGGCGATGGACGAGTCGACACCGTGGATTCTGGAGAGCGCAAGTAACTTTGTACAGGCGGGCAGCTGTCTCGTTCATAACGTTAAAGAGGATTCGTGCTTTGATTGGACTTGTATTTCTAGAGCTGCGTCGACCACTCACCGAAGGCTGCCCGGCGAGTGAAGTTGACGTGCCGACCATGTCGGCGTTGTCTGTTGAAGTGAAGTGTCGTACGGAGACCAGTGTAGACCTGAGATATCAAGTCCGTCCACGTTCGTCGACAAATGAATATCACGTTCCACTAGCGCAATGTCAGTTTGTAGCCAGTTATTTCCCGCTGAAGCCCAAATGGCCCGCGGACGACCTGAGCGGGAAAGTTGCGCGAGTCATGGAAAGGGACCGCGCGAATATGCGCGAGGCCATCCAGGTAGTCCCGCTCGAAGCCTGATAGTACATGGTCAGAGCGTACGTGGGCTCCTTGCTTGCAGATGCATTGATAGAAACCAGCACGAGGGGGTGCATATGGCGAGCCGCAGGTGGGGAGATCGATGGGTGAGTTGGACCAAGGGACGCGGTGAGGAGCGGCGCGTCTGGTGCCCGACTCGGACCCACAAGAGGGCGGCGGAAGACGGTCGCAGAGGCACCGCTCGCGGGCAGGCGCTGGTCACGGCCAATGCCCGATTTGGGTGACGCCACGGTGGCGATCGATCGTGGGCCGGGCATTACGTACGACGGCGTGCTTACGCGTGCATCCTCAGCCACCGACACTGGTACCCAACGCCGACTGCCACCACTCTCCTCATCCACCATGATCCCTCTCTTTGGCCAAGACGACCTCCGCAGACGCAAAGAAATCAACCTCGGCGGCGCACGCTCTGCGTCCTACTCCGACATCCTCCAGGAGGCAAAGGCCAAGCGCTCCCAGCGCCACGACCTCAAGCGCAAGCAGGACAGTGCGACCAAGATCCAGGCCTGGTGGCGCGGTGTGTCCCGCAAGCAACAGACAAGACGTGATCTCAAGCAGGTTTTCGTCGGCGACGTCTCTGGCTTGACCGGCCTCCGCTGCCTCGTCCTCCTCGGTGTCGACCAGGACGCGCTAGGAATCTGGTCCAGTGCCGTCGCGAGTGGTAGTCAAGGTGTGTGGCTATCTCGCATGCCGTTGACGGCCAACTCACTCCGAGTAGATATCCTACTACACACCGAGGACAACTGGCGTGTTCTCCTTCGCAAGACCTCCGTGCTCCTCCTACAAGCGATTGCCTCCGAGCCAGAGTACGTGCTGTGTCTCTCACTCTCGTGCACCTCCTGATGTTTCACAGATCCCAGTATGCACCACTACATCTCAACGTTCTGCAACTCTTGCAGTCGTCAGCAGGACTCGAATACACGCAATACGTACTCGATCACGGCTTCTACCGCCTCCTCGGCGACGCCATTCAGCGAATAGTACGCCGAGTCTCCATTGTATCCATGCACCTACTGATACGCCACAGCCACTCGACTCAAAAACATCGCCCACACTACCTCCACTTGTCACTCTCCTCACGACACCCCTCTCACAAGGCTCCCTGCACGCTCAAACACTCCCTCAGGTCCTCACGCACATCCTCTCCATCCCCCTCCTCCCAAACCGACTCCCTCTAACCGCCCTCACCGCCTTCTCCGCCCGGCTCCCTCTTAGTTCCCTCCACGTCGCATCCCCAGCCATCCCATCCATCATCGCCGACCCCGTGCTCGCGGAGCCAGAGCCCAAGGTGCATCTCATCGCCAACCTCGTCGTGCTCACCTCGCCACGGTATAGCAAACTCCCTGCACAGGCGCTCGAGGCGTACCTCGAGCTGCTGGCCGCGCTCATGAACGCGCTGCCCACGCACGCACTCGAGCCGCCGGAGCGGAATACGCGCGACGCGCCGCGCACGTGGGCGGACGGTGATGAGATAGAGGTCGACGAGGAGGATGAGGTGGCCCCGCAGGTGACGGTCGTGAGCTCGTTCGAGCCCCCGCCGCGGCTGCCGGAGCTCGACACGCGTACACGCACAAGGCTGCAGACCCTCCCGAGCAGCGCTCATCTAAACAGTCTCCTTGGGGCGGCGCAGCACCATCCATCGAGGCAGAGCCTGATAGCATTTTGTTTCGCGCTGACGACGGTATGGCCGACGAGGAGGGACAAGATTCTTGGAACAGTAGTGGCATACAACGGCGGCGGGCTCGTGCGCGAGCTCTACAGGTCGTACGTGCGAAGCTCGCCCCTCGGGCACGAGGAGACGCTAAACTCGCTTACCAGTACGCTCCTCCTCCTCTCTCCCTGGCATCGCTGACCTACCGTACACGCAGACTCCGAGTACGCCGCCGCCTGGCCGCCGCTTCTGTTCCTCGTCGACCTCTACGCGCAAGCGCTGCTGACCATGGGCGACGACGAGTTCTTCAGTGTCGCGGGTCAGCCCGCGACGCACCGCAATCCGCTCAGCGTCGACGAGCTCAGGACGTTCTCGCGTCAGATGCTCAATATCGCATTCACACTCTACTGGCGGGACGACCTCCGCACGGGTGCGGGTGGCGAGGGTGTGCCGGGCGTCCCGTCGTTGCGGTGGGAGGGCGTGCGGGAGAAGCTGACGAGGTGTTTGCAGGCGATACATGCGAGAGAGTGCGTACTTTCGCTGTTGAGAAGAGTGACTAAATGATTGATGCGCTTTGTAGCTCTCGCCGGCCGTTCACGCCGCGTGATCATTGGCTCGTCACCTCTCAGGTCGACATGGTCCCGTTCATCCAGGCTGCAGTGTGCGTCTTGTTCCACTGCTTCCCTCACGCTGACTCTTACCTCTCGCCATCATAGTCTTGAAGAGCAGAACCTCGAACAGCCGTCCAACGCGCGCACGCTCACGAAGCGGCAAATTGCGTACATGAGCCCGCGCCTGGGTGTACTGAACAACATCCCGTTCGCGATCCCGTTCGAAGTGCGCGTGTCCATCTTCCGGCAGTTCGTCGCGTCGGACCTCGTCGCGCGCGGGCTGCTCTCCACCTCGGGGCGGCACGCATTCTACCCCAAAACACGGGTGACCGTGCGCCGGGAGAGCGTCGCACAGGACGGGTTCGACCACTTAGGCGACGTCGACTTGCATGCGCCCGTCGCGATCACGTTTGTAGACCAGTTCGGAAACGAGGAGGCGGGGATCGACGGAGGGGGTGTTTTCAAGGAGTTTTTGACGAGTCTGTGTAAGGAGGTGTTCGACAGCGACCGTGGACTGTGGTTGGCGAATAAGAAGAACGAGCTGTATCCGAACCCGCATTCGTATGCGACGGAGGGTGAGTGTTTAGTCCCTTGAAATGAAGGTGTGGGTGGACGCTGATTGCGTGGTATTTAGCGCATAGCTTGAATTGGTATCGCTTCATTGGGCGGATACTGGGGAAGGCGTTGTACGATGGGATTCTCGTCGACGTGGCGTTTGCAGGGTTCTTCCTTGCAAAGGTGAGTACACGTCTCGACGTCATCGTTCAACCGGGAGGCTCATTTGCATTCCAGTGGCTCGGCAAGCAGTCCTTCCTGGATGACCTCGCTTCGCTCGATCCAGACCTCTACCAGGGACTCATCTTCCTCAAGCACTACACCGGCGACCCCGAAGAGCTCTCGCTAAACTTCACCGTCGCGGAGGAAGAGTTCGACGTCGCACACACAGTCGACCTCGTTCCGGACGGGAGCAACATCGCCGTCACGCGCGAGAACCGGCTGCAGTACATCTACCTCGTGAGCCACTACCGGCTGACGAAGCAGATCAAGAAGCAGAGCGAGGCGTTCTTCGAGGGCCTCTCGGACATGATCACGTCGCGGTGGCTGCGGATGTTCAACCAGCAGGAGCTCCAGATCCTGCTCGGCGGCGTGAACGCGCCTATCGACCTGGACGACCTCCGGCGGAACACGAACTATGGCGGCCTATTCGACGACCACGAGTCGACGATTCAAACGTTCTGGAGGGTCGTCAACGCCTTCGACCAGGAGCAGCGCAGGAAGCTCCTCCGGTTCGCCACGAGCTGCAGCCGTCCGCCATTACTGTGCGTAACTTGTCTCCGTATGTGACCGGGCTACCTATTTACGTGTTGCATCGCTGGCGTATGCAGCGGCTTCAAGGAACTCGTGCCCAACTTTGCTATCCGGGACGCCGGCTCGGACGAGAATCGCTTGCCGACCGCGAGTACGTGCGTCAATCTTCTGAAGGTACGTGTGTACACGTTCCCGTTCCTTTTTCTTGCCTATGCTCATCGGACTGATTTTTGTTTGTTGGAACGTGCTGTAGCTGCCGCGGTATCAGAGCGAGAAGGTGCTCAGAGAGAAGCTCCTGCAGGCGATCAACTCGAACGCCGGGTTTGATCTCTCGTAGAGCGAGCGTGCGTGAGCGTGGGGTGCATTTCAGGATTTTACGTGGTGGGGTAATGTCAATGTGCATGGGGGGTGGGTAGACTCGGTTGTATACTATGTCGCAGCAATATTGTATTCTCATTGTACCCCGCGCATACATAGATAATGTATTGGATGTATTTCATTGTAACGTCTCGACTCTCCAGGGTCCCCTGTCGGTAGTCACGTGGGCTATTCACCTAGGCCCGTGCGCTGAGGCACTGCTCCTGCGTACCGTTTACATACCTCCGGTTTAAACTCTCGTTGATCTCATTCGTGGCCAGCCTCATTCGCTCTACCAAGTCCGGTAGCGATTGAACGGAAAACGATCTGGATGTGCCATCCAACCGTGACATCGTCGTACAATCCGAGGACACGCCCGCCTTGTTCGGAGTCGACCCACTACCATTGTCGGCGGTTGATCAGGAGGTGTTGACGACGCAGGACGCGGTTGAAGGGACAGGCGCAACGCCCCACATCGTCTAGTCGCTGAGGCGATGGCCGCAATCGACTACGACAATGAAATCGAGAGTCAGCGGGCCTGCCTACCCTGAACTTCAAGGTGTGCAGTCCCATTATCTCACGCGTACTTTAACCCACTCGCCAGGCAGATTATGCCAGGCCCATCGTCCTCACTGGGACCACATCTATCTTCTACAAGATCCCCGTCGCCGCTGATCTTGTGCGCCACGTGCGCCGCGGCACGTACCCGTCAATAATGACCGTTCTTTCCGCACATGTCCCGGTGGTCCCAAAACCCCTTCGCCGTTACAGTGTAGGCATGAAGCCCCTTGATACTAGACAGGCGATTATTCGCTGCTACGAGGCGTTCAGAAGTGTCGTGGGTACTATATCAAGCACGCACTCCTCATGATTGCGGACAACTCGCCATCGGAGTTGATACTCGGAGGGAACAGTCGGCAGCTGCCGCGGAATCCGAGCGAGAAGGTACACTCAGGGAATAGCTCCTGCAGCGACCAAACGCCGGTTTCGATTCCCATAGAGCGATCGAGCGAGGTGCGTGTTATGCTTGTACGTGGTGGGACACTACATGGGCATGTGGGACGGGCAAACTCGAGATGTTCGGCGGTTGTGTACTGTGTCGCAGCCTGAACAATATTGCACCTCAATGGTACCCCGCGCACTGATGATCCACTGAATGTAAGTTGTTGTCTAACGGCCACCAATGCTCTCGGAAGGGAAGTCATTAACGCCCAGTCATGGGTCATCCCACCGATCTTCGCATGCGTGCCAATGCGTATTCCGAGATTGCGTTGGCAGAATCACAGGGCTCTCACGTTCTGGAAGAGACAATCGCCCAACCCGGCGCAATTCATTCAGTGCGTCGCAGGCGCTGCCACGAGGCGAGCTCGCTTTCTCCCGCGTCGAGAGCCTGAAAGCCTACGAAGGCTTCGCAATAGAGAGGGCATGACGGGCTCGCAGACGAAGAGCTGTCTCCGTGTGAACCGTCTCACGCGGTCGCTATTACACGGGGTTAGTGCGTATGTTTTGAACACCTCGCGTCCGCAGCGGACGGGTGCAAACGTTCGTTTTCATAGAGGGAGGGTTGATCGCGTTCGACCTCTGTGATCATTGTGGTTTGTACGCGCTCAGAGTTAGTGATCTCCATTGGGTGGTGAGCCGATAGTTTGCAAATGGTGATGTTATGCTTACAACAAGAACACCAGAATGGAATGCAGGCAGCGGCGCGATTGGCGTCGTTAAGGTAAAACTATCTTTGGCTGCCTACGACGAATCAGGTTGACGTAGTACCCTTAACGCAGGTTGAAGCCAGTCACTCCCATAGCTAAGCTAGCTAGGTGCGCCTGCGCGCAGCAACTCCTTCGGAGCCCCGATCCGCTCAACGACGATCCGCTGACTGTTGTAGACCCTGCGTGCGTGATCAGTACTCAGATTGATATACATCATGACGGCGCAGCGGCCGCTGAGGATACACATAAGGCTAGTAGCCTTCCAGCCATGGAGAAACGCCGCCCGTAATGCCGTCCGTGAAGTCGTCAATTTTGTCAGTTCTAACGACATTTGACAACAAATAAACTACATGCCTAATCTCTCCATTGTCCACCATAACGGAATAGAAAGCGCTTGTTCAAACGCTCACTACTTGCCTTGGGAGATGGCGCGATGCAAGATAATCCCGGGGGAAAAGATATTATTCAACTGGATCAAATGTGAAGACTGATCAACGACATAGCTGAGTGGAATGACTAACACATGGCACGAGCTGAGCAAGAAGTTACTGTGCAGTTGTCTTTCGGCACCGACTCCTCCAACGGCTCCTTGACCTCGGAACCGAGGCCGATCTGCGGGGAATGGGCTTGAGCGACCAGTAACGGGATTCCGAGAGGTCCGCAAGAATACACGAGCCGAATGTGTCACAAGACATCCGCGCTGCGGCTGTATACTGATTACACCACTGTGCAAACCTCCAGAGTTGAAAGTTCACCCTCCTCACTATCGTTTGAAGGGCCTTCGCTGAGGGATGAAAATTAGGCCAAATATTGCGCGTTATCTTCGGAGTGCTGCGGTACGTACTCAATGTATGAGCGCATCCTCCCCACGAAGCTCAGAGCAGCTAGCTTGGCACGAGGGAATTTATTTGCGCGGGAATGTGGTGTAGTAGATAGACTTATAAGCCCACAGCATCCGCTGTTTCCACTTGATGTACACGTCCACGGTATGCCACTCGACAGTAGTCCCTGGAAGCGCGCCATGCTGTAGCTTCAATCTCAAGCAACACGACGGTCGGATACTGAATGCAATGGCACGGTTGTATCCCGAACCCCGTCATGTCTACAAGGATTCATCACCGAGCAATTGATTGAAGGTGCTGCCTGAGACCTCCATCTTGGCGTTCCGTCCGAGAGAAGGGCTGGGGGACCTCCTCAGACGCTCCACACCAACCCTTCGCGAAGTAGACCGTGAAGGTGCGGCAGTTGAGCGGACATGTGAGATATTTGATCATTCGCCGCACATTCCGAGGACTACAGTGCGAAGACTGCGGCATGAAACACCTGTGTGTCTAGGGTGTTACACGGCAGCGATGTAAGGAGGATGCACCTACCAAAACCCAACCTCGAGACCTTTGCCGACGTGTGAACCAGGCGGTGAACAAGCCTCGAAGCTCTACGCTGTTCGCGCCTGTACTCATGTCAGCATCCTTTCAACCACGAACTTTGTTACACGCACTCAGAGTAGGAGACAGCAACTGGCGCCTCATGTACAGGTTTATCGCACCGACCCGGCGTGATACAACACCGCTCCGAGTCGCTGAATCGGTGAGACATATGTGTCGCATCTGGATTGGTGCGTATGACGCAAGGTCCACTCGCTGTGACGGATCTCCTCTGTTAGGTTTCGCTCAGCATGTGGCAAAAACCACTAAGCATACATTCTAGTCGTGCCGCGAGGCGAAGAAGGCAGCTGTACGGCATCGTTGTTTTCGCTGGCTTTGATGAGCGATTGCACATAACATGAGGGCGCACTTACGGCATGACATTTCAATGGCGCACGATCGCGCGGGTCCATGTTCCTCGTCGGAGATGAGGAAGCGGAGTGCATGGCGGCGATGAGCCTATCCCTGGTTCGTTGAAAGGTCAGTTGACGGTGAACTGAATAAGTAGAATAAGCAATGATAATACCTCTACTAGGTCGTGTGGATGTGAATGGAAGAATAAATACGCATGTCATCACATAATATGTGAGCGTTCGCTCAGATTGTCCTGGCAGGTCCCGAGTACAATCGCCTCCAGTGGATTACACTTCCGACATCGATCGACCTACGACTGGCTTAGCTGAGTTACGGCCGCCGTCCATGCGCAGCAGGTGTGCCGTTTGCTAGGATAGTAGCCGATTCAAATTGTAATCTCGTCAAGACTTCGTATCCTGTCGGCATTGGAAGTCGGGTTGGTCGGCCAGCCGCTCCGAGTCGGAGGGGTGAAACATTAGACGAGAAAAACCAGAAGCTTCTACGACGAGAGCACTGAGCTGGGAGTGTGGAGCACGATTTCATTTTGAAGAAGCGGAAGGGCACGCACATCCGCTGCCTCGAGGCTTTCTTTATTATGGACGAGAAGCTTCAAGATAGCGGGGTGAGAACGCTTATGGTCAAATGCGCCATTGCCCATGAATGGCTTCCGTAATTCATCCCATTGAGGAAGAGCATCCCCTCGAGCCGTGGTTGGTTACCAGAGGAGCAGTCCAGGAATGGCTCTCTCCAGGCCCAAGAAGTGGGAACATTTGTCCGCATGCCAGCCATAACGGACAGGTCCATCAATGTCAGCTCTCCTCGGTTCACGATATCGGCCTCGAGGCAAGGGAACGTGAGAGCAGGCACTACCATCAGAATTCCTTCGCATTTACATACCATTTGTAGTGCACACTGTTTGGTGTGCGTCGGAGGTGATGGCAAAAGGAGAAGAGGCTTAGGCTGAAACCTCCGTTGTTGCGGCCCGGGCGCCTCTTGACACCACTAGACCGAAAAGGAAGTCGAGTAAGAACAAAGTTCAAGAAGCCCCAGTGCTCGAGTACCCACGAGATTGCGATCATATCAGCCCAAAAGCTTGCTGTGCATGCTCTCGTCTTGCAAAGCATTGCAAAGCAACGCTGTTAAGTGACCTGAGGTGCGTCATATGCTACAGCGGGGTCACTAGTCACTCACTGGTTGCCGTAATGCACAGACTGTACGTACAGTGCCGGAGCAACACGAGTCGAACGCATGGTCGACTCGGCGATACTAGCCATCAAACCCTTCGGCCGTGCTCGCGTTCCGTGCTGCGAGAATCACAACAACTGGTCTTTCTTGGTATATGAGGCCCTCTTGAGAAGGTCGACTCGACAGTTCACACACATGCACGGGAAGTACGAGTATGAAAATCATGATCATATTCGGAAATCGTTGAACATCGTTCGGAGAAATGGTGCGGTACAGTGCAAGAAGTTGGCCACTTCCGTCGAAGTCGTGGAGCAAGAACAACGTCGAAAGATTTGACATATCCCGGCAAGTTTATGCCGAGACCTTACCTAGGGGCGTCTTCGCCATGACGCTCAGAACCTCGTAGAGAACCTAGTTATCGGGTATTCATCAGACGTGCTAGGGGAAGGTAACGCAGATCGCTTACATCGGCAGCCGCCATGGTCGTAAGCTCAGCGTTCGTATCATACGCGGGCGCGACTTCGACGATGTCAGCAGACACAATGTGGAGGCCGTCCAGACCCCTCAGGATCTCGCGCAACTCGCGTGTCGACCACCCACCCGTCTCAGGTGTGCCCGTGGCGGGCGCGAATGCGGGGTCAATGGAGTCAATCTGGGCACGAGGTTAGTGATTGCCGTCGACCCCTGAAGTGAGGGCGGACACGTACATCGATGGACAGGTAGACAGGTAGGTCACCCACGGTCTCGCGGATCTTTTTCACGATGCCAGCGACACCTGTGTACGCGAACCTTAGCATGCCAAGCTACCGCGGAGAAACGGAAGGCGCGATACTCACCAAGGGTGTCTATTTCGCGCGCCTCGATACGCTGGAAACCCGCAGCATCGTCGTTGAGATAGTCCGCGGGGCCAGAGAGGGTGGTGCGGATGGCACCATGCTGTAAAGAAAAGCTCAACTAGGATCGGGCAGCCTACAACGAAGAGGGGAAGATAAGATTAAGAAACGAGATACTTGCAATTGATGACCCGTTCTTAATCAGGCCCTCCTGGCTCGCCCAGTAGAAGTAGGTGCCGTGATTGATCGCGGCCTGGTCGGAGGGGGCACCGCCGAAGACTTGAGGCTTCCATGTGTCAAGGTGGCTGTCGAAGTGGATGACTGAGATAGCGCCGTAGACACTGTAGATCGAACGCAAGAGAGGAAGGACGATAGTGTGATCACCGCCCAGAGTGATGATGCGGGGATGAGTCTTGCCATCAATAGAGAGGGGCTGCAGCGGCTGGCCGGTGAGCGAGTCGTTACCCAGCGGAGAGAAGGCCGGACGGTGCAGAAGGGCCTTGTGGCCGTCCTCGATCTGCTTGATGGCAAACTTGTTGTCGTACGGCGTGACGGGGATATCACCGCAGTCGACGATCTTCAGGCCAGACCGGAAGGGGTTGACCTCCAAGGGGACGTTGTAGCCGCCGTACAGGGTGAGGCGACGCGAACCGGCTCGGATGCCCGCTGGGCCAAAACGTGCACCAGGGCGATAAGATGTGCCGGTATCCTATAGAGTAGAGAGTTTGGGAAGGCCCGATTTAGTGAGAACGTGGCACGTACGAAAGGCGCTCCGAGGAATGCGACGTCAAACGAGACGTCCTTGTCTTTCCCCAGACACTGGACCCAGGGGAGCCTGGCGAACGTAGTAATGCCAGAGAAGATGGAGTCAGCGGTCACTGTGTGGTCAGAGGGTCAGCATGGACGATCCGTCGAGCGCGCAGCGTCCCACCTTCGTTGTCTCCGGGGTAAGCGGCCTGGTAGGGGAAGCGAACATAGTCGAGCGGCAGCTGGGTGTCATGATCATGGTCTTCGTGCGCAATGACGCAAGCGGCCAGAGAGACGAGTGCGAAGAGACGGGTGAAGGACTGCATGACGTGCTCCGAGTCGGGTCGGTGGGTGACGAAGAGAGCTACGTCGGAAAATGGAGAGAAGGAGAGAGCTTTTAAATGGGTCGAGTACGGCAGAGAACGAGGCGTGGTCTGAGTCAGGAAGGACGCTGGCGATAGCGCATGTTCTGCCCCATGACCGGGAGCAGAACGGGGTCGGGGCGCTATGATGGGGAAAACCAAGACGCACCGAGAACGTTTTACGATATCTCTGCGCGGACTGTATTGGAGGCACAGACGTCTTATCGTCCGTGGCAGAAGCTGATTGTGGCAGAGTGCCGGGTGGCATTTCATTCAGGAGATGGATGGGGACATTCCGGGAGAACAATCGATGGGCAAGTGGGCTGGGCAGGTGTGTGCAATCTGACTGGGCGGTCTAAACTTGCGACGAATGACGAGGACCCGCACCGCACGGGTGTTTGGGCGAGTGGACATGAGGAGAGCCACGAGTCAGGCCGAGTAGAAAAGGACGCACAGAATCCGCGAAGTTACGGAATCCCTGCTTCCGTGCGTCCCCCCTCCGAGATGAGCAGCATCAGAACATCCCAGGACCCTGACGAATCCAGCCCGCTGCTCCGGCGCGGCGAGCGCGACGTCGGGCCCTCGTCGTCGTCGTCGAACGGCTCGACGTTCGTGGACGACTCACCCAGCGTCGCCGCCACAGACCTGCCCGATACGGCAACTCCGGCCCCGCCCTTCGGCCCGCTCTTCGCGTCTCTTGCCTTCGACTCTTTCCCCGGTGGGCGTCTAACTTCCTCTCCCGCTCGTCGTCCGCCCGAGCGTGCTCGCTGACAACGACCACCCAGTCATCCTCTCGTATGTCCTACAGAACTCCATCCAGACCGTCTCCGTGCTCGTCGCCGGCAGACTCGGCCCCGACGAGCTGTCGGCTGCCGCATTCGCCCTGATGCTGGCCATGGTCGGTACGTGCCCTCCTGCGGTCTTGAACGTGCTCGGTCTCCTGAGGTGCGCACCGCATTGACCTTTGCAGCAGGCTGGTGCGTCGCCCTCGGTGGTACCACTGCGCTCGACACCCTCGGCTCCCAGGCATTCACCGGCGGAGACCGTGCCGCGGTGTCGGTCCACTTCCAACGCTGCCTCATCCTGCTCTGGCTGCTCTTCGTCCCGGTCGCGTTCCTGTGGACATTTATCGAACCCGTCCTGCTCGCCCTCGGCCAGGAAGAGAGGCTCAGCTATGACGTGCAGCGCTTCCTGCGCGTCTTGATCGTAGGCGCACCAGGCTATATCGGCTTCGAGAGCGTCAAGAAGTATCTCCAGTGTCAGGGTACGCCTTCTCCTTCGATGCTACTCCGGAGAATACGCACTTATCTCAACAGGCATAATGAGGGCGTCAACATATGTCCTCCTGATGGTCGCTCCTGTCAACTTGGCGCTCAACATCTTCTTCATCCACTACACACCTCTCGGTTTGCTCGGATCACCAGCTGCTATATCCGTCACCTACTGGCTCTGTTTCTCCCTGTTATGCCTCTATACATACCTGTCGCCTGCCCATCGCCGCAATCAGACCTGGATCGGGATCCGTCTCGCCACCGTCTTCGACATCAGGAGCTGTGCCGACTTCCTCAAGCTCGCGATCCCCGGCATTTTTATGGTAGGAACAGAATGGCAAGTCGATCGATGTATCACGATCCGCCGTGACCTCTGGTCCGATTGACTTGTCGCAGGGCTGCGTTTGAAATCGTCGCACTAGCAGCCGGGCGGTTGGGCTCTCTATCGCTCGCCGCCCAGTCCGTGATTATGACCACCGACCAAAGTCCGTACATCCTTTACGCCTAAGCTACCCCATTCGATTGACACTGTCACCAGTCCTCAACACGATACCGTTCGGAATCGGTTAGTCGCGTGCATTTGCATCCGCCCGCTTCTAGCTCAATCGCGCTGACCGATGAAATAGGCGTGGCTGCCTCCGCACGAGTCGGGAATCTGATCGGGGCACGAGATGCGGCTGGTGCGAAACGCGCGAGCCATGCATCTGCGTTCCTCAGCGTCGTCGTGGGATCTGTCGTCATGACCGTCATGCTAGCTACACGGAACGTGAGCGTGTTATCCCATGCGCCAGTCATCTGCCGCCTCATCCGTTCCGCAGGTCTTCGGCTTCCTCTTCAGTGACGATGTGGACGTAGTCGCGCTCGTGAGCAGCGTTATGCCCTTCGTGGCTTCCTTCCAGGTACGACGTCATCCGCTGGATTCGTGGAACCATCCACATGTTTACGTTTGCAGATCGCGGATGGTGTAGCTGGTTCGTGCGGCGGCGTCCTTCGGGGACAAGGTGAGCAGCCCGCGTCCGAGTGAACGAAATGTCAATCTGACGCGGTTTGTCTGTCAGGGCGTCAGCACCTTGGGGCTATCTTCAACCTCGTGGCCTACTATGTCCTTGCATTGCCCCTCGGCGTCACGCTTGCCTTCCACCCACGGACACACATGGGCTTGCAGGGTCTCTGGCTGGGTACGACATGCCAATCTCGTACATCAGAGTTGATTAACCTTATGGACTCCCTTAGGCCAAGTGGTGGCGTTGTTTATCGTCGGCCTCGGCGAGTACGCCGTCGTATGGCTGGGCACCGACTGGGACAAGGAGATTCAGTATAGCATCGAGCGCAACCGAGAAGAAGCGAAGCGCCGCCAGCTCCACGATGGCTACGAAGAGCTGTAGCGTTCCGGGCAGAGATTTCCTCAGATATCAGACATGTCATATGTTATTGGTTAACCACTATGCGTGCCTTGCTTCGCAGATACAATTCCCGATGTAGTCACCAAGTATGCCAAACACGAAATGTGTTCCTTTTTTCAGTGCACGACGACTGCGGTCAGGTCTCGGCGATCGCGCTGCCGGAGATACTTGGCTTAGGCAGACAAGTTGGCCGGTCGCTGATATGCACAACCATAGGCAATTCCAAGTATCCGTTCATGACTCAACTTGAAGGTTTGGGGCGTCTCCTATTCGTGGTATCGCAATTCAAATGAGTCTAGGAACATTGGTGTATCGCCCGCTTCAGTTGGTTTTGGATTCCGGATCGTTCTGGAACTTGTTCCGATCGGAGCTGTGGGCCTGCAGAAAACTATGGTCGGAATCGATGGTGCAGTGCAATCGGACAATGGAGTATTTGTCGCTTGGTTGACCTCCAAATAGACGCTCGTCAGTGAGTTGTGCGTCTCTCTTCTTTCCCTTCTCCCCTTGGGTCGCGTCACCAGCTGGCCTTCACATTTGAACGTCGATGTGTTGGGTTCACCAGCTTCAGTAGGCTGGAGGCATCGTCGCCTTGCCTTGCCTTGCCTTGATGACCCAAGAAACCGCGCTCTGACTCACAGTGAGCGGGATCATGGCTAATCATGGCCATTCTTGAGCGTTCGCGATCATTCTCGGACATTTTCGTACTAACGCGTCTCTCCTACTGTGGCCTGGACCTCCGTGTAGAGGCAGTGTACCGAATCCCGATCTGCTCGGGAATCCTGTGCTCACCCTAGGTATTTATCCATGCTGCGCTCGATTCTCGGTTTGAGCTACCAGCGATCATATCCATGTCTTCCGCCAGTGCAAACGAGACACAACCTCTGTTAGAAGGGGAGAGGTCGACGAGTCCACTACCGCCTTCCCGCACTTCGACGCTACTTTTTGAACCGGAAGCCGGCCCGGCGTCAGCCGTAGGAAGCGGAGAGCCTCTCGCGCTGGGCCTCCTTCTCAAGTCGCTCCTGGTTGACTCCATACCTGGTGCGTTGCGTGATGGCTTGCCAATATGTGGTATTGTGGCGCTAATTACCTCAACACAAGTTACGCTCTCGTATGTTCTGCAGAACTCGATACAAACCGTGTCCGTCCTGGTCGTCGGACGACTGGGTCCCCATGAGCTGTCCGTGGCGGCATTCTCGTTTATGCTGGCAACGATAGGTGAGATTGTTTCCCGTTTGTTGTTGCAATCGACCACATACCCCGGGCCAGGCTCAGTTTCATCACAGGATGGTGCGTTGCGCTAGGAGGAACTACGGCTCTAGACACCCTGGGCTCGCAGGCGTACACCGGAGGAGACCCGAAGTCTCTTTCGGTCCATTTCCAGAGGTGCCTGATCCTTCTCTGGTTGCTGTTCATTCCAGTCGGCTTTCTGTGGGCCAACCTGGAGCCTATTCTATTGTTCCTCGGTCAACAGCCGGACTTGAGTCGCGACGTACAGCGGTTCATGAGCATGCTATTGCTCGGCGCACCCGGATACATTGGTTTTGAGAGCCTCAAGAAGTATCTTCAATGTCAAGGTACTCTACTGTGTCGACCGCTATGTGGACGAATTACTGATGGTACACCATGTACGTCACAGGGATTATGCGAGCCTCGACCATCGTGCTCATCTTGATCTCTCCCATAAACCTGATCCTTAATGTGTTCTTCGTACACTATACGCCTCTTGGTCTCCTAGGCTCACCGGCTGCTATCTCTGTCACTTTGACTTTGTGCTTCCTCTTCCTGGGAATCTTCGCATACTTCTCGCCCGCTCATCGCGCGAACAACACATGGGTCACTGCAAACATCACTACCGTATTGAACGCGAGGAGCTGTATACAGTTCCTCAGCTTGGCGATCCCTGGGATCTTAATGGTTGGAACGGAATGGTATGTCAATCAGTTTCGAGGCCTTGACATGAAGCTCCATGTGACGTGTCGTTCCAAAGGGCTGCTTTCGAGATAGTTGCGCTTGCTGCAGGGCACCTAGGCCCTTTACCACTTGCTGCGCAGTCAGTCATCATGACTGCAGATCAAGGTGAGTCATTGTACAATGTGCGTCCGTTTGTCATTCCCAGATACTGAAAAATTTCAGTCTTGAACAACATACCCTTCGGAATCGGTGAGTACGCATTATTTGTCAATGCAACGGTGCTTCAACTTTTCCGTAGGTGTCGCGGCCTCTACGCGTGTGGGGAGTCTTATCGGGGGTCGCCACGCACAGGGCGCGAAGCAGGCTAGCCACGCCTCTGCGTTGCTCAGTTCCATAATAGGGCTCTTGATCATGATAGTCCTGCTCGCCTGCAGAAACGTACGTATTTTGTTTGAATATGGGATGCGCGACCAAGCGAGCTTATCGTCATGACCGCGTGCCAGGTTTTTGGCTACGTATTCAGCGAAGATGAAGAGGTCATTCGTAGGGTGAGTAAGGTGATGCCGTTAGTTGCCTCGTTCCAGGTACGTGTTCCCATGGTATCATTCGGTACCGGTGCCGATGATCTACGAACATGCGTTATCAGATATGGGATTGTCTCGCTGGCTCGTGCGGAGGTGTTCTGCGTGGACTGGGTACGCTGAAAACTCCTCAGGCGCGCGGGTGCTAAGATGGATCAATCTATAGGACGACAACACCTCGGTGCGATGTTCAATCTCATCGCATACTATGTCCTTGCGCTGCCGATGGGAATCGCGCTGGCGTTCCTTCCCCAGATGCAGCTTGGGCTACAAGGTCTATGGATAGGTCAGTTGGCGACGTAATACGTATTGCACACACGACCGAGCTGACCTTTGTTTTGTTGGTGGTTACAGGACAAGTCGTGGCCCTTACCATCATTGCGCTGGGCGAGTATGCTTTCATATGGCTCGCTATTGACTGGGAGAGAGAGGTGCAACTCTGCATTGAACAAAACGAAGCGGAAGCAAAACGCCTGCGCGTCCACGATTAACACGCAAATCAAATCAACTAGAGCGGGTGTAGTCGAGGAAGTAGTTGGGCTAATCGGACATCAATTGCTGTACCAGCGACCGCACCACCACCGCACCTCCGTTCGTTCAGGTCACTTGGTCGAGCCAATTGACTGCAAGCGATGCGCGGTACCAATGAAAATACAGACGTGTATACAGATTGCGCGATACAGCTGCCCTTTGAAGCGCCATATGCAGATGTGGCGATAGCCGTCGGGTGGGGAGCACATGCCTCGTACGGCGCACTGCAGGCCTGCTCGCAGATTAGGAATGCTGGGTGTCACAGCTTGGAGACTGAAGCTCGTACGTCTCTTCTCGTACGCTTCTGTGTCTTGTATGATTTCTCGTAATCGTTCCTGAATCTATAGAACCAATCCGTATTGCGGGCACCCGTGTGGTAAGGATGCCCTTCTTCTGACGGCCTTTGACACCGGAGGTAGCACTCGGAAGATCAACGTGATCCAGCTGTGGTGTCGTCTAGCCCGGGCTTGATCGTCATATCTTCACGTGGGAGGCGGCGGGCTACTAACTGACATACAGCCTGTCATTTAACCTACCATAGCGTGACCAGAGGCAGGTTAGTCCGTACATCCAATGAGCGTCATCTTCTCTGCTCACAATTGGCTGCCGTCAGGTGTAGCGGTCAACTATGCACGAATTCTCTCGAAATCGAATCCATCTATTCGGTCAAAAATCAGTGTACTTGTGACACGGCAATGCTTTCTCCGCAACAACGAGCATGAAGGGGGCGAACATACGGCGAGTAGGCCATGAAACGGCCGACCTAGCGCTCCGTCTGCACCTAAGACTCGTCTCTTCTACCGGATGACTTGTCCAGCCGACGAGCGGGACTAGCAAAGTTTGCTGACGTCCGCCTCGGACTCGGAGGTTCGGATTGGAAAATCATCTACAATGTCGTAAGTCTGTGTCCCGAACCAAGTCGTGCCCCGCCTCATGTGCTCACTTACGGCCACCCTTCGCACGCGGTCTTATGCGGTATAATCTCACTCGCCTTCCAATGACGTCTACGTCGTTCACAGACGCACGATCTGCGCGCTAAGCGATGCGTTCGGGCGGCGTCACAGTGCCGGGGGAAGCCATGAGATAGAGTAATTAGCCCGGGTTCGTAGTGCTTCGAGGCATGTCCGCCCCTGGGCTTGCAGACGGTGCCGCAGTGCATACATTCGCGCCTCGCAGAGACGCGTAATACACCGGCGTGCCGTGCCTCAGGAATATGGTAGGGGAACTCATGTGCACCGCAGCTTCGGCGACTAGCGTGAACGGGCGTGGGTGGGCGACAGAACCGGAACACGCCTTGTACACGCTCACCAGTTACTATCTGCACAAGACTCGCTTTTGTTGCGATCGCAGACAGGAGTAGGAATACATTACAGGGGATGTACAGAGAAACTCACGATTTGCTTGGATTCTGTCTATGATGGATGGGGGACAAGATAATATCACGCCGGTCATAAGTTCAGCGGAAGTTGCTGAAAGATCAGTCAATGTCAAAAACAACCAGCATGCGTGAGTGGGTTCAGCTTCATCCACCCGTAAATACCCATTGCGATTGAACAAAGTTGCATTGGTTGCAAGCTCATCATCGGACGAGGGCCATATAATCTCCCGTGCCCTCACGCGTCGTAGACCATGACACACGAACCTACATGCATGGTATGGTAAGCAAACTAGTTATGAGCGACGTCGCGATCACTCACCGCAATGGCGCCGGCAACGTCGCCCGCTTTCCTAGTGAAGACACTGAAGCTCAAGATGTCATTCGACGTTGAGCAACTAAACCGCGAATAGTAGGTCCTATAGGGCACCGGGACTCCTTGCATAGTGTCGGGTGTAAGTATATCGCGAAGGGTGCCTACGTCTGCGGACACCGCCGGGGATGGGACGCGTCTCTCAAAAAGGCATTTGCGTTGCACCAACCAATCGGCGTCCCTGGTCAGTGTGATGGCCGGGCGGCTGCCAGTCCATCAGCCAGTCCTCGACCTTCCTCGACGTTGACCACCTCTTTGCTATACCATGACTCTCGCCGTCCAAGTATCCGCCTTCGAAGCCGCACCACGCTACGATGTGATAGTCTCCAGCCAAATTACAGGAGAATCATCACCCAGACGGCAAGCGCAAGACCATACCCTCGACGACCTTCCCACTCAGGTGCACCACGGCAGAACGTGCAATCATGAATGCGTCACAGCGCGCCGCTGAAGCAGGACACCTGATGACGCTTCTCCGAACAAGGCTATGCTCGTACTCCCGTCTAGTATGTTCTCAAGCCCACTGGTGACTGCATCGTGCACCGCGCACCACTCAATCGCACCTAGCTGGGACGCGGGCACGGCGTCGTCTCGCCGTAGTGACGTCTCGTCGAGGATGCGGGGTCGCTACTAGTAGCCTGAGTGCTTGGCTTGGTACGTACATCCTACCCCCAAGCTCCGTACCCACTGCCGTAAAGGTAGGAGTAGGCATGAGTGTGTCCGTTCCATGATCTCCCCCCGATGCGTGCAAGTGGGCGAGCCATTGTCAACTCGTGGTCGTGACTCACTGGGGATGGTGAGGCATGTACTGTGTGCGTGTCTCGCCGTGCGTGCTGACCGGAACTCTCAGACTACTTACCAGGTATACGGTGTTCCGTCAGCGCGCCCTAACTGCCGCACGGCGTGACGATCGAGAACGTCCTCGCACCTGCCTACCCTGGCCTGCTGTCGAGCACATGAACGGACATGGGCACGGACCTCAGTTTTAGCTCACGAAGCGACGATCATGAGTCGGTGTAGCATGTATCATGGATGGCCGGAGAAGGTGTGGCGGTGCCCATCCATGACCATCATGACGTACCCATGATCCTTCGTGTATCCTCTTCTCTTCCTCAAACTGCATCGCCGTCCACAGACTACGTCCCAAGTTCCACTTCCGCGTGGATTGCAGACCACCTGGTACGCAATCCCATTGATCATAGCGGTCGCAGCGCGTCTCGAGCGAACAAGTCCCAAAAGGTCTGCTCGTAATAGTGATGGGGTGTGCACAATTATGTACATTGTGTCAAGACTACTAGACGTAGCTAGTGTACGCTGCTCATTAGATGCGTGAGTGTCCGATGTGTACGGTACAAGAGTTCAGAGACAAGGAGAGCAACGACAGCGACGACGGTATGGAGGTATTATGGCCAGCGGCCAACTAGTCCGGGGTTATGGTGGGCGTAGCTAGTGTACAACACAGTCCGTTTCGTTCAGTGTCAGTCATGGTTCGAGGGTTCGTTTCGATGTCCTTTCGCGAGCGGGTCTCGCGCATGGGCCAAGGCCGTTTTGCGTATCATAGAGGTCGCGTTTACGCGACGTTGATCGTCTGGTTGGCTGTGTCCGTGTACGGGTAGGGACCCGCCTACAAACCACACGTCAGCACTGCACGCACAACACTGCCCCATCAATGACCAATAACTCACCCCGAGCAACGCAAAGTGCGTCGCGGTCAGGATCGCCTGGCCGCTCTGGAAGCTCGTCGGCACGGTGACGGTGAAGTTCTGGTACGGGTACCACTCGTCGGGGTGGTAAACCGGCGCCCAGGAAGAGGTGAGGAGCACGGAGCCGAGGGCCTCGGTGGGGTCGACCGCGTCGCATCCGCCGGTGTAGCCCGTGCAGGACTTGAGGCAGATGGCGATGCCGACCTCGGTCGAGCCTGTGAGCGAGTCCTGTTGGGTGGTGTAAGCGAATGTGTGGAAGACGAGGAGAAGGTGAAACGGTGGATGGAGGTCGGACCGGAGCAGGACAAAGGGAGGAGTGAAAGGAGGCGTGGCCGAGACACGAGTGGGGCACGTACCGGCTTGATGACCTGCACGGTGATGTTGTCACCAGGGTTCACGGTCACCAACGCCTCGGGCAGCGCGATGTTGATGTTCTGCGCGGCAGCCGCGAGGGCGAGGGCGCCGCAGACAAGGAGGGACTTCACAGAGGCGAACATCATGAAATAGCGGCGAGGGGTGGAGGGATTGGCGGGGCAGGGGAAATAAGAGAGGGGTTGTGGGGGGTGAGGAGCGGTCGGACGCTGGGGGTGGATCACTTATATAGCCTTTTGGCGAGGAGGAGGGGCCCCGATTGCCGCGCGGTGGCTGCGACCAGGTTGAGGCCGATCGGGCGACCCGTCGCCGCCTCCTGGCATCAGCCCGTCCGCAGTTCATTTTGCGCGGACGGTCGTCCCGCGGCGTGACACTGACACTGACAGTTCGATGGGCCGCCGGTGCTGACTTACGTACTGGCCACGGTGACGAGACGGTGCCTGGCTGGCCTCTCGCGGGGTGCAGAGGCTGGAGGGGAGGCGGCCTGCGCAGGCCGTGGAGGGCGGGTCAACGCAGGGCCAGTGGCGGACGCAGAATCGTCGGCGCGTCTGGAACGGGTCGAAGAAGCGGACGAACGAGGCGAGTACAACGTGTGTGCCCATTTCGCGAATCCGGAGGGCGAAGGCCGCACGCGTGGATCATCCGCCCATCGAGCACAGGTGGTGTAATTCCGGGCATCTCGCGCTCTCTGGATGACGGACTGTAGCGGACTTGGCTGCAGCGAGATGAAGACGTTCGCGCACCGCTCGCGGGCATGAACCTCCTCCGTGGCACCGCTCCTCTCTCCCTCTGGGGCGTTCTATGGCGAGGATGGAGGACGGGTTGCCGGCAGCTGGGGAGGATGACGTCTGGAGGCGAAGGAGCCGAGGGAGACCCGCCCGGTGACCGTCCGACTGCACTGCTTTCGAGTCCCAGTTCCGGGGCGCGTCCCCGCTAGTCCTTTTTGGGCCCCGCCACGGTCCTCGGGCCCTTGCACGTGATGGAGACGCGTCGCTGGGAAACGCGTCTGGCGGCGTGTGTGAGGTCGCTGCGCAGCGCGTCGCTCGACGTCCGAGCCTGTCCACCAAGCCCTCTTAGTCGACACCCTCCATCTTCCTCAAGAACACTAGTCCTCCTGACTATCCTTCGCCCGCCCCGGAACGTCCTGCTCGAAAAGCAGACCGCGCGCCCGAAATGTCGGGCTTCCTCGGTGTGCTGTTCATGTCCGTCCTGCTCGCCGCAGCCTCTTTCGGCATCGGCGTCCTCCCGCTCTCCTTCGCATTCTCAAGTGAGCCGTCTGCCCGTCTCCTGTAATAGTGTCATGCTGACGTGCTGTACGCCGCCATTGCGCGCCCATATTACACACAGAACCTGCGCTGGCCAAGCTCTCCGCGCTCGGCACAGGCCTCCTCCTCGGCGCAGCATTGGGCGTCATCATCCCCGAGTGAGCCGCCCTTCATCTCGCCAGTCCAATAATGCAGCTCACCGGCCTCGTTCCCCTCACTCAGAGGCGTCGAGACGCTCGCCGAGTCGTCTTCCTCATCCTCCTCCGGCCACGCGGAGCTACCAACGACCGCGATCGCACTTTCCCTCCTCGGAGGCTTCACCTTCATGCTCCTCGTCGAGCAGTTTCTCTCGCCGCATTCGCATACTTCGCCCGCGCTGCCCACCTCCCCGCCGCATACGCGGAAGCCCTCGCTCGCCGACGGCCCGAGCACGGTCGAGTTCGACGCCGAGCTCGAGCTCTCCCAGCTTGAACGCGCGGAGGGGATCGCGTTCGGCTCGGGCGACGGCGGTGCCGCCGCGAGGAGGGTGCACAGACGGAGCGATAGCGTGTCTGGCGATGGGGAGGGCAAGGCGCGCGCGGTGCCACTTACGCTTGGGCTCGTGATGCACGCATTGGCGGACGGGCTGGCGCTGGGCTCGTCTGCGCTCTCTGGGACGGCGGAGGGCGGTGTGGGTGCGGGAGAGGCGGGGTCGGTGGTGCCTTCGGGGTTGTCGCTTGTGGTGTTCTTTGCGCTGGTGATACACAAGGGTAAGTCTTCGTTCTTGGGTCCGGTCGGTCAGTCGGTGATCGCACTAATCTGGTCTCTCATTTACTTTTGCGACGTGGTACTCCCGTATGCGACCGCCACCATCAACGCCCACCGCCACCCATCCATTCTTACTGGCTCCGTCCACCAACCGCAATCTGACTATTCCACCGCGTCTCTCATGACCACCCAAATCTGATGTTGTCCCGATTACACCATCCTCCCATCTCCCTCCCTCTCTCTCCCCCATCCGGATCCGATTACCCAGCTCCGACCGCCCTCGCACTCACAACCTCCCTTCTGTCCACGTCCCTCTCGCGCACGGACTGCAAGCGGCACATCGCTGCGTTCAGCCTCTCAACGCCCCTAGGCGCGCTCGCGTCCTACGCGCTCCTCTCATGGTTCGGCGTCGGCGACACCGCAGTGGGGGCGGGGCGGGTACCGGGGGTCGCCATGCTCGTCTCGGTGAGTGCAGTTCGTTCATCTTCGGATCCGGATCCGGGGAGCTTGGAGCGCGCCTTGCTGACGGCGCGAGTGGCAGGGCGGGACTTTCCTGTACGTCGCGACCGTCCTCCGGCCTGGGCACGCGGAGGAGGGTGATGTCGGGCACAAGACGAGGACGGCGTGCACCCTGCTGGGGATGTTCGTGCCTGTGGCGATCGGCGCGTTCGTGGGGCATGACCACGGGCGCGGTGCGTAGCCTCCGCGTGTGGGTGGCGTGGTCCGTGTTTGCACGAGGTTCGTGGTCGTCCTTGGTTTTTGGGTGGAGGGCTCTGTGGTCAAGCGTGAGGCCGTTCCGGGGTGGTGCGCGTCCTGACTTTCGGGCGATTCCTTGGAGACCATCGTCCCATTCGTGAACGGCGCGGAGTTCTTCACGAACTCGGGCGGTCGTCCGGATTTTTTACGTACGTGTCTGGGCTCTCCGGACGCGTGTACGCAGGACCGCGTACGTGCTCGCTCTAGCACAGTCCGATGCAACGCCCGGTGGCTGGTTATGTGCGCGCTGCCCCGGCTGGGTCGGGCAGAAAGACATCGTGTATGTGGTCATTTCATGCTCGCTCTTGTATTGTATCTGTGCGGAATGCTAGTTGGACGGCATGATGAGAGCGGGACGCAATCGCTCCGGGGATGCTACCTATCCGTAGCCTTGACGCGTTTTCGGGGGCTACTCGACGGTGCACACCCCGTTCCATACGGTTCCATCTGGAGACACCCGCCTCGGAGTAAGGTGACTCGCGTAGGTAGGCTGGCGGACGCGAGCCCTCTAGCTTATGCACGAATCGCTTCATCAACCGTGCTATGCTCGCAGTTAGCGATTTGCAGAGATGGGGGACAATCAGTGTAGGACGTCGTATCGCGTGGACACATACCGCGGATTGACAAATGTAGGTGACACCTACATCTTCCGACGGGTACAGAAGGAAAGAATGATTTCCTATCGTCTTCATCCCTAAGCTCTTTTGCAAGATGCACCCTGATCATAAGCTTACGAACGCGTTGCTGGAGGCTGTAAGCAGTGATCACGTAGTCCTCTCTTGTCACCGTCTCTCACTACACGCGGTCGATACAGCGGTGACGTTCAGTTCCTTCATTTTTGCTCGTCAACTTTCCAGCTTCCAGTTCGAGACGTAGTCGTACTGCTTCTGCAGTTCCTACGATGCGCTCTCTGTTACGAAACTTGCGAAGATCAGTCGGTCGCGCCCACCGGGCACCCCACTACAGCGTCGGGCTTCGCTGCTCTCGCGGAAAAGCGGAGGGATGCGTCTGCTTTCTGCGTCGTGTACTGTGCGAGCGTGCAGGGACTCTGAGCTCAGCTGCAGGTCCTCTAAACAGCATTGGAGAAGAACGAGCGGTATTCTGCGCGACGAGATCGCTCGAGTCTCATCCAGTTCACACCAATCCCCGAGCGAGTGGAAGCTCACAGAGTCACAGTACAAGTGAAACAGCCAATGACGGCTCTATGGCAACTAAAAGTGAGCAGCCTCGTTTCGGGTCACAGGCGTGACAGATCGTGATTCAGATCTTACAGATCGTGATCTTATCTTACCATATCAGGCATGCAATCGCAGACCGGTGACACTCTGTCCACGCTGGGCCCCTTCGTTTGCTCAGGCCTGGCGATTATTATACTCAGAGTATTGACGTCGTCTTTAAAACACAGAGCAATGAGATGAGTGCATGGGCGGGTGCTTAGTAGCTCATTTTGGCGAAGTTTGGGATTAGGCGCCCGTGCGGGTACTCAGCCTTGCGAGCGCTTCGGTCAACGGTCTCCGCAGTGACTATAGTGGCCAGATAGTGGCTATCATTTATGTCTTGAACAGTGCATGGATTGTAAGTTAGGTCGCGCATTTTGACCCGTGTATCCGTCACTGACTGGCAGCTTCCTGTGCTCATTACCCTCAGGATGGACCATTTCCGTTGCGGTGGGTAGCGCTGACCGCTAATGATAGCGGCGACCTGCTCACTCGCTCGGCCGCTCCCCAAACTTACTGTAACGACACATTGTAAGGAGGTGCCCTGTGCGGTGTGGTCGAGGTGAAAACTTGCGGGTTGTTTATCGGTATATGCACGGTGAGTAAGTAGATGCACTTGAATACCTTCACGGATGCTCTCCGCTTGACCATGCTCCCGCTCTCGCACTTGTCCGCCGTCCGTTCCGAACACCTGGAGTCCACTCCTCGGCCGCTCTGCCACTTGTCCGCGTGCCGCTCACCATGGACATCTACGGTGTGTCCTTCGCGCTGCAATGCCCGCCCTGCCATCTCCGAGTAACTAGGCTTGGGCTTCGACCTGTAGATCAAGTTCTCTGCACCAGGGCGGACACTCAAGTATTACTTCGACACTCAAGTATTACTTCAAGTTCATGGCACATGATACGTCCCCGACTCTCAACACTCCAACATGAGGTGCGCGAATCCGCCCTTTCTCACATCCAGGCGATCAGCCTCCTCTCGCTGACCATCACCTACAACTCCTGTGCACCCCCGGGCCGCTCCGACCTTTGCGTACGCTCACTTGCAATGTCTCGCCGCCCACGCGCGCCGCCTGCCCATCTCCCAACCATCTCCCTCTGTGCGGACATCTGCAGGTTGTGTATGTCCGATACTGTGATGGCGGCGCTGAGGTGGTGCTGTTCACTGGACCCAACCCTGCGGATGATGGCCGCGGTCGACGTTATGCAGGGCAGTGTGAATAGCAATGCCCTGCTGGAGCGTGCAGGTACGGTAGTGAATATTTGGTGGACAGTGCCAGTCGATAGATAAGTTTGCGAGGCTCCTCTTGTGACCTCTGACCCGGGTCGTTTGTATTATCTACATGTATACAAGCTGTGAGCGAACGTCTACATCACCCGCAGAGTCACCACCAGTAATTATTCGCACTTGCCTTTCACTCGCCCGCGTTGATCTGATCACTCGCCGCGTACTACTTCCACCTCTCGCTGCACTCTCGCCTGGACGACTCATCCCCGCTCCTCGTTGATCTCCATCCCCGCTCCACGCGCTCCCTTTTCCGCCGTGCATGCAATCCTTACACAGCACAAGACGGTGGACCTCCCAATGCTTGTCACAAAATTCATTCTAGGATCGATCTACATACAATACTCGTGACAGCGCTGAGCCCAAACCTGATATGACTGGCATATGAGGTCAAGGAGCATGGTTTGCCCATGTATATTTTCCCGTATGTGTGTAGATACATCCAGATGACAAGTACCCGCACGCGAGAGTCACTGAGAACGCTCGCAAGGCTGAGTACCCGCACGGGCGCCTAATCCCAAAATGAGCTACTAAGCACCCGCCCATGCACTCATCTCATCGCTCTGTGTTTTAAAGACGACGTCAATACTCTGAGTATAATAATCGCCAGGCCTGAGCAAACGAAGGGGCCCAGCGTGGACAGAGTGTCACCGGTCTGCGATTGCATGCCTGATATGGTAAGATAAGATCACGATCTGTAAGATCTGAATCACGATCTGTCACGCCTGTGACCCGAAACGAGGCTGCTCACTTTTAGTTGCCATACGGCTCGCTTATATAACGCACCATGCCACCGGCGTTCGATAAGCACGAGGTTCTCAACTGGTCGCAACATCCTCCTCTCGCGCAAATGTCTCCGTGTACGATGTTTCTTCGACCTTGACAGGCATGGTTCTCGACTCTCGATCATGACCGAGCCATCTGGCCTCTCCGAGGACGCTTTCTGTTCTATGTTTGCCGCAGACTGGCCTGCGGATGTGAACGTCGACTCCTCTCGGAACAGTGTCTCGGCTCAGGTCACCGCAGCGCACTGGACGTTGTGGTCTCTGAACCGAGGTCGACCGCATGCGGTAGGGATCGGAGAACGAGCTGGGCGAGGGCTAGGGCCTGGACGCTGCGGAACATCAAACCGCTCTTCGTTCCTGATCCTATTTTCGTCGCGCCCGTTGGGTGGATGGTGCACCCCATGTTCAGCGCATTTGCGACGAGGCTGGGCTCGTGAGCACCTCCTAGGCATGTGGGGATGCGCTACGTGCGCGGTGCCCCCATTGGGGTGGGGACTCCAGTGGAGGGTACGTCTAGGACAGAATGGGCGTTGAAGAACCCCGTCGTTCTGATGACTGCGCATGCGCCTGGCAATTGAGAACGGGGCATGTGCAGGACCTCGCAGAAGAGCCATCAGCTGGCCGGCCCACTACAGGACCCCTGATAATTGGGGAGGAAGCCTGAATCGAATCCGGACAAATTTGGGCGATTTTGAGGGGTTGGGGCTGATGTTTGTCCGGAAAAACACGTCGGTGCGCCGGACAAGGTCTGAGGAATTGTCCGGACACGTATGGGTATGCCAGCCAAGGGCTGATCCCGGCCCGGACAACCTGTCGGGGCTGGGCAGCACCTGCAGGACCCGGATTGATATTGAACCCCATGACTCCGACTGTAGCTGAAGCTCCGCTTGTGAGCCAGATCACTCCCTCGTACTATGCATATGTTCAATATTCAATATTCAATGGCCGACTCCGCCCTGCATTCACCATGATTGTGCGTTGTACAGGGGCATTCTGCGAACACTGATTGCCGTCGCTCAGCCTTTCGTTTATGGCAAGGAAGCTCCTAGCCAGTGTACGATCACTGTACAGCACGACGTGCTTACAATGGCAGGTATTGACGAACAGATGTACATACATCAATGTAGAGCTCGGGCTATAGCTACCAGACACGCAATAGAAACTCAGTTGCAGGTGTTTCACTGGCATAATCAATCCAGCGCCACTGATCAGCAAGGGTGACTACGTAGTCAGGCAACGTCCAAACTCCAGTAACCTGCCACGCTTTGCAGACTTCACTCCGAGGCTCTCATTATTGTTCTCTTTGCTGCTCATCTCCGAATCATGCAAAACCACGTCAGTGTCATTGAAATCCACGACGAACTGCCCACTGTCTGGGTAGAGTCCAAGTGGATTCAGGCCGGGAAACAATACCCTAGCAGCGATACTCCACAGTGCGTTCTCAATGCTCGACAACGCGTCCTCGCAATCCCTCCCGAGTATTCCAGCTATCTACCTAGTGAAACTACCTCTATACTGCTCCTCCTCGCAACATCGCTGCCTCCACAGCCTTCGGTCCTGGTTACCCCACAGGTAGAGGTGCTGTTCAGCTCCTCCCCGCCAACGGAGCATCCTTCTATACTCCGTAGCCGCCCCCTACCTCCGACGATCATACTGCGCCAACTGCAAGCGAGCTTCGGCCAGGCGTGGTTTGATGGGGCTCAGTCGATTGTGGACTGGCGCTACAAAGACTCGCGTGTCCCGCTCTACGCGCTGACCTTCTGGTTGGAGACCGAGAGGGCCCGGACGCACCAGACCGTCTGGCATGCAGCCGAAGAATGGATGACGAGGTGGGGAAGAAGCATCGTCAAGGAGGTCGATGAAGCTCGTGACGGACTAGCTGTGATACCCTGGGCAGCGGATTACCGCGCCCTCAATGCGGTCAGCACGGTCTTCGACGTACTGGCCACCTTTCTATCGGATGACTGGCTCAGCGACGAACACATCGACATGTTCGCAACTCACCTTGCGAAGCGCGTCCACCGGAACCGCACTTTAGCGAAGTCAGTTGTCGTGGCGAACCTTGTCTTCATGCGCGAGGTCGAGGCAGCCGCGGCTATGAAGCCCAGTGAATATGAGCCGAGCGCATTCCTTCGTGACTACAAAGATCTCTTCACGACCCATCGTAGGGAACGGCTCTTGTTTCCTGTATACGTTGCAAGCGCGCGGCACTGGGTCGCTGTAGAAGTCAACTTCCGGACAAAGTCGATATCGTACGGTGAGTCTCACCTCGGGACTTGGTATACATGTGAATACTGATTATAGTACTTGGCAGGTGACTCGATGGACTCGAGCTCAACCGCCCCTCAGAAGGCCATCAAAGCGCTACAGAAGTGGCTTCAGCGCGACTTTGGTCGGAAGTTCAATGACTTGGGCAATACCCTACCACACGGTCAGCAGAAGGACACTTCGTCGTGCGGAATATGCACGATCAACACCATCGCCCATGCACTTTTTGGTGACGGTCTCTTCACCCATAAGACCCGCCACAAGCTTCGCGTCGAGTACTTCAACATCGCTGTACGCGCGTACAATGATCACGTAAGTCTCCTTTCGCCTTTGTTAGAATCAGTGACGCTCACCTTTGTTCAGACAAAGACAGGGCCCTGTTCCCAAAGCAAGAACCCGCGTGCATCATCCGAGTCCCACGCCGCGGCGACACCTACTGTGCTTGCATGTGAAGACACCAGTCGTCTGAAACGTCTTCGTAACGAGTCCCCGGACCGCTCTGACGTGTCAGCATCTGCGAAACGCAACCGGGTTGGGTCGGTGTCGACCATCAAGTCGACCATCGTCGAGGGCGCTACCGAGGTGCTCGCCGCTCCCACCTCCGATGTTGATACAGACATGGTCAGCGCTGTGCCGCTCAGCTCGTCAGCCCCAGAGTCAGAGTCAGAGTACGAACTTGTCTCGTCTGCGCGTTTGCGTTCCGAAGACTCGTACGAGCTACTGTCCTGTCCCAGCTCCGATGTTGAGGGCAGGCCAGTGACGCAACCGCCGGCCTCTGACTCTGGGCGCATAACACCTGGGTCTAATGCCGACGGCCGCCTGTCTATATCGTCGTCAGATACAGACCCTATGAGCAATACCAGCTCAGACTCGGAGAGTGCATCTGCCGACTCAGACTCGGAGAGCGCATCTGCCGACTCGGACTCGGAATCGGATGAAAGCCAGCGTGCCACCCGGCATGGCAGAACACATACGGCAAAGGCTACTGGTACGAGTGCATCTGCAGTCGCAAGCAGGCGGCTACGGGAGTCGATGAAGGACGGGACGTTCTGCGTGAACAAGGCGCGGTTCGCAAACTTCGAGCGCAAGATACTGAAGCTTGATGCCAGTGCTGAGTTCGATCTTGGGGCGAGCTGGAGAGTCTATCATTCAGTGTGTTCATCCTGGGTGGCGTGCAAGGAAGCCTACAGTGTTACACGCTTCCGGGATCACACCAAGCACTGCGGGACCTCCAAGTCACGTCGTACTTGCAATCCGCCCAAGAAGCTTGACGGCAAAGTTAAGCCTGACGGTCGAAAGGGTCAACCACACGGCTCAAGACACAGGACTGAGGCTGTCCCCGCCGGGGTGACACATACCATGGACTTCTATGCCAAGAAGCTAGGGTGGAAATCAAAAGCAGATGAACACAAGCGAGACAAGGCGGAGCCCGCAGCGACCGTCAAGGCGTCCGAGCCAGCCCAGGAGCCTGACAGTGTTCCTTGTGGCGGTATCACGAAGTTCCACGCACCCAACGTTGTGCAGTACTTGAGGCGGACAGGAGCTCATGGCGGAGGTGCCCGGTCGAAGACTGTGATAGCAGACGAGCTCTATGGACGACCGTTCGGCGAGCTGAACGACGCGCAGCGCTTGGTGGTCGATCGACAACAACGGCAAGAGCAGAGGTGGCGCAATGACCATATCCGGCAGGCGATCTTCGCGGTCGACTGCAAGCGCATCATTCCTCGCCATCTCCTCAAGCATGGCTCAGTTGAAAATGCTATATGTGTCTGTTGCAGCAGCGTGAACAATTGGAAGCGCACGAAGACCGCTCTTCGTGTTCCAGCCCCCGATCCGGAGCACTACAAGTACCTGAACTATCAATATCGCAACGAGAACCTAGGGCATCTGTACGCTCGCACAGCTGGCCTTCAGGATCTACTTGAGGGAGACAATGAGGTACGTGATGTGTTCATTTATTGACGCACATATGCTTATCATGATTCCGGCTAGTCTGATTCACCTCTGGACTCACCGTTCGTCAAGTTTGCTGTCGGCGTACATCAGGGCAAGTACGACGATCACCGCGTCTTCTTAGACATGGTGCTTGGCATGGTCGAGAAGGAAAGTCGTGATACACGAAAGGTTGGAATGCAGAATTTCAACCACGGCCCCGCGCTCCGTGAGTTCTCGAACGTTGCGCTGGTACATAGCCCGGAGCTCTATCGATTCTTTTCGCACCACTTAGTACTTCCCAACCCACGCACCATCAAGTGAGTGATTAACATCCCTTGTGACTCGCGCACACTAACCATGTTGATAGGTCAGAGCAAGCGCGCATACCCCGTCTTTCAATAGACATAGACGATCGCACCTTCGAGCTCGCCGTCAACTACACTGCCTCTGTACATTACAGTGGTCCTCTATCACTCAGCTGCGATGATACCAAGCTTCATGCCGCATTACGGACGTACTGGGACCCAGAGAAGCAAACGCACTTCGTCATTGGTGCCGTTGATGGACCGAAAGCAGTGGCTGACGCTGAGGAGCTGCGCAAGCTACTGAGCACGATGAACGACCCTAAGGTCAAGGCAGTCAAGGTCAGTCTCTAACTTACTATCAATGTCTGTTCTCTGTGTCTGAGCGTCTTCAATCACAACAGCTCCGGCTCTGGTGTCTGCAGATCCCACTCCCCAATATCCCACCACTCATTCTCGCTGCGAAGGCAATCCCCGACAATCTTGATGCGCCGACGCTCTGCGTACACTCTCGTCGACTGATTATGGGTCTGGCAGAACGAAAGATCCACGTCGCCTCGTACGCCTGCGACGGGACCGAGACAGAGCGCTCTGTTCAACGTCTCATCACCTCGCAATCACCGCGGCAGATCGTGCACACAATCAAGCACCCCATCGAAGGCATGTCAAATCTTTCCATTGCCATTCCAACGTACCACGGCCTGCCCACGGTGATGATCCAAGACAACAAGCACGGTTTGAAGACGGCGAGAAACAATCTGTACTCGGGTGCGCGTCTCCTGGTCACTGGCAACTACACAATGGGCTTTCAAGATGTACGGGATGTCGCCTTTAGAGACGACAGCCCCTTGTTCATCCGTGATGTTGAGAAGCTTGACCGTCAAGACGATAATGCTGCAAGTCGCCTGTTCTCTGCGACGACACTTGAACACGTCATCGGGAATTATCCTGAGCAGCGCGGCCTCATTGTATATCTCTTCACACTTGCGGACCTGCACGACGCGTACCAAAACCGGCGTATCTCACATGTGGAGCGTGTGCGCATGGTGTTACGGGTCCGCTACTACCTTGACATCTGGAAGGCATTCCTGAGCCATGCCAGGTACTCGACGAGCCGCTACTTCATCTCGCGCGAGGCCGCTGACATCATGAGCATCCTCATTGATGGGTTCATGGGACTCATCTTTGTTTACCGTGATCATACCGGCAGCCAACCCTTCCCTCTGCTGCCGTGGTTGCACTCCAGCGAAGCCTGCGAACATGTCTTCGGCGAGTGCCGCAAACTGCTCAAGGACTTCACCTACCTCGACTTCCTCTTCATGGTTCCTCGGGTCTCAGTTCTGCTTCGTACCGCCATGACATTCAAGCAGACGACGAACGCCAAGGCTCGCGCATCAGGATACGCGCATACCTATTTCGACACCGCAGGCGCTGACCTCGCGCGCCTCGCTGTCTTCCCAACGGATGCGGAAATCAGCGAAGCTGCTCAGCAAGCTTGGTCCGAGGCGACCAGTCTTTGGAACTACCTCGACATTGCCCCCGCAGACGTTTTGCGGCCACTCTCTGCAGCCCAACCTCCCATTTCCCGCCTACCTGGTATCAGCTCGTGGTTTGCGCCAGGTCAAGATCCGATTACCAATGCCAGAACCGGGTCTGACCAGGCCTCAGTGACGGTGGTAGCGCCAGAGCGTTATGGTGGTGACACGTCAGATGGTTCAGACTCGGGTCAGTCGGACTCGGAAAGTAGTGAGTATGACAGTGAACCCGAGCCTCAAACGGAGGTCGCGGAATTGCAAGGCCTACTCGATGCTGAAGAAAAGACGCCATTGAGACCTGGACACCTCGACGACAAGATGTTCAACTTGCAATGCGCTGCGATTGCACTTGCTCTGGACGAAACAGACCGCATGTAAGCATTTCGAACAGGATCAAGGTAATACGGTGCTGACTGCGGGCTGACGTGTACTCTACCACAGACAAAACCTTGGTGGACTCGATGATGACGAGGAGGCCGAGATATGGGCCGAGGAAGATAGCCTCAACATCCAGAGAGCCCTTGCCGCCGCCGCCGCCTCTGCAACCGTCCCAATCATTGAACTACCGGCTCTGCAGATCGCACCTGAGCCCACAGTGCCATTGGATGGCTCTTTCGCGCGTGATAGCGCGTTCGACTGTTCACAGCTCATAGAGATACGTCGATCCCATGAGACAGAACGCGCAAAGAAGGGCGTAAGGACACGGACAACGCGAGCCCGGGACTTGGACGCGGAGAAGCCCCAGGATGGTCAGCCTCAATCTGACAGCGCGGACGTCAAAGACGTGACGCCACGTCGAATAATCATCAGGGAGATGGCAGCTATCATCCGTGAACAGCAGGACAATGTCGGGACCACCACTGGACTCAACCGCGCTGTTCGTATTCAGAACCAACCCGCTACTAAGCCAGCTGGGAACGCGGCTAATGCGGACCTTGCAGCCGGACAACGTGCGGCAGCAGTGAGTCAGAATCAACCCTACCCTCTGATGATGACCCTTACAACAAGAGTACAGGTTGTGAAACGTCGAGACAAGATATTCACTGAGAACAAGCTTCCGTATGTGCAAGCCCTTAGCGACGCTTTGGTGGCGAAGCCTAACGCGAAACAAGCCAAACACGACCTGCTAACTGCAGGCCATTACGGAGTCGTCGTAGATGATGGGCGTGTGCTTATCGGACGAGGTATGCAGTTCACTATTGCTGTTCTTGACTACGTGCCACTTACAATGTGTCTCCGTGGTTCATGATCAGTCTTCACCCTCTATTCGCGAACCGCTGGGAAGGGTGTGGCGCATGCGTGGCAGCGCGATAGTGCAAACATCGGCCGTGTCTCCTACATCGCTGTCCAGGTGTACGAACCTCGGCTGCGCAACCACTTCAGGGCAGTGCTGGGCAGCATGGGGCACTTGCAGGTCTTTCGTTTTGCTCACATTCCATCATCTCAGTTCCTGCTGAGACTGCCACCGAGCTCTTGCGTCGTCCGGGATGACGGACGTAGCCTGGAGGTCGAACTGCCGGCCTTCAAGATCTTCGACGACTTAGCGAGGGCACTTCCGAGGGTGCTGGCTGCTATCAAACAGTTGCAAGCACGCCGTAAGAAAGGACAGGCTGCGACCGCAGGAGCCGGCGCAGAGGATTCAGCCGCGGAGAGTGATTAGTATTCGGTGATTGCTTCATTTGTTGTCCGTACTACTAGTGTGTTGCAAACGAGTACATTATGTATTCAAGCATGTTCCAGTGAGTGGAATCTCGCTATATAGGTGCCCATCACGGTGTTCGTTGCGTGTACCACCCTTGATGTCTCCGGCGCCGAAGGGCAACTTGTGCTATGAATCTTGGTTCAACAGACCTGTCGAAGATGAACGCGGCCTTGCAAACGACGCTACCACAGCGTCGTGACGGTACATCGCTCCGAGTCGCTTAAAACCGTGGCAGTGGGACGTCATGACTCAAGCCGTACCGTTGTTTGTGTTACGCGTTCGAGAACATGGACCAAGTACGACACGTCACGGCGAGCGTTCGAGATCATGGATCAAGTACGACAAGTCGCGGCGAGCGTTCGAGATCATGGACTCCTAGTAGGTGACTAGTACTAACTACTACTATTAGCTCGAGTAAATTGGCACATCGGAGTCTCGTGCTACCCAGAGTAGTTATACGTTGTGTGTAGGTCCCGGAACTTGGTACAGCCAGTCTTACATACCACAGTACGCTCTCCGTGCCATCGCCAACACTTAGAAATTTATGCCCCACTGAGGACGGAGAGCGGCGCGTCGTTCGCACGGGCGCTTCGCTGTGCGCGCGCCGGTCAGCGCGACGCTCAGAGCTCTATGTATTCCTTTGAAGCTTGTTCAAGGAATAGCAATCTCAACACCTCGCTGATCTCTTATGACCCTTTTGCTCGCAAAATGTCATCTCTCTGATGCCTGATCCTCTCGTCCGGACACAAAGGCGTCTCGTCGATGCCTGATCCCCCCATCCGGACGACTGACCGCCAGAGACATGCCTAAATCGGTATCCGGACTATAGCTCGTAAACGAGACCATTGCCTGATTTTATCCGGCCAAAAAAAGCCAAATTTCGCCGAAAAAGTCCGGACACAAGGGCCAAATTTGCGGACAAGCGGATCAGGCCTCTCCGCATATAATCAGGGGTCCTCCCACTACGGGCGTACGGACTGGGGCGGGGGCCCGCACCGACGCTTCGGGCCATACACGCGTGTGCCGCCAGGCGGGCCGGGCGCGTGGTGTGGCCCATGACGTCGTGCTCTACGCCCGTCAAACGCGCATATATGCTGCATATCCGGCGACATACACCTCTACAGCCTGGCTTCTTCCGCGACGACCAGCAGGAGCACCCAGTGAGTGCCACACCGCAGCGGAGATGTTGCGCACCCCGACGAACTGGCTCGCTCTAGGGCGTGTACACATCCGACCTGGACACCGACCGTGTATTGGCTCGCGGTCCCTCTCCGGTCGCGGCCCCTCCATCCAGTCCGTGAGTACGCCCGCTCCTTCTCCACCCACGCATCTCATCCCGGCCCGCAGCCTCTTCCCTCCACTCGCATCGTTCATAAACCCTGCCCGTGCTGCGTCTCTGCCTCCCATCCTCGCAGCTTCACCTACTCTCATCCACACAGCTTCGCAGCTACCACTCCTAAACACATGCCGAACCCGAACAGGATCACCGAGCGGCTCTTCCAGTCCCCGTCCAAGTACATTCAGGGCCCCGCGGCCATCCACAATGCGGGCAAGTACCTGTCTGCATTTGGCAAATCCCCGCTCCTCCTCTCCGATGAACTCGTCTATGGCATTGGTGAGTGCCGCCTCCTATCCTTGCATTGATCCGTTCTGACAAGCCCCAGCCGGCAAGGACCTCACTGGTGCTCTCGAAACCTCGGGCTACAAAGTGACGCGCGGCATCTTCGGCGGTGAAGCCTCCCGGGAGGAAGTCGCCCGCATCGGCAACATCGCCAAAGACAACTCCGTCGACTTCATCCTCGCCCTCGGCGGCGGCAAGACGATCGACACCGCCAAGGCGATCGCGGACGACCTCGGGCTGCAGATCGCCGTGCTGCCGACGACCGCGTCGACGGACGCGCCGTGCTCCGCGCTCTCCGTCATCTACAAGGCGAACGGCGAGTTCGAGCACTACCGCTTCTACTCCAAGAACCCGTCCACCGTCCTCGTCGACACCAGCGTCGTCGTCAAGGCCCCCGCGCGCTTCCTCGCCGCGGGCATCGGCGACGCGATCGCGACGAACCTCGAGGCCAAGTCCGCGCGGAACAGCCCCAACTTTGGCGGGGGCGTCCCGACGGAGGTGTCTGCGGCGATCGGCGCGAAGTGCGAGGAGATCCTGTTCAAGTACGGGCGCCAGGCGGTCGAGGCGAACAAGGCGAGGGCGGTCACGCCCGCGTTTGAGGCGGTCGTGGAGGCGAACACGCTCTTGTCCGGGCTGGGATTCGAGTCGGGGGGTCTTGCTGCCGCGCATGCTGTGAGTGCTCCGTCGTGGATCCACGCGTGATGTCGTTGCTGACGCTCACATAGATCCACAATGGCCTCACGGCGATCGACAATCACACCCTGCACACGAAGATGCACGGCGAGAAAGGTACGCACCCTCCCTACTCTCCCCCCTCCCAAACTCACCCTTCTCCTCGCAGTCGCCTTCGGGACCGTGTGCCAGCTGATCCTCGACAGCGCGCCCACTGAGGAGATGGACCGCTACCTCGCGCTGATGGTGTCCGTCGACCTGCCCGTGACGCTCGCGGACCTGGGCATCGGCGAGGCGACGGACGAGGAGCTCTTCCGCGTCGCGAAGCTCGCGTGCGCGCCGAACGAGACGATCTGGAACATGGACAGGCTCATCACGGAGGAGATCGTGTTCGCCGCGATCAAGGGCGCGGACGCAGCGGGGCGGGATTATAAGGTGCGCCACGGGCTCAAGGCGTGAGGCCTCTGTGCGAGGCCCGGGGCTCAGGCGGCAGTGCTCTATCTAGTTGGGATAGTGTGTGTGTGTAATTTGTATATGTTGTACTGATAGCTTTCTGTTCTCGCAAACCACGTGTATAATAGATCGGAGCACTCAGACAGTGCAAGCTAACATGCCGAGGGACGCGTGCCCAAAGTCACGATCGCGTGGCGTCACACTGTGACTAATGTCACGTGCGCGGAGGTCCGCGTCAGCACTGCTCACCAGATGCTAACTTACCAGATGGTATCGTATGATATTGGTGTTCGACGCAATTTCGACGGGCGGTACGTGTTGTCATGGCTCCTGCGGTATCATCACCACTTCTCTGTGATATCATTCATTAGGATACTCACCGATTGTATACCGTACCGTAGATCCCGCTCTGTTTGGGTGTCCCAACAACGCCTTCATCCAAGCGTTTGCGACGTCTAGCATCATCGCATATGTCATGACCGTCCGCGGTTGGACAGCCACAGAGGCCACGATCTGCACTGCTGGCATATATAGCCAAAGCCTCGTCAAGTAGACTGTCTCTCCGCCGATCGTGGTTCATCTTCCGGGCCCCGTTGCCTCCCGTACGTTCAATGTGCCGAGTCCACATGGGACTCATCCGCCACAATGGCACAACCAGCTCACCGCACACATTGTTTCAGATACATATAGGCCTCCGGACCCTCGGCGACTTCGCCCAAACTTCGCCACCATGTGAAGCAAGGTGAGGCACCTCATGAATCCATGCCATTTCGTTTGATACGACCCCAGCGAGAAGCCTGCGGGAGAAGACGTTACGAATGACGACTCCACGATGTTCGATACACAGGGCCCCTTGGCCGACCAGTGTATCCTACTGCGACATACGAACGGACGCCTCCTTGTTCTCATTGCATAGGAAAACACGATGCACCGCGTCCAAAGTTGAAGCAATGCGCCTGTGGTGTCAGTATCCTTGGCTAAGGGCCTAGGATACCTAGGGTGCGTTCATCGGAGCGTATTTCACGTCGACTTGCACTTCGATTGATTGGCCCACGCGGGCGTCGAGCAGGTCGTCGCGACGAGGTGCCATGGCACTGTAACATCCTTGCAGGAAAAGCGCTATTCAGACGGTATTTAAGGACTGGACGAAGTGGAGAAAGCCATCGAACTTCCAGTTCAGACTAGATTCGACCGCGATGTTTGCGTCCACGGCGTCGAAACCTGTCTTCACACTCTGTGCCTTCTTCCTACTCCTTTCCGCTCAGGTTGCACAGGCAGCAAACTCCTTTGCTGGGTCCAGCCTGTATTATGCGGCCGGCCTAAACGAGGACGACAGAACGACCCTACTAAAGTGAGCGTCCTCCTGTTGCATCGTACACTTCTGTGCCATTACTGACTTGGAACGTGATAGAGGGCTGCAAGGCGCTGGTCTGAAGGTGCTGCGTGTGTGGATTGGCGGCCAATCCGGCAGCCAAAAGGTATGAATTTGCCGACTTAACGACGCTCCTACGATGTCACATACGGTTGATCAGGGAACCAAACTTAACGCCTTCAACGACCTCGAGCCCAACACTCCTTGCAACGGAACTGCCTCTTGCTACGATGACACGGTGCTCGAACGTCTTGACGATTTCATGGTGGCGGCCAACTCCTACGGAGTCAAGGTTCGTATTGGTTCCTCCTGTGTGAATGCATGACCGTGATATTGACATACATTCGACAGCTTCTGATCTCCATGCATAGTTTTAATGCTCTGCAGGGTAACGACCCTTACGGAAAGAAGTACGGCAAAGAAAATTTCTACTCGGACGCCGAGGCGCAGACCGTCTTCGACGCTCGTCTCGAGCATATCCTGAACCATAACCACACTTCGCTCAACAAGCCCTGGAAGGAGTTAAAGGACTACATCTTTGGATTTGAAGCTGAGAACGAAGCCATGATTGGAGATGTACGTGTCGTGATCGGTTTGAATTGATATGTCCTGACGTTCTGTGCAGGGTGAATCCTTCGTCCAGGCTCACCAGCAATGGTACGGTATACGTTCCTCGTCAAACCCTAAGACATCTAACGTGTTGATTCGAATAGGCAGTGCGACCGTGCCGGGACGATCAAGGGTCAGCTCGGCAACGACAGCGGGGTGAGCCGGGTTGTTCTCCTCGTTGTCAGCTACATCTCATGTCGCTCGTACCCGACAGATTCTTGTTATGACTGGCGGAGAGTCGTGGCTGTCCGAGTCTGTCCAGCCTGGATTTTTGACCTGCGATGCATTGGACGTCATCTCGATCCATACCTACCGTACCGAAGATCTCTCCACGGACGTCTTGAAGCCGTACGTTTCGCAAGCACAGGCCGCTGGCAAGATGCTGATCCTAGAAGAATGGTGATCACCTATCGTCTTCCACATTGTTGCACGACACCGACCACATCCTTCCTTACAGGGGTGCATGCTACTTTGACACTTCGAACAACGATTGCCCAACGGGAAATGCCCTGCCTGCGGACACGCGCAGCGGCAACATCATCAACTGGGCCGAGCAAATCGACAACGCGGGGCTTCCTTGGCTGTACTGGCAGGTTCTCCCGAACGCTGACCCTCACGTATGTACTGCCTTGGCCTGTCGCGAGGTGTCTGAGCATTGCTGACCCCTGGTGACCTGTAGGGTGACTTCGACTACGAGATCGGTCTTGATGGCAGTGACCCGGCGGCTTGGAGCGCCCTTCAGCAGGCCGCGAAATCGGCCGCAAACGCTACAGCGGCGTTCGACTTCTCGGCTTACTTGCTGTGAGGCGTTCAAGTGTCGACGAAAGGCGGGTTGCTGCGTATATTTCTCAGCGGTGCAGCACGCAATGTGGTGACTACACTAGTCCCTGACTCCCCCACACTCGTTTCCCTCGTATTTCTCCGACTACCGACACCGCTCACTCTCGTTGCCCTCGTATTTCTCTGGCTATCGACATCGCTTGTTCGTCGAAAATTACAGCAATGCATTCTAATATAGAGGTTCTCCCTATCCTCCGGCGGTTATTGCACAAACGTTCACAGAGATTTGCACCATGATGATCGAGGTAAGCGCGTGCATTGACGTTTGACAGCGGCCGCAATTCGTGGGCACTGCCACACATCATAACGCTGCGATCAACATATATGTCATCGGCGAGGCGACGGACGAGGCCTTGTGCGTCGCGAAGCTCGCGTGCGCGCCGAACGAGACAATCTAGTAGAACACGGAGGAGAACGATGATGCTGGACGGGCGACCTGTTGTTGTATACCGTCTAATACCATTCTTCGAACCGGCCGTTCAGCAATCAGTAATACGCTTTTTCAATTCCCTTACGAGCAGTAACTGAAGAAACATCATGTCTCATATTCTCACCGGGTTTCACAGGTTGTGCCGGGGGCCAGACATGCGGCGAAGGCGGCCACTGCTGCCCATTTAGTGTTCATGCACACATCGTATGCTGACCGAAGACGGTATGGCATAATGATATCGGTGCGGCAACATTAATCTATCACGTATGTTTTGAGATCGAAAGCAGTGACGTAGTACCGTGACGAGACTTGGAGAGGAATTGGGATGCGACTCGGGGCTCCGAATCCTATGCATCCTTCTCGATTCGTCACTGATACATGTCGTCTCACAGAGTCGTGAAGTGGTATCATCGGCCTGGCACCCGAGCGTGCTGCTAGCGGAACCACGACGAGACAAATACCGTAGTAGTAGTCTAGTGGAGAGCGCATCGAGGGACGAGATTTGATGGAGCGGTGCATTCGCGTCACTGTTGCACACTTGGTTGACATCGCGCATCAAGCTGTCAGTGTCAAAATGTACACTAGACGTGATGATACGGCTTTACTGGGGTGACCGAGTCCTGCAGTAGGTATAAAGGTCGATGAGCCTTGCGGTGTCTCCTCAGCTCAACTTCACTTTTCGAGCTCACCCGACAACGGCACTGGTTGGTGAGTAGTCTCGCCCGAGGGCTAGTTCCACATTGCTGTTGTTCGACTCTGACACTTCTCGTTACCAGCCTTTGCCTTTCCTGACGACTTGACGATTCTTCTTGACGCCTGTCCGTACCGACTATGCGCTATCTCACCATTGTCTCTACCGCCTTCATCGCCGCGACCGCGGCGCCGGCTTTTGCTTTGCCTTGGGGCCTGTAAGTTCTTTCCTCATCTCCGTTCAACTTTGACTCACACAAACTCACATACCAGGGGTATCCGCGGCGTCGAGCACGACGCGCTCGTCCAGCGCGACGTCGCCGACGAGCTCTACACCCGCGAGCTAACAGTACGTTCCCCATTTCCCGACGGTCGCGGCGGACGCCCAATTCCCCGCCCGCCGCGGCCAGGCCCTCCAAACCCTCATCCGCGCCCGCGCCCTGGCCCGCGTCCGCCACACCCGGCTCCGGGCCCTCCGAGGCCCTACCGGAGGGAGCTTGACGAGTACGCTCGCGAGCTAGTAGCTCGGTCCCCGGCGCGTGGCGGTGGCCCGCGCCCGAGCCCTATAGTGCAGCGCCCACATCCAGAACCGCGCCCGAGGCACAACCTTGCCCGGGAGCTGGAAGACGACGAGCTGTTTGCGCGGAGGGAGCTCGACGAGTACGCTCGCGAGCTAGTAGCTCGGTCCTCGGACCGTGGCGGTGGCGGTCGCCCGCGCCCGTTCCCTATAGTGCAGCGCCCATATCCACCGCACCCGAGGGAGGTCGCCGAGTACATCCTTGCCCGGGAGCTGGAAGACGATGAGCTGTTTGCGCGGGCCTTGGAGGATGAGCTGTACGCGAGGACGGAGGTGGATGAGTTGGATTAGTACAAGATAGTTGAAAAGTTGTATACAACCGACCTTCCGCGCTCCGTGCAGAGTGGGCTTCGCGGAACGGAAATATTCATTTGTTGTCAGGAACCTATTATGCGAGAACCTGCTAGTAGAACATCGCCCGCAAGGTAATGCATGTTCACATGGCTCATTGCATGGTCGACTAGCTCGTCAGACTTGCGCGTAAAATACAGCAGTGTTCTAGTGTGAGGCGGTGTCGTGTACTAGTAGTGACGGAAGGCGAGGAGGACGACCCACGAGGGCCAGCCTGAGGCGGAGGAATGCAAACGCCCGCGCACGCGTGTGACCCGGACGCGATCGTGACTTTGGTCACGCTTCTCCTCCGGCCTCTGAGTCCGTCGGTCGCCGCGCGGTTCTGATTCAACTGCTACTACATACTTCATGCTCAGTACTGTCCTCTCTATAATACCACTGGTCTCCACTAGAATTCGCTGGCCACTATGCACGCTTTAGTACAGCCGTTTTAACTTGAAGACAACAGTCATTTCCATCTCTCACTGCGGTCATGGCTCTGGATAACCTCGTCGACGAATCGCGATGGATGTCACGGTGCCTCGCGTCCCCTGACAGTCTTTATCCTCCCGTCCCAGGGTGTCTCTCCCAACGACCAACGTGTCCGTGTTTTGCGAGCCCTCCTGTTCAGGCCTCAGGATCTGAAATGCCAGAGGTACACTCACCCACTCCGAGTCGATTGCTCGCCACAGTTCTCGACTGCCTAACCGCCGAGATTATCCCTCGCACGACGCGAGGCGTTGCAGAGGGCAGTAAAGTCTTTGGTGCAGCGATTTTACGAAAGGACGACCTTTCTATCGTCATCGCGGAGACGAACAATGAGACGGAGTGTCCGGCGGGACGCATGCTGCATAACGCTGTGTCTTGCTGGCTGACGAGACTCGCCGTTGCCCAGCTATATCATGGCGAGGTGCATACCATCAAGCGGTTCTACCAAGTTGTTCAGTCTTCGTCGCAAGACCTATCCATTACTCGCTGACAACTTAGGACACGTACGTTCCTGCCGAGTTGCTCAGGGCGTCCGACCTTGCTCCCTCGCCGCATTCGTGATACCGTGCGGCTGCCAGCTGGGGTCCTAGCCTTCGTCCAAGTCTGGTCAGTCTGAAGCTGCGGCTGCGGCAGGCCGCAGATAGCATACAGTTCGGTGGAGTTTTCATCGTCGCTTTGTTGAAGGCTGCCTGCTCATGCAGATGCGGCAGCCGAGCCGTGTATGCTTCGGTGCGTGAGTTGTCTATTCTGTTTGAGTCGGCTGCGTGGTGCGACGTGCACGGGCACATATACCAGTGCACCGCCCCAATCGCGCTCGAGCCAGCGAGAATTGTGCTCTCGCTAACTTAGGAGAGAGCTCAGGCTCGGCCGACGGTCGTTCGTACATCATCACGAGAGACTGTGGATGGCAGTGAAGGATCTAGACGAACACCAAGTAGGGGTCTCACTTATCGCAAGGATCAACCCTTCTGAAGTACGCGTATGCACGGCAACGGCGCTCGTAGCGCTACGGTCGGGCTTCGTACAATGCAAATCCGGACTTTTTGCACATATATTGACCTATAAATGCGCCGTCTCAGCAATAGCTCGGGCTACATCCAGCAGCAGTACGAACCAGATGTCGTACACCTCTTTTTCTCGGTCTGCGTTCTCTGGGCTTCAGCGACCCCTACTTCAGCAGGCGCCCGCCTTGGTGACCGGTGCGCTTCATGCAACAGGTCATCCGACGCGGGGTCGGATCGTGCATCCGTGAGTGCAGTTGTGGGATTTGGACGTGCTGGAGGCTTATGATAATCCTAGTAATGTGCGGCTGCTGCATGTCAACCATGAATACGCGAATCCCGCTATGGACCCACTGACTCCGGGGTCAAGTCATTCTGGAGGTCGGGTCACCCCCGGGCCTGTGCGAGCGAGCGCCCTTCCCATCAGTGTATCGGCGAACCATGCCCAACTGTCTCCTTGGGAGCGTACTTGGAGCACTCCTGCCCAAGGTGGCTCACAAAGTCCTCCCCGACCGCCGTTCCTCTCACTTCCCTGCACGCCGTCGCCGACATTGCACGTATACGCCGCGCTCCCTCCCGGACTTGCATGCGCTGACTCGGAGGCCGATTCCGTCACGTACACGCACGACACCCTCTGCTGGTTCGGCTCCCCATGCGGCGTGTCGCTCGACATCTCCTCGCCCTCCAGCATCAAGCACCACCTACTCCACTTCCACACCGCGGACATCGACATGCACCAGGGACGCGCACGCACGCACTGCCAATGGTGGTTGTCGAATGGCGCGTGCGGGAAGGAGGTGTACTGCGAGGCGCTGCCCAAGCACATCGCGGTCGTGCATCTGAAGAGCTCTGGTGTCGTGTGCCCGCGGTGCGATCGCACGCTGTCGAGGGTGGACGCGCTGTCGTGTCATCTCGCTCTCTATTGCCGGGGCCCGCGGTGATCGTTCGACGAGACTTGAAGTGTGTCGCTAACTTGAGGGGCACAGGGACGGCCAACTGTTGCGAAGCGATTTCATCCTAGCTCTTTCTTTACATGCAATCACTTTGTGAACGCGACTTGCAGGGGGCCGCCGGTATACCCTTCTCCAGACGAACTGCATTGTTCCGTAGCTCCTTCGTCGTTGACGATCTGGACACTTGCCATGTTATCAAGTATGCAACATGATGGCAGAGGAAATGGAAATAGAGCGATTCGTGCAAGCCGGAGTCCATCAGGTCCGTGACGCAATGATGTAAAACCGCGTCATACAAATCCACTCCTAGTCAACAACCAAGGACACGTTCTTGAACTCCAGCAACACCCAAGGTCCAGCCTAGACAACGCGGATGAGTATCACAGCTTCGACGATTCGACGCGAGAGTCCACTCACGGAGACAAGACTGATGTGCGTCACAGCCAACGCGACACTGTCGCCGCTCCTGTACCAGCTCGGAACCTGTACGGTGAAGTTCTGGTGGGGCGGCTTGTGGTCCGGCGGTGAGACACTGTCGTATTGCGGGTTGTAGGGTCCATTGTAAAGGATGACCCCGAGGGGCCCGAGGTTCGTGCTGATGTCCTCCGTGGGCGAGTTGCAGGTCGAGGTCTCACACGGGACGATCGAGATTACGATGGCGACTTCCTCGGAGCCGGTGAGTGAGTTCTGTTCCGGGCGCAGTGAGCATTGAAGTTCGTTATGACCCAGGAGGAGGCTTACCGGACGATCGACCTCAACAGTGAGATTCTGTCCCGGTAGAATGGCGCTGCCTGCAAGGGGCGCACCGATATCGATGCCCTGCGCGAACGTCAAAGCCACCAAGGATGCGGCAGAGAGGATGAGGGGGAGGAGTCTCATAGCGCAAAGCTTCAGATCTGGAGGTGGGAGAACTGTTCGTGGGGCTCGTTACAATGAAAACGAGTGAATGCACCGGGACCTCTATCTTCCTTACACTGGAGTGAACTCGTCATTTATACACGAAGTTCAGTCTAGGCGGTGCTGCAATGAACGGTCTGCATGCTCCGGGGTGAGACTGGAAGCCGAGGCTACTGGATGCGTTTCCGTAAGGGTTTAGATGGGGTCGAACAGCTCTAGACTCCAGATCACCGCTATTGAGCGCCCAAGGCGACCGCCGTAAAGGCTTTGAGCACGAAAACATTCATTGTCCGCTGCCCAGAAAGGCAAGGCGAGGACATGCCGACGATGTCCGTTCGGATCGCAATTCCCAAAGTTGAGATCGTGACCACGGAGAGCTGTTTCAGCGTCCATCAGCAGCATTTGCAGGCCGTAAACACGGGGATCTAGCAAGGGGGTTAAGACCCCCTTGCTAGATGCTGGCATTACAAGACGTGGGGCAGCAGGTTGTTCTTAATGTATTTCCATTTCAGGAATGCAACACCTATTGTTACAACGTCGATTGAACCATGTACTACAGCATGTTTTCGATACTTTCCATACGTGCTCAGCCCACGCAAGCCTCTTCAAACCCACTAGGCAATGTGCTGAAACATACGTGAGGGACCTTAAGGATGGACACGGGTAGCACCGCAGGTGCGGGTGCATAGCGCACCCGCACCCGTGTGCGGTGCTACTACCCGTACCCTACCTGCGTTCACCGCCGGTGTTGGTTCACCTACCGCGGGGTAGACGCGGGGGTTAGTGCGCCTGTGCCCGCCCTCCTCTCGCATAGGCCCTCCTCTCCGGTTGCCCGCCCTCGCGCGTCCCCACCACCCTCCCGCCATACTCACCCTCGCGCGCGCGCGTTTCGGCCCTGCCCACTGCTGCCGACCCATCCTCGCCCACTGTCTTCCGCTCGCAGTCGCTCGTTCTTTGTTCACTCGCGCGCTGCCCGTTTGTCGGTCGCATTTGCGTGCTGGGCAGTTGCCCTGTGCGCTCTTCGTCGCCATGCGGGTCGTCGGGTGTGTGTGTGCCCGCCTGCTCGTGTCTGCATTCGTCGGCTGTGTCTGCACGCGGGGCGTTCGCCCTGCGCGCCCGCGGTCGGCGCGTGTGCTGTACTGCGCGTCGCCGCGTCCTGTGCCCACGTTTAGCTCGCTCGCTCGCGTCAGCACTCGCCTTCACTCCCTCGCCCAAGGCTGTTGTTCGCTATCGCACCCACGGTTCACTCGTCGGCTGCGTCTGCGCGCAGGGCATTCGCCGTTCTGCACGCCCCAGCCCTGCCCGTCGTCGCCCTCGCCTATCCTTCGCTCGCATGCCCGTCGTCCGTTCGTCGGGTGCGTTTGCGCGCTGGGCAGTTGTCGGGTGCGTTTACACGCTGGGCAGTTGTCGGGCGCCTTTGCGCGCTGGGTACTCGCGTTAGTGCTCGTGTTAGTGCTCGTGCACGCCGAGCCCGAGCCCCGTCGTGGTTAGACGCTAAGGGGTGGTGTCAGGAAAGGGACGGAGCGGCGACGGGAGAGGGAAAGGGAAAGGGCAGGCGAGTTCGTCCTTGGGGATTCGTGTCAGTTCTTGGGATGGTAGTGAATCTGTGCGCAAAGCCGTTATCAACAACGTACGTGGAACGTTGTGACGTCAACCCCCATGGGTGTGACAAAAGCGCGGTCGTTCTGGCTTTCCCAAAGACGCTGCCAGGGGGTGTCAATGCGAGGGTCTGGCAAGAGTTCTGCGGGGGTCAGGTAGTGGTTGCGGCGGTGAGCTCGTCGTCCTTCGTGGGATTCAACTGCGCCAAGGAGGCTGGCCGCTGAGGAGAGCAGCGAGAACGGAGCGCTGCATGTCATCATCTTCCTCAAGCTCGTCGTCATCCTGTAGCTGGATCGAGAGAGGATGCACAGCAGAGGACTCGGCCGCGCGGAGGTGCGGACGATACTTAGGTCGCCCGTGTTTGAGACGTCTCTATTGTGGCTTACGGAATACAACCTACCTCTTAATTACAGTTCAATCTCCGCTATAACCGCTTTAGAGCGGCTGAGTCGCGTCTAAATCCTTACGGAAACGCATCCACTGTCCCGAAGGCCGCGGTAGTAGTGCTTTACACGGCATCAAGGCGCGATCCCTAGTCTGAGACACTGAAATAAACGATGCATACGTCAGTGAATACTCCGAGCAAGTAGGCATATACTTAGACGGCTGACTTGGTCACCAGACGGCGTCTCGTGTACTATCAGATGACGTTGCCTCTATAACCGAGCTACACTCGGTGAAGTTGCTAAGAGCATGGTAGTACATAGTGAAGGCTTGTGGGGCATAGAATGCACCAGCACGGTACAGCCAGACCGCGGCGGCTCCACAGCACGGCGGACATTGAGACCGACGTGAATGCGATTATCCATAAACAAGGGCACTCCACTCTCTGCCAATTCTTGCAGTCACATGCGCAGTTCAGAGAGACTCGGCCCTCGCGAAGTCGATAAAACAACAAATCGACCTGTGCGTACATGATTTGGAAGCGCACCTGCGAGTGTCATCAACTCAGTTAATGATTGCTTTTACGAGAGCGATCGAGCCATCACTATACTCGAGTTGTACCTAACGCGATGGATCAGCATCATCATACAAGAGGAAAGAGCAACCACGCACAGATCATTGAATAGAAGTTCTTGCGTAGCGTCCACCGAAAATACCCATATAGGCCTGTATTATGTTCCGCGTGTAGTTGATGATTGGCTGACTTGCGCGATCACCAGTCCATGGAAAAGGCTCGCAGTCGGCAACGTGCCGATGGATAACAAAGACGATACCGGCATACCAGAGCCGCGCATCGCTTGAGCATGATACTATAGAAGCTCAAATACCCATTGTTTGCGTGTATAACACTCGATACCACCATGGATGTCGTATGTTGGCATTGTTGACACATCTCGTTCTGTATATACTCGATATTCGCGCTCTTCAAGGCCATCATCAAGCCCCCTCTGCGCCCGAATCTAAGGGAAGGCATATCAAGACACGGCCCGCGACGAAAGGCTCCCTCGTGCGTCAGTAGTGCTTGACCGCCGGCCGGAGTACTCCATGATCCCTCGCACTGATGGGCTGGGGAGTCGCCCCTGTCTACCTGAAGCGCGAGCGGAAGGAGCCTCCGAGGTTCTCGTCTGTGTCAGAGGCCCTATCATGTCGCTAGTCAGGAGAAGGATTGGGATGGCGGTCAGATGTGTCTGTCCGTGTCGATCTTGCCGGAGATATGTGGTTCCCGGAGAGAAGAGCGATTCTACGTTGAATCTGTGGCGCAGTGAGCGTGCGGATGGAAGATGACATGATCACGACTTACATCGAGTCCGTGAAGACATGCTGAGGCTCTGAAGGGCTTGCTTCGATCGATGCTGTTGCTGCATCCCCAGGCAGGAACATGCTATTTTGACTAGAACCAGAAGCGAGCGGAGAGGAATCTTCGGGTACGTCATCTCCACGAGGAACAGATTCACCAGAAGAGGTCAACCGAACACCCATCTCGGTCGATCTGCCACACGTTCAGGTCACACATTCGAACGAACAGCACAGACTTACTCGTTGTGGCCGGTAGATACTCCGATAGCTACCCTCGTAGACAGCCCTTGGTCAAGATGGAGCACGCCTATAGGCTTATTCTTATGACGAGTATGGGCTATGGGTGCTGCTTCATCAGCCGCGCTGCAGTACATGTCGTTGGAATATACCAAGGCAGATCCCGATGAGTTACTAACGTTCCCGCAGTAGCACTTTCGCTTGATATTGAGTTCATGACCGAAGAACAGCCAGCCTCGCGTGTTCTGAGTGGGGGTCAAACCCGTTGAATGAGTCAAAAGACGATGGTGGTGACGCTGATGTATCATGTAACGTACCGGTAATAAAGTGAAGCGTTTGAGGGGTCGATATTTCCACCTATGGCTTCTGCACTTGCATAGGAGGCAACGCGCCTATTGCGCCTACAATGCTTTGTTATGAGATGTGTCACGTTGTGTGAACGAAGCAGACGAACACTGTATACATCGGTCGGGCCGTGTTGACCGACGCCTCATAGTGCTCTGCCTCTGCGGCAGACATGGCCGTGGCGCCGAACACACGCACTGAGAACTGGTTGTCCAACATATGGTCTTCTTGTCGCTGGCGTTCAAAGAGTTCCGCCACCTATACATAGTTCAGAAAGGCGGTTCAGACATCCTAGTGTCCTACATACCGCGACCTCAGCGAGTAATGAATACGTCTTGCGACGAAGACTGAACAGCTTGCACGTCAGTCCGCACATGATAGCGTTGATCTCGGATGTAACTGATGCCAGACTGTTGACCTCGCAACGGAGCATACGTGTTCGTGTCCTGTAACTATGTGGCAAGTCAGTACTTCGATACAACATGTAATATAGCGCATTCATCATACTGGTCGAGCCTTGTTTGAGCACCCGCCCAACCTAGAGAGAAGTCATCATCCGGTATGCCGTCTCTCTGTACATCAACCAGGACGTTCTGTAGGGAGTCGAGACTCTCTTCGAGAGCCCTCAACACGCGGGACGGGCGAAATGTCACGAACAAGAGGTATTGGAGGATGGCGAGCAAGAAACCTAGACCGCCGGTGACAGCCCCGAAGACATTGAAGTTGAACGACATTCCCACGTCTGAGCCGCCGAAGTGCGGTGCTCGCGGTGGTATGGATAGCTAGATGGGCAGAGCAAACTGTTCGGACGAGCACTTATACTGCGGGCTCCTTCAGTCCGTCAAATGACCGGTAAATGCTCTTCTTGCAATGCCACTGAGCGCCTCGTTGCCCAACTGTACGTCCTGGGCAGTGCGGGCAGTGCTCGGTGTATCTAGACGCCCTCGTAGACCAATCAGATATCACAGGTGCTACTCGTTGAGGTAGCGCACCGGGAATACGGAGCGGTCAAGGTTCATTCCAGCACCTTCTAGATAGTTGCTGAAAAAGATGGAGGAGGATTGGTGGATGATTGAGTGTGAATGATCGCGAGGATGGTGCCAGAAGTATCGAGAACATACTAGGGGAAACTGCATCGTTCTCGCATTGAATATCTGAGAACAGGACCGACGCTCGTGTAGGACCTGTGTTTCTAGGGCTCGTCTTGTTACTCAGCGTGCCACTAAATGCGAACCTAAGTGTTTGCGGTCAGAAACAACGAGGGAGGAACATGCAGCCGACGCACAGATTTGTTGTTGCAGGTAGACGGCGGACTACTGGAATACAATAGTATCCGCGACACCTTTCTGACTTTGGTATTCTCTCGATAACGCAGCATACCGCTGCTTGATGTCCATTATCGTTGCCGCAAACGCAGCCCTGTCTACCTCATCTTTGACGTTCTCCAGTAACTCCGCGAAAGACGTTGCCTCGAAGAACTTGTTCTTGCGATTGTACAACGGGCGACCGGGTCGGGACTCGGGAGACTCGCCCTCAGCGGGTGTCTGGAAGACCTCCTCTATGATGTCGATGTCGTACGGAATGCTGAAGGCATCCCGGGTGTCTTCGTACGTGAAGAAGTAGTAGAAGTTGTCAAATCCGGACCAAGTGATGGCACTACAACGAAGTACCACTATTAGTCAAGGGCTGCCAGAGGTGATGTCCGCGACACATCGCACCTGAGACACAGTGAGCACGGCTCATGCGTTGTCAAGAAAAAGCAATCTTTCGGGGATGGTCGTTCTTGGGGTGGAATCTCGTAAAACCGCTTGATGGTATGCACCTCGCCATGATATAGCTGGGCAATGGCGAGTTTCGTCAGCAATATGCATAGCATTGTGCAGCATGCGTACCGGACACTCCGTCTCATTGTTCGTCTCCGCGATGACGAGAGAAAGGTCGTCCTTTCGTAAAATCGCTGCACCAAAGACTTTACTGCCCTCTGCAACGCCTCGCGTCGTGCGAGGGATAATCTCGGCGGTTAGGCAGTCGAGAAATGTGGCGAGCAATCGAGTGGGTGAGTGTACCTCTGGCATTTCAGATCCTGAACTGGAGGGCTCGCGAGACACAGACACGTTGGTCGCTGGGAGAGACACCCTGCTGAGCGCTGAACGTGCGCGTGAACGTTGGTGCCGTGGGACGGAGGGGGAGAGGATAAACACTGTCAGGGGACGCGAGTCACAGTGACAATGACATCGATAGCGATTCGTCGACGAACAACAACGTTAACAGAGACTGCGGCGACGCCGTCCAGAGCTAGAAATGACTGCTGTCTTCGAGTCAAAACGGCTGTACTCAAGCGTGCATACCGGCCAGCAAATTCTAGTGGAGACCAGTGGTTTCATTGAGAGGACAGGACTGAGCGTGAAGTATGTAGTTGCAGTTGAACCGTGCGGCGACCGACGGAGGCCCGGAGGAGGAGCGTGACCAAAGTCACGATCGCGTCCGGGTCACACACGCGGGCGGGCGTTTGCGTTCCTCCTCCTGGCCCTCGTGGGTCGTCCTCCTCGCCTTCCGTCACTACTAGTACACGACACCGCCTCACACTAGAACACTGCTGTATTTAACGCGAGTCTGACGAGCTAGTCGACCATGCAATGAGCCATGTGAACATGCATTACCTTGCGGGCGATGTTCTACTAGCAGGTTCTCGCATAGGTTCCTGACAACAAATGAATATTTCCATTCCGCGAAGCCCACTCTGCACGGAGCCCGGAAGGTAGGTTGTATACAACTTCCCACCTATCTTGTACTAATCCAGCTCATCCACCTCCATCCTCGCGTACAGCTCATCCTCCATCGCCCGCGCAAACAGCTCGTCGTCTTCCAGCCCCCGGGCAAATTTCGGGCGCGGTTCTGGATGTGGGCGCTGCACTATAGGGCTCGGGCGCGGGCCACCGCCACGCGCCGGGGACCGAGCTACTAGCTCGCGAGCGTACTCGTCAAGCTCCCTCCGGTAGGGCCTCGGAGGGCCCGGAGCCGGGTGTGGCGGACGCGGGCCAGGGCGCGGGCGCGGATGAGGGTTTGGAGGGCCTGGCCGCGGCGGGCGGGGAATTGGGCGTCCGCCGCGACCGTCGGGCAATGGGGAACGTGCTGTCAGCTCGCGGGTGTAGAGCTCGTCGGCGACGTCGCGCTGGACGAGCGCGTCGTGCTCGACGCCGCGGATACCCCTGGTATGTGAGTTTGTGTGAATCAAAGTTGAACGGAGATGAGGGAAGAACTTACAGGCCCCAAGGCAAAGCAAAGGCCGGCGCCGCAGTCGCGGCGATGAAGGCGGTAGAGACAATGGTGAGATAGCGCATAGTCGGTACGGACAGGCGTCAAGAAGGATCGTCAAGTCGTCAGGAAAGGCAAAGGCTGGTAACGAGAAGTGTCAGAGTCGAACAAGAGCAATGTGGAACTAGCCCTCGGGCGAGACGACTCACCAACCAGTGCCGTTGTCGGGTGAGCTCGAAAAGTGAAGTTGAGCTGAGGAGACACCGCAAGGCTCATCGACCTTTATACCTACTGCAGGACTCGGTCACCCCGGTAAAGCCGTATCATCACTTCTAGTGTACATTTTGACACTGACAGCTTGATGCGCGATGTCAACCAAGTGTGCAACAGTGACGCGAGCGCACCGCTCCATCAAATCTCGTCCCTCGATGCGCTCTCCACTAGACTAGTACTACGGTATTTATCTCGTCGTGGTTCCGCTAGCAGCACGCTCGGGTGCCAGGCCGATGATACCACTTCACGACTCTGCTAGACGACATGAATCATTGACGAATCGAGAAGGATGCATAAGATTCGGAGCCCCGAGTCGCATCCCAATTCCTCTACAAGTCTTGTCACGGTACTACGTCACTGCGTGTCGATCTCCAAACATACGTGATAGATTAATGTTGCCGCACCGATATCATTATGCCATACCGTCTTCGGTCAGCATACGATATGTGCATGAACACCAAATGGGCAGCAGTGGCCGCCTTCGCCGCATGTCTGGCCCCGGCACAACCGGTGAAACCCGGTGAGAATATTGGACATGATGTTTCTTCAGTAGTACTGCTCGTGAGGGAATTGAAAAAGTGTATTACTGGTTGCTGAACGGCCGGCTCGAAGAATGGCATTAGACGGGTACAACAACAGGTCGTCCAGCATCGTTCTCCTCCGGGTTCGACTAGATTGTCTCGCTCGGCGCGCACGCGAGCTTCGGGACGCAGAAGAGCTCGTCCGTCGCCTCGCCGATGACACATATGTTGATCGCAGCGTTATGATGTGTGGCAGTGCCCACGAATTGCGGCCGCTGTCGAATGTCAACGCACGCGCTTACCTCGATCATCATGGTGCAAATCTCTCTGAATGTTTGCGCAATAACCGCCGGAGGATAGTGAGAACCTCTATATTAGATTGCATTGCTGTAATTTTCGACGAACAAGCGATGTCGGTAGCCAGAGAAATACGAGGGCAACGAGAGTGAGCGGTGTCGATAGTCGGAGAAATACGAGGGAAACGAGTGTGGGGGAGTCAGGGACTAGTGTAGTCACCACATTGCGTGCTGCACCGCTGAGAAATATACGCAGCAACCCGCCTTTCGTCGACACTTGAACGCCTCACAGCAAGTAAGCCGAGAAGTCGAACGCCGCTGTGGCGTTTGCGGCCGATTTCGCGGCCTGCTGGAGGGCGTCCCAGGCTGGGTCATTGCCACCAAGGGCAATCTCGTAGTCGAAGCCGCTCTACGGGTCACCAGGGGTCAGCATTGCAATCAAAACACCTTGTGACAAGCCATGGCAGTACGTACGTGAGGGTCAGCGTTCGGGAGAACCTGCCAGTACAACCAAGGAAGCCCGGCGTTGTCGATTTGCTCGGCCCAGTTGATGATGTTGCCGCTGCGCGTGTCCGCATCCAGGGCATCTCCCGTAGGGCAGTCGTTGTTCGAAGTGTCGAAGTAGCATGCACCCCTGTGAAGACGCGGTCAGTATTGTACCACAGAATGTGGAAGACGATCGGTGATCACCATTCTTCTAGGATCAGCATCTTGCCAGCGGCCTGCGCTTGCGCCACGTACGGCTTCAAGGCGGACGTGGCGAGATCCCCGGTACCATAGGCGTGAATCGAGATGACGTCCAATGCATCGCAGGTCAAAAATCCAGGCTGGACAGACTCGGACAGCCACGACTCTCCGCCAGTCATAACGAGAATCTGTCGGATATGAGCGACGTGAGATGTAGCTGACAACGAGCACAACAACCCGGCTCACCCCGCTGTCGTTGCCGAGCTGGCCCTTGATCGTCCCGGCACGGTCGCACTGCCTGTTCGAGTCAACACGTTAGATGTCTTAGGATTCGACAGGGGATGTAGACTGTACCATTGCTGGTGAGCCTTGACGAAGGATTCACCCTGCACAGAACGTCAGGACATGTCAATGCAAACCGATCACGGCGCTTACATTCCCAATCATGGCTTCGTTCTCAGCTTCAAATCCAAAGATGTAGTCCTTCAACTCCTTCCAGGGCTTGTTGAGCGAAGTGTGGTTATGGTTCAGGATATGCTCGAGACGAGCGTCGAAGAAGCTCTGCGCCTCGTTGTTCGAGTAGAAGTCGCCTTTGCCGTACTTCCTGCCGTAGGCGTCGTTACCCTCCAGAGCGTTGAAACTATGCATCGTGATCAGGAGCTGTCAAGCGTATGTCAATATCACGGTCATGCATTCACACATGAGGAACCGATACGAACCTTGACTCCGTAGGAGTTGGCCGCCACCATGAAGTCGTCGAGCCGCTTGAGGACCGTGTCATCGTAGCAAGAGGCATCTCCGTTGCAAGGAGAGTTAGGCTCGAGGTCTTTGAACGGGTTGAGTTTGGTTCCCTGATGACCAGCCGTATCAGACATCGTAGGAGCGTTGTTAAGTCGCCAAATTCATACCTTTTGGCTGCCGGACTGGCCGCCAATCCACACACGCAGCACCTTCAGACCAGCGCTTTGCATCCCTCTGTTACGTTCCAAGTCAGTAATGGCACAGAAGTGTATGATGCAACAGGAAGATGCTCACTTGAGTAGCGTCGTTGTGTCGTCCTCATACAGGCCGGCTGCATAATACAGACTCGATCCGGCAAAGGAGTTTGCTGCCTGCGCAACCTGAGCGGAAAGGAGTAGGGCGAAGGCGCAAAGGCCGAACACAGATTTCGACGCCGTAGACGCAAACATCGCGGTCGAAGTTGGGGTGAAGCTGGATGGTTTCCCCCACTTCGTCCTCTGGCCCTTAAGTACCGTCTGAATAGCGCTTTCCCTGCAAGCATGAGGATGTTACGGTGCCATGACACCTCGTCTTGACGACCTGCTCGACGCCGCCCGCGTGGGTCAATCAATCGAAGTACAAGTCAACGTGAAATACGCTCCGATAAACGCACCCGGCCAGGCCTTTAGCCACGTATACTTACACCGCGAGCGCATTGCTTCAATTTTATGCGCGGTGCAACACGCATTGAGAACAATGTAGCGTGCCGTCAGGGCACTGAGTGTTTGAGCCTTGCCAGTTCCTATGTCGCAATGGACGGTGGACGCAGGAGACGCCGGCTGCCAGTGATCGGCCAAGGGGCGCCCTGTATACTATCGAGCAGCGTGCCATCGTGGAGTCGTCCTTCGTAGCTTCTTCTCCCGCAGGCTTCTCGCCCGAGTCGTATGAAACGAAATGGCATGGACCCCAAATGGACCCATGAGGTGCTTCACATGGTGGCGAAGTTTGGACGAAGTCGCCGAGGGCCCGGAGGCCTATCTCAGGTATCTGAAACAGTGTGTGCGGTGAGCTGGTTGTGCCATTCTGGCGGATGAGTCCCACGTGGATTCGGCACATTGAACGTACGGGAGGCAACGGGGCCCGGAAGATGAACCACGATGCGAAGAGACAATCTACTTCACGAGGCTCTGGCTATATACGCAAGTGCAGAATCCAGATCTGTGGCTGTCCGACCACGGACGATCATGACATATACAATGATGCTAGACGTCGCAAACGCTTGAATGAAGGCGTTGTTGAGACACCCATACAGAGCGGGATCTACGGTACGGTTCACAATCGGTAAGTATCTTAGTGAATCCTAACACAGAGAAGTGGTGACCATACCGCAGGAGCCATGACAACACGTACCGCCCGTACAACTTGCGTCGAGCACCAATATCATACGATATCATCTGTTGAACGGTGCATCTTGCCACTTGGACTGCGGATTTGGTGAGATCGCCCCGTATGTAACTTTGCGTGATGGATATCATATGCAGAACATTGTGGCGATGCATGCAACCGGAGGCGACCGAAGGTCCCTCGAGGGACATCAGGTCCCGTGCTGTGCGCGCAATGTCCACCCGTTTTCGTCGTGTTCTACACCGGCGCAGGTTTCTGTCACAGCTGGAGTCGTCCGATGACAGCATCTGCCAACAGGTCCTCTGCCGCTTACAACTGCGGTGTACCCAAGGTGTACCTCACCTCAACCGTCCACACGCCCTCGACTTGATCGAAAACGGTGCAACATGATGACATCAATGGTACAATGGTAAGTTATTTCATCAAGATTGCTACTCGTGAGCTTGACGCCAAGTCGTAGGACGAGACTGCGTAATAGGACTTACAATCGAACACCTTCAAGTTTTTCGGCTTCGTTGATCCACGTCGTCTCGTAGAGTCGTATCAAAGCCGATGTAGTCGGCTTGTCGCCCGAGCGTGCTACGAAGCGACGCTGAACCTAAAGCCACCTCAGTACTGTCCTACGCAGGCTAGGACATACTTATCAGGGTACAAGATTAACAATGGAGCCAATGCTGTGCGTTCGCGTCCTTGCACCCTTGGTTCAGATGGCATCAAGGCTCCAATATAGAAGTGCTGTTATGAGAGCACTGGAGAGCACTGGGTGTCCCACAGTTGGTATAAAGGTCGATGAGTTCAGTGCTCGCTCCTCAGCTCAATTTTGCTTCTCGAGCTCACCTTGCAAGAGCACTGGTTGGTGAGTAACTTCAACACCGCTGCGGTCCGACACTGAGCCTTCTTATTACCAGCTATTGCTTTTTCCTGACGACTTGACGATCCTTCTCGACGCCTATTAGTACTGAATATGCGCTATCTTACCATTGTCTCTACCGCCTTCATCGCCGCGACCGCGGTGCCGGCATCCGCTCTGCCCTGGGGACTGTGGGTTCTTCCTTTATCTCCATTCAACTTTGACTGATACATTACCCACCAGTGGTATCCGCAACGTCGAGCACGACGCGTTCGTCCAGCGCGATGTCACCGACGAGCTCTACACCCGCGAGCTAACAGCACGTTCCTCAAAGGGCAATGGCCCCCGCCCTCCGAACCCTCACCAGCCGCGCCCTCCAATCACGCCGCGGCCACACTACCCTCCAGTCCCTCATCCGGGCCCGCGGCCCTCGAAACCTGACCCGCGTCGGCCAAACCCGGGTCCTGACCGTCCAGTAAGGCCGAAGCCGGCCCCAAGGCCTAGGGAGCTCGACGAGTACCTCCTCGCCCGCGCAGCGCAAGACGACGACCTGTTGGCACGCGCGTTCGACGATGAGCTCTACGCGAGGATGGATGTGGATGAATTAGATTAGTGCGAGATAGTTCAGGTGTCAAACACGATTGACCTTCTGGGTTCCGTGCAAACTTAGTAGGCTTCGCAGAATGTAAACGTCCAGTCATCGTTTGGAATGTGGGCGAGCACATTGAACATCACACTCAGTGAGATGCCTGTTCACACGACTCATCGCATGATCAACAACCTCGTCAGAGTCACGCACAGATACGATAGATATCATTGGCAAGTCAATGTATAAATCGTGGCAAGCCGCGGGCAAGGGAGGCAGATTCGCGGGTTCCGACTCTGAGGAAAGCTCCGTCAGCTAGTTGCATTAGAGAACCGAAGAACACGTACGCTGCGGCGACATTCGTACCAACGGCATCGTTCGGTGTGATATCCTCGAGATGTTGTGTAAGCGCAAGGTCCCCTAATAGAGTCCCTTCGAGGTCATGTCGGTTTCGGAGCCGCGCAACTGAGCAGGGGCGTCTCGAGGTCGTAGCCTGTGGCTGTGGCAGCCGCGGGTTCTAGGCTTGCAGGGATCGACCGAGGCGCAGCGTCCCCGCCGGAATGCGACGACTCAACGACTCCTGGGTACTGTACCTCCGCACATTGCGCTGAGAAGCGGTCCTCCGTCGAGCTCGATTGATCTCGATCTAATTGGCTCTTGCTATGAGTTTGCTCTTATCGATTCGACTGGACTGTGCTACTCACGAATATACTTCGCGAAATCGTCATCGTATCTGGCACAACAGCCCATAGCGCACGGCCTTCAGCTCCTGCCACCACGAGTGTAGTCCATATATCTTGTTGCGGAGGTCATTTGCATATTCCTCGGATCTAGAACACGTCGGATGAGAAGGCAGCGCGCGACAGATGCCAGACAGCGACTCACTTCTCCAGCTGCGTCTGCAGTTCCGACCACCGCCAGCCATGAATCCAGCCTCCAAAGCCCTCTCCATCATCGGAGAGCGTCTGGTCAAGCTCCTGCAACGCCTGAGAGGGGCAAAAGGACTGCGCGAGGACCAGAACGGTGCTGAAGCCAAGCCCTCCGCTTATGAGAGCAAGAAGAGCGACGTTGAGCTCCATCTTGTGATGAAGTGAGGTTAGAGGCGGGGTGCGCGTGCACAGACCAGCTCAAGCCATGCGGGAGCAGAATGATTCGGTAATAAGGGCGGAAGCCTGCGCGAAGCGCGCTAGTGAAACGCGTCTCCGTACGTCGAAGACACGCACTGTCACGGTAGCGTGCCCCAGTCATAGTATGCCCTTCAGAGCAATTTTGAACCAGACTCCGGATCCTGAGAACAAGTTGAACGACGTTATCTTCTTGCCATGCTGAAAACACGCGGCTATAGTACCCATATCCGAGTGTTCGGTAGCAATCAAGCAGCGAGTTGGATTGGATGGCCAGTGCTCTTCGTAACTGTGGTGTCGTACGCGTGTAACGAGCGAGGAGGGCTGACGCGGACGTGAGTCACAGTGTGACGAAACGCAATCGTGACTATGATCACGCTTCTCGTCACAAGTGAGTGTATTCGAGCGTCTCCGTACGTGGTGCGAAATGCGCGAAATCTCAGTATCGCCAAGACAGGGCGAAATAAACGAGGTTACCTGTAGTTCCCTCTGCCATGGGCGAGCGAGGGTAGCTCGCAGAGCGCGAGCATTACGCCTTCACTCTGAGTATCTGTACAGATCTTCCGACAGTCGCGGGAAGACGTGCAGTGCAGGCCAAAGTTGATGCAGAGTACTAGCCGTCTCTGGCCTAGTACTCCGAGGGTGTCACGACTTCGGATATAAATAAGCTTGACTGTCGACCACCGCGGGGAGCTATACTCGTCGTGATATCGAATGTTCGAATAGAGTTCTGAGCACCTGTTCCGGTTCCGCGAGTTACTGACGACTCGGAGAGGGGTCGCTACAAAGTTCTGGCTCACCCGTCCGCGGAGATGGCTATATCGCCAACTTGGTCTTCGTATTGCTGTGAGGCCGAGGTGAGCGTAGTCAAGCGTAGCAATCGTCAAGGTGCACCGTTTTGACTGGGGATAGATGCAGCGAGACGACAGAGCGACGAGGAGCGGGTAACGCACGAGAACGGGAATAGCGTGTTGGATCAGGACCGCACTCCGAGTGAGTGTGGACGGGCATGCCAATGTATGCAGCGTTCTGCAGCCCGTCATACCGCCGACTCAAGTCTGGTCCACATAAGATGGAGTAAGGCCGCGCTACGGGTTCAAGTTCAACACAACCACTCACCGTTCTTGTGTAAATCACGGGAGTCAGTCTGAGTCAAAGCGTCATCACACCACCGCCTCAGTCAGGGGGATGCTGCGCTCAACGTCCGCCAGAGCTAGAGCATATCACACACGCACCCTGCCATCCCCGGAAGGAACCAGACGGCCGACCATGTGCACCACACGTTGGCCGGCGTTCAGCAGACGGAAGCAGCGCATCTACTGCCCTCTGCGTCGCGCCGCCAGGTCCAGAAGCCAGCCTCCAGGATGGCGCGATCATGATAGCTACCGATTGACTCTGAGTACAAGGTCCGGTCCACGTCCGAGTCTACAGAACACTCAGTGGGCCCTGGCCTGCCCGCCCACGCGCACAGGGACCGTCTTCCCCCGCGCTCGCGCAGACAGAATTTGAGGGCCCCACTGGCAGCGCCGCCACACATCGCCATTGCCATTGCCATTGCCATCGCGCTCGTGCTCGAGGATTTGTCTGCCCGTAGGCGCGAAGGGCGCGGAGGCGTTATGGGGCCGAACCTTCGCTATAGAATCGTGTTCCCGAGGCGTCTTGAGACTGGGACTGGCCGGTCGACGTTCGCGTCCGAGGACCGAGTCGGCCCTGCGACCGCGTATTGCCCGTATCCGTGCCCTCCCAGCCTGAGGCCTCACGCCAACTCTGACTCATACCTCCATGGCGGAGTCGGAGACACCCCTGCCCCCCGTGGGGCCGATCGCGATCGGGTGTACATTGTGCACTAGTGCGATCGGGCGCGATCGGTCGGGGCGTGCGGTGCCGTGCGTGGTTGGTGGGTCCAGGTCCAGGTCCAGATCCAGTCCAAGTTCCTGTAAGTTACTGAGATCGTCGATTACTGATTATGCTTCCGGCCTTGGAGCGAAACCCGCGAGGGCGGCTGAGGAAGCGTTGAGAAACGAGCCAACGACATAACTAACCTGTGCGTTTTCTCCCGCTCGCGTTCAAGTTGTTGCGCATTCCGTCCGGGATGGCGCGTGAACGACGGGCGACGGAGTCACAAGGGGCGCTGCCGAGACCTTGAAGAAGGAATGCGTCCGTCCCCGCCTCGCTCGCTCAGGTTGTGCAGCGGATTCCGCGGCGGTGACGGGGTTCATGCTAGCGTAGATAAGGCAGGACGTGGAGGGCTTTGCACATTTGCATCCAGTCTGGTCAGATGCGTGGAGTGCGGGAACGAACCAGCGGTGGCCAGTACCAGGTGAGCTCTTAGTCTCGCCAGTCAAGTGGTGGTGGCTCTCCACAAGCCGAAGGCCGGTCCTCGACGGTAGTGCGCCCGGGGTAGGGTGGGGCGTCCGAATGCGGAGATGTAAATCGTGCGTTAGCACCGTGCTAAGGGAAGGATGTACGTAGCTCGTTCTCGTAAGTGGCGACGGCCAGACGTACTAGGGATGGGCTCATACGCCGATTAGTGTATGGTAGCTTTGGTGCGTGCGCGCGAGACTGAGGAGGTGAACCGCCTGCGAGAAGACTGGAGGGTTCGAAAGTCTCTGCGGACGTAGCATCCAATCCTCCTCGCCGAGCCAAATCGACGACTCGGGAGTACCAGCCAGCGATGGGTACGATGTCCGCGGTGGTAGCGACAGGCGGAGTAGTCTAAATGAGAGGCGGCGTGATTCGGGTAGGGCTTTGGTCGCTAGTGCACGGCTGATGGGACTCACCGCGCGATCCCGTCCCCAGGAACACCCGAGCGTCGATGGTCTGCAGACCAGAGTCATCCGCGCATTCGCGTAACGCAGCCACTAATGCGTGGCTGAGACAGGATCATTGGATGAGGGCTCGCAGAATTCACGCATTCAGAGGCGCGTGTAGGGATCACGTACGGCTCGTCTGTGCATGTTCGCTTGCACCCTCCACTTGGAGGTGCAGGCGGCGGAGTGGAGTGAGAGTGCGGTCGCCACAGGGAGCGGACCCTGCCACGCGGGCAGCCATTGAAATGGACGGTTGAAGAGACCCGAGCGCGGGCCCGCGTCACCAGGGCAGGGCGCCTGCACGCGCGCACCGGGAAGCGTGGCGGTGGTGGCTGGGCGGCAAGCGGTGCGCGTCCGGACGTCCGTCGTCGTCCGAGGTGAGGTGGGGTTTCGCTGAGGATGTCAGCACGCGCGTGACGGGGCGGTGGGTGGCATCGGGCGCGCATGTCATGCGGCTTACGCGGGGAGAGACGCACCTGCGAAGGGTCGAGGGTGGCTGGGCGGGGAAGCGAGGAGCGTCAGGCGATCTGCCGCGGATCTGGAAAGCGAGATGGATCGGGGGCGGGTGGGGGCCGTGGGGAGGATAACAGGGGGCCCTGAGGCGGGTGGCCGTCGTCCGAGCCCTGCCATCAGCCTCCACTCGCTCTGGCTGCACGCAGGCAGACAGCGAGCATGATTGCACGGGACACGCAGGTGAGTGCCCGGCCCTGTCCCGATGCGCCGCTCACCTCCCACGCCTGCTTCCTTGCCATTTCCAGCCATGCTCTGACACCCACCCGCCTCCAGGCACGCCCACCAGCCCTCGCCCGGCCTCCACCCCCCGCCCAGCGTCCACGGCCCCCCCGACGCCCCGCCCGCGCCCGCCCCCCGACGCCCCGCCCGCGCTCAACCCGCTCGCCCGCATGGCGTCCATCCACTCGCTGCCCGTCGAGCTCCTCGCCCGCGTCTTCGCCCTCGGCGCCGCCGACCCCCTCCAGGACCTCGCGTCGCCCGCCGCCCCCATCCCCCGCGATCCGCCCTTCGAGGTCCTCGTCTCCCACGTCTGTGCCTACTGGCGCGACGTCGCCCTCCGCACGCCCCTCCTCTGGACCTCCGTCGCCCTGACCCAGGTGAGCCATGTCTCTCGCGCCCGCGCCTACCTCGCCCGCTCGGCCCGCCTCCCCTTCAACATCCTCTTCGACTCGTCCTCCGAGTCCGAGTACGTCCCCCACCACTCCATCTTCCGCGACGAGTTCCTCCCCGCCTTCGACGCCCTCACGCCCCACATCGCCCGCTGGGGCTCCCTCATCCTCCGCGTCCGCGACATGCAGTGCAAGCGCCACGCCCGCACCGTCCTCTCCACCGTCGGCCCCGCCCCCAGCCTCCGCGCCCTCGAGCTCTGGCACATCGAGGACTGGGGCAACGTCGAGCGCCTCTGGGGGCACGTCGGCCCGCCCCCCGTCGTCGTCTTCAACGGCACCCTCCCCGCCCTCACCCGCCTCTCCCTCATCGGCGTCAACATCCAGTGGTCCGAGGCGTCCTCGCCCTTCCTCCGCAACCTCACCGAGCTCGAGCTCGGCGTCCACTCCGACGAGGTCCGCATCCCCTTCGACCGCTGGCTCGACGTCCTCGCCCGCTCCCCCGCCCTCGAGCGCATCAGCCTCCACTACTCCGGCCCCCGCGCCGCCGCCGCGCCCTGGCGCCTCCCCGACGGGCCCGTCCCCCTCCCCCGCCTGCGCGACATCAAGCTCGCCGACCTCGACGCCAGCTACGCGTGCGCGCTCCTCCGCACCTTCGTCGCCCCGGCCGTCCGCAGGCTCCACCTCGAGCTCGGCTTCATGGAGAGCCCGCAGGACTACACGCCCTTCGTCGACATGCTCGTCAACGCGCCCGACCCCGCCGCATGTCCCGGCATCCTCGACCCGAGCACGACCTACGAGCCGCCTCCGTCCACGGATGCCTCGGGGAAGGGCAAGGGCAAGAGCGAGCCCGCCGCGCGCCCGATGTTCCCGGGCCTCGAGGAGCTCACCGTCGCGGGGCTCGCGACGTGCACGCTCGCGAGTTGGCACGCGCTCCTGCGCGCCGCGCCGCGCGTGCACACGCTCGCGGTCGACTGCGGCGGGATGGACAAGGGCGCGTTCGCCGTGCTCGCGGGCACGCTCGGCCCGCCCGTCCCCGTCGTCGCCGCGCGCGCGCTGGTGCGCCCCGTGCCGTACCCCGCGCGCGCGGAGCCGGAGCTGTTGCCGGAGTTGCGGACGCTGAGGGTGTCGGGCGTGCCGGGGGCGGCGCTCCATGCGTATTACCTCGCGCGGAAGCGGGCGGGGAGGCCGGTGAGGATGTGGTTCGTCCGGGAGAGGGATAGGGATCGCGAGATGGAGAGGATGAAGAGCGAGATTGAGGTGGAGGCAAGGGCGGAGGGGGAGCGGAGGAAGAGGCGCGGGCGGACCGGTGCTGCGGATGGGAGTGGGGTGGATGAGGAGCCGTGTAGGATGGAGTGGTATAGGGACGAGGACGATGATGAGTATGGGGAGGGTGCGGAGGACGAGGCGGAGGGTACGGATGGCGAGGAGGGCGAGGATGTGGATGAGGGGGAGGGCGATGGGGTGGGCGAGGCGGAGGAGGGTGCGGACGTCCCTGGGAGCGGCTCGGACGACGCGAGCAGCGAGGACCACGGGGACCACCACGCGCCCACACTCGTCGCGAGGTGACACGCGCGCAACGCGTGTTCCCGGTGCCATTCAGTTTTTTTAACAAGTTGGTTCGGGACTCTGTCTCGGTGCGCGGATGTTGTACAGTGCGTTTGGCTATTTGTGGTTCCTGGTTGGCTCAAGCTGTAGAGACGTCCCATCCCATCGTCATTCATCCTCATCCTCATACCTATCTCATCTCTCACTCCATCACTCATCCACACAATCCCATCCTGGTCCTCCCTGGTTCGATCAACGCACCCCGCATCCTACAACCCCGACATTCCATCCACTCTACGTCCTAGGTTATGTGCATCGGAATGAACGCGCACTGCTTCTTGCTTCTTGCATGTACGAACGCCAATGTAGTGTATCCATTATCATTAGCATTATCCATCGACAGTGATACGGACGTCCCATTGCACATCCGAGACATCAAATTATGACGGTCGGTCTCCCGGGTGCAGATCCTGACTGATTTCCTTTGAACGTCGAGCGAGGGAAGGGCGGATCTCAACGGGAGATGAAGACGATATACGGTGTTCTGACTGTCTTCTCGGCGATCGATCTCGTCCGACTCGGAGGACGAATTGAAGCACACTATGAACGCGATGACCGACATGCGATGCGGAATCCAGACTTGAATTGGGAGCGACGAAGCTGAGGCCGCACGGACCGTAGACTACTACTAGTATGCAAGGGGAGACTACTATCTGATACAGTGGTTCTACAGTGGGATGCAGCGGAGTGCGGCTGCGGGGGTCGTGCAGGGTATCGTATGTGCTAGCTTCGATGTGATGTGCAAGTCCGTGTTCGTGTAATGTGGGATGGGGGATGGGGGATAATGATAACGGTGATGGTGCGAGGATGTGAGAGTCCAGTGTGCGTCGTCGCGAGGATGGATGGGGTGTCTACAGCGTACAGTGCGAAAGCATGCGTAGCGCGGCTACGCGGATAACGTGGATGGGTCGTGCTATGATACAGAATGGGAATGGAGATCACGAGAGCGGAATGGCGGGTGTGAATTGGGATCACCGAGGAGCGGACTCCGGCGGGACGCTCTTGCGACGCTACGGCATCTACCGCGGTGGTAGGAAAGTCACTTCAAGTTGGGCTCGACATGCTCGCAGTTGGCGTCTGGTGCGCCTGGCGTGCGGGTGTCACACCGTGTACGTCGGGTTCTGTACATATGAAGTCAGTATCCAGCTGAGTGTGACGAGTCTGCCCCAGTCCGCATGAAGTGACTTACCGTCGCTCTCTACGTCGTCGGACGGTCCTGCACGCGTCGATTGCGCCTGCGTTACGTTGCCCCAGGATGAAGCTTCCAGATGTGGCGAGCGAGCGAGTCGGCGCGCGACAGCATCCGGTTGCAGTGCGGGCACGGCGCCGCGAAGCGCTTCAGGTGTGTGGTGGCGACGTGTTTGGCAAACCCGCCGAGCGAGATCCGCTTGCGACACTCCAGCCCGTTCGCCTCTCTCCACAGACAGGAGATCTTCCCGCCCGCAGGCGCCATGTGGAGGACACCGCCGTGCCTCTGGTCGAGGTGGGCTTGCACGTCCGATATCGAAGTCCGGTGGCCGAAGTGGTGGATGCATGCGGCGTCGAGTTGGCATCCGGCGCCGTCCTCATCATTAGCTGCCGGTGCCACGTCGCTGAAAATGAGCACGTAGGTGAGTTAAGAGAGCCACGGTAGTAGATATGGGTTATCTTACCCTTCTGCAGCGGTGCCCTGTATCGCGTCGGGACCCTTGTAGCCAGGAGTAAACACACTTCAGCAGACGGTCAGACAATGTCATGGAACAGGAATCGATGAGCAGGCTCACAAGGTCATCTCCTCCTGCTGTGAATAAACCTCCTCCTGATATTGCGCGTTCTGCGCCTCCGTGGGTGTGGCAGCGAACTTGATCGCGCCGGGAGGCGATGTGTAGTCGAGTTTCTTCGAACTACGCACAATGAGCTACGTTGTCGGCGGGACGAAACGACGCAGAAACCCGTACCTCGACGCGACTCCAAACGCGTATTGGCCATCGATGTCACCCTCAGCGGCTGTGACGCTAGAGGGTGACTCCAGCTTCATCCCACTGTCTGCCCCGGAGCCAACCATGTCTGGCGTCGGGGTGGCCAAAGCTCCGATCGGCGCACTCACATTGACATGATAATAGCCAATGTCAATGTCCTGGCTACCGAGTGCGCCGAAAAGAGACGAGAAATTGCTGGGGCGATAGTCTCGCCCCTCAACACCGTGACCTGTTACCACAGGAAGACAGTCTGCACGGCTGTCAAAGGAATCTCTGTCCAACGATCAAATCAGCATTGCAGAGGACCCTGCACTTAAAGAAGTATACCTTGGGATCCCAGCGTCACCATGTTGCTTGTCGCTCACCAGAGTATCGTAAAAGTCGTAGTCGTCGCAAGGCCATTGCTCCTCTGTAAGGAGCCTGGTGAGGTTTGAATAGGGGTCGCCATGTGGAGTCATGACCCCGATTTGGCCGCCGCACACCGCGCAGCGACAGCGGAGACCGCAATTTCGACCAGCTCTATGGGGGTATCTCGAGGCAAATGGGGACAGGAGACAACATGGCCTGGCCGAAGAGCTCGAAACCCGGGGTTTTTAACTTTGGAGGATGCTGGTCCACCGCATCCCAAGGAAGCGGAGGTGTGCGGGCTCCCCCGACAGGGCTGTTGAACTCTGTCAAAAGCGGACGGAGTGGATGTGAGCCAATTTACGGGCGAGCGGACAAACGCGAGCAAATTACTTACACAAAACTAGAGAAAAGAGTGCACCGGAGAACTCCGACACGCGAAACACGACAATTTTGTAGCCTTCCATCAACCAGAAATCTAACGAAATGCATGTCAGCGAGGCGAGTCGGAAGGGAGGGGAGTGACAAGGAGTTCTGAAGGCCGTGGTAGCCATTATATAGAGACTGCTCACAAGACTCGATTCACTCAATCGTTGCATGGAGAAGAGCGAACCGCCGTCGTCATCGATGTATAACAGGCGACATCCCGAGGCTGTGTGCGGAGAATATGCGTCGAGAACCAATAGATACCGCAAATACAGCGCGTAGGAGAATGAGGTAGGTCGGAGCGGACGATGCTGCCTCACCGATGGTGATAGCGAGTACAATAATGAGAGAACTCGACCGTTCGCAGGCTCTGTTGCTGGATACAGTGTCCGAGGACTTCTCTCCGGCGCGAACTGCAATTGTATTGCTCAACGTCTCGCATCTCGCCGAACGAGCAAGTCCATCCTGATATGGCCGCAGCGACTTCGATAGATCGCACGCTATCCAAGCGCCGCCCGAGACAACGGTATTATGTACGGTCCACATATACCTCATCGGTATATGTGGACCAACGGCGGAGTACGGCGTGTAGGATGACCCACCGAGCTGTATGGAAGCGCACAGATGATGTCGCCAGTCCATCTGCTAGAACGTCTACCTGGCCTCGTGTGTGCACACGCACACTTCCCGCGGAAGACCCGTATGTATGTATCAGAATGCGCCATTCCTGGCCATCGGTGGACGAGCGCCAGAACACAATTGTAACAGGCACAATAAGCTACTCACATGTGTTTGCGAGATGAACACAATACCGGGTTACCGCGTAGGAGACGTTGCCGGGTGCATTCGAAGACCATGGGAATGGAATCCTCTGAGCGGGGCAGGTCGTGAGTAGACGACGCGACAAGGAGTCGGGTCATGGAGTGCCGTCTCGGGAGGGTCCTGAGATGCATTCGAACGGGGTCACGCCAGCCTGTCTTGCTCACGAAAGCACATATTGATCAGTAACATGGTCAAATGTCAAGCTCACGACACGACGATACATACCTAACGCTCAGCATATAATGTCGTTCATAGCGATCACGGCGGTCCTAGAAGTAAGGATGGAGGCATAGTGGCGTCATACTAAACCATGTTATATCGCCAGCAGTTGTATAACACTGCTATCGCTGAACACTGCGTTCGCAGTCGCTCACAACGAGATATATTTTCGTCCTAAGTCTGAGCCATTCGGATCATTGTCAGATGGAGGAGACGCCTTGTCGATGATAGTAAAACCACTCACCATAGTCGAGCAGGTCAATGACCATTCTAGAGAAGCAGACATAGTACCAACCACGCCCATTCATACGCTCAGTCTTTGGGTTGTCCCTGGGTTTACTCGCCTCCTCTGTCCATTGATGTGACGTGGCCACTTGGTCGTTCACCCATGCTGCGGGGGTCGAACTGCTAGTGGCGTTGGGTGTTGGGCCGGGAAATAGAGGCATCTCCAGATGTCCCCGATACCGCGTTTTATATAGTGTGGCGGAAGGAGCCGCACTGCCGCAGCGCGCACCTCATTGCCTCCCATCAGATGATGATTATGTAATGCCTGGGCCGTAAGTAGCAAGTTGAGCGGACCAGGAATCGGCGACGCTACAGGCCGCTACTTACCGTGGCCCTAAGAACTTGTAAAGGACAAAATGACTCACGCTCAACTTGGATCATTACGATATCTTTTTTATTTTTTATTTTTTTTTATTCACCGTGTTTATAGTCCCTCGCCCGAGGCAAGATGCGGACACTAATACATCATAACGGCACGCTAAGACCGTTCTACTCGAGCACCATTTCCCCTTACGGGTCCCTGCCGGAATCTCCTTTTCACGTCAACTTGAGCGCACCGGCGACGCTAATTGGGCGGTCCTCCTGTAGGTAAGCGCTCCGGTCTTCATCGTCATGGCCCGGATCATTACGATATCGATCGCAGTGCTACTTATCCCGGGTCTAGTTCATTTCGCTACTCCTGCCACGTCGTTGTGCCCGCGTTCTCCAATTAGCTGAGTCTGCAGCTCGAGAGTCAAAGGGACTAATGATGACGGAGCGGATCATCATGAGAGGGCTTCAACTTGTTGGTGTAAGAAAGGAATCACCGGTGAGTCGATGCTTTTCAATGGAATGACCAGCCATATTCAGCACCTTTAGGCCATCATCTGAGAACGCAGTTCGCAGCGATGGGACGTCGGGCAACTCGGTCACGATGAAGCGTCAGACAAGAATATCCGGAGCCTGCGGAGGCCCACGGGAGACTAGGTGAAGCTCCTCCTCCGTGACACCGTGACCCGCAACACTAATGGTCGGTATGAACCATTGTCGACAGTGGCAATCCTATGGCACTGAGGTCTGGGGAAGCCGACATAACTATGCAATGCATTTGAAGCGACCGCGTACATGAGACGGCCGTTACCCTCGGAGGTGCGTCCGTAACGGCATATTTCAATTGTCATGGACTGACACAAGACGCTTTCAATACGCAGATTGGTCACAATACAATCGCATCGAGAGAAGGGCTCGGTCAGCGCGGGGAAAGGCATATATGGACATTTGCAAGGATCGTAACACCGCCGAGGTGATCAAGTGCCTCTGGAATAATCACAATGGACCTATGCGACGCAGGAAGATGAGTATTGTCTTTGTATCCATGACAGGCACGCGCACCCGTTGGCACCAGCATGTTCATTCCAGGGCAAATCCTATCTTATTCTTCCTCTGTTCATCCATCAAGTTTGCGTACGTCATTCTCATTTCGTCAGTCTTCCTCTCCAGCCTATCCTTGTCATGCGCGTCTGTAACGTCTTCAAGTAGTTCGGCGAACGACGTGGCCTCAAAGAACTCGTTCTTGCGATTATAGAGCTCCCGCCGCTCGCGCGCCTCGCTGGACTCCCCTTCCGCCGGCGTCCTGAAGACAGCCTGGATGACCTTCATGTCGTAAGGGTCATCGAACTGGTCCCGCGAGTCCTCGTGCGTGAAGAGGTAGTAGAAGTTGTCAAATCCGGACCACGTTATCGCGCTGCGCATTATCAGCGAGTGTCATTACGAGTGCCACTACTGGTGGCGTCGGCTGTGGCTCAGGCGCGTACCTGAGGCAGAGGGAGCACGGCTCGTGCGTAGTGAGGAAGTAGCAGTCCTTCGGGGATGGGCGGCCTTCAGTGGGCAGCTCGTAGAAGCGCTTGACACAGTGCGTCTCCCCGTGCCATAGCTTCGCCGCATGATCTCATTAGTCTTCGATGTAGGACGCGGTGAACTTCGCACCAAGGCTCACCGAACACTCTACATCCACATTGCACTCCGCAATGACAAGGGATAGGTCGCTCTTCCTCAGAATTGCAGCCCCAAACACCTTCCCTTTTCCCTCTGCGATGCGGCTGGCCGTCAGAGGCACGACATAGGTTGACATACAGTCCAGAAACTGTTCCAGGAGCTTGGTGACCGAATGGGCGAGCTCATTTCCCATTTCGAAGTCGTCCAGTGTTTACCGCTTGGTACCTTTGGGTGCCTATGAAAGTCGGAGAGTGTTGTGCCGTGGACGGTAACTTGAGAAGATAACGCGTACGTGCGAAACGGATCATGTGAGAACATATGTTGTCGCGGCAACGTCGGAATCCTCGGCGCCTCGATAGTCATTTCACAGGCGAAGAGCCTCGGGCCAACCTGCCGTACATGTGGCTTACACTACACTGTCTGTGAATAAAGCGGAACAGTACCAATGCTGTAAAAGGAGGTATGCCTATGTTGGTAACAATCCACACTCGCGCTTCTGTGTTCTGGTCAAACATCATCATGGCTCGCAACTTCCATCCACTACCATCCGCAGCGACGGGGAAGCGGTGGGCCAGTGGCAGTACACACGAAATCTATGAAGAAGGTCCGTACATAGCTTTCGTAGTCATCTGTCTACTTGGCGATGTATGTAGTGTCGGCGCTCGCGATGGTCCGTCCGGATTAAGCTGAGTCCGACGTCACGCAGCTTTCTGTCAGTGAATGTGGCAATTCGCAGGCGAAACCGAGACAAACGGCGAGAGATTTCATGATATCTGCTGCTACTAGTTATGCCACTACAAGCCCTCCAGAGCCAAGTTTGGGTTCTAGGCTAGCAGGTATGAAGTCGCAACAGACAAATATGTCGCAAGCAATTGATTGGTAGGAGGGCATGATCGGATGAATGAGCACGGCGCCCTGATACTATCACATATGTGAGCGAGCCTGGGAATGAAATCCTTCGAGAAAATCGAGTGGACTCAGCGTGCTGCATAGCCACTGCATGTGGAACTCCACCACCGGCAGCATGATGAATGCTCGAACACGTTTAAATAAGCTCAACAAGAGGGTGTAGCGTTGAACGGCCCTACATTGCCGTCCATCGTCCCCACAGCGACGCCTGAATCCCTCAGCATGCCTCCTTTCTTAGAATATCGCAACTGTGAAGACGAGTCCGAGGTGCACATGCTGCCAATATCCCCTCAAACCCGCTCGGTCCGGCTCCCTAATCTTCGCTCTGGCGTATACATATCGCGCATCCTGAGCCGTCCACCGGAGACAGGAGCTACATCCTCGCTTGATAACCTGCGCAGCTCGCCTTTCCTCGAGCACAGAGAAGAGATCAGTGAGTATAGCGTCGACTCCGCTTGAACACCGGTGAAGGAAGGCTCACCAAAGATACGTGACTGTACATCCACCAGGACTCATGCGAGGATCATGGCGCGGAGTGTCCATGGATTCTCTCGCTCGTCCTGCCTCTGCTCCCCCTTTGACCACTCAGCACAGGGTTGTGCCAGGAGGGAGCTATATTGCCGGCGGGGAGTCGAATCCGAACAGGCTCGTCCAGGACACGCCAGCGTCAAGTTTTCCGAATGACGCGCGCCGGTCAGATATGCCATTCCCAGCAGCCGCGGGTCTTTATCCTCCCAGTCTCCCGGAAGTGTATGGCGGAGAACACCTTTTACTTGATGACAGCAGTATCGACAGAGACTTCCAGGTGCTTGCTGAAATGCTTGGGCTGACCGAAGACGTTGAAAGCGGTACACTGTTCACCTGGGCCATGTCTGATGCCTCAGGCCGCCCATTTGTTCCGAATAGCAGACACGAGGGGATCGCAGACACATCGGACGCTGGCCTAGCGTTGGATGCCCCTGCGACGCTTCGCCACGCGTACCAGGACATCGAGGCTCTGGCTCCTCTCGCCTTCGACCCGCCGCGGCCGCGGCCGATTGTGACTGCGGACTTCCCGCAAGCAGCAACAGACGATCCTCAGGCAACTGAGGATCACCTGCTATATAATCTCAAATCTGCAGGAAGTCCGGCAGTTCAGACTTTGCCTGGTGCCGACAACGTATGCGGCGAGAACGCCTCAGGCGCACAGAGCGAAGAACCTCAGTGAGTCGCGTATCATGACTTGCATCTATATCTCCTCACCTTGGCCTCAGCCTGAGCGAAGCAGTCGTCCCGGCGTCGCAAAGCACATCAGACCGCGTCGCTGCAACCGGCACCGTCCCAGGTCGCTGGTGCGCGTTCGGCGAAGAGTGCTCTCACTCTATTACAGACCCGAGTCCACGTGGCATAAAGGGACATCTCGAACAGCACCATGCTCCTGGATTGTTCTATAACGTGGATAAAGTTCAATGTCGATGGCGTACCGGCAGGGTGGAGTGCGGAAGATGGCTCTTGGGCACGTCTGGCCTCGCCAAGCACATCGCTCGAGCGCATCTGAAGAGCACCGAAGTACGATGCCAGTATTGCAACAACCCTTTCTGTCGACCAGATACACTAGTGAGACATGTCAAGAATGTCTGCACTGAAGCCAGGGCGGCGCGGGGCGACCGCGAGGTTCGCGATTTGCTTGGAGATGCGGCGACATGAAGGATGCGAATCCGATGGGAAGCTTGAACAGAAATATTGTATTAAACATACCGACCTACCGTATAGATCCAACATCGTCAAATATGACCTGCATGCTCGATCATGCCCGTACGTCCTGCCAGTTAACAAAGTACGTGCCCGGGCCCCGGATGTTCTCGCAGAATTCTTTCGCCCGGTCAAAACCGACTGCCAATGGTGCTCATGTCGAGCATGCCGTGTCGTCCTGATTGCTAAGCTGGGAATGTCTGTCAAAGTAAGTAAGTCGCCTAAGTACCAGCGGATCCGAGGGCGGCGGGCGGGAGGGGGTTGTGTTTGCATGTAACATAGAGTCTGCCTAGAGAAGGAGAGATGCGCTTTGCCAAGGCTGGGTGCGCTACTTCAACTAATTACTTGATCGTGTTGATGGTCCAGCGCCCATGAACGGCTCTCGGGCCGGAGCCTGGTCACGAGGTGTCCACGAGTGTTCAGAATCAAACGTTCACTGTTCAACGCTGGTTCAACGTTCAGCGGCCCACCGTGTCAACTGCTACATATACTTATCTCCGCTCGTGCGCAATGACCGCCAAGGCTGGGCAGAACCTCTATATTAGATTGCAATGGTAACTTATATCGAAGGAGCGATGTCGGTGGTGAGAGGAATACGAGGGAAACGAGAGTAGGTGAGTCAGGGACGACAAGAGTGTAGCCACAACATTGCGTGCTGCCAGTGCACCGCTAAAATACGCAGAAACCTGCCTTCCTTCGACAGATCGAATGCCTTACAGCAGGTAAGCCGAGAAGTCGAACGCCGCCGTGGCGTTTGCGGCCGATTTCGCGGCCTGCTGGAGGGCGCTCCAGGCCGCAGCGTCACTGCCATCCATGGCAATCTCGTAGTCGTAGTCGCCCTACAGGTCACCAGGGGTCAGAAATGCACTCAAACACTTCGCGACAGGCCAAGGCAGTACGTACGTGAGGGTCAGCGTTCGGGAGAACCTGCCAGTACAGCCAAGGAAGCCCGGCGTTGTCGATTTGTTCGGCCCAGTTGATGATGTTGCCGCTGCGCGTGTCCGCATCCAGGGCATCTCCCTTAGGGCAATCGTTGTTCGAAGTGTCGAAGTAGCATGCACCCCTATGAAGACGCGGTCAGTATTGTACCGCAGAATGTGGAAGACGATCGGTGATCACCATTCTTCTACCATGAGCATCTTGCCAGCGGCCTGCGCTTGCGCCACGTACGGCTTCAAGGCGGACGTGGCGAGATCCCCGGTACCGTAGGCATGGATCGAGATGACGTCCAATGCATCGCAGCTCAAGAACCCGGGTTGGACGGACTCGGACAGCCACGACTCTCCGCCAGTCGTAACAAGAATCTGTCGGGTACAAGCGACGTGAGATGTAGCTGAGAACGAGCACAACAATCCGGCTCACCCCGCTGTCGTTGCCGAGCTGGCCCTTGATCGTCCCGGCACGGTCGCACTGCCTGTTCGAGTCAACACGTTAGATGTCTTAGAATTCGACAGGGGATGTAGACTGTACCATTGCTGGTGAGCCTTGACGAAGGATTCACCCTGCACAGAACGTCAGGACACGTCAATGCAAACCGATCACGGCGCTTACATTCCCGATCATGGCTTCGTTCTCCGCCTCGAATGCAAAGACGTAGTCCTTCAATTCCTTCCAGGGCTTGCTGAGCGAAGTGTGGTTATGGTTCAGGATATGCTCGAGACGAGCGTCGAAGGCGGTCTGCGCCTCGTTGTTCGAGTAGAAGTCGCCTTTGCCGTACTTCTTGCCGTAGGCGTCGGGATTCCCCAGTGCGTTGAAGCTATGCATCGTGATCAGGAGCTGTCAAATGTATGTCAGTATCAGTTAGAAATTCACACAGGACCAGTACGAACCTTGACTCCGTAGGAGTTGGCCGCCACCATGAAGTCGTCGAGACGTTCGAGGACTGTGTCATCGTAGCAAGAGGCATCTCCGTTGCAAGGAGTCTTGGGCTCGAGCTCGTTGAAGGGGTTGAGTTTGGTTCCCTGATCACCCGTATCAGACATTGTAGGAGCCTTGCTAAATCCGCGAATATATACCTTCTGGCTGCTGGACTGACCGTCAAGCCATACACGCAGCACCTTCAGACCAGCGCTTTGCATCCCTCTGTTACGTTCCAAGTCAGTAATGGCACGGAAGTGTCTGATGCAACAGGAGGATGTTCACTTAAGTAGGGTCGTTCTGTCGTCCTCGTACAGGCCGGCTGCATAATACAGACTCGATCCGGCAAAGGAGTTTCCTGCCTGCGCAACCTGAGCGGAAAGGAGTAGGGCGAAGGCGCAAAGGCCGAACACAGATTTCGACGCCGTAGACGCAAACATCGCGGTCGAAGTTGGGGTGAAGCTAGGTGAAGCTGGATGGTTTCCCCCACCTCGTCCAGCCCTTAAATACCGTTTCAATGGCGTTCCTACTGCAAGGATGTTACAGTGTCATTGTACCTCGTCGTGACGACCTGCAGCCACCTGCTCAACCCCCGCGTGGGCCAATCAATCTAGATGATTTCGAAGTACGAGTTGTGAGTTACACTCGGATGGACGCGCCATACCTTTAGTCATGGATACACCACAGGCGCATTGCTCCAAGTTTATGCGCGTTGTGTTCCTATGCATTGAGAACGGGGTGGCTTTCCGTCAGGGCGTTGAGCATCCAAGTCTTGGTTCGTATGTCGCAGTGGATGGTGGACGCCGTAGTAAACACCGGCGGATCGGCCAAGGGGACCTGTGTGTGTATCGAGCATCGTGTTGTGGAATCGTAGTTCGTGAACTTCTCCCGAAGGCTTCTCGCTCGACCTATCAAACGAAATGGCATGGACTCACGATATGCTTCACATCGTTGCGAAATCGCCGAGGGTCCGGAGGCCCATATGTATCTGAAACAACGTGAGCGGTGAGCTGGTTGTGCCATGCTGGCGGACGAGTCCCATGTGGATTGAACACATCGAACGTAAGGAAGGAAACGCCGGGGCCTAACCGGGGCCCGGAATACAATCCCACAATGCGGCGAGATAACCTACTTAACGAGGCTCTGGCTCTGCAGATCTGTGACTGCCCGGCCGCGGACGATCATGACATATGCAATGATATTAGACGTCGCAAACCCTTGGATGAAGGCGCTGTTGTGACACCCATTCAGAGCGGGATCTACTGTAGTCTGTCAGTACGGATCCTACCACAGAGAGGTGGTCACTATACCGCAGGAACCATGACAACCCGTATCGCCCGGCGAACTGGCCTCGAACCCTAATATCACACAATATCATCCAAGTATCATCTGTCACCTGTGGAACAGTGCATCTTGCCACTGGACTGCGGATTTGGTGAGATCGTCCCTCATGGTCGATTTGGATTCGTAAGTTCGTAAGATTGATATCGTATGCAAAACGTTGTGGCGATGCGTGCAGCCGGAGAAGACCGAAAGTCTCTCGAGGACATCACGTTCTGCGCGGACAATCCACTCGTCCTCGTCATGCTCAGCCAGCACCTGCGCAAGTTGTGCAGCTGAAGTCGCCGCTGGTTGGCTGACAATCGGCGGTGACCCCTTCCGTTGCAAGGAACCCAAAAGAGGCGCACTGTAGCGAGTTAACGCGGGATCCAATATCATGCTACGAAGGGGTGGACCGGTGGTGCAATCGGATTTCCAAACTCCACAAAAGTCCGTGACGTTCGAGATTGTGGTGTCGCTCTATATGCATTTCGCGGTAAGTAAACGAGGTAGACGTGAGTGAAACAGGAACACTTCCCGACCATAGTGTCAGCGATGCCACTGTGCAGGAGAGTTCGAATGAATACAAAGCCGAAGCTCCTGCACTGACGCAGAGATTGCGTCTAGCAAGATCTGACTTGTGCTGACCGTCCTGGATTGATGCGACTCCGAGTTGACCCCGAGAAGGACATACCAAGCTCGTTAAGCCTTGCTCGAGCTTGCTCCTCTCAACGGAGAGGTCTTCGACTACTAGCGCTTAGCCATAACACCTCGAGCACCTCCAAGCTTGCGCAGTTCAGCCTGAGGGGAAGCGAGTTCGAGGAAGAAAAGTTGTGGCTTCTGCAAACGTTCATAGATCAGTCGTGTGGGTCCAAGCCTAGCCATTCTGAAGCTGCGGCAGCCGCAGAGGGCATACAGCATTACTGCTCGATGGACTTTACGTCGACGACTCGAAACCGTTGGAAGCTCGCTGGCGATGGCAGCCCAAACATGCGTGATTCGGTGTGGGCTTTCTATTCTGTCCGAGTTGGCTGCGTGGTGTGAAGTGCAGAAGCGCGTATACCAGTCCACCGCCCCAATCACGCTCAAGTCGATACTTATGCATCATAGTCTTCCGCGCGGTGCTCATCCATCAACCTATTATGTATTGTGATTAGTTAGACTCCTCCGCTTTGCTCCTCGTACCTTGTAAACTATTGCCCATGTTAAATCATGCTCGCACCCACACACCCTCGCCAAAAGAAAGAAGAGTTGCTCGACTTCTAACCTGCAACAAACGAACAGTCCGATCGCCACTCTTACCTACCCTCCCGCTCAAGCCGCAACCGCGCCTGCTCCAGAGCCCTATACACGTCCGACGCGAAGCTCCCGCCAGGCGGCAAGCCCAAGAACTTCTCCAGAGCAGGCACCGCCGCGCGTGTCAAGAGTAAATGCGGACGATCAGGACCCGCAGCATCAAGCTTTTCCTTCGACATCGACGCAGCAGAATCGGGCGTCTCGCTCGCCTCCACGTCCACATCGTCACCCTCCTTCGCGCCCTCCTTCGGTGTCGAGTAGTGTGAACCGGGATGTGGTGTCCCAGGAGCCTCGGGGTCTGGCGGGACAGGTGCGTACTCCGCGTAGATCGCATCGAGCTCGGGGGAGGCCTGCGGGAGGATCGCGCCACGCTCGACGAACGACTCTAGGTACTGCGACGCCTTGAACGCGCGATAATGTGACCATGCACGCCACGCGCAGAAGAAGAAAGGGAAGTTCGGGATGATCGCTGCGGGTGTCAGACGTCGCGTCAAGAGCGCGTTCGCGGGAGGAGAGACGCGTCTGACGTACGAATGATCATGAACGGCGCCGTCAGAGGCGAGATTGCGAGCCATATGATGGCACCTTTTCTATGGCTGGGTGTCCGCTTCTCCAGGAGGGTGTGGAGGTGTGGTAACGGGGATTCGCAAGCGGACGAAGGGTAAATAAGAGGGATCTATCGTATACGGCGACCAGGAGCGTTCGAGCATAAGGGAGGACGCTATGTCAACCGATAGGCACGGAGTCCCGAGGAGACACTCTGACCACTGACCGTAGGGTTGTCCGTAGGCTTGATCCTGTCTTTTCGTCCCGTTGGGAGGAGCTTCGGCCCAAGCGAGGTGTCAAACGACTTGAGCGCGAGTTCCTCGAAGTCGAGACGATCGACGAGACGTTCGCCGTACAGAAAGGATTTACGCTGCGTAGTGCGATGAATGACTGCAAAGGCAGTGACGGGCTGCTCGACATACCCTCCAGTTCCCTTCCGGAGCCTTCCCCATACCCGCCCACATGTCTGCAGCCTTGTTTTGTACCCATGTCAACCAGTTTCGTGCATTTCCTTCGGACGGAGGCGGAGTGACGAAGTGGTAATATGTGAGATGCTCGACGAGTCCCCGGCTCTTGTGCGCGGATGGAGTTGCGAGCGGGAGCGCGATGATACGGATAGCTCGCTTGGCCGAGGGGATAACGGACATGCGGAGGACACTCCTTCGGGAATTAACGTGGTCTATGGAAGCAAGAACGAGAACAAAGACAGTCGCGATGAAACAAATAACTTTTGAGGAGAGCGTAAGTAACGACGCGTGGACACTGCGGACAAAGCAGGTTGCACGGAGCGCTTACATCGTCAGAACATTGTCAGAACGTGTATATCATCTCGAAATCCGAATATTATCTATTTTCCTGGACCGAACATTGAAAGGCAGCCAATGAGGAGCCGTGCCTTTCAATGTTCGGTCACCGATAATAATTCATGTTCGGATTTCGAGATGATATACTCATTCTAACGATGATCTGAGACTTATCCGACGCCAAACAAAGGGGTTTGTCCGCAGTGGGAGCGGCAGCGTCGAGCCTCTGATCACGTGCACTCCCTCTACACGGGCCACTTGCGCGCGCCTGCCTCCTCGTACAGCTTCAAGTTGTACTCAGGTTGTTCACAGCCGCTTCAAACCCTATCCTCCTACATACGGAGTGCCATACACTGCATACAACCCATCCTCACCAATGCGCGACGACATGATGGACCCAGGGTCCTCTTCGGAGTCGGAGGGCTCGCCTCCCCCCGCCGACCGTATCAGCACTATGGAACGCACAATCTCCGCAGCAAGCTCGTCGAAGAGTTTCCTCTCTCAGCTCGGCGGCGAGACCTGGGGAGGACACTTCGGCGAAAGGTCCTCGAAACGTCGTGGCGGACTGGGATTTGGGGGCGGCTCGCGCGACACGAAGAGCAGGAGGCGTGAGGACTCCTTCGGCAGCATGGGGCTTGGTAGGCGAACTGGGCCCTCACTTGCATGGGATCAAAGGGAGCAGGGCACGATACCGAGGCAGAAGGACGAGCTTGTTGACACGACGCTGGTAGATAACCTGCGAGCTCGTAAGTGCTGCGATGTTGTTTGATCTAGATGGAGAATGCTTACGTCGCCACTCGTTCCCAGAATTCGGCGATCCTTTCGACGACAGGGACTTGCAATCCTCCAAGTGATCTTTCAGGTGCAGTTCGGTCTTCACTTCTGCCTTGATTGCGTCTCTCATTTACTGTTGCCAGGGGCGGGGAACTGCCGCATTGACCACTGGTTATCGTTCGACGCATTGTAACAACACTCGAGTTTGTACAAATACTGATATCACAAGTCGATGTTCTCAAAGGCGATGCTGGCGGATGAAGTCCCAGAAGTTCAGTTCGCCGTCCAAAGGTGATGGGACGTACATAAGTACCTTGGCATCAGAACGGGAGGTGGGCTACCCAGTGTAGACGACGAAGGAAGCACTGCATTATCAATCTATCAGGATCGAGTGCCGTATGTCTGTGTTCTCATTCTCAAGGCGAGTCTCTTGTTGGGATTGTTCGTCAGAGAAAGCACCAACTGTAAGTATCAACTAGCGGATATGTGGCGCAAGTGACTGATGGGCCTAGGGTGTTTACTTAGGCGGTGAATGTAGGAAGTGATTCGGACGTCCTCCCACCGCACGTGCACGGAGTGCAACAAGAGGCTGTGACCGCGACTGGACCGTCAGATTTCGTGATTGGATCAAGCTAGGATCGACGATAGAAGTCCAGGTCTGTCAGGTATTCAGCTCCATGTGCACTGACGACGTCTCTGCTTAGAGCGGGTCGAGAACGCTCTCGTCTGCATTGGGCTGTGGTCCGGCACCTTGGAACGCAGATGCCGCGATCACTTCCCACTTGACAGTGGGCGGTGAAAACTGATGACGGATCTGTCTTGTTGTGTGAGAACCGGAGGTAAGAGAGCTGAAGCCGAGGAACTCACCGCATTACAGTATACTACTGTGCATCCTCAATGGCGCGTCAAAGGCCACAGAGCGTCTCAAAGCCACAACGACGGCACGCATGGTCGGGGGCAAAGCGTCGGGTGGCTGAAAAAGCACGCCACGGGTCCGACGCGCCTGTGGCTGGTGGGTCCCCGTCTCTACTCAAGTCATCACTCAGTAGACGGTATACCGGTGGCTGTGGTATGTGTGTTTTTGATGTCCGCTTGACAGTCACACCGTTATACCCAGGCTATACCATCTGATCGAGACTAGGGAATGCCGGCGACGCGTCACACTGATGCATGGGACGGGAGCTCGAAGGTGCGCGGCCACACGAGATTCTCCGAACATATAGCACCTGTGCGAGCGTGTAATTTCCTTCAGATTTCCTTCCAACGTCCTTGTCCTTCACCACCATGTTTATCCCAGAAACCCAGCAAGCATGGCGCGTGGTCAGGAAGGGGGAACCTTCCAAGGTCCTGCGCCTTGACAAAGACGTGGCGGTACCCAAGAAACTCGACAAAGGCGAAGTGGTGGTCAAGGTGCAAGCCGCGGCTCTCAATCCAATGTAAGGCACCCTGTATTCCTCGCATTAGTAGCGTTAACGCTCCCTCAGAGCCTACAAGCTCATGAACATGGCACCGAATTTCATTGCCAAAAGACCTTACATCCCCGAGCACGACGTCGCTGGCATAATAGTTGATGCTAACGGGACCGGTTTCAAGGAAGGCGACCAGGTCTTTGGATGGACTCCTCTCGGTCAGTCAAGGCGGTCTCCGATAAGTACTATCCACTTGGTCGTTCTGACTCTCCACCTCAGTATTTCCGTTCAAGGCGGGAACCGGTGTTCTAGCGCAGTATGCCCGCATCAAAGCGGAGGACCTGGTCCCTCTTCCTGCCAATGTCACTCCCGTACAAGCCTCTGGAGTGACACTTGTTGCGATGACTGCTTACCAGGCTCTGTTTGGTCTCGGCGGTCTCCGGCCTAAGCAGAGCGTCTTCGTCAACGGCGGTAGTACAGCGGTTGGAGCGTTTGCCATCCAGCTTGCCAAGGCTGTCGGCTGCAAGGTCACTGCAAGTGCATCCGCGAAGAACGAGGAGTACGTGCGATCTCTTGGTGCAGACGAGGTGAGCCTGTGCGCTCCCGAACACTCTAACGCAGATCGATAACAACATACTCCCAGTTTGTTGATTACACCAAGGCCCCGCTTCATCAGACCTTGATCTCCTATCCTCTTGCTGAGAAGTTCCATGTCTTGCTCGAGGCGGTCGGTCTCATGGACACCTCGCTTTATGTTCATAGCGAGGCATACATTGCTCCTGGCGGAATCTTCATCTCCGTAGGCCCTCAGCCGAAGGGTTTCGACGTTGTCGGTCTGGCAAAACTAGCGTGGAAGATGTACCTTCAGCCGCGCTTCCTCGGAGGCACTAAACGTTCCTGGAAGTACGTCCGCTCGATTCCAATAAGTTTTGCATCGTTGTTGATGATGAGCGACGCCAGGGTCCTTCAGGTTCGCCCCAAACACGCCGACCAGGAACAAATTGCAACATATCTTGCTGAAGGTATGCCTATGAGACCATGTTCCCGGGTCTTCGCACCTGCTGATGGCTTGTTTGCCAACAGGAAAAATCAAGCCCCTCGTGGATTCGGTTTACAACTTCGAGGATGTTTTGAAGGCGTACGAGCGTCTCATGACTGGCCGGGCCACTGGAAAGGTGGTGATCAAGATGGACTCCGATGTCGCTGACTCGTGAGACGTGTACCGATGATATTCCAATACCGCCTTCGTATTGCTGGTCATCGTTCCGGACATCCTATTTTCCTTAATACCTTTCTCTTCATATGATGCGGATGACTGTGTACCTCTATACATACCACTAGGGCTAATTGTTTGGTTGTGGCTCGCGCATAGATGCATTATTTATCGTAGATGCCTCAAACGACTTCAGTTGACCGGTTACTTATGTGGAGGCGTATCACGTAATTGAGATTGCCGCCCGCAATCTCCGCTTCGCTCCAGCCACCGTGACCATCGCACTCGCATCGAGCTTCACCCTCACCGTCGGACGCGTCGGATGGCAGAACGCCGATCCTGTTGAGCTACCGTTTCCAAAACATTGTCGAAACCCGAACCTCGATACCACATTGACGAAAGAGAGAGTAGCCGGAGAGGCTCGCGCGATGATTAGATGCCTATTCGAATATTAAACTACAGCATGTCCTAGTACTATCGAAGTAGATGAAAAGTAAAACCGGGGACGAGGCGCTGCCGCGCCCAGCGGAGGGCACGATGGGATCGCTAAGTCAAACGAGGAAGGGCCGGGTCCATACTGGTGTGTTGGATGAGCGATGTGTACGTCCCAATGCCGTGTCGGGGTAGGATGGGATATGGTGCGTGCACGCATCGACGGGGTGGCATAACGTATCGGAGTCGGCGGAAGAGAATAGCACATACAATACGGCGCGGTGCCGCCGGATGGCGCACTTGACCATAAATATGGTATGACTGCATGGCAATGCGCGTCCAGAGCGCCACGGGCGATATCGGGCATCCTACCGAAAGGAGCCGCGGGTGCGATGGAGGGAGAACACCCGGAGATCTCTGGGACGCTGTGAGTGATAGAGGAGTGACCGTATGTCTTCGTAGGCATAGCCGAATGCATAATCAGGACGGCCTCGTCTTTGACCGAACTCCTAATCAGCATATTGCAACTGGATGCATGGGAAGGAACAGACTTACAAACTGCCTATCCTCTTCACGAGACGAGGCAATCACGCTCCCGTACGTGCCGTTCGCAAGAGTCTTTGGAGATGAAGGGCTTCTTGCACTTCGAACATCTCGTTTCGTAAATTCTGAGATGTGCCTTCAAGCCGTGTTTCACCATTCCCTTCAAGTTACTATCGACCTTGATCCATGCTCGGCAACGCCTTCCATCGGACATGATCCATGGACATTGGAGTTGATTGTCGGCATTCGGATGCTCGTTAGACGAGTTGTAGAAAGAGTGAATGCAAGTTGACAGGTGTTGAGCGGCCTCTATCGCAGTGTGCGAGCCATAATGGTGGTTACACGTTCCACTGATGCGGCATTCGTAGCCAATTATGCCTGTTTCTGCATAGGTGGCGCGGCCACTGCGGTCGTCGTGTGTCAGATACTCGGCCGACAGAAACCAGAAACCTCGTACCTATCGCCTTTCATAGCGGAGCTAGCAGTGGAAGAGCTCTCCGCGGGATCAGAGCCCGCACTGTAGAGCGTAAGAATTCGAAAGTAACAGCCGAGTGCAAAGACATACGGTGAGACAGCATCTGCGTTTTGACGATGTTTGCTTCTGCGCTTGCGTTCAACCCGGTATGGATTACCCCTCTGCTTAGAAGAAGCACTGTGTCGTCGGTACCTATCCGGTATTAGCGATCGAAAGCGGGACACAGGCGAATCACCTACCGGCGACTTGGACCTACTACATCGGGTCTTCCAAATGAGACGTCCGCGATGCTTTGCGTACCACGTTCGCCATCCTCTCCATCCGGCCTGTGACTGGGGTAGCTGGTGGCGATAGGAGCACCAGATCCTGGGGCAACAACGAGCGACGGTCTGCTTAGGAGTGCAAATGGATCGGGAATGGGGTCGCGCGGATTCATCTGAAGTCGATGGGCGACGCGGGTCATCGTAGGAGACGTGTGGGTTGTGAATGTATCCGATCCAGTGATAGGGTCATGACTGTGACCTCCATGATGCGAAAGGTAGTTCAACTGCCAGAAGTTGGCCACAGCTACGTCGGGAATGCCTATCGTATCGTTGACCGCGCTAGTGATAGAGAAGGAAGCAGGAGCAGTGATGGTGGACGCAGCTCCCGGAATTGTACCACCGAGGCCAGTGTCGACTTCGGACGAGTGAACATCATTGACAGGGTGCGAGAAGTCTGCCGCCGTGTCGTTGACGTTCTGCGTGTTCCAAATACCTGGTGGTAGAGAGTGACCTTGCGAGTCGATTGTGCCATCTACAGGGAAGTTCACAAACTCCCAGGGATCGAAGGCGGGGCCCAGATGGATTCCAACGATACTTGGATCGTCGGGGCTGTTGGCTCGTGCGCTGGGACGTATGCTGGGGATAGCGTCCTGAGGGGAACCAACCATAGCACGATGCGGTCTGTGTGCAGCCTGCGCAGACATGGGATAGTTATTACGGCTCCGCGATACGATCGGCGTTCCTTCGGCGGTGGCGACCGAGAGCTGAGAGGCGATACCCCATCCGTTGTCGGGAACTAGCCTGCGGCTGACGGTGTCGTTCACGGGAAGCATGTGTCCAAAGAAGCCGCTTTGGCGGCGGGAATCGAGTGGTGCACCACCAGTGAACTGTCCGTCCATTCTCTGACCGTGATAACCAACGCCGGCGCTGGCGTAATCGCCGTTCGGATGCTCCTCATGCGTGGTGAACTGAGGCGAGTAGGCATGTGCATGAGCAAGGGGATTAGGAACGAATGACGCATCCGTGGCAAACGTCGACGGAGGCGCTTGATGGTTCTGCTCCTGGTAGGAGTATCCGTCAGAATCGTAGGCCATCGGGCGACCTCCAGGATACATTCCGTTCGAGACTCCCAACTGACGTAGAAACAAATCAACACTCATGCATAGATCGTAGTCGGACTAGCACTTACTGTAGAAAGGTTGACATGTGGGTGATGATGGCCTGCAGAAGGGGTGAGCAGGTTGTGGCCAGCAGCAGCGACAGGCGGTGGTACATTGGTGTACCCTGAACGGCCCAACGACTGGGATGCATAGAGACCAGCGCTGGAGGCTGCGGCGCCGCCATCGGGCTGAACGGCGACGCCATGCGATCCGATATTCGAGGCCGGGAGACCTTGGCCACTGTTGTACGCATACGCGCCGGCGAGCATTTGTCTGGGAGATACGGTTCCTAGCACATTCCAACCGTCAGCTTGTGCTGGATTCTGCGGCCTGGGAGAGGTGTTCGAGCGGTAGTTCATCGACGGATAGCGCGCGGATCGCAGTGACTGAGGCGTGGCTTGAGAGAAATGCGGGCTACGAAGGTCCTCCATGTTCGTCGCTGGGCACGGGAAGATGGCGGCGGAGGTGGGAGGCGAGAGGCGAGAGTCGATGAGGGAGCAGACGGGTGTGGGCGAGGGGTCGAAGTGATGTTTGGAAAGATGGTCGTCGGCGGCGTGGCAAAGAGACATAGGACGATGCAGTCCTCTAGGAATATTTGTATCGTCCATCAGGGTGGAAGTGACATATCCCACCTCGCGTTCGCCTCGCTAGGCCTTGAGGTGGAGGATACGACGGCGAGGTGGACCATTCATGCACCTCGCGATTCCGCGATCCACCTGTCCTACGGCGTTCACGCCGGCCGTTCCGCTGATTTCCCCGTACCCGGCCGCTTCCCCCACACCCGCATCCCAAGCAAGCGCATTCAGCGCATCCTCAGCTAGCCGATGCCTGGTCAGAGACATAGAACGAATCAAACAGTCCGCACGGAGGCCTCCCGCACGTGATACTTGCTGACTTGCTCGAGTATGCCTTGACGGTGAACATGCCAATGAAGCGCCTGTGCGTGCGTATGGGTTTTGAAGAAGCAATGGAGAGGGAGTAGGCTACAGCGTACAGGTTAACTGGCCAGAGGATAGACCTGGCGGGACGGGGGGTGGTTCCATCTTGTAGTACTTCAGGAAGGCTGTATCTTGGTGTGTGGTTGGAACTGTCAATTCTATCAGACACGGAAGCCACCTTAGCTCCCAGACGTGCTCCGTAACCAAGGACGCTCACCATATTTCTCTTCAACAAGAGAACACGTTGACTTGAACCGCCCCCCAACGACAGCAGGGATGTCACTACCTGGTGAGTCAGGAGAGCGAGCAGCCTGGCTCATACGGAGTCCTACCGTACGCTCAGAGGAAAACTCCAGCACCCCTTTCTGACGATGCTGTGCTGATACTATCCCACAGGAACATGTCAGAACAGACGGATACGACCGCAGGAATGCAAGTCGAAGCTTTGCTGGCATGACACAACACAGCGGCGTTATCTATGCGCTTTCATTCGTCGCATTTAGAGGACCGCGTAGCATTATCAGGCTTCCTGGAGACGAGTACAAGGACGCCTGAGATGCCTTCAAACCCTTGGTAGGTATACCTAAGGCGCGGACGCCTATGTCACCTGCGATACAGCATTGAGACACACTGTTGACCTCGGCATCCTATATCAGTTTCGGCTTCAATGTGAGTGCACAGCGTACCTGTCAACCTTCTGAGACGCATAACCACAGTGTCCTCCGCCCAAATTCATGGACTGGACGTCGTGAGCTGACCCTCCCGCCTCATCGAGCCGTCCGTCATGATTGCGCACCCTTTCATTGCCTCCTAAAAAGTTTCCTACGCCGGGATGCATATAATCAGCAATGAGCCAGATTTTACAATATTTACTATCCGACAGAGCATACGACTTACGTCCGCTGCACAGATTTCTAGGTCGCCTATTCACCGCCTCTGCTAGATAAGCGTCAGCGGCAGGAACCATCGCATCCGTCACTCACAGGTGCCCACAGATCCCCATAGTGTCCCGCAAGAACGTACGTACCTATCCGCTTTCTATATGTATGTTGAACGATCGTCTACGCGTGTCATTGCATCCGCGAATCGCGGCTTTAAGACGCAACCAAAAAGCAGTTGTCTTGTGAAGGTGACGGTTTTCACCTACTCTGCGGTTACTGATCGATAGGGAATGTCAGTCAAAGCCGTAGCTAGCGGAAATTTTAGAAAGCCAGGTAAGTGTGACGTACTGCAGGAAGTTGGGCGGATATAAGGATGGCTATATCGCAATCACCGTGACAACGCGTCGTATCCGCCGCAGCATCGCCCCGTAGCTCCGAGCAGCCCACGACACGGCGAAGAACAGAAGCGAGCAATCGGTACAACGGATAGGGAGCTCGACGGCCTTCAGGACGCGATTTCGATGCTTGCCAACGGCTGAAATCCGAATAATGGCACGCCTATGATAGGCAGATATAGGTGTCGCAGTGGGTACTGATACATAGATTTCAAGTCAAAGACCTGGTCGTTGAAGGCCGCCACGTAGGTGGAGAGTCCATAGAGACAGGTAGGCGTGGGTGGGCTGTGTATGATGGTCGTCAGTCTGATATGTACCATAATCCAGATGAGTGGACGTACGGCGTAGCAATGGGAAAATCCCTACATCCATGCTAGCATTGCTGAGACACAATAGTCGACCCTATTCATCGCAAGATGGACCCACAACGATCCACGAGATGGTTGCAAGATCAGACGCCAAGAGAAAGAGTCGGTGCCGCCACACCGCCGTCACGGTGGCCGGCACCTACTGCCGCGGGCCGCCGCCGCGGCGCGGTATGCTCCCAGGCTCGACACCGTCGCCACGACCCAGCCACGACCAGCCACGACCGCGACTACTTATCCCGGACGCATCGACGTCGGTACCGACTGCTGCCTGATTACTCGTGCCGATCTCGTACCTTATCCTCGAGTTGCTGCCCAACGATGGACTCATTTGCCGAGCTAGGCACACTTTCGCGCAGCTCCTTCAACACGGTACACGTCGCCAGCAGAGGGCAGTATCGCCACACCCTTCAGGAACTCGAAGGCCACGAAAGTAGTCGCAATATCAGCTCGTCTTGTATACAGCCATCGCGATGGACTGGGGAGTGGAGCAGGGCCCGTGTGCGAAGCTAGGTACGCATGCGCCAGTATCGTGATATACGACGTCCGTTGATATACGTGTCCCAACGTGCGCGTCTCATAGTCGGAGCCATACCCCTGTAGGGATGGACCATTTTTAGGTAGGATTTCATTCTGGCGTTTCTATTGCCCGGCCCCTCAAGATTTGCCGACATCCGCGTCAACGGGTACATTCTACCCTAGCTCGTCTCCTGCCATCGTCGGCGTAGCAGTTCTTCCGCTCGTCGTGGCATGGAATGCGTTGCTTGTGAAGCTTTTCGCTCCACCTCGGTCGAGCCATCTATACGCTACCCATACGTGGTTGATCGGGAATCCATATATACAGAGTACTGGGAATGCGAAAGTGAGTTTAATAGACCACACTGCTTCGTAATCCATGCGTTCTCACTTCTTGCAGAGGACGTCTTCTATCGCATATCATACACGCGTTCAAGATGATAGATCGCAGCCAGTCTCTGTTAAGTCGGTCCCCAATAGCAGATGCGCTCCTCCTTGAAGCACAGGCTGCTGTTTTTTGCCGTACGTGGTTTAGCATCGGTCGATGTTTGCTGAAGTGAACTTCTGTTCTATTGATTGCGAAATTGCAACGAAACTTGAGAACGGCTCGAGATGTGTGCTGTGCTATCCGCGCATGATTCTACGATCATGAATGGGGGGGGCGCTTGTTGTCGTTGAAAGCCGTACGTGACACGGCAGGGCATCGTCGTCTTACGTCCTTTCAAATTGCAGGCTCTTTCATTACCTCGTCGGCGCGTATCCCACCGCAGAGATGACCAGGGTCCTCTAGGCTGTCTTGGACAGGGGCGACGCATGCCTTTCATATGACGGCATACGGAAAGTTCTTATCTATTCATCCCATTATACTTATAAGTAAATAATCTCTAAGCAGCCGCGATGAGAATGAACCTGCAGCACGTTCACTCGTTTCTAAGTACTGAGATTGAGCATTCTGCCTTCAGATTGTCACTATGGTCTGTACCACGGTGCTGAACAAACCAATAGCCTGTGGGCCTCCTTCAACCCTTCAACCGCCGAACAGATCAGCACTCGAAGAAGAGCGCAATCTATCGATACTTGGCAGTTCCACAGAAGCTCGCGCAGCGGCGTTCGCTGCTACGCCAGTCCACCCTTCTGGTGGACCGCTGTCACATCGGCGGCGCCCATCGCTGAACTTTCTCCTTATCTGTGTCAGCTGCCAGTCGTAGGAACTTAATCAGGTTCGCGAGGATAGTCCGGTGGAACATGGTGCGCTCGTCTGCTATTACATAGTGTGATCCGTGGCACAAGAAAACAAGCTGTGTGTATGTATGACCGCTGCTTAGATCTGAGCGCGAGGTCGCTCAAGTGCATCCCATCCCCGCTGCGACATGTCCCACCTCCTTTGCGCCTTTCATCGATCGCATTTCTGTTTGCTACCTCGCCCTCAAGATATCTGCGCCCGGGTCGACTTGGCAGGAGCAAGTACGCACATTGATAAACGTCTCGTCACTGTGAGCTTGAGGGCACAGTTTATCTTCGTACGCGAATGCTGTCCATAATCCTCATCGGCCCTTGACTCAACGTGACATGCAGGGCGACGCATATTCACATGTTGTATCAAACCTTAAGATTACTTCGCTGCTCCTTGCCTTGGGCTCGGCCAGACCCCTGCGTTCCTGTGAGCACTCCCGGTGAAGACCTCATATATACGTATCCTGGCCTCACATTCCGCTCAACTATTGATGTAGCTCGTTCTATATAGATTGTATCACTCGGTTCAATCAAATATTCGAAACATCTCACTTTCCAGATGTGCAAGTCCAAAAGGTGCGAATGTTAGCCCTGCACAACGAGAACGCCGGCTCGGAGTATCAGACAATACGTTTGGCCAGGTATGTCGGTTTTAGGTTGACTTGTACTCTACACTCACTTCAATCGTGTACCGGCGACGTTCTGCAGAATTGTCGTTTTAACCGTCAATTTGTCTCATATCTGGACCGCCACTGCCTTAGCGCAGGGACGTAGTGTCCGACAACGGTCCTGTACTGGGCGACGCTATATCCCTAGCGGTCGCCACTCACGATCCGAGTCGGCGCATAATGAGTCTCTCCGCATGCCTTTCAGCCCGTCATACCGCTCGGCAGCTAGGAACCAACGACGAGTGATACTCAATGGCACGATATCTACCAGGCATCGCGCGAAGGGCAAGAACACAAGTCGGTGAGCTCACATCTCTTCCTGACTCCGATGTGTGGTTTGACCAACGATTTTGCAAGCACCTCGCGGTTCATGCAGTGCCCTGACTAAACGCAACACGCGGAGCACATGCCAGTGTGTCTTTCATATCCGAACTGGCCGTGCTCCATAAACGCGCGTTGGTGTGCTCGACCTATGACCGCCGTCCATACTCTCGACATCTGACTTGCGATTATGTTGATGCGTATGTGGTCCGAGAACCCGTGTTCCCTGACAGGTAAGAATTCAGGCGAGTAAGTTATCTCAGACCAAGAACGGTGTTACTACCACGTTGTACTTAACTAGTTGGTGGAAACAGTCATGTGCACTGTCAATGACCAACCAATCTGACCACAGAAGACGGACAGATGGACGCGGCGGACTCAGTGACGCCGCACGCCGCAGTGAGTCAGACGACTCGTGTTAGACGCGCACGTCAGGGCGCCTGTATCTCGCTTATTTTCCGCAGTTCGGTACGATCTGGATCTGCACCACCAGTTCTGCGACTGCCTTCAACCAAGTTGTGGTACGTATCATCCAGACGCAGCGCTAACATCAATACATTGACCAACACAGCAAAGGCGAGTCAGTGACATGCTCCGTTTCCATTGATGTCGCGGGCATGTCTCTCCAGGGGCCCATTGCACAGTGTGCTGGACCAGCGCTTCAGTCTCAAGGCTCCCACTGCCGCGCTGGCAGGCGGGCCGTGATTCGAAGTCAGTTGAACGTCTGTATCAGCACCTCAGTCTTTTCCGCAAACATGTCCAGACACCTTCCGCGATGCATATGTCTCCATCCTAACACGCTGGAGCGGAAAGCCGACGGGATCCCACTGCGCTGTATTGACGCGGTGGTATGTTCACTACTTGTGACCTGCTTATCGTGTATTTCCCCGATCCTCCGTCGCAAACGGTGTCGTCTCTGGGCCAACTCGACCTATCGTTTTCAAGCACCCGCGTTCATGAGACCCAATCGCATCACTCTCGTCAAGGCCGCGACTCTAAGGGATGTTCGGCAGGTGCCATATGACCCAAGGTAATGTGGGGTAAAAGCCGACGATTACCCGCTCACGAGCGATACTTAACTTGGTCTGCGATATTTAGGAGAGGACACCTGGTGAGCCTGCACGGTGAACAGTACTTCGCCTTCAAACGAGAAGTACGCTCTTGTCAAGCGATTCAAGTATGGTCAAGACATACAACTCCCTCACCCGTACGTAGAATTCACCGCCAGAACGAGATCCCAAATTCTGACGTTTATCATACCTGCAGCTGAACAGGTCGACTTCTTCTTGGAAACCGGCTACGTCGTCATCAAGCAGGCCTTTACAAAAGAGAAGGCCGCTGAATGGACGAAGGGGATGTGGACACGCCTTGGTCTCGACCCAAATGACAAGTCGACCTGGGATCGGGAGCGTATTCACATGCCATGGCACAAGCGCGAGGTCGTATCCGCCTTCGCGCCGAAGGTAAGTCTCTGTTCAGTGGAAGTGATATGTAATCAATATTTTTGCGCAGGCATGGGAGGCGATCAAGGACCTCCTAGGCGAAGAGCGCATCGACGAAGCGAGCAGCTCCTGGGGCGACAGCTTCATCGTGAACCTTGGTGCGGCTCAGTACGAGGGCGACGTGCACATTGATCCGCGCGACCTCGACAACTGGCACGTCGACGGCGATTTCTTCGTGCACTTCCTCGACTCGCCTGAGCAAGCGCTGCTCGTCATCCCGCTCTTCTCCGACATCAAGCATCGCGGCGGCGCGACCTACATCTCGCCTGACGGCATCGATCTCGTGGCGCCGTACCTCGCCGCTCACCCCGAGGGATGTCTCCCTACAGGTCTCTCGTTCACCCCCAGCACGAGCACGTACGACAATCCGAAGGACCACCCCGAGCACCTCGACTTCCTCAAGGAGGTTAAGGGATGCCAGCGCTTCGCCGAGATGACTGGCGAAATCGGCGACGTCGTACTCTTGCACCCGCTCATGCTCCACACGGCGTCCAAGAACCACCTCCGCGAGGCACGCATTATCACGAACCCGCCCGTGTCACTGAAGGAGCCATTTGACTTCAACCGCGAGAACCCGGACGACTTCAGCCTCGTCGAGTTGAAGACGCTGAAGGCGCTTGGGGTTGACCGCTTGGATTTCAAGCCGACCACGGAGCGAAGGCGGGTTGTGCCGAGGCGGGTGTTGCTGCAGCAGAAGATGCTCGAGGAAGAGAGGAAGCGTCTGGAGGCTCTGAAGACAACTGAGCAGGTTGTCAGTGTCTCGAGTGTCGCACCGCCCATCGCAGTTGCTTGACAGGTTGACTGTGAAAGCATGTCAATAGGAGTATATCTGCAATACATAAGGCGCCTTTGTCACCAGTGTCTAATAAACCGAACATTGTCAATGTCAAGGTGCGGGCATTATCAAGTGACGTATTATAACGCGTGTCAGAAGCGAATGTCCAGGATCATGTAACTTAAGGGTATGAGTGGTCGTACACAAGAACCAAGAGACAGATTCATGAATGTCACTTCGGGACATCAGGCAGAAGCTTAGACCTATCTGTAGGGTAGCCTGGGGAGGTCTACCGCCTGCTAACAGTTCATGAGCCTCGAAGCCACCCTCAATAGCGCGAGAGCACTGACCCTGCGCCGGGGCATTCATGCCGATTGAAGATGTCCATGCGAGTGAAGCTCTGGCCACACGTGCTGCAGATCTGTTGCGTCCCTTTTGGAGGGGATGCAGCGTTGCTAATGTCATCCAATCCTGCGATGGCACTGTACGTTGCAGTCCTACGGCAGAACGATACTCAGGCTTGGTAAACCGCATACAATACACTATGAATCGGAGAGACTTACTTGGCAGGAATGACTAAACCAGAGGGCATGTTTTCGGGAGAGCCCGGGAATGATTGGAAATGTTCGATTAAATGAGGACGAGGAAAAAGGCGGCGGGATGCGATCCGATGGAGGAACAACGTCCCATCCCTGTTCTACTTATATGGTGGTTACTCCTTGCCATCGACTGGCTACCTGCTTGAGCAGTGTTAGTACAATTCGCGTACTAGGTTCGCATATCATACGCAGAGACAGAGGCAATGTTTGTTGAGGCGACCCGCGCAGCTAGGTGGACTAGCTCCGCGCGAAACGGCGCGTCACAACGAGAGAGGCCCGATGTGGCTTCAGGTTCTTGACACAGGAAGCCAGTTACGACCTTCTTAGTACTATGGCCCCGTCTGTCGTCTGCGCACTCGGCGAACCCGTGCTCACTGTGACACTAAGACGTCAGATAAGTGTAACGCTTCACATGTGCTGGAACATACCGTCGGATTCTTAGCAGCACTGAGCGCTGTCGTGGTCGTCGCTTGTCTTTGACCCAAGAAACACCGCGGAGATCGATATATGTCAGATGCAGTGAGCAAGGCATTGTGGCATCGCAACAAGAAACACGCTGAGACTCCGCTTCTGAACGTTGGAACGCCCTGTTGCTGTACCGGAACGAAGCTCGACTGCTGACACTCCGACATGCTGGGGGTTCGGACCCTAATATGAAACTTCTTTCATATCTTTATTCGGACCAGGGAGTCAATGCTGGACTGAGATCCGACTGTAACGCAGTGTATCCAGTACGGATGCCAGTAGCCTGTAGCATCATGCGTCGTCTCCGCCGAGGTCATTTGAACGTGTCCGGAGTCCACTCCTCCGCCGGTAGAATTTCTACCATCTCGCCCCAACATGTTGGCCCAAAGCGAGCGGGCGCCTGGAGGAACGCGCTGTGTCTGAAAACCAGGATTTTCTTGCCGTCAGCACTGGTGCAATCACTTGGATTACAATCAAACTTCGCTGCACACCTTTGCCTGACTGAGCTATCTTCTTCATCCCAGCAACGGAGACTGGCACTCGCAAAGCATACGCGCAAGACGCGAACAGTCACTCAATCACTCGGCTTCCGACTTGCATGGCCCCTATGCTTGTGAACCAATTCGGCCCAACGCTGTGTTCGAACACGAGGCAAAGGCGAGGCGTCTTCCGCACCCAATAGGCGCCCCAAAACGAACCCGGCGGCAGCAACCTGCAAGCAGGACAAGCGGATGTATAAGTCGACAAAGACAGAGAACACCGCATGTACCCGCATGATCAATGCCGGGGGCACGGGTGGGGCGCAGTACGGGGCGGCGGCCAGAGCGTCAACGTAGACCTCCCGAACCCTCGAAGGGCTTACCTTGTGCGCCTAGGACCGGAGTTCATTCTGCGGCTCCGGGACGGATGGTTGTGCAGCCTCGAGAGCGGAAGGGGTTTCCAGCTTCATCTATCCAAGTAGAGCACCTATAAACTCCCGTCGTTACAAGGTTCGTTCGCTCTGCAGTACAGCATTGCCGCACAATGTACGAGCCCTCTGCCCTAATCAACTCACGATCTGAGTATATGGACTGCAATAGCTGGAGGAGACTGTACCTGTGTCTTCTGGTGCCACTCAGCCTTCTGCAAGCCACTGAGCTTCCGTTGCTGATCATTCCCAAGTATGACATACCACGCATGAGCGCAATGGAGGCACTCAACCCAGGATATAGCCTAATGATTGGACGGCCACAAGGATCTAGACGACAAGCCCTTTTAGTCTTCAACAAGTATCACGAAGAGGCTGCGGATAGGATACGTACACTTCTTACAACGCGAGCAAGTCCTACTCTTCTGGCAATATCTTCGTCATCGTCTTCGTTATAGATTACAAGGACACCTGCCAACAGGATATCCAGCAAACGATGTCGACGCTTCAGAACTTGGCTGTGCTCCGGCTCCTAGCCTACGGAGATTCACTACGCCGACTAGGCTGTCCAGTATGTCTTCATCAGACTCGAGTATGGAGGTAAACGGTCAAAAAAAGTCACCTTCGAACACAGGCTCGCCAGTGGAGCAACCAGTTTTAGTTCGAGACTTCGCCTGAAAGCTGCGCGAAAGCTGCGATGTTACGTACCAGCTGCTCGAGTCGGCTTCGATCATTCTCACTACATAAGAAGGCGCAGCGCTGTTTACGAATTGAATGGGCGCATATGGGCGCGTGTGATAGAACGAAGCTAATATAGTGATAGGCGATAGTCGAATATAACACCTGCGCCGCAGCAGAGACTGGAATAGCACAATGACAGCAAAACAGAGCCTGCGAACCCAACATTAGTACATTGGACCCTGATACAGACAAATAGCCATCCCGCACATAGGACACACCGAGCACACAAAACCACACCGCCCCTCCCTCCGTAGCGTCTCAAGCCCGCCCCGACTGTGCGGGACAAGATCACCTTCCCCAGTCCCCCGCATTCCGCGCCAATATCCGTGTATTGTTCACGAGCGCCCGGATGAGCTCGTCGAACGCTCCCTTTTCCAAGTCCGAGACGCCCGGGTCACCCCGCTTCGTGGCCGCAGAGAGGAGGTACTCTGGGCGCGAAACCTCTACCTCGAGTTCGTGGAAGACATCCGCCTGCAAGGACGTAAGTACGGGCCTAGTCAGCGGATGCACTCAGGACAGGTACCTTGCCCCCGGGCCCGGTGGACGATGTGACCTGCGTGAGGTCGATGGCAAACTCTTCGTGTGAGTAGCTCATCCGGTCTTTGCGTCGTGTATGAGACGCCATTCCAACTGGTGGAGGAACTGCAAGACCATGTCTCAGTAGTCATATCTCGGTTACGGCTGCACGTACGCACCGGGTACTTCGACATTCACGCTGATCCGCCAGTCTACTGCTCTCTTGGGACTGTAGATGTCCAGGTCTCCGAGGCGGATCTTGCGCACGCATTGCTCAACTTTCCCCGTCTTCTCGTCGCGTGTGACACGTATCTTGTCGCGTGAGTCGGGGGACTGGTAGAAGGTGTCGACGAGACGAAGGTGGGCGTAGGTTATTGGTGAGGTCGCGGATGGTGGAGGGTTGAGTTTGAGACCGTTGAGTAGGGTGTTGAAGTGTTTGTGCTGCATCTAGTTGCGTGCATGTCATTAAAACATGGCGGTAAACTCAACGATACGAGAGGCGGGCGTGAACGAGGAGGGGTAGGCAAAGGTACGCACTGGTGACATATTGGACTCAAATCGAGAGTCGACTGTATTCGGCATCAATACTGCGGGACCGCAAGATCGGCAAAGTCAAGTGAAGATTGGCATGAGATTGGTGCATTTCACATGAGAAAGGCTACTCGCCACGAGAAATGGTACAGCGACGTACTCGTCTCGACTAGCACCGGCAACTGTATTCTCTGCCCGCTCGTTTTGTCCTTCAGCACTCCAATCTTCGCCTCCACCTCCACCTGGCCCTCGAGTTCTCGCCTCGTCATGATTGTGTGGTGGATAAAGTCGGCAATCTCGCGTATGAACTCGTCCAATGGCTCAACACCGAGAATCGACAGTGACAGAGGAGGCAGTGTCTGTGATGCGCTGCCGTTTGCGTGTGTGTGTCCATTGCTCCCAGGATGGTTGGATCCCGATGTTGACGGCCGGGTAGTACTGGGCGGGGGACTTCTGCGCGGTCGTTTTGGAGGTCTGTGGCTGTCGTACTCCGTGTCTTCGTAGTGCTCTCTACCGTCCATCATCTCGAAAGCACAGAGTGCAAGCTATATAAGCAACAAGCAGAGGCAAGATGGCAACAAGGTAGGCAACAAGATCGTGGTCGAGACTGGGTCGCGCAGCGCGTCGAGCAGCCACCGAGTGGCTGAAGGCACGTGCACAGAGCCACGCTAGACGCTCGAGTCCCGGTGTTTCGGACAGGCGATCGACGTGACCAGCCACCAGGTCCGTTCAATGCACGGATCTTGCGCCCTTTGAGATGCGCTCGGCTCCCTCCTTGCACTGGATCGTCCAACTACCATGTTACGCGCAGTGAGGCTACCCTGTCGGGCGCAGAACATTACTGCGCCATGTCGAGTTCGTCGCATCACTAGCACACCGACTGCTGGCCCCGCGAACTCGTTTCCGAAGGAGCCTACGGCACATGGTGTTCTCCCTTCATCCCAATCACCCATTTTATCAACTCTCAAATTCTTCAACTCTGTGACGGGCGATGGGACACAGATTCCTACATACAGAGTCCTAGACAGTGTCGGACAACCGTTGGAGGGCGCTACGGTTCCCGAAGAGGTGAGCGTATTCTCGCGCGAATGCCAACAGTGTCCTGAGAATCGAGAAGATCGGCGAAGCTATGGCGAGGCGAATGTAAGTTCCAACTTCCCCAGTCTTAGCGCCTTCTTACCGGTGCCTTTAGGTACGAGAGCATGGTGCAGCTCCCGATCATTGACAACCTCATGTATAACGTACAGCGGCAAGGGAAGCTCGCCTTCTACGTATGTGGTTCATATTCGCTCTATGCGATCATCGCTCACCATTCTAAGTTAGATGACCCATGTAAGCAAGCTACACGGCGCGAGCCTCCATGTATCTCATATGACTACAGTATGGTGAAGAAGCGACATTGATCGGATCGGCCGCAGCTCTCGCAAACGACGACGAGTAAGTTCTGAGACTACGTGATTAGGAATGCGATGATGACCTGTCTTCGTGTTCTGCAGAGTCCTCGGTAAGTATACATAACATGATATGTCGAGACTCCCTCATAGCCCTCCCCAGGACAATATCGAGAACTGGGAGTCTTGATGTGGCGCGGCTTTACATTGGCTGACATGATGAACTCTTCGTTCGGCAACTGCGAGGACCCATGCTCCCGAGGAAAGCAAATGCCCATGGTAAGTCGACAACCCGCGCCCTTCGCCCTGTTGCCCCGCTGAGCGCCTACAGCACTTCGGTTCGCGCAAACACCACTTCCACATGATATCATCCCCACTCGCAACCCAAATCCCCCAGGCTGCAGGGGTCGCTTTTGCTTTGCGGCGAGACCCTTCTAGGCGAGGCAAGAACTGCGCCGTGGTATACTTCGGCGAAGGGGCCGCAAGTGAGGGCGATTTCCATGCGGGCATGCTCTTTGGTAAATCTTCTGTGTTCCCCAAGTGCTTTCCAGCACGCTCATCTTGTTCTCGCCCTCTCTCACCCACAGCGTCAACAATCCCATCACCTACACTGTTCATTGCGCGTAACAACGGCTTCGCCATCTCCACACCAGCCAACGAGCAGTACTATGGTGACGGAATCGCTGCCCGAGGGCCCGGCTACGGTATGCACACCATCCGTGTCGACGGGAACGACGTTCTGGCTGTGTACAACGCCGTCAAGGAAGCGCGGCGGCTATGCATCGACGAGGGCCGGGGCGTCCTCGTCGAGGCGATGACCTACAGGTCCGTTCCACCTGCCCTCTCCTGTCGCGCCCCTACTGACATCCGATCAACTGCAGAGTTGGCCATCACTCCACCTCGGACGACTCCTTTGCCTACCGCCCGCGACAGGAGGTCGAGGACCGGAAGCGCCTCGACAACCCGCTCGCGCGCTTCCGGCTCTTCCTCGAGGCGCGGGGCTGGTGGAGCGCCGAGGAGGACGACGCGCTCCGGGCCCGCCTGAAGGACGAGGTCCTGAAGGCATTCAAGAAGGCGGAGGCGCTGCCGAAGCCTGAGCTCCGTGAGATGTTCGAGCAGGTGTATGGCGGGGAGGAACCGTGGACTCTGGTAAGTGGTTTCGAGATTCAGATCAGTGTGACCAGGTGCGTGGCGGTGAAGCTGACTGGAGATCATCATTGCAGAGGGAGCAGAGGGAGGAACTCGGGAGGCTCCTCAAGAAGTACGGCGATGTCTGGGAGCCTTGGAAGACCGAGCTGAAGAAGCATAAGGGCGCTGGAAAGGAGCTCATGGACACGAAGCCTTAACGTTTACAGAGATACCACCAGCGGAGGTATGTACGATACGCCAGAACTGACACTGGACGGATTCTTGATTGTATTCTACCATTCGAGCAAATGTGTTCCCTTTTCAATCTCTTCTCAGCCCCTGATTTGGCTGTCGAACCATCGCCTGGGACCCTGTCTGCCTGTCTGTTGACAGTGCTGAAGATCCGTGCCTCCGTCAAGGTAATCTTCCACGATCATGATCGAGGAGGGTGCTCGGCGCTCAACAAGGCACAAGCCTTTAGGTCACTACAGGGTCACTAGGTGCGTCCTCTCAGCTCTGTATTGGTTAGGCGCTAGAAATGACGTGTTACTGCACAGCCAACCGCCCACAACATCGGTTCCGTATCCAACGTCAACGGGTGCCATCATGGCCCGTCGGTGGCAGTTCTGACATACACGCTATGTATGCCTGAGAAATCTGTTGTTGGTGGTCATCCATTCGTGGAGGCGCAATTCCTTCCCTTTGCCACGGGGCACTCTGTGAAATTGCGGAGTTGGAAGACCAACATTCAACGCAACCTTCTGACGACGCCACAAATCCTGGCTTGCATACATTGAACCTCATCCGGTCATCGCCGCGAATACTTACAGTGGTACCAAACCGGGGAAGGACGCTCGAGTCCAATCACTCGACGTGGTACGTACTACTACGCCTCCCAGAATAGCAATCGCCCTACTGTGGAGGAATTATAGATCCGCCGATCACATCTCGCCGGCGGCGAAGCCAACCAGTGGCATATTCTGCCATTGCGGACGTGTGTACCCTCGAGGGACCTTGTTTGGCATATCGACGATCCCCATCGCGTAGTACGCTCTAGTACGCTTCTGAATTGCGCGCTGGCTCACACAATCCAGTGAACACGGAGTGGGCGCATCTGATGGGCGTGCGTGGACGACAAAAGCACCGTTCATACCGGTAGTTCCAAGCCTTCCGTGGTTTACGCCTCTCATTTCTTGTTCACAAGCAGATACGCGGGCGTACAATACATCAGCGAACATGCGGACCTCAAGATGAGATGTCGATGCCTTGATATCGATGAGCCTTTACGCTTCTTCTGCAGGTGGCAAACAACTGAAGATCAGCACGCTTATAGCCTTCGACAGCACGACTCCGACTATAGGTCTAGTTTATCCGTGTTCATCGGAGAAATACGTTCCCTTGAGAAGGTTAATTATGCGGTCGAGGAAGATCTGATCTGCTTGGCGGGTGCTCGTATCAACACATACTCTTCAGTCCGTGCCGAGGTAAGTCGTTTGCATGGTCTGCGTCGCCATGGAGTATGTTTCACTAATATAACAAATGTCAAGGTTCAATTATACCGAAATTACGAAGATATTGTGTATCCCATCTCTGCAAGGCTAATAACAATGACGGTACGTGCTAGAGCTGCATGTTTGATTCTGTGCTCGACTGAATGCGTTTGTGCTCTGGATACCAGCCGACTGAATGTCGTTGTAGGGAAGAAAGGCGTCTCGTTCAGGCATTTTCACATACCAGCAGGTGCGCACATGGTTGACAGGTATGTACTCACACGGTGAAGCCCAGATCGGCATCAAGGCACTGCGAGATTGGTGGTCGACTCGGATGACATACACTTGGCCTTTGTTTCGATAGACCTCAATTCAAAAAGCGATGAGCACGGCCAACGTCCAAAGTATGCAATGTCATCGGTCGAACGCTCGCGCACCTCATGATTTCTTGTCCGACACAACGGCATGCAAGGGCTGCGATCATCATTAGCGTGAGGATCCGTCGGTCTCAATAGCCCCTTCGTGTTATCACTCATACGCTTCTGAGTCCAAATGGCAAGTATGAATTGTCGATCTTCCCTTCCAGAATTAGCACTTGTCATTTTCAGGTCTGTCAACCGCGCGGTCCGCGCTCCTCGCTGCCAGACTGTCATCTTTGACGGAACGCTGGACCATGAAGGTACGTTCATCCGAGGGTATGCATGATGAAACAAGACGTCTCGTAGTTCATGTCGGCATAGGTGCTCGATACACTGGGTATCATGTGGTATCAACCAAGGATCGGTCAATGGTAACACGCGTGCCCATGTCGTGAAAGAGGCAATGGCTGCACAGCCGCGGCAGTGCTCGACTTGCAGTGCGAAACATGGGAAGAAGCCACAGAGGCAGTCTCCAATGTGGGCCGGTGCGCTTCTTGTGCTCGGGTGAATACCCAATGCATACGTCGTAGCTGTGTATGCCGACGCATCTAGAGGTCGCCCCGCAGCGAGGTCGCGCGAGGGCGCTCCGCTTCAGCTGGCGGTCTCTGTGTTAAGTCTTGGAGACACAGAGCCAGACATGCCTGTACTTAAACATCGGCTTGCTCGTCTGTCTCTTCCCGGTTCCACAGACAGTTTCTTTTTTCGTTCGCAGATTCTCCAACTAGTGAGCCAACAATCCTTGCAAGCTTCGACCAACTGATCAATGACTACTCAGAAAGCAGATCACTTGATTGTATTTTCAACATCTGGCCACGATGCAGTCCTTATACCGATCTGGTGTTGTTTCCCCCTCTAACGACAGTAGAAGTGATCGGTCAGTACTGATACATTGTCATAACTCAATTGTATCGTGCCTTACTCCGTGTTCTCTGCAGGCATGACGACGGAGGCAGGGAGACTGTACGTGGTGCATGCTACAATCTTAGCGACTATGCCGATCATCTTGGTGTGTGGTACTTATTCGAAGATTATGAATCGCGGCTCAAGAACTCTAATATGGCGAATATACAGGCTATATACATCAGTCTTCCACAGCAGAGAGGGTGTGCTCAAAGTGTGGACAGGTTTTCTACCGAGATGACGCCTATCGGCGACACTTGCGCGTAGGATGTCCTGGTCAGCGTGAGTTCCCTACTCGGTGATTACCATAAACGATTGTACTCAAGTCATATCTGCTTCAGTCTAGCTACAGGTTGATGGCGTGCAACATCGTCGGGATGATCATGCTGTAGTGGTGGCCTGAGTGTGTTGCGGTCTGTGGAGCTCATACTTATGACGGCATCTTTTTCCCAATGCTCGTTCCCTATGGGGTTTTTTTAATGCAGCCATCGTTTCACTGGGACTGATGATCGTTTAAGTCGCTCATTGGATGTAACACAAGGTATGGGCATTGCGACAAGGTACATACATCGTCGAGGAAACACCGTGCGGCGCGCGCTATCACAACCGGTACCATTCAGCGCTTCATCGTGGTTCAGGATCCAGTGGACCCCTCAGATCTCAGAACTTACCTCTTTGTTAAGTAAGTATTCAAACCAGACGTATCAGCATGCCCACTTTCATGTAAACACTGGCTTCACTTGTTGATGCAAAACGAATCGCACTGATGCTCACGGGATGAACATCTTGCAGTGCGACTAGCAGGATTACAGTACATGATGTGAGGTGAAGCTACTTATACACCGGATTGGGAGAAGTGCATATGCTACGGAAACAGGCAAAAGGCACGCGAGACCAAATATGCAACAGCGCAGACACAATCCCAGCTTGCTTCGCTACAGAACGAGAACGAGAATATGCAGATATCCTGTCGATCGGAAAAGAATCTACCACGGATCAGGTATCCCAGGAACTCAGTCAGTAGTATGTCCGTCATTCCCCCGGGGGGCAGCACCCGTCTGCCCGCCCGGGCTGTCCAAACGGGGCGCGCGACGCGCATCCGCCCCGGTGCCTGCGCACCAGAGGCGAACGCAAGCTTCTCGTGGACCCGGGCTCTGGCGGGCGACCCACAGCACGCCGCCCCAGGCAGCTCTCGTCTCGTCACGACACGCATCAAGCGCGCGAGTCCCGATCTACAGAGCACGGCGACTCGATTAGGGCAGACCACTATCCATAACTCGAACACACGGCCGGGCGTCGCGTCGTCACTCGTCAGGGCATCACGTTCACAGGGGCGAGGGGAAGGGCGAGGGCATCGGCGAGCGCGGGACGTTCGCTTGTGGGGGCTCGCGGATCACCTCCCCGTCGGCGCTCACGTGCACCGTTGGCGAGGACATCAGCAGGCGGTTTGCACCCGCGCTCTCGAGCTGGTCCTCGTGCAGAGAGTACAGCGACGCGGAGGGGCTCGAGGGTTTCCGTCGGTCCACCAAGCGCAGATTCGGCGGGGTGACACGTCCGCGCACACTCGAGGCCTTGCTTGAGTTCGTCGCCGAGCCCGTGCGCGAATGCACGTTCCTTGCCGCCCCTGCTCCGTTGATCGGATCTGGGAATTGCCCTGCATAGTAGGCACTCGTGCGAATAGAGTCGCGCGGTGCGTACATGTATTGGCGCAGCGGGAGGGGCGGCGTCGGGTCGCGACTGTCGCCTGAGCCGGAGGCAAACCGCTCGGACATGTCGAGGGCGTGCTCGATGTCGACAGTGCTGATCGTCGCCGCGGGGGACAAGGGTGAGCGGGGCGTGCTCGCCGGCGCGTACTTGGACGACTGTGTGTGTGAACGCGAGTGGCTCTGCGAGCGCGAGGCGAATTGCGAGCGGATGGAGGCAGCGTAGGCGGCGGGAGGGGTGCGGCGGGCGGCGCCTGCATCGGCGAGGCGAGTGTTTGGCGAGGTGGGGGATGCGAGCCAGAGATTCGGGTTGGTGTAGAGCGGATTGCGCTGCGCGCCCGTGCCCGTCCTCCCGCTGTCCGTCGACTTTGAGTGGGCGCTCCCCCACGAGGTCTGCATCTGGAAGTCCCACGAGGCGTGCACGGGCGTCGGGACGGCCGATGGAAGACTCGGGGTCTTCTCTCCCATTTGCGGGTTCGCCTCTGCTGGCGGTGCGGGCGGGTTGCCAGAGGTTCCATCTTCGAGTGTTGCTGCGAGCGCGGCCGTCTTCATCTTCCTGCGAGAACGGTAGATCCACACGCCCATTGCGACGACGATGGTGACGATGATTGCACCGGAAGACGCTGCGATTGCAATGATTGCACTCCTGCAGGAGCGGAAGAGGAACATAGACAGAGTCATGAGCTCCTGATGAGACATGAGAGAAAGGGCTTACTGCGAGAGTGGGGCAGTGGATTGCTTCGACGCCATAGAGTCTGCGGACGCCGACATCGACGTCGACGCAGTTGCATTCGCACCTTTACCCGTGCTTGAAGAAGCCGCGACAAGGCACGTACCGCTGCTCTTCCTGTTCCCTCCCACCGTAAGCAGTCCACTGGACGCTTTGTTGCTGCCATCACTGAACAGCAGTGTAACCTCTGTCCCATGCGCTGCAGCCATCAAGTACGAAGCGCTCCCAGCGGTAGCATCGTTTGCGGTCTGGTTGGCGGTAAAAGCGAGCTTGCCGGTGATGAAGGCGCGAACTGTGGGCGCAGCGGCCTCCGCCGTGTCGAAGTTCACCGTGAAGGACTCACACTGCGACGGGGTATTGACAAGGGAGAACGGGTTTGCCGTCTCATTCTTCTCAAACTGGAGGCACTTGGTGGAGTTGTCCGCGTCAATGGTGATGACGTCCGAAACGGGGCCTGCGGAGTCGCCATTGCCGTCGTCAAGGGAAGCTACGAACTGCGTACCCTGAGGGAGAGGGAGGAAGGTGACAGCATGGCCAGTCTCAGAGGTGTCGTTGAATACGGCGTTAAAGAGAGGGATGGAGAAGGGGGTCGAATTGAAGGGAACGACGGTGAGCTGTGGCGGCCAGCTGGTAGGTGCGGTTCCTCCGGAGTACTGGATTGTGAACGGTGCGCACTGGCTTGGAGATGAGAAAGTGACGAAGTCGAAGACGGAGAGGACGGGCTGGGGACCGAGAGCGAGGACAGAAAGGCCGACGAGGGCAGAAGGAGAAAGACGGAAAGTAAAAAGCATGGTAAGGAACGAAGGGGTCCTGCAAGGCCTGGCAAGACTCGCCTGTCTGTTCAAAGACAAACTAGGCTCGTGCGCATCCAGCACACTGGGCTCGAAAGCGCTAGCGCTGCGAAGAGATGCCTGCTGAAGACGGCAGGATGAGCGAAGCTGCTGCTCTTGGGACTGCTCACAGCATGGTCACCAGGCGGTCTGGCGGCGTGCGAACTCCATTCGGGCCACGCTTTCGGCACCCGCGATCAGCCTTTGCGGCTCTGACATTTCCCCACCGCCGGGAATCACTCAGATCAACCTTGCATCATCCATCGCTCTGTCGGTATCGCAGCACTCTGTGGCCAAGTCCTGCAATCGACGACGACGAGTTTGCAACCTCTCCGAGGGAATGCTGTCGCAGAAAAGCCTCGGCCGGAAAAGGCATGTCTTCACCGTTCAAACGTCCACGGAACGCGGCGACCTCGACCCTGTGACGGACAAGTGACGGATTGGCCGAGTTGCCACGGACGCGCTTCCAGACGCACCTGTCACTCATGTGACAGCAGAGCGATCGCGGCGCGCCCCGTGGGAACTCGTCGTCAGGCAACGGACGACACAGACGCGCGGGGCGGGGCCGGAAAGATCGGACCGCGCCAACCTGGCACCAACCTTCGAGGGACGCTCTCGTCTCGCCTTTGACTCATCCAATGCGGCCGGTGGCACGTCTCTCGCAGTGCCTGTCTCAAAGTGGGACTTCAGCAACGGCGCTATAACCAACGTCGTATCTGTGTGCGAACTTACCGGACATGGGACTCAGATGCAAGACACCGAATTCGATATATTCGAGAATTTGCCCTGGACGCTGGGCAGGGCCGCACAGAAGAGCTCGTCAGAATGGAAGACGTGTAAAGGCCCCGGGTCAATATGTACTCACAGCGTTCAATCGGAACGGTGTTGCCCATTCTCGGCGGCGTACGTCAGCATGTAAGCTCTTTGACACTCACGACGTACGTTGCATCTCTCGGTCACAAAGTATCTGAAGTAGGACATACCATGCAGATAGGCTCAGCGTTGTAGGCATAGGTATGCTCTCGAAGTCTCACGTTCGAGCCAATCCCTGCAAAGTCTGCGATACGTCGTGTCGGTTCTGCTGATGAGAGCAGGACAAGCTTAAGAGCGACATACAGAGGAACATGACTTCCATTGCTATATCGTCCTCATGCAGCGAGTAAAAAAAACAAGAAGTGAAATGCGGGATATATGCTGTACATGCTCGTGAATTGTCTAAGCAGCAACGAATTCGAAAAGAACACCGCGCCGTCTATAGATAGAAAGGGATGCCATAAACAACCGGCGCCGCACCCGTCAGGTATTTCAGTTTGCAAGAATCCCTCGCCTGGGCAACGGCAGTCACGACAGACTTCGCATCCGACCGCGGCCTAGTAACGCCCTCGGGAGTGAGGTGCAACTCGTCGAAAACCGCCTGCGAGAACTTGTCGATATCGCGGTCGGTTACGTCCCACAGGTTCGCAATCAGTGTGGGACTGCGAAGAATGCGCATCAATAACAGATGTCATCACAATGGACGACAGACTCACCATCCGGCCAGCATGTAGTTATAAGGTGTCCCCGTACGGTCGAAGTCTCCCATGTCTCTGAGCGCGCCTGACGAACAACCCCAGAGCATGGTGGCAGCGCACCGAGGGAGGTGCCTGATCTTCAGCGAACGTATGTACTGCTCCGCGCCTCCGTGTCCGAAATATCTGTAGCATCAGATGCGATCAGCCACACGACAGCGAATGCAGGTCAGGGGGGCTGATGAAGGATATGGTCACTCACACCACCAAGTCATTACGCGTCAGTGCGTCTACGACCTGCTGCTCGCTCGGAACTCTCCCGATGATACCGTCCCACCCCACCGCGCGCATGCCCTTCGCCCAGTCTGCAAACCGCTCCTGCGTGTTCTTCAGGTCCCCGCTCGGATTGAGCACATAGTACGCCTTCCTCGGGTCGATGTTGATGCGGTCTACGACGCGCTCACTATCCTGGCCCCGCGCGTCCCTCTGTTGTCTAGCGAGCTCGAGCCTGTCGATCAAGAAGTCCATGTTCGGGATCCGACTGATGCTCTGCCCCCTCAGGATAGGCAAGCTCTCCCACGGGATACCCTGCACATTCTTGTCGAGCACCAAGAACGTATGATGGTCGCGCACGGGGACCCTCCGGCCGCCCGTGCGCGCCCTATGCTCCTCGAGCGCGCTCCGGAGGTCCACGACGACCTGGTCCACGTCCACCTCCGCCATCGCGACGGGAACGCCGTGGAACTGATACAGGTCGAGCACGAAGTAGGCGAGGTCCTCGAGCTCCTCGTCACGGCAGTCCTGCGGGAGCGCCGCGAAGCACTCGAGCAGCGCGTCGTCGAGCCGCGCGCGCGCGTGCTGGTGCGTCTTGCGGTCCCGCGCGTGCGCGACGAGGCTCGCCGCGAAGAGCGCGTCGATCCGCGAGCGCAGCGCGTTCATGTCCTCCGCCCGCGTCTGTACGGGCGCGTTCAGCACCGTCTTGAACGCGCCGAACCAGCAGAACTCGATGTTGCCCAGGAGGTCCTGCAGGCGCTGGTCGAGCGCGCCCCGCGCAGCCCACCATGCAGCTCGCGCAGCCCGGTCGTTCTTCTTGACGTTGGCTGCGCCTCTTGTGCCCTCGTCGTTGAGTCTCATAATCTCCTTGAGCTCGTCCATGGCATCGCTGAAGGTGAGACGCTGGTCCTCTTCGTCCTCGCGCCGACCGCGAAGTGGCAAGCAGAACACCAGGGGCTCTCGGCCAGTTCGTTGGCGGGATACGAACAGCATGTTCTTGTCTTCAGTCACGCTGATGTTGATGACGGACCAGTTCTTGGGCAAAGGCGGGCGGCCAGTGGCAGACTGCCCGGACTCATCGAAGATGCTTGACTGGTACCGGACAGCCACAGCTTTCCAGTACTCCTTGAGCGAGGCTGTGCTGTCGGGAATTATCTGTTCGGGCTCGTCCTCTGGGTCAATGATGAGATTACGTCTTGACGGCTTCGGCGCCTCTACATGTGGTATGGGAGTGCCGTTCAGTGTGATTCGCGGGGGCTGTAGGTCATCGGCGTTCATACAGTCGACGAACTTGTGCTTGATTGCCTCAAGCATCTCGCGGCGCAAAGTGATTGACGTGGACATATCTAAGCAAGCTTGTTCACCATGTCACCTCCCTCGCAACACAGATGAAGCACGTACCTATCAGGCGCGCTACCAAGTGGGAGACCTCCGTAGAGCCATTACCGAGGGACGACTGGAGCGCACTGATCAAGGCGAGAGATATGGCAGTGTCTCGCACGCTTGCGACATTCCCGCGGTGAGCGATGAGGCTCAGGTCAGACCTGAGGGAGCGTTCCGCCGCGGACAAGGTGTTCAGTATCTCCCGCAGGACGGTGTTAGTGCCGAGAACCCGGTCACTGGAGATGCCCATGGGGATCATGATAGCTTCTGGCATGTCAACAAACACAGCGTGGCTTGAGTAGTTCGAAGACGTACCGGACTCGGCTAGGGAGCTCAAGAACATATCAGCTCGGAACTGGGAGAAAACATCATCGAGTGTCAGCTTCGCTGTGAGAACGCTCCCCTCCGCTGTCGTTTCCGATGTGGGCGGCAGAGCTGAGAAGCGCTGTAGCAATGCGTTGTAATCTTCGCCGGCATCGCGAAGTAGCGTGACTACACCTCTAGTTAGCAACAGGTAACATCTCAAAGGAGGCAAACTTACTATGTTGACGCAAAACTGCGGCGAGCAGCGCCGGTGCTAACGCGCCATCGGCGTCTTGATACTCCGGGACAGAAGCTCTCCGCGTTGCTGCGTTCAGTGACTTCCTGCAAGAACCTGTCAAGACTAGCTCATGGCGCATTGTCATAGGCATACCTGAGCGCGTTGGTATCGAGTCCAGAGAACATCTTGCCGAGCTCGTCAAGCATTGCGGTAGCTTCCGTGTAGAGCTGCTGTGCAGTCTGCTCGTCCGCGTTCTTCAAGCTGTAGTCACCTCTGAGGCGATGGATGTCGACTGCATCGGGGCCGCACACATTGCTCATGAGCTTAGCGGCCTCCATCAGGAACTTGCAACCCTCCTCTAGGCGGCCGAGCCGCAATGAGATCTCCCCTTGTCTAGCCAATGCGCGGCCGATCATGGCAGGCGCGTTCAACGAGTGCGCAAGCGCGCTCGCCTGCTGGATGAAGTAGTCCGCCTCCCTAGGAGAGCCACGGGCGTAATACGCCTTAACCAAAGCGAAGATGGTCACCAGGAGGCCCTCGGCGAGTCTCCACTCAGTGCCGTCCATGAACTGCCTCCGCTGGAACGCCTTCTGAGAAGCAAGCTGGTCCGCGATTGCTTTTTCGTCAAGTGGCTTTGGCCGACTTGGGTCCGAGGGAGCGCTGTCGTCCTTCTTCACCTCGAAGGGATTATCGGGTTCTGATTGGGGCTCCTTGGGTGGTGACGGACGAAGTCGTGAGATGGTCTCCATGGCACGGTTCCATAGGCGGAGAGACTGGAGAAGGCCATCGAGAGACGTTGACGGGTCATCCTGTGATCACGAGTTAGGAAGACAATGTATCATGAGAGCGTAAACCACTGACCCTCGCGTGCTGGATCATGGCGAATGCACGAGCAGCAAGTGCCGCCCGCTCAAGGGTGCTTACTCGCAAGCGGACCTTCTCTAACGTCGTGACAGCTTTCTCTTCTGTGGTAGACAGAGCATCGACAAGGGCCATCGCTTCACAATATGTGCTGGCACTGTGATGCGATGAGAAATTTGTTCACAAGTATAGACGGCCCGCCGAACCTTTGCAGCACTTGTCCAGCAGCAGCTAGCGACTCAGCGTAGCGCAAATAAAGAAGTGCCCGGATCTCTGAATCTGATTCTGTCCTTGGAGTTTGGAGTGCATGCGAGTATATCGAGAGCGCTTTGTTTGCCCGGCCTAGCTGGGAATACTCGTATGCAAGTTCGATCGAAGTCGCTAAGTACTCTGTCATTCATTTCATCAGTACAGTTCAACATGACTGGCGGGTTATGCGCATACCTCGGCAAGTATCACCTGCGCACTGTTCGCTCAGCCGTCTCGCAAGACCGAGCAACTGCACTTTGACGAAGATATGTCCCAGCATTCCAGATAGTTGCGCGACCATTTCTGCGAGGATTGCACCCACGATTAGCACAAAGGTAGTAGCCCAGTAGTATGGCTTACGGATTAAGGTTACTGTGGCAGGTAGGTTGTCGAAAATCGTGATGGACAGGCCAGCCTTGACAGGGATGACCTCCTGTGAGACCTGAACTGTGGCGTTCAATGAGATGTCGTTCAGCGCTACGAAAAAGTTCTATGAGCAAAGTATCTGACAGAGGACGCTGAATCATCCCACCTCTGCGAGGCCTAGGTGTGACCGGTGGCTCTGCTGCTTGCCCTCTCGTTGCTCTGGTCGTTCTCGGGATTCCACTACGTGGCCTGGTCGTACTAACCACCCGCTTCACCGGTTTCTTCGCTGCGGCTCGCAATACCTTGGAAGGGGGCTTCACTTGCCCAAGGGACTGCCGATCGACTGACAGCCGATGTGCCTGTTGAACCATGCTCTTGAGTATCTTACACGCTTCGTTGGCATGTCGAGCAATCGTGGTGAAAGCAGCATCGACTCCCATGTATCGGTGGGCATGTAGTGCGAGCCATAGATATGATGTCGCGAGTAGTCCAGTGCGGATATCTGCAAAGCCTTTGTCACAGCTTGGATCCTGCTTCTGGTCAACACGTAGTACAGTCGCAAGCGCAAGCGTCACTCACTTGGCAACTCAACAGGGCTCGTACTTGAGTGCCGACGTCTTCGGCAGACATACCCAGGACTTTCCCGCTGTCGCGCTCATCCCTGGTGTAGTACGACACTTCCAACAGTTGTAGGATAATCCTTGCCCTTCTGACAGGGAAGAGAGCGGCCTCGTAGACAGCAAGAGCGTGGCGAAGCAGTTGTTGCACGATACGATCGACGCCTTTCTTCCATCTACTCCCTTCCAGACTAGCGACTTGGCGCTCGAGCAGAGCGCCGACGAGTGCCTTGTGCTGAGAGGCTGCATTCGGGGAAGGGGAGCCGAGTGCGACAGGGTACCAGTGTTTAGCGGAGATGACATCGAGCTCAAGGAAGAGCTCGCATGCGCCCATGTAAGTGACTCTGTCCAAGATCTTTCCCAGCTGCTGCAGAGGCGGGGAGGCTTCAAAAACAGCGGATGCGGTTGACGACCCGAGTTCTTCACCCAAAGAAGCTATGTCTAGCGGGAAGATCTTGATCGCCTCCACAAACGCCTCGAACGCAAGCTGCGGATGTGAAAACCGCGTCAGAACGAGAACCCATAAACCACAGAATCCGTACTTTGCGATCACCGGTCTTGGCCTGACATACACCCAGGATCTCCCACCGGTGCCATAGCTGCTCCTCGAGCTGCTTCCACCCCTCCTTATCGTGTGTACCCGATTGGCCTTCCTCACGCGCGTCCTCGATCGCCGTCCGGTGCATGGCAAGTGCGAGCTTCCCCAGCGCACATCCTTCGTTCAAGAACCTGACCGCATGCGAAATCCTATCTGCCTGACAAAGTGTGCCCGCGACGTTGTGGAACGCGCCGGCGACGCAGCGCGTGTAGTTCGCCAGAGTAGCCGTCGTCTCTGGCGTCCAGCCAACCTGGTCATGCGCGCTCTTCTCGTGAGGATGTCGAATTACATCGAGGATGACTTCGGCTGTCGTGGTCGCAGCGTGCGACCCACATCCGACCACGTGTTGGAACACGAACGCTTTGGCTTGCTGGAGCACATCCCAAGCAGTCGCATAAGTGTCGGGGTTTCGAATAATCAGGGACGTGCGCGCCAGGACAAGTAACGTCTCCAGAGCCGGGGTCGCAAGGTCGGAATCGACCACTGTCGCTGTGTCATTCTCGACATTCTGTTGGGATGACCATGTGATTTAGCAAAAAATAGACATGGAATGAGATTGTACCAACCTCGCGCACCGCGTCCAACAACAGTTGACTAATCAACTGCAGGACCTTGCGTGCCCCCGACCTTGCGTCTTCCGGAAGAGATGCATTGGCGGCGTTCTCTTGAGCGGTGGGCTCAAGCACTTTGATGATCGTCCTCCTCAACCGCTCGAGAGCCCGGTGAACTTTGTGCCGCGCGCGTAGGGTCTCGTCGTCGCCGTGCCCACCTATAAGCGGATCCGCGTTATGGACGGCTGCGATTGCTGCGTCAAGGCGAGCAGCACGGTCCTGCGGAAGGCACTCTGCAAGAACGATGAGCTTGCGACGAGAGACGTTTATCAAGAGAACAAATTCACCAGCCCATCGCTCAAAGACAGCGGTCGCTTGCGTCAACGCCATGCATACTGTTGCGGCATCTGCGACGCTTGCTGCAGTTTCTGATGCTGCGATAGTAATAGTTGAGGAGAACGATGAGGACCCCGCATCAAAGCCCTTCCTCTGCCTGAGTTGCATGATACGGTCAATTGCTTCGATATCACCCATCTAGGCAGACATAAGCGTTCCCCCAGGATCATTCTATGCGAACGTGCCGTACCTGCTGAGCCCACAGAACCCAAACTTCGCAGAATTTCGAGAACCCCGGGCTATCGAGGAAAGGTGCGGGATCTTGACGCTGCCCAACTGAGTGCACCAAGTGACAAATCGATTGTAGAATATGCTGTATCCGAGATTCGTCGCCAGTAATGGGCTCAGCTGCGTGAAACCTGGCCCATTTGACTGCTTGCTCCCAGAATGTCGCGGGAACGACGACTCCAGGACGCGTCAGTACGAGGCATTCCAGGGCGTACATCCGCAGAGAGAATGCGTGCTGCATTGCCAGACCAGGTATAGAAGCTGCCTTCGACATCGCCGTATAAGTGCGCGTGAAGAGTGAGTCGTGATGCTTAGCGGGCAGAGCGTTGAAGTGCGGTGCCCAAACGAAGAGGGTCGGTATGGAGGAATCGTGTAGCATGGTGAGCATCGCGGGTAGCTGGTCCGTTCGACGAGACAGCAAAATCATGGAGTGGAGTAGAAAGGTAGCTATGAGGGTGAGAAAGACCTCGGGAACCTGCACGTCCCGTGGCGGAAGAGGCAGAGCTAGTAGCTGAGGAGGCAAGGGCTCGGCGGACGGCACGTCGTTGCGTGCGTAGAGGGAAGTCAGCGCTGGCTGCATATCGGTCAAAATTTGCACGGCTGCGACATCCTATTAAGGTTACATTTAGAACGGAACTCGCAAAGCAGCATGTGTTGACACGCACCATTTCCAGCGAAACCAGTTTACCAGCAATGCTCGATGCTGCACGTTCAGTATCCACATCCCCAGGGTTCAGCTGTCTCAGAGCTCGTAGAGCATCGCAAGCCAAGTTAGCATGCTCGTGTGCAGCTTTCTGGCCCTTCTTTGCAGGACCGCCGCCCGTCACTATCTCGGATAGACTCCTGGATACGGTGTTGATAGTACGCATTGCACTGGCTCGACGCTCCTCAGCAGTGGGTGGCGCAATGGTTTCCTTCGCTTTGCCTTTGGTTGTTCGCGAATCTTTGATAGTGAGTTTGTTTGCGACTTCATCTGCTAGATCGTCCGGGGTGGTAGTGTTCGTTTTGGTTCTAGTCGCTGAGCGAACAGGCCGCGACGTCGTCGTAGGACGAGCTCGGATTGATGGGGGCATTTCAAAAGGCGAGGTTAGAGTGTTGGGGGTCGAAGGGTGTGTCGCGATGGCGGGAGAGAGCCCGGTCGTCGTGAGTGTAATAGAGCAGCCACACGCGGCGACTGTCGAACAAACGCGTCCGCGCACTGGTCTCGTGATCGCGGGACGTGTGCAGTCACACTGCAGTCACACCGTGTAAGTAACACGACGCGTCCAGTTTACTCGACGCGTCTCTCTGCTCCCCGTTCCTCTTACCCTCCATCATCATTCATCTGCCTATCCAGTATGACCGTCCCACTGCCCAACGGCGCGTCTTTAAACAAGCATGACGAGTATCAATACCTTGATCTCATCCGAAAAGTCCTCGACGCGGGTGAGACGCGTCCCGACCGTACCGGGACCGGCACGCTCTCTATCTTCGCGCCCCCTTCCATGCGCTTCTCCCTCGCAGAGGGCACCCTACCTCTTCTCACCACTAAGCGCACCTTTTGGCGCGGTATACTCGAAGAACTGCTATGGTTCGTCCATGGCTCGACCGACTCGAAGTTGTTGTCTGCGAAGGGCATCAAGATTTGGGACGGTAATGGGAGCCAAGAGTTCCTCGAGAAGCGTGGACTAGGGCACCGGAGAGAAGGAGACCTGGGTCCTGTATATGGCTTCCAGTGGAGACACTTCGGCGCGAAGTACACAGACTGCGACGCGGACTACACCGGCCAGGGCGTCGACCAGCTCGCGGAGTGTATTCGTAAAATCAAAGAGGATCCCACAGACCGACGCATCATTTTGAGCGCATGGAATCCAGCAGGTGAGCATGTTCCGTTCCTGCCCGACCTCAGGTGTAGTCTGCGGTGCTAGCAACACGTCCAGACATTCCGTTGATGGCACTTCCGCCCTGTCACGTTCTCTGTCAATTCTACGTGCACCTCCCTCCTCCCTCTTCTCCCTCCTCCCCAAAACGACTCTCCTGTCTCCTTTATCAGCGCTCCGCCGATCTTGGTCTTGGCATCCCGTTCAACATTGCTTCCTACGCTCTCCTCACCCACCTCGTCGCGCACCTAACTCACACCGAACCACACGAACTCATCATCCAGCTCGGAGACGCGCATGTGTATCGCGATCACGTAGACGCGCTGGAGGAGCAGCTCAAGCGTAGCCCGCGTGCATTCCCGAAGCTGCGGTTCAAGCGGGAGGTGCAGGATATTGATGACTTCCAGGCGGAGGATGTACTGGTGGAGGGATACGAGCCGCACCCACCCATCGCGATGAAGATGAGCGTATAGGATGTGGGCTTTGGGCGTTCATTGTGTCCATACTCAGACAAGTATCAGACGAGGGTGTAGCTTGGCGTGATGTTGTAGAGTAGTAGGTTGGTTTTATCTCCTGATCTATTGATGTATTACATGACAGTGCCACCGCCAGAGGATGCATAGGAGCGTGGAATGTTAACTACAGTATCGTGAACACCACACCTGCAAGCAGCGTAGCATAGACAGCCACAAGACGACCTTCGTGTCCGCCAGTGATCAGCGGTGGGGCACTGCTCATCGAACTTGAGTTTGAAGGCTGATAGACTCTGATGGCAGCAAAGTCCCAGTATGCGTCCTCGAATGCCGATGGGTTGTAATTCACGTAATCTGCAGATTACGGTGAGCACTATTCTCAAATATACGCTACTTGTGCAAACCATGCAGACATACCGGTGCAGTTCCCAGGACAGCCGTTGTTGCTATACGAGCTTCCGGCCCAACTACCACCTGGACGGGTGATCGTGAACACAGAAGAGACTCGCTAGGTACGGAGCGACGTACAGAAGGTCAGATCGATAATGATGTTATTGCGTTTGAAAACAGATCCGATGTCGCAGTCCGTGTCGGGGAAGAAAGCGATTGGTTGTCCCTGTACGTGCTTGCAGTCACCCAATGGTTGAGATGCAAAAAGCCAGGCGACTCACCCAGTTATCGGTGTCAACCGAAGACGCTCCGGACGTGATGTCCGACGGTATGCTGCTATCATTGCGCGACCAAAACCAAACGCGGATATACGCCGCCGTGCGCTCCATGGCGTAGTAGCCACCACCGTACGTGTTGAAGACCTTGCCGTACGAGGCAGTATACGGGGCATCGACTGAACACCCGTTATTCCCATCTGAAAGCGTATCCGACGAGCTGCAGTTCGTCGAGAGCGTGGAACTTTCAGGTAAATCATCAGTCAGCAGCGATGATGCTCTTCTGACACGGTTTCACGTACTCACCCCAGTTGAGTCCTGTTCTCGGGCATTGTACAAGTTCCCGTCGTGTGGAGAGTGACGCTGTTTGGCGCGACGTCGTTGACGCCCTCCAGGATGTCGACCTCTCCCGAGCTCGTGCCGACCTGGTCGTCAGCCTCCCACACCGCAGGCCAGGTTCCACAACCCTGCGGCATATGGCGAATGTCGAATCTAAAGGAGCGTTGAGCCTTGGTCTCGCGTCACCGGAGAGTCGATGCACTCACACGACGACGTGTGTCCGGTACTGCGCATAGCTCTTGATGCGGTTGCTCATCCGCCCGGAGCCACTGGCTGTCAAGTTCGTGGTGTAGTCGGCCCGCATGATGAATGTGTCGTCAGAGGTGAATGTGAGGTTCTTGGCTAGTGCAATCGACTGATTGACGTAGTGCCTGTATCCGCGGATGCAAGTCGACTGAACAACATGATACCAGATACCGAGACCGTCCAACTTACACTCGGCCTTTGGTAGGATCCGCGATGTCTTCCCATTCGAAGTTTGTCAGGAAAGCCGAACCAATGTTCGTCTGGTTGACACTATACGAGCCGGCCCAGATGGTTGGCAGCAGCGACAATGAAGATGCCGCAGCTGCACAGATTAGTGGGAACTTCATGGTGTACATGGTGCGGGCGACGAAGATGACTGGTAGTATTCGGTCTGCGACTCGGGAAAGAGACCATGGCTGACACGGACATCTCTACAGTCAGTCAAAGACTACAGAATGCGGCGCACAGCGAGGCTGACCCAGGGGCCAGCGTGTTACCCGATCAATGCCCCTTCGGTCCTCAATGTTCCAGTCGACCTCACATTCTGACTTACCATACCAGTACAGTACCCCGAGCGATCATGTCTACATAGGGCTTCGCCCTAACGCGATAATAAAAGGGATTTCCAAACAAACAAGCTGTTCAACGAGTCGTGTGCATAGTACGTACAGTACTTGCTGAGTGTACACTCTCAGTCTGGCTATGGCGGCGGCCGGCCACTATGTTCAACCACGTGCCTCAGAATCGACAGTACACCGAGCGCTTAACGTGTCTCGCGACTCTCGCCCGTTCGTTTTCGGACATCGGGGGCATAGAACTATACCTCGTCATGTTTCGTGGTCAACCGTTGTAACTTAGTTTCACCTACGAAATGATTCACAAAGAGTAAAATGTAGTGCAATTGCGATACAAAGTATGCGATACATGCTGCTGACCGCTAGTATTCGGGACTTTGTCCATGCGTATATTAGACTGTCCGTGCGTAAGATCAACCATTCTTTGCCCGTCATCCAACTCTTTATGCTAGACCCCAAGCACCACCCACAACTGCGAGGGCGATCAAGGTGGGCGACGTGAAGATGTCCATCATGTAACCCAGTGACGCCGATAACGTCGATGAGCTCGCCCGCACATTCGCAGACAATGCTGCGTTGGTGGTGGCCGACGTGTTAGACGAGCTCGACGGACTGTATACGCGCACAGCGGCAAACTCCCAATATGCGTTCTCGAACGCTGATGGATTCTCGTTTACGTATTCTGCGGCCATGATTAGTTTAACGGTCGAAAATAAGAGTAGATGACGTACGGGTGCAGTTCGAGCCGCAACCGGCACCACTGAAGTCGTCACCAGCCCAGCCGCCGCAGAAGGTGAGGTCGACAATGATATTGTTGTTGCCGAACACCTCATTGATAGCGCAATCGTCATCCGGGAAGTCTGCAATCGGTGTTCCCTAGTGAAGGTCAGAATCGATATCCGTCACCGAAGCCAGGCCGACGTACCCAATCGTCGGTGTCGATGCTGCTCGCGCCACCAGAGATATCCGATGGAATACCATCCTGATTGCGCGCCCAGAACCACACTCGAATGTACTCCGAGGTCCGCTCCAGGGCGTAGTAGCCTCCTCCGTTGGAATTGAACACGGGCCCGTAGGACGACGTGTACGGAGCATCCACCGAACAGCCATTGTTGCCGTTTCCGATATCCGCACTGGAACTGCAATCGTCCGATAGCGACGTTCTGAATAGAAGTGATTGAGCATTCGCTTCTATAGAACCCGCTGAACGGAACGTACCCTAGCATTGTGCGGTTGCTCGGCATAGTACAGTTGCCCGACGTGTGTAGCGTGACACTGTTGGGTGCGATATCGTCCACTCCCTCGAGAATGTCGATCTCCCCAGCGGATGTGCCGACGCTGTCGTCTGCCTCCCACAACGCTGGCCACGTTCCGCAGCCTTGGGGCATATGGAGAATGTCGAAACTACGGAAGACTGTGAGTCATGAATACGGGTGTGCAACCACGCGCGACACTCACACAGTGACGTGCGTGTTGTACTGCGCGTTGCTCTTAATGCGGTTGCTCTTCCTGCCGGGACCATCTGCGGAGAGGGTGGTCGTAGAGTCGGCTCGCAAAACGAACGTATCAGACGTGGCATAAGTGAGGTTCTCCGCCTGCGCCGTTGCCTGCGTCACATATTCACTGAGAAGCGTGTCAGCTCCGAGCTTTATCATGATGGATGACGACTTACACTCGACCGTTAGTCGGGTCGGAGATGTTCTCCCATTGGAAGTTGTTGAAGAAATCAGAGCCGATGTTGGTCTGCGCGATACTATACGGTCCCGCCAACACGGACTGCGTGACGATACCAACAGCAACGCCGCGGAGGACTGAGCGGCTCAGAATGCCCATGTTGTAAGGGAGTCTGATAGAGATGTGTGGTTGAGAGAAGTTGTCGCGAATGGGAAAGATGTGAGTGCGTTGGGAAGCTGCGGGTCAATTCGAACTTTATATACCGCACTGACCCTGGCCCGTGTCGGATGACGACGCAGGGGAAGCTACGATCGGGATGTCGATCGTAGCTCAGGCTGGCCCTCTGACATCCACCTCCAGCCTACACGGATGCAAATACAGACCCGCAGGAACCGGGAGTAAAGCTGTGAGCGGAAGTGGTGCACAGTGACGGTGGGATGGGCGGATACAGATGTGGCGGAAGCTGTTCCACACAGCGTATGCGGCTTGGGACTGGAACTCGCGTCGGTGCACCAGCCGGCGGGTGGCGCGATCGGCGGAACCTCCCGATCGGGATGCGGATGAGTCGCGCAAGGTATAGCCAAGTGAGACGGCCCAGCTCGAACGGTCAGACTCTGAATAACTGCGGTGCCAGCGGTGCGGACAGGGCTTTAGGACAGAAAAGCGTATAGGATAAACCCGCGAGAGACTGGAAGAACGGAGAACGGTCCGTACAGGGATAGTGTACATCCATGTCTATGTGGTCGATGCGAATATCTATGCCATACACTGTTCATTAGCAATATCTGCGACTGTGCCTTGAACGTCAGTGATGCGACAGCATTCCGACGACCAGTGCCACTTACGATCTGAGCAATATGTCTCTGGCGATCGACACAGCTGCTCGCACGCGACTGTGGCCACGGGTGATTCATGAGGCGCGTATGGTAGCCATTCGGCATTGGGGTCGATCAGGTGCGTCGAGATAATATGTTCGCAGAGTCCAACGATGTCCCGCATCGCCTGGCATCGTCCTCTGTCCGTCGGCCACAGGCAGACCAGATACGTTGTCGATTCACTGTATTGGATGCGGAAGCCATCTTCATCGATATGATGCTGCTGTATATGCTGCTCAACGCCCCGAAGACTGACGTCCTGGATGAGCTCCCCGCAGTTGGTACCAAATCGACAAATCGGGCGTGTGTCGTCCACACTTGACGGTGATGCATAGGAATACGGAGTCAAGCTCTGTGTGTAGAGCGGAATATGTTGGTCATTCGACGGGCTGAAAACCGGATAGTCCGGTTAGAACAGCTGACAGCGCGAAGGCCCGTACGCTTACCTCCACTGGTATTTCTCGCCTTCGATGTCTACAATAGTCGTTGGCGGCGAGCCGCTGCGTCCGCAAGCATAATCAATGAGGCGGCGGAGGAAAATGGTTGTTGTGACATGCTTACACAACGGTGCCTTCGGCGCTCCCGCTAGGACTGGGGCTTCGACTCCCCGAGGGACTAAGACCGGGAACCACCGGACGATCCACATCTTCGTGCTTTGTGTCGCCCAACTGTGCGGGAGCGGAAGGAAAACCCTCCGAATCGGGATACATGTACAGCGGATAATTGGACGAAGTCCATCCACAATAGTCTGACTGGAGAGGGGACGGTGGTGGGTTTACACTGCAGCGGAATCAGACCAGACGGACATCAGATGAAGGGATGAGCGTACACAAGGTAAGGATCATAGGTTTGATTGGAGTCGTAGTATGCCTCAGTAGTCAATCGTTGACGGGTAGGGCAGGATAGCACAGCCGGTTCCGCGTGCGATGAGTACATGACCTTGAGATACAACCTTGAGGTAGGCGAGACGAGTTGAGGTTGATGCAGAAACGTACCCACACGTAGCTCTCTTTATACAGATGCAGTGATCGAAGTTCGACCTCTTCATCCACCGCATTGCCCAGTTTCCACACGAAGCACTCCTAGCGTCCACTCTGACATGCGATCCGGTGGATACGAACGGCGAGCATCAGAAGTCATATCTGCCAAAGGGGACTGCGGGATGAGCTGGCGGATGGTGGACACGACGCAGACGACGGGTGGAAAGGTGGAAAGGGCCTGGTGGATGCGAAGTCCACCTGCTATATTGCCAGTGGACATGCATGGGACTTATCGGCCGCCGGGCTTGGACGTTGCTCCCGGGCCGTTCACGATGGACGCACTAATGGGCGTCCGGCATCAATTCCTCCGAGACAATAGGCGGAAAGTGGATGCAACACGTTGCGGGCTTTATGTCTCCTTATGTATTGAGCGTGAGAGCGGTGCGAAGTTCGAACAGTGGAGGAGGAGGGCCGAAAAGGAAATCTTGCGGTCAGCGCCGAACAATAATAGGGCTGGCCGGCCGTCCCACAGAATGACGTAAGGCCCCGGCCGATCGCGGGGGCTGCGGTGGCAGTCCATTGACACGACCTGTCAATCCAGTGTCAATCGCAAGAGAACCTCGTCGTCCAGATGCTTCTCCTCGACCTGATGAGCACAGCAGCGCGATCTGCCCGCATTTGGTGAGTCCCTCCGCGCCCCGCCCCATGTCCTAATGTGGGTGCGACCTTTAGAGTTCACCATGTACCGCATGGGCTCGGTCCGATGATCTCGGCGGCGAACACCTCCCTACCGATGATCTTAAGCTCGAAGACCACGCGTTCGAGGATCTCATTCTCGAATTCGAACAACGCGCGTTCGGCGATCTTAATGTCGAACATCGCATGTTCGGCGAGCTCAACTTCGAAGCGTGTCGTACCACCGTTTGCGGTGAGTGTGACTTTTGCTGCCATGCGATGTTACTCGCTCTTTGTGACAGTCGCAAATATTACAGACAGACTGCAAAATATCGTCGCAGCAGGTGTGACCTCAGGCCCAGGTGGCGAGCACTACTGAACGACATAAATACCAGTGAGTTTCGCACTTGTCAACCCATCTCCCTCTCGCCCTTCGCTTCGCTGAACTGCCTCGATGTCGATCGCACCTCGTTCTTACAGGCAACACTCCTCGGCTAGTACGAGGCTGTTCTCTCGGTCAACTTCTATGCCTCACTATCCCCCACCTCGTTTCCCTCTTTCGCCCAAGGAGCATGATCTCAAGAAAAAATTGCGAGCATCGAGCCAGCTAGAGTCGTTCGACAGCAACTCGTGGTCGCTTGTCACTGTTCCATAGTAAGTTCTGCATTTTTTCTCATTTACTTCTTCACTGACATGTTCGCTCCTTTTCCAGCCCTTGTTACGAGGATGAGACCCCAGTTCCCCTCGCTGATCTGGAGCGATACTCGAGGGAGCGATGCTGGCCAGACGACATGCGATGCTTCTGCGACCTGCGAGGTCGCCAGTCTCGCCCACCTCGGGTCTTCGTTCCCCAAACTGGTCAGCATGCAGGCTTCCCATGCCTTGGCTGCCGATCGTATGGTCGGGTTACTGGGAATTGCTCTTACTTTGGTGAGTTTTGTCCTGGGTTATCAGCCCCAACTGACTTGGACTGCAATAGTGAACATAGCCGAGATCGCTCGGTCGGCCGATGTCGCAGCTCAAAATCTCATGCTCGGCATGTTCCCGAGGCGAGTACACAATGGGACCCTGCAAGGTAAGTGCCCTTGTTCCATCTTATGCAGGCGATTCATAGCTTATTGCTTCTAGGAGTGCCGATGACCCCGATGAGAGCTCAGAGTGGGTATTCCCTGCACGATCTCATTCATTGCTGCCTCTGACTGAACTTTGGGCAGGCCCAGTTGCTCTTGTTGGGGTAGGAATCCCCTCAATCGGCTCCCTCTCGCCCCTGACACCTGTGTCGTCCATACCCTCGGCACCAAGCTCTCCGACGAGAGCTGAAGGGCCCTATCAGGTTTTCACTGTACCCGACAGCCATGATATCGGTGAGTACGAGTCACTACACGAGTACAACATGCCTGGTGATTCACGAGTTATTTGGCAGGCATCGGGTTGCTGCAGCTGCCTGTACTGTCTCGGGAGGATCTTTCCCAACCTCCTACTGAAGCTGAGATCACAGATACTCTTCTCAGTCTCCTCTCCCCATCGTCTCCAGGGCTCAGCATGGCCGACCTGGCTCGGGTGATTGGCAAATGCCGACTCTGCAACAAGTGCATGGGTCGCAACATCGTGTACCTGCATCAATGTGGGGGTTGGGTAGATACGATAGACGACTCGATAATGGAATACTTAGGCCCTACTAGTAGCTCTAGTGGCGACGACACAAGCAAGGGTACCCATTCACCTTAGCTACTGGGTTTGGGTTGTCGCTGATACCTCTTTGCAGTCGATCCCGAGGATATGCTCTTCGCTGGCAACAGCCATGCTGGGCCTTCGTCTCCGAAATCCCTCAAAGGGAAAGGTAAGCTCTGAACTACACTCTGTTCTGGCGATTTACTGACAACGAATTGTTCATGGTACAGGCAAGGCGAAGGCGATAGTCGGGCAGCAGCCTGACATTGTGATTGACCTCAGTGTCGCAGAGGAGGAAGTCTATTATGTCGTCCAGCCTGATGGTATTATAGACCTCACTGAGGATTAGTCGCTGTATTCCAATCCTGTGCATGTATCGGCAGCTAGAACGAATTCTTGGAATGAAATGCAATTGCAATGTACTGAGCTGTATCATCGTCGCATCTTCGACACACTGCTGCTATGAGCCGAATCAATAATTAGATTGCATCGGAAGGACTACTATGTTACAGGCCTCGCCGACCAGCCAAATACATGTGCCGCCGCCACAAACTCTACTAAACATCAACATCGCCCAGTCGACAATGAGGATGCAACTGGCGATGATAAAGAACTCAGCGAAGACGACCCTGACGTTGCAGCCAGCAGGGCTACCTCGCGCGCTGCATCCCACAAGGGCGCCCCCTCACCCGGCCTCACTGGCGACGAGAACGTAGACGGTGAGGAAGCGGGCGGGGATCCCACGGAGGACAACACTCCCCCTCGCAGAGTCCGGCGCCGAAGACGTGCCTGGCGCGTCCGCGGCACTCGAACCGGTGGAGCCACTGGACGGTGCACCCCCGGTACTGGACGGCAACGCCCCGCTCATGGTCGTCGATCAGCTTGTACCGCCGCCACCACTAGTTGCTCCCACATCGCACATGGCTGCGGCATCCTCTATCATGGCTGGCTCGATTGTTGTTGCGCCGCCCTCACACTCTCCCTTGTCCTCGTCCTCGGTGCCTGGCTCAACCACCATCGTCTCGTCTATTCCCTAGCCCCTCCCCACTCCCACTCACTCGCACTAGCCCCAGCCTTCGCACGTCCTCCGCTCGCACTAGCCCATCCTTTCATGTCCTTGGCGAGGTTGCCCCACTCGACCGGGTGCAACTGCTCGAGGTTCGCGAGCAGCGCGGCGAGAACTCGCCCTTGAAGCCTTTGCCACCCTGGGAAATGAAGAAGGGCGGGGCGCGGAGGCTGGGCGGTTGCCACTGCCGATACCGACCTGGTGGTAGAGCAGCTCCTGCAAGTGGTCGATCGCGAGCAAGTGTTCGCGGTACATCGGGGTGATGGTGGTGTTCTAGATCTGCGACACGAGATCTGCGAGGTGAGCACCTACGAGCTGAATGTCAGTGCTCCATAGTCCAGCGGGGGGTATGCAGCACATACCTTTGGCTCCTGGCTCCCCTCCCCACTCGCCTGCGTCGCCCCGGTCTTCGCGTGATTCCCGCCTTCGCCCTCCCCACTGGTCCGCCCTCGCCCCGGCCTTCGCGCGTTAAGGGCAGCCGCTGCCCCTCGTCGTCGCCGTAGCCCTCACCCTCGCCCTCGCCCTCGCCACCGCCGCCGTCCATCCTCGGCTCGCCGCCGCCCGATCTCTCCTCAAGCGCGGGGACCGCCTGGCAGCCGCGCCGATGGCGCACCTGCGTCCGTGCGCGCTGGACCCTAGCTCTCTTCCCCACTCGCGCACCCTGGCCCCGATCTTCACGCGTCCTCCGCTCGCGCTGGTCCATCCTCCCACGCGATTCCCGCCCTCGCCCTTGTCGCCATTGCCCTCCCCACACGTCCGCGCTCGCCCCGGCCTTCGCGCGTTAGGGGCAGCCGCTGCCCCTCGTCGTCGCCGCAGCCCTCACCCCCACCCCTCACCCTCGCCACCGCCATTCATCCTCGACTCACCATCACCCGATCTCTCCTCAAGCGTGTTCCGCGGGCTCGCGCCTGCGGAGCTGCACCACGTCGAGGTGTGCGACCTCGACTGCGACCGCGCGCACGATCTTCTCCAGCGGCGCGTCCGGGAACACGCCGACGAGCAGCGGGCGGTTCGGCGAGTCCTGCGCGATCTTGCGCGCAAAGCGGGTCGCCAGCAAGGGCGGCGTGGCGGAGGCGGGCGAGTGTGGGGGGCTGGACGAGCGGGCGGCGCGGGCGGAGGCGGGCATGGCCTGCGCAAGCGCAAGCGAGACGGCGCGGGATGAACGCACGGGTGCCCTTGGTGCGCATGAGGCTCTCGCCGACGAGGGCGGCGCCGACGCCCTGGCCGAGGTACGCGCGGGCGCCGTTGGGGCCGGCGATGCCGCTGGGCGCGCAGAGCACGACCTCCGCGCCGGCGACCATCTCGGCGAGGCGGCTCGTCGTGGCCATGTCGTTGTTGAAGTCGTGGAGGTTGCGGTGGTTCGCGCCGACGACGCGGGCGCCGTGCACCAGCGCGGCGCCCATCTCCGCGGTGTTGGTCACCTCCACGAGCGGCTCCATCCCCAGCCTCTTCGCGTGCGCATAGTGCTCGCGGAGGCGCGGCTCTGCGCGCATGGCGGCGATGAGCAGGGCGGTGTCCGCGCCGTGGAGGCGGGTCTCCGCGATCTGGTACTCGTCGAAGATGCAGTCCTTGCGGAGGATGGCGGGGCGCTCGGCGAGCGCGTCGGCGGCCTGCCAGGCGAGGCCCATGCCGAGGAGGCTGCCCTTGAACCACGTCGGCTCCGTGAGGGCAGAGATGGCGGACGCGCAATGACCTGTGCACCGAGGATGGAGAGGGGTTGGTAGAGGTTCCAGGTGAAGGGGTCGAAGTTGCCGATGAGGAGGGCTCGATGGGCGCAGTGAAGGCGCCGGGGAGGGGCATGGCGGGCATGGCGGGTGAGCGGCGGGCACAGGTGGTATAAGAGCAGTGCGGGAGAGGGAGGTAGGGCGTGGGCCAGGCCGATTGGCAGGATGAGTTGGCAGGGGAGAACGCGCAACTTCAATACATCGGCCAGCCGGGATGGGGTTAGCAGCAACGGCACCTAGATTACACACAGCAACATCAGCTATAAGGCGTCGGCGTGCGACGGTTATTTGAAGCTGCACATACCGGTCAAGGCTGCGAAGTCGGTCGAGGCTGCGAAGTCGGTCGAGGCTGCAAAGTATAGGCATACTACTAATCTCGCAGGATTCTTGTGCAGAACGGTGGATGCAATCACCCGGGTCTAAGCCCAACGCACGCATCGACACTCGTTTTGCGACCAAGGAATACCATGGCAAGATGGTGGCCAGCCTGCATCCTCACCTGGGTGGCTTCAGACGACTCAGGCTGGCATCATGTGACCGTAAACGTGGCCACCGCTGCAGCTGTGGCGACATGCTGCTAGTGCTACACACTGTCGCTTGTGCATTCCGCCATGGCTGAGCAAAAGTCGCGACGGGCGTATAAACACGAACGCCAGGCGACCTACTCTGCACTTGTCAAAGCCGTCGCTACCAACAAGGCTGCCTTGACGTTGCTTTCCCTATCGAGTGACCCTCGCCCTCGCCTCGAATTCACTGCACTACTCGTATCTGTTCTCAAGTCCCTTGATATACCCCGCCCTGCAGGGGACATCTTCTCGAACTTCATCTCCTGGTGCCGCCCAGTTCAGGCCGAGGTTCCAGCCGAGCTCAGAACCATCCTCATCCAGCGCCACCGCGATGTCGAGGTTCGCAGACAACTCCATGCCGAACTCACTGCAATTTTACATCTGAAGCGGTTGAGCGAGGACGAGAAGCAGGCGTGGCTCTCGGAGCATGTGCGCGAAGTGCTAGTTGACCCGCTCGAGGAGCCATACCCGAAGTACCACCACTGGATCGCCGAAACACCTGAGATCGCTGAGGCTTGCGCCCCGTGGATCAAGAGGGGTAAGCAGGCCGACAAGCGACATAAGCGACACCCCATTGTCTCTGAACGCCTAGACAAAATTCCGAATGTCGTAGAGGCGCATGAAAGCGTCATCTTCCGAGACAGGAAGACACGAAAAATCGTCATGGTCGTGATTCGCAATATCTGCAACGACACGAAGGTCATGCAGTATGCTGATCGCGTAGTTGGAGAGGCAATGGATATGAGAAAGGGAGGCAGGGTGCGAGGCTTAGCCATTATTCGCTCCAATAGGCTAACCTTGGCATGGCAGCTCGAGGACCAAGGAAAGCTCGTACTGCTCGGATATACTGCAGGAGCGCGGAGCCAGCCCTTGTTTGACTGGTCGCGGAATCTGCAGTCCCAGAAGCACTCGGCCGATTTCATCCAGGCCCACGACTATCGAGTCTCGTCCATTTTTGCTCTGTTCTGGAATCTTATCCAGTCGCATCTCCCCGACGAGGTTCTCGCCCCCGTCGAGTCGTATCTCACCAAGAATGGGATCTGCCGTATGGATTCCAACACAAAGCGGCTGGAGAAAACAGGAACGTACATGGTCGAATGGGGCGATGAATATATCGAATTCAATGAAGCTGAACTCGCACCACCTTCGGGAGTTGCAGGGTGCAACTATGCTCGGTGAGTGGCAAATTGGCTGCTATATTCGCCACCAGTGCTCATCGCCTCCGAGGGCGATTCACAGGGAGAAGCAGCCCCAGCAATGGGCCTTCTCATGGACGACGAGTCGGCGCGAGGGCATGGTACACGGCGGCAACTTTTACGAAGCGATCTATGGAGTGAAGGTGTGCCAGGCACCCAACACGATGGTCGCTTGGATGCCCGAGCACGACCACGGCACGAGCCTCCTCGACTGCGGTCGAGGCAGAGTCCCTAAGGGTGGGCGGGACTTCGACCAAGCTGGTATCGCTCTGGTCACCAGCACGCGCCTCGCGAAGACCTGGCACACCTACCTGGCCGACCAAGACCTCGTGAAGGCGACAAACGAGTGGATGGCTGAGGCAGAGGAGGATGTCGATGAGTTCTGTGGAGATCCTCTATGTACAGTCTGCCTCGACGATGGTTACCCGTGTACTGACGACGAATGCAAGATTTGCATGTAGTAACTTAGATGGTATCCTCCCCGAGTCATCGCACGACTGTACATTACACTGGCAATCGCATGGATAGAACGTTGGATTATACATGTGTCCAGTCCCTCTACTCCTCGTGTGCCGAGCTCGTGTGCAACCTCATTATCCTCCCCACATGCCCTCACTGCCATCCACCAATTCCACAGCAAGGCCGTCATCATCGGCGTCCATCGAGTCTTCGTCCCATCGCCGGCCCCGAAGGCGTCTCTCCTCCTCCTCACGCTCTCTCTTCTCTTCCTCCTGCCACTGTGCGACCTTCGCTGCAAGCACGCCCTCGACCTTCCACTGGCCCCTCTGCTCCTCGTTCGCGGCGGGGTAATACGCGAAGCCACCGACGTGCTTCGCGATCTTCAGGCCGGCGCGCGCGACGCGGATCCAGCGCTTGCCAAGCTCGTTCGCCGCCTCGTTTTCCTCCCGCTCGTCCTCGATGATACCGTCGAGCTGGTCGCCGCCTTCGCTCTTGTCCAGGACCTCGACCTCGACGTTCCTGTCCTCGACGTTCGCCTCCTTGCCCCAGAAGCCCATGGGGTAGACGCGCTTGCCGCCCCATCCGAGACCGCGGAGGCACCAGTCCTCTGGGAGAGGCTTGCAGCCGCTCGTGAGCAGGACCGCGCTGTCACTGCGCTCCTTCTGCTGCTCGCGGTACGTGACGCGGCGCGGGATCGCGGTAAGGAACACTGCGAGGTCGGCCCAGGGGATGAACTGCTCGAGGACGGCGAGTGCCTGTGCATCCTTCACAGCGGTGGCGAGGAAGGTAAGCAGGATCGTGATGTACGGGTTGAGAGTCGAGCGCGCGAATGGCGACGACTTCCGCATCGGCTTCCGGAGGGCGTGCGCGAGCATTGAGAACGCGAATTGCATTCCGAGCTTGAGCGACGGGGGGACCTCGGGGCCAGTCGACGCGCCCGCCTCGGAGAGCGCAGGCGACATGCTCATGGCGTCGAGCTTCCGGTCGGCCTTGCGTGGGGCGGCGCCTTCGTCGTCGACGTCCATCTTCCTGCCGTCGTCCTCGGCCTTCTTCGCCATGAGCTTGACCTTGCCCGCGGACGACGCGGCCATGGCTGGGCTGACGCCGGCGCGAGCGCTGACGCCGTCTCTGCCGCCGATGCCAGCGACGCGCCGCAGGACAGCGGTGGGCCGCCCGTACTCGAGGATGGCGCCGAGGTTGATGACGGCCATCATGATCCAGTCGCGCTCCTCCACGACTGCACCGCCTGAGAACGCCCATTAGCTGCAGACTGGTACAATTAGAGATATATGACTGACCTTCGATATTGAGCTTCTCGTCGAAGCGGTCGAGGACACCGCGGAAGTCGTCCATCTGTATGTGCGTGAAGAGCATACCGTGGAGAATGATATACAGATCGGCGACGCCGGCGTCGGGGCCTTGGCGACGAGTCTGGGCGGCTGGCGACCAGATCTGGAGGATGGCCTCGCGGGAGGTGCTGTACGGATGCACTGTGATCATGCTATACATACAAATGTCAGACATCAGTATTCGCAATATAAATAGAACGACTCACCTCTTCACGAAGTGATACATCCCCCGCAGCTCCTCGCCGCTCCCGTCCCCCTCCCTGCAGAGCAGTCCGATGTGGTGATGGAGCTTGCCCGCACCCGGCGTGCCGGCGAGGCCCTTCGCGTACCACTCGCGCGCGATCTGCCTCCAGTGCTCCTTCTCCGGGACGAGCTCCATCGCACGCGCCGCCGCGAGGCCGACGCTCGGCACCTCGAGGACCAGCCTCGCCGCACGTCCGGGCGACGGCGGCGGCGAGTCGTCGATGCGCGCGTGCACTTCGGGCGCCGCCGGTGCGCGTAGTTCCGCACGGTCGGAGCTCCCACCGCCGTTCGGTGTCGACGGGCACTGGGTGCCGATCTGGGAGTCCGCGCCGGGCGCCATGGACTTGGTGAGGAGGGTCATCGGGGAGGGCGCGGGCGCGGACAGGAGCGTCGTGGCGGTCACGGTCTGCTGCTTCTCGACGAGCGCGCAGTACGCCATTTGATACCGCGAGAGGTCGCCGAGCGCCTCGACCCAACCGCTTCGGAAGTCAGAGAGATTGCGCTCCTCGAGAAGAGCGCAATAGAAAGTGTATGCGTAGTAAATGAAGTCCTGACACACAATGGGAGATTAGCCACCATACCTAATCGGGCGAGGATGACGCCTACCTGCAGGTATTCAAGAGCGGCGTGTGAATTGTTTGGCGGCGACGCTGCTTGGCGGAGAGACTCGAGGAGGCGATGGAAGGCATGTGCCCACAATCGCGCGATGAGGTTGTATTTGGTCGGAATGTTGCGGAGGGAAGCCGGGACAGTGGGTGCTAGCGTGAGCGTAAGAAGGTTCTGCACCTTCTCTGCGAGCCTACAGATCGGTGAGCGACACGCGAGCGAGGAATTTGAAATCGATTAAGACATACTCTTTGTGGTCGACCAACAATCGCTTCCACTTCTCCATATCATCTTCACCACCTCTCACCTTTGCGCCACCTGCCAAGCCCCCCACTGAGCCTGGGCGGCCCTTGATGAGGATGCCCACTGTCTGCGTATTCCGATTGCCCTCGTCATCCGCGTCCTTGTCTCGCTGCTCACCGAGGATCTTCTGTTCAAGTGCAGTGATGCCTCGATAAAGCTTCTTGAGCTGCATCGAGAAGGCATTGGTACTCGACGAACTGTCCTCTGAGCGCCTTGCATTGGGGTTCTCGAAAAGGCCCGAAGGGGCGGAGGAATCGGTTGTAGCGGACGAAAGAGTGAAGTTGGAAGAGAGTGTGGAGTGGGCGTAGGAGGCGGAAGACGTCGACGAGGCGGAGGCGTAGTCTCCGGAAGACTTGGGTGTCGGTGTCGGGCGGTCAACATGTGGGCGGTTGGCTGCGGCGTTTGGCGGCGCCTGTGGTCGAGCTAAAAACCGAACTGGATCGTCCTTACGGTGGTCGAACAGCTGCCTGTGCGACTCAGGGGCTGCCCATGACTGTGGAGGGGCCTGGCGCGGTCCATGTGGGGCGGGACCCCGCAGAGCATACGAGCTCGGCGCAGCATCAGGGATGGCTTCGGGCTCAGCGGTGAGGGTGGCCGCCCGCGGGATGCCAGAGTTGCGATTGTAGAGCTTGCCTGGGCTGCCGGAGGACGGGCCCGCCTGAGCTCGGGCTGAGGCCTGAGGCGTGGCGAGAGGAGGCGGCAGTTATCTTGAGGCGTTGCGGGAAGTCTTCAGCGGCCTCGGGAACCGCGTTCGGCAGTGATTGCGCAAAGAATGGTATATCATCGGAGAGGGCGGGGGCGGGGGCAGGAGTAACAGCCGCGGTCTGCTGCTTCGCGACGTGGCACCATTTGGTGCCGCGAGAGGTCCCGGCGGGCGCCGACCTATAGCCTTGGGAAGTTGGAGAGACAAGAGGAGGCAATGGAAGGCATGTGGCCGCAATCGCGCGGGTTGTTTTGGTCGGAATCCTGCGGAGGGAAGCCAGGCCAGGGAGTGATCCAGGCGGCGGCCGCGCGCTGCACGCAGAGAATCTGTGCGAAGAGCGCCTCGTATAGCCAGCAGGCAGTGCGCGGGACGAGAGCTGCGCGCGCGAGCTGGGAAAGAATCGGGGAGGGCGGGGGCATCGAGCTAGGCAAAGTGGTGGGCTCGATGATGGGCTCGAGAGCGGTAAGGGAGGGGTGCGGCAAGGGAGAGCTGCCGGCGCGAGATGCAGACTGGAAAAGGGGTGCTCGAGGATGACGCGGCGCCATCGTGATCCAGCCGCGCTCCCCAACGACTGCACCACCTGAGAGCACCTATTAGCTCTGGACTGGGGCAGCTGAAGAGATAGTATGGCTGACCTACGATGTTAAGCTTCTCGCCGACGACCTGGTCCGAAGGATGGCTGCGCGTACGAGCACCACGCATCAGGATTCAGGATGCGAATGGAGCGACGCGCATATTCACTAAGTGGCGCATCCCCTGAAGTGCCTCGCCGCTCCCGCTCCTCTCCCTACAGAGCAGTCCTTCCCGCACCACTCGCGCGCGATCTACCCTTCTCCGGGACGAGTTCTATCGCGCGCGCCGCCGCGAGGCCGGCACTCGGCACCTCAAGGACCAGCCTCGCTGCGCGTCTGGCCGGCGGCGGCGGCGAAGCGTCGATGCGCGCGCGTACCTTGGGCGCCGCCGGTGCGCGCAGTTGCGCGCGATCGGAGCTCCCACCACCGTTCGGTGGCGGCGGGCGCTGGGTGCCGATCTGGCTTGGTGAGGAGGGAGATCGGGGAGGGCACGCGCGCGGGCAGGAGCGTCGTGGCGGTCGCGGCCTGCTGCTCCTCGGCGGCCCGATGGGGCGGAGTAGCCGATTGTAGTGGAGGAAAGAGCGCAGTTAGCGCAGAGTGTGGAGTGGGCGCGGGAAGCGGAAGGCAGCGGCGGCGCAGTGGCGGAAGGCGGCGACTCGGATGGGGCAGAGGTGGGAAATACCGATGAGGTGGTCGGAAATGCGGCGAGGTGGGGGCGGGAGACGTGGGCGGGACGGATGCGGAACGCAGCGAAGGCGAGCTTGGCGTGGCAAGGGAGGGGGCACCGGCGCGAGATGCGAGCTGGAAGAGGAGGGCTAGGTGCCAGCGCTAAGGATGGGGGCGCGGTAGGAGAAGGGGAGGGAAGGATACGAGCCCGGCGCGCTACCAGCCCATGGCTTCGGACTCAGCGGCGAGGATGGCACTCCGTAGGCTGCCAGAGCCTGCGATGCAGAGCTTGCCCGGGCTGCCGGAAGATGGGCCCGCCTTGGTGTGCAGCGACTTCGGCGAGTGGTAACCAACCCCGCCTTCATCGTCCTTGGCGTGCACCTCGGCAGTCTGTGCGGCGGCGAGCTGGATGGCACGATGCCGCACCTCCTTTCGCCGCATGGAGGCCGCTCCAATTCGCCCTGCAGGTCAATCCCAATCAGCAATCTGCCCAGCAACCCGGACCCCCGCCGCTCCCGAGGCGCAAGCGTGAAAAAAGAGGGCGACGAACCTGCGCAGCTTGAAGAGCCCCGACGACTACAGCGGCCGGCTTGCGTGTGGTCGCGCTGAGGGGAGAGGAGGTGGCAGTGAGCTTGAGGTGTTGGGAGAAGTCGCCAGCATCGGCCTCCGTCGCGGGCGGCGAGGTCTCATTGAAGACGATGCTGGGGTTTGGGTAAGGCAGCGCGTGCAATCGGCGAGAGGATGTACGCGTCGGGCGGGGAGTGGAAGAAGAGCGAGCGTGAGGGAACGGAAGCTCAGCCGGCTGGCTCGCGAGGTTTCGTTGCGCTGCAAGCGCGGTCGCGGCGGGTCGGCGTGAGTGCAATGCGCTGTGTCGTGGAGAGGTTGCTTGGCCGCGCATGAAGAGAATGGGCCCGCTGGTACACGCGGATGCGATCACCCGGGTGCAGCCCCAACGCATGCATCGACGCAGCGCACCGTGGGACCCATTCCTGCTTCGCTGCGCGGCGTAGGAGGAGGATGAGGATGGCCGCGAATGTTGTCTTCGTGGTCGTAGAAAAACGCGATTAGCTGCCACTGCGTGCGCCCCGTGGCAGCGAAATCGTCACTTGCCATTTTGAGAAAGGCCTGCATTACTTACACTTCGGAGGGTTCGGGGTTCATTACTAACTAGTACAGTGATACGGACGAAACAATACATCGTACAGGTGAGATCGCACATCTCCAGGACTCCTGAACCCTTAACTGACTCTATGGGAATCTTTGCGGCGTTGTCTGCGCTCCGGAGACGTTCTGCGAGGGACTATTGCTGCCAGTGGTCGTACTGGATCTGGGTCGCCCGCCTGCGAACTTGAACCTGCGTCTGAGTCGGCAGCTGCCAGGTGTATTCTCTGGTTTGCTTGCTCGTCGTGTCCTTGGGCTGTGACTGTGAGTTTGGAAACATAATGGCGATGATCTAGCAGATGCTTACCAGGACCCCTCGTAGGAACACGAAGCTCCATGACTTCTTTGAGCCTACCGAGCAGCCCGCGAAATTCTTCGGTGTCTTGCGAAGACGACAGAGTACCCGGTGAGTCCTTCACAATGTTATAGATTCCATGGAGCCGGGGCAGAACATCGGCAATGCTGTGATCCATTTCCACCTGAACCTGGGCTCGTATAGCCTCTTGATTGTGCCGCATTTGCACTGACGACTGAGGTTCGGGTACTACAATGTCGCAGCCACTCCTTGAATCTGCGATGAATTCGCCGTCTGCTTGGGTTTATTTCAGTATGGGGCAGTCGATTATGGGGCATCGCGACCAGTACTGACCATCGGAGCTTGCAGCTGCCCTGTCGTCTGCAACGTCTTGCAATTCTGCAGCTCGAACCAACGAAGCTGCTCCATCGTCTGCTGTTAAAGGGGGTAGGATCGCCTGCAACGCCAATCCATCGGTATCGATTCCTCGTGCCTGTAGCGAGGGCGATCCCGGTTCCAGCATGTGCCGAGGAGGCTGATTCGCGTCGCTGCAAGATGCGACCTCGACTTCGGAACATGGCTGTGTGACGGCATGTGAGTATTGTGATCCATACCAGAGCCTGTTCTGCTCGCTGATGCTCTCTGCCTGCTCCCGAGTCAGCGGGAAGACGAACGGGATGCCCAGCTCGTCGCGCCTGCCCCACGCCATGACGAGGAGCTTGAAAGCGCGCAAGTGCTTGCAGGCACCCCCGCGCTGCAACCAATCCATGCATGTGCATGTCGCAGGCCCAGAAGGATGGATCGTGAGCCAATATTGGGTCGTAGGCTGGTTCAGGAAGCCACCTCGTGTCGATCGGCATGTCGCCCAGACTTCGTATGGTCGGCGAGCAGGGATGGGCTGAAGATACTGGAGATGGTATATATGGTGTGCTTCTTGGTCTCGTCGTGCATCTTCTTCGTACCATGCATAAAGTGGAGCTTTTGCGCGACTAGTCGGGGCTCCAGTGAGGGCTCGGCTCGCTCGCGATGCTAGGTCGCCTCCAGCAGTGCCCCGGAATCGATCCTTTTTCCACTCTTCGAATTGCGAGAACATGCGATGCCGAGCAAATACACGAGGCATGATATCCAAGCACATGCAGACGAGGAGGACATCCAGTCGGAGGCGATGGCCAGAGTGCTGCCATTGTGGAATGTGCCTTCGCTTGAGGCTGCCATTGAACGACTCGAGATGGTTCGTGGTCGGTAAGATCGACTTGATTGGAACTTTCATTCGTGTAGCTGCATCCTCCTTGCCTTTCCTCGCCCAGCTCTGCCAGAGTGCAGGCGACAGCCATGTGCCTCGTAGGTAACTGACAAACTCTGCGACAGCATCTGCAGCCTTCTGGGCATCGGCATTGGTAGCGAGCACCTTGAATGTCGCCCCGACCCCATCTACCAAGCGGCATGCATCGTCGTGTGTGACTGTCTCGAGCAGACTTCGCATTTATCAGTATGAATCAAGGCTACAGCAGGCATACCGAGTGCGAACCTTTCTTCAAGTGATCGTAATTGTTGCTCTACCGAGGTCTGCCAGAATAAAGTGAGTCGTCCTAGCTTTAGTTGCTTTCGTTTGTTCGTCCAACATTGCCGAACATGGAACTTGCAGAGCAGGAGTATGATGCTTGGCCACACAGTGACCAACGCCCCTCGCTCCTTCGTGTCCGTATCGGTAATGGCAACAAAAGGCTCGAATGGTTCACCTCGGCGCGATCCAAGCCATCCTGCCCATTTACCAAGGAGTTCTGTTAGGATCGAGGTATCGTATCCAGCATGGGTCGCGCGATTGCCAGTTGGTGCCGAAAACAGGAAAAGAGCCACAGGTACACCCCGATTTGCTTCGTCGACTCCCATAGCTATCCAGAGCAGCAGGCGCGACGTGCATACACCGAACGTCCCGTCGATTATGAGTTGTTTTTTGTGGCAATGAACCCAGGCTGCTTCTTTCATCTCGTGTGTCGCCACGCAAACCTTGAACCGGTCTTCGCGGAGGACCCGAGCTGCATAGTGAAATATACATCCTGCCAGGTCCTTCCGATAGTGGGGGCTCTCAGGGTTGAGCCAGTTGTGCACATTCTGCTCGGGTGTGATCGAGACGTCGATGTTGTAGGTTCGGCGATAATGCATGCGATACAATCGACTGAAATCGCCAGGGAGTAGCTCGTATCGGTGGTTCATTGGCTGAGCAGGGGCACCTCCTAGCTGAGTCTCTGGAACAAGCTGGTCCCGGTAGGCACAGGCCTGCATCATGTCCATGTTTCGCTTTTGGATTTGAGAGACACTATGGGATGCTTGTCAGACGAGCACTGATGGGAAACACGATGTACATACGTCGCCCCCTGCTGTAACTGCCGAATCGCAATGTCGTACACATGAGGATGTAGGGGAATCGCTGGCATGTACTTGAGCACTGCAGCCCGACACCCCTCGTTATGCTCGAAGTATCCGATGATGCGAAGTGGCTGCTGAGTAGACTTCACATATGTGATGTCGGCATGTGCAAGGCAGCCAGTAAACTCGTAAGGGGCTTGGCGAACTCCAGTGATGTCTGAGGGTGCCGACTCGGCATTCTGGGCCTTCTTGTTACCTTCCTTTCGAGCATTATGGTCGTACCCACAGACACTTCACAAGAACGATCGATGAATGCCTATGTTCCGACTATATGCGATGTACAAATACCATTGATATACGACTCGTTCAATATGCCCTTCCAGTTTGCGATTCCATACTCGCTGGTGTGTCCGACTCCAACGAGACTCGAGCATCGACAACGACTGCTCATCGAGCTGGTTCTGCAGCAATGTCCCTTGTGCTAGCTGCTGGCTCTCAGGAGCAGATGCATAGACCCGAGCGAAGTGCTGAGATGCTGAGTAGATTGCCTCGATGGCTTTCTTCTGGTCGGTGGTACAGTAAAGGCTCTTGATGCACGACTGCAAGCAGTGATGCATGTGAGCAAATGGAAGGCTGGCTACGAGACGACCACTGGATCGCATACCTTTACATCAAGTCGTCGCTCATCCCATACAGGGACCAGCTCGTATGAGCACTTATTGCCTTGAGGTTCGCTCACCAAATGGGTCGTCTGGTTCGAGGCCGACTAGAACAAGAATACTGGGCATGAGCCTTCCGACCAAGGGCAAGAAAGATGGAAATCAGGCATACCTCATTCAGTGGAGGGGCACTAGGCGAGTCGTCACAGAGATGGAAGAGCTTTCGTTTCATAGGTCAGCAAGTCCTAGCTCAAGAGGAGGGGGAAAGCACGATATCCCTGGCCGATTGGAGCTTGGAGTCCCTGAATGACAGACCTAGGACCCGAGACAATCCTCTAGGCCTCCCGACAGTCCTGAATTTCTTGTCGATTGGCTACTGGCATCAGCAAGTCACAGAAAGTGACACTGAAACTCGGAAAATGCTGAAAATACCAGGTGAAATGGCGAGGTCACATACGAGTCACTCACTCCAAACGAGTAAGGCACCTGCGACCAGCAAATGCATTTGAAGACCTGAGGTCATGGCTGACCCCTTCGGGAGCAGCACAGCTCCACTGCGAAGCCAATATCATCGATATCCGAGGCGATTCGAGGCGATTCAGCATGTCGCACGATGATCATGAGCGAGAACCTGGCTTACCTGGTGCTCAATGTAGCCCATGAGGAGGATGCATCGCATGGATGCATCATCGGTAGCACCGACACGACCAAAACCAGCCAATATCCGAGGCGATTCGAGGCGATTCAGCATGTCGCACGATGATCATGAGCAAGAACCTGGCTTACCTGGTGCTCAATGTAGCCCATGAGGAGGATGCATCATCGGTAGCACCGAGACGACCAAAACCAGCCAATGAGCCTACTGCAGCCGACAATAAAAAAAGGTAAACACGAGCTTACCTGGTGCTCGATGCAGGCCATGAGAAGTATGCTCCACACGAATGCATCGTCGGTAGCACAGACACGACCAAAACCAGCTGGCAGGTCTACCCTGTCAATGAGAAAGGGTGTATATGAACACTGAAACAGGCCATGGCGACACGAAAGAAATTGGCTCACCTGCCATGCTGTTGACACGATCAAAACCAGCCGACAGGTCTACTCCAGTCGATGAGAAAGGGTGAGTATGGACACCAAGATAGGCCATGGCGACACAAATATATTTGGCTCACCTGCCAGGCTGCTCTGTTCTGCACGCGAGTTGCAATCGACAGAGCGACGATGACTGCACGTGGGAGGTGGTCCGCATGGGTCGGCAGATCAAATCTGCAGAGGTAACACCACGAGGCGGAATGCGGCGGCGGTCGACCGCCGTTGCGTTGGCAGCGCATCACTGACAGAATTTCCCGCGCCTCCCTGGACGAGCATGGTCGAGGAGGCGGGCTTCGGGACAATCGCTGTCAGTGCCTATCAGTGCCGCTGTCCGCTGTCCCCTGTCAATCGCGCAAACGACAGCGCCAGCGTGCTTCCACGTCCCCATCAACGACGTCATTCTGTGGGACGGCCGACCATCCCAATAATAGCCGGCAAAGGCCGGCAAGCGTCTATTATGGGTGGACGCGTATAGACGCACATACGTAGAACAACAACTTGTAGTGGCAGTATAGGAGCAGCTCGGCGTGCCAGTGCGAACGTCGATCCCACTGGGATTCGTAAGTTCGGATCGGAGCCCAATCGAGCCTTCGGTCTAATGCTTATCCATAGCGGTCATTGTGGGCAGAACAGGTCCGTGCTGAATGACATTAATGTGTACAAGCCTGACTCGGAGTGCACACCCCGACTCGTCGGTCGTCAGGGTGAACCTATATTCAGACAGCCACCCCAACAGTGACCTTTCCGAGACATTTGTTGAGTCCATTTTGGTGCGTATAATTCGACTACGACGTCGCCGTGGTCATAGGACGAGGGTGAAGACGACAGCCCCGAGACGCTCGGACTCGGATGTGGCTGAGGAGGACTCGGAGGGTGCGAAGCGCTCAACCCTGCTCAACCTCAGGCTCGGACTAGCGTAAGCGGGCAACCGTAGTGGACGGTATATCGGATGCTAGGCAGCATATACTACGCGCTGTCTCGAACTGCATGCCATACGACAGCATCATGCGATAACTGATTGGTTGGTCCAGCCGGTGCGTACATTCAGATCTTACTCCATCATTTTCCGAGACTCGGACTAGTACTGTACAAGTAACATACCATAGACTTCCGGCCCATATAAGTAAACCCAAAGACATGATTCTCTATGGCCACGTGTTCATCAAGTGTTCGTTCCCCGGCGCCGTTTTCTAGCTTTATCTACCAACAGGACGTCAATATCAACCCATCGATGCAACACATCAGTGGATGATACTCACAGACCTGCCTGAGACGTTCTCGCTCGTCGTCAGGAATGCGCTTGCAATCGCCCCGCCTCAAGTGACGAAGCAATGCGTCTCCGCGAGTGATGAATGCGCCGCAATAGGTGCACTGCTGCATGGTCATTCGAAGATGAACCACAGCCACATGCTTTGTGATCCTATCTCGTGCAACAGCCTGACCACATATCTTCTCTCCCGAGACCCAGGTACAGGACACCATCGATTTGCCGTCCACGGAGGTGTAGAATAGCATCTCTTGTAGGTGTCGCTCGTATAGATGCACCTTCAATCCGCTGATGCTCGAGAGGTCTACAGAAAGACCGCATCCATCTCCGCTCCCATATCGGCATGGGGCTCGCTCGCCATTCGTAGATAGTACAATTACGGTCGGTGACGTGATTGGAACCGCGGTCTCGTTGGTCGACGTGCGACCATGGCTAACGCCTACGTCGAGCGAAGTAGGGCAAGTGGGCCTTGATGTCCTGCGAGACTTCAGTATGTACTAGGAGAGCTCGACCCTGGCTTAGTGTACGTACTGAATGAGTGATAGATTTCCCATCTGCTGAGACAATTTTCCATCGTGAGATGTATTTATCGTGTCCAATGCTAGCAAATTGGGAGCGATACTGGAGAAGGTGATTGGTCAAATCGTGGAGCCAGGAGGAGAGATGAATGTTGACATACCAGTGAGCTTGCGGAACTATATCTTGCTCAGATTGGTCGATGAAGTCAAATCCTGCTCCTGAATCGATTGCGCCCGGGCGTGTCTCATTTTCCCGTAACGCGCGCCATTGACGATAGTCCATGTTGCCGCAGCTCGCGGACACCGCAGGATACCCGAAAGGTGGTGGGATGTAAGAGTATTCACCATCCAGGTGCGTGTTCCATGCGGTAGTACCACTGCCACTGCGAACTAGAGGCCCGGAACGACGCGCCCTTGTAACACTCGTTAACGGTACGTTAATACTGCTTTTAGAGTGACTCACTCTCTTGGGTATGTCTCACGATGAACCACTGGAGGTCTCGTTTGGAGACCATCATTTCTGCGAGGACGTTCCATGAGATAATTCAATATCGAGAAGGCAGACTCACGATGACCCCTCGACCCCAGAATTGGTGGCGTCAGACACCTGCTCGGGCCTCGATGAATGCGCTCTGGAGTTATCACTAAGGACCGACATCAACGACACGTCCACTCCCGATAGTCAGCGTAACCATATACCTTGCGACCAGCGCTGCCCCCCTCCCGGACGCATTGGACGACTCCGAGGAATACATTGAGCACAGCAAGCTGTCGAAGCAATTGCTGCACGGGTCTTCTTCCTCCGAGTTGACCGTTCTACATTTGCACCATGAGCACAGCAACATTGTTGAACAGTGGTCAAACTTCAAGTACCGACAGGGTATATATACGATGAGGGATCCACCGCGTGTAAAATCGTCAGCAGGCAAGCCATATCCTAGGTGGCTGGAGGAACCGTCGCAAGGGCTGGTGGGTTGCAGGATGGTGGATGTGGTGGTAAGTGGAAATAAACACTACATGACACCACGGCAAGTTAGAACCGAAAGCCAGACCCACCATGTTCCACCAGACCTAGGTTAGCAAGGCAATACAAAGTGTAATGCGTCCAGAAGCGCAAGCCCAGCGCTCAGATCCACCTGAGGATTGTTCGGCCATGTAGGGTTCGTCCGTATTCAACCATCAGCGAGCATTGGATGGTGGTCTGAACACTCCTGGTAGGCAAACATTGTGATCAGGACGATGCACGCGGTGGAAGAAAACATACGCACCGTAGTATTGATCATCTTTAGCCGGGATGTGTGCAAGGGCGGCTGCGGTGGATATCATTGAAGCACCTCGATTTTCCGTCACCAGCCTGAGGTGAAACGGGTCGCACGAAAGGTGGAGGGAGGGGATCGGCCTGCAGGAGGAAGAGAGTTGTGGGTGGAAAGGGCGTCGGGCGTATCTTATATATGTGGAGATAAGTGAGCGCTCAATAACCTGTGCGTTCCTCTTCTCGTCTCCGAGGCGGTACATGAACGACAGCCGAGGAGCGCAACCCTCGTACTAGCCCTGACTTCTGTGTTCGCCGTGCTGTGACATTGGAAGGGGATTGTTGCTGGAACACTACACGGACTAGACTGCACTACCGAGCCATTGTCTCGCTCCTGCCATGTGGCCAAATTGATCGAGTAGAGACGCTGTACATACTACATGATTCTTTGTCTGGGTTTGCTCGGGTCGAGCCGTCGGCGGAAACGTCATATGTGTGTAGAAGCGATGCACGCACCTTAGACGTGCGTCTGAATGGAAGTGTCAGTGGAGATACATTACTTGACAAAAGGCTCATTTCCCACCGACGAAGTACGATCCGTCAAGGTATAGAGACCATTTCCATCAGAGCAATAGTACGCCGGTAGTAACCGCGTCTCATTAATGTGTGGCATGAATATACAGCGCTACCGAATGTAACAGTGGTTTACCGCTGCTGAACCTGCAGGTATCGTTTGCTCACCTATGTGATCTACACCTTTCAGTCATACTGGGTTACCGCGGCGTCAGCTACTCAGGAGTTCCCGTTGAACTCCCTGAGTGTCCCCGACTCCCCGTCACGGTAGAGTCCAGCGGCGAGCCGCTGGACAGCATTCTCGTCATTCGTAGCATCCAGGTCGGCGACCAATCGCAATCGCGGTAGCTCTTTGGAGAGAGAGGTAGTCCATCGTAATTCCGGCCAGACGGTAGGCCTAGTACTAGTAGAGGCAAGGCGGTGGCACAACAGCGCGGCAGGTCACAGTTCAGTGAGAGGTAGGTAGAGGAGGAGATCCTATCTCTCTCCCCCGGCCCGCCCCGCCGGGTCTACGTACCAGGGTACCGTCACGTCACGGTCCGCGCCTCACCGAGCGGAGTCACATATTTACGGTACAGCAGCCCCGGGCCTCGGAGTAGGCTCGGACGCTACGCTAGGTTCGACCCGTGAGTCGCGTACAAAGTGAAGACTTCCGGGCCAGGCATTGTGCAGGAGTCATGACTCCGGGGCATCTGACGTATCAAGTTGGCCATGACACCGTGACGGTGCGCACGTTCAATTGACCACTTGGTTGACACTAGCCTGATGTCACTCTGGCCTTACTACTAGGTCGTTTCGTTAGTACGCCGGCCCCAAGCGTCGCACTACAATCTTTTGTGCCGCTGTAACCCCAAGGAAGGGCTCAACTGTGCACACCTATGGCAAAATCAACCCACTCTGAGACAGCGACCTCCCGGTTACTCAGCGGGGCCTCGTTGTGGATATAAATAGGTCTCGCGGCCGCCTACATGGCAAGTCAAACCGTGCACGATATCCTGAGAAACTTGCTTACCATGATACTCATCTCGCAGAATGTCCGTGTGCATCGCACGATTCAGCGCTGTTGCGACACGCCCCGCTCTCCGTGAAGCCTTGCGAAGTGTACTATCGCTATGCCTCATCACGCAGTCGACGGCGGATGTAGTCTGCTGTACTATGAAGATAGCGGTGCACCAGCCGGATCAGCTGACTATGTCACCGTCTTCCTTGTACACGGCACAATGTTTTCAAGCGGTACGTTGCAATACGTCCTTGCACAAGATCGCAGCTTGATGTCGCTCTCGTCCAGCCATATTCCGAAGAGTGATCCCATGCGCCGCACGCCACGATCTTCGACTTGTTCTGATCAATTGCCGAGACTACCCAGGTTCCACGCTCTACTCAGCATCGGAACTTAGAGCACTATCGTCCCCTGACCCTGCTACGCAGGGTTTAGCGCTTCAAGCACGCGGCCTCGAATTCGCGGAGTTCATACGCAGGTTCATCGAGATGGAACGTATTCCGCCCATCACTGTATCGCAGGGCCCCACCGGCGTCCGGAGGGGTGGATTCTCGTTACTCGGGTGGTCGTCCGGGAATTGCCAGACCATCCCTCTCCTGGCATATGCGCACCTGGTGCCAAATGCCACGAGAAGACTGTTCGATGCGTACTTCCGATCATTCGTCATGTACGGTGCGTATCAGATATCCGCGTCTTTGTGGTCAGCAACTCAACGTTTCCGACAGATATCTCACTCCCCGCGACCGGTGAAACACCTATATCAGGGATCTGGACTCCCCTGCGCGATAGCACGCTCAGCGCTGCGGAGAAGTTCAGCCAATTCTCCGAATGGGTGTCGTACTACTTCACTCCCACCGGCTTCGGCGCCTCCGACGATATCGACACCCCCGGCATAACGGACGCTCTCGTAGCGCGCATCGCCTTGCACCAAGACAAGACGTCCCCTACCAACAGCGCTCAGTGGATGCCAACTGTTCACCGGATAGGTCCACAGAAGATGCGCGAAGTGTGTCACGTCGAAGTGATGGCGCGCAGCCAGAAGTACTACCAGAACATAGCTCCGGCGGTATATCGAGAGAACGTCCGTCGTGCGGTGCTTCAAGGTAAGACGAGCGAAGGCATGGTCTGGCCTGACCTCAAAGTGGCTGTTGTGTGGTGCGACATGTCAAATAGTGACGTGGTCAGTGCGGCGATGAAGCTGAAGGCGCTCACGAGGAGTAACAGAGAGCAGGGCGAGGGCCGTGATGTCGCGTTCCACAAGCTGGAGAAGGCCAATCACTTTGTGGGTGATTTGCATATTGAGGTCTTCGGAGGCGCTGACAAAAGCCCAGGCACACTGGGACGACCCCGAAAGCTTCACTTCGTTTCTTGCAAGAGTTGTCTGACAGAGTGGCAGGTCGCGATCGTTTGCAATATGACATGCGTACTATTGTATCACCATTCCCAGTGGACAACAATACACCATGGACGGCAATATGATTGCGGACGCCGTTGTGTGATCGCTTTGACCCATTCCACTGAGCTTGTCTTCATGCATACAACCACACCCACTCGATCGCTACGCCTCGGGTGACCGCTCCCATGCCCACGCTGCCAAAACTGTTTGATTCCAACACGGGCCGGCCATGGGCGATTCGACGCACTTCCCGCTCCACCATACCCTCGACACATGATCATCCTATATCCCGCGTCCTATTCATCTTGAACGGCTAGCCAAGGATAGCCGCGGTCTGCAGGGCTTAGGACCCAACTTGCAAATACCCATCTCACGCATCATTAACTAATCTTGACGATAAGGAGCAGGTCTTCCACCGGTCAAGAAACATCCATCCTGGCTCTTTTTACTGTCTATGTATCCTTACGGCAGCTTGCGACATACCTGATCGATATTTTCCTCCGTCTCCGCATCCTAGACAACTCGCACATGCGCCTGGAACCGACTATTCCTCAACGTTTCTCCACATCCGATGTTCTCCCGTCCCATGCGCTCGAGGACGGTTGTGCCTCGAGCGGCGATCCTTACCATGAATATATGACCCTGTCATTGGCAAGCCGAGCGGTCGCTCGCCCGGTGCCCGTGTGTACTCGCCGTCAGCTTCCCCACTACCTAGACGACACACATCTCCGCTCGACTCGAATGGTATTAGCCTTCCTCCCCGTCTTGATCTACCTCGCAGGGCATGTCACAGCAGCCCCTGCCTCGGGTACTCGAAACGCGGTGGCGGCTTGTCCTGTACTCTTCGAAGGACGCGTCGCGGTGACGACCACGGCGGCTGACTTCGACAAGAATACCAGCGTTTATAGCAACCTATACGACCTTGGCCAGAGTACGCATTGTCTTGCAAATGTGACATATATACATGTCTGATTTGACATCGACTAGATCAGACATGGGCTGAAGTGCTTGAATTCCCCGTTGCTCCCCCCTCGCTGGTGAGTGTGTTGTTCCTTACCGTCACCGTATCGACCCATTTATACGTATACCCAGTTCGACCTACCGACTGCCTCCAAGAGTTTCGAAGTGACGATTGAGTACGATTTCTTCCCATCAAACGCGCTCTCAAGTTGGTGACCTTATGTCTTGTTGCAGCGATGAATCCATTTTCGTCCCAGGCGGTAGTGAACCACAAGTTGGCTTTCGCCGCTCGGAACTTGTTCCTGCCATCGACCTGTCAACGAACGGAAACGCCCGCACGGTGCAAGGAACGACGACTTTCCACTGGTCGATACACACCGACCTCAGCAGACCGCTCAATTATTCACACGAGTACCATGTACGTTGTCAATCGCAGTTTGGAGAGATAATATTTATAGAGACATGATGTCGCGTCGCAGCCAATCTGGCATGAATACGCGGATTACTCGTCTTCACAGTTCACGATAACTGCCGGTGTCCCGTTCAGCACGGCCAAGGACCCCAACATCATGTTGGCGAAGTCGCTCCGTGTTGCTGGCCTACAGTCGAACACGCCCGAGACGACGTTCTTCGAGACGCCGTTCACCGATAGCGTGTGGCACAACTTCGCACTGACGATGGGTTGGGTGGACAAGTAAGCTTCCAGCCTCCGCATCTCGGATGAGGCTGACTGATTGTGCTCCACCTCGGACAGTACGATTACTGTGTATTACTCGGAGGGGTACGCCCCGCTGGAGCGTGTCGCGGGTCCCGCGTTCAACAACAACACTGGCGGAGGGGCGTTCCATGTTGGACTGCTGAAGGAGCCAACTGGCCCGCCGGGGATCGATGTCCTGCATCAAGGGTACCAGGAGAGTGGTATCAACGAGGGTCTGATCTTTGGCGGTGTCTTCATCGAGAACAGCGACGATGGCTGTGTCACACTGGGTCTCTGAGTCAAGTTTGGGAGAATCAAAGGGGATAAGAACGGTACATCCGTAGCACCTGGGACAGTACTGGTCGAGGTCATGGGCTGTTTCGTAATGAAGTCGCTGGTATATATGTGTCGCGAGTCCCTGGAGATTCGATGCAGTCAAATCATCGAATAATCACTGTCCTACTTACACATATCCGAGACATGATATAGCCCAATTTGATCCCGCGACTGGCGGGCGTATTGATGGCACACGCGTGGACTGGGCAATGAAACTGGCACACTATCCGTTCCATACTACCGCGGTACGTCCGCCATCCTGCTTTGGCGATTTCGCAGGGATTCAATGGCGTGACTGACCAAGAAAGGTGATCCGTGTTGCTATACAATATTGCATCGAGAAACAGACTATTGAACGTTCCTAGCCTGAGTATGGCAGTGAACCACTCATGTCCCGAACTTCGCTGCGGGGAGAAGCCACAGTAGAAGCATTGATGCTCCTCCCGACTCCTGTAGTGAGTCAAATTAGGCTCTGCTGGGCATCGGCAATACCATACCCATGCAAGCGTGGAAGCACAGACTAAGAATGCTTGCTCTGGCGACACGAAGCTATAGGGAGCCATATATTCGCCGCTGACCGTGGGTGTGGAAAGACAAGAATAACTGTGGCTGAGAAGGAACCCAGTGAAGAGTAGCTTTCGGAGTCTAAAGAAGTGCATACAATGCGTGTAATGAATGACTATACAAGGAGACGGCATCTGTATCACGTGGGCGGCGGAGTGCAGTGCTGACACCAAACTCGGCGAAATGGGTGGCGCGCGCCGCGCAGCATTCAGCCGCTCAGCGTTGCGCTTTCTCCACCACCACGATGGCCGCCCCTGCACGCCGGCAGCCCCAGCAGTACTATGCGGTCCCTCAGAGCCCGCAGACCGGCAGTCGTCATCAGCCTCAGGCTCAATCTCAGTCGTACGCCATGCCGCAACCTTCGACGAGTGGAAGAAACGATACTACGCACGGTGTTGCAACAGGTGCAATAGGCTCAGGGTATGGTCCGTACTCGGTGCGTATCAGTTCTATTCTGTGGTCATTGATATAGCTGAACAACGCCTAGTATAATCCCAACCTCAATGTTGCCGCCAATGGTCGGTATACATCCTCTCGCTTTAGCGCGGCGCCGTCGGAAACATCGATTGGTACGACGGGGGAGAAGGGGAGTGCCACACCCATGGTCGGGACGGCGACCGTGCAGCAATATCCGTATCTCTGGGATACCAAGGACCCAGAGCTCGACGATGCCCTACACAACCCTGACCCAGTCCGCGACGCAGCGTTGGAGCGAACGTGCAATCCGTTTTCCTCACGAGGATGGATCAACATTTCCGCACTGATCATCCTCGTAGCGGGGCTCCTCACGCTATTCGCCGGGTACCCTATCATACACTATTTCACGACAGACAAGCCGCAGAAGATTGGGTTCAACCTGGGAGGCATCAACGGCTCAGGGCAGGTCCCTAACCTCGCTATCCCGAAGCTCATCGATACCGATACACCGGATGACGTATACACGTTCACATCCAAGGACGGTACGGAGTACGACCTCGTCTTCAGTGATGAGTTTGAGACTCCTGGACGGACATTCTGGCCCGGGGACGACCCCTTCTGGGAGGCTGTGGATATGAACTACTGGCCGACAGGTGACATTGAGTGGTACACGCCGACTGTGAGTCATATCCCTGGTTCTATTTTTGCGTGCGACTGACATCGGTGCAGCAAGCAACGACTGCGGACGGCAAGTTGGTCCTGACCATGGAGGAGGTCGAGAACAACAACTTGAACTTCCGGAGCTCTATGCTGCAGACCTGGAACAAGTTTTGCTTCACCACCGGTTACATCGAGGTCAAGGTTAGTCTACCGGGCTCCCCAAAGGCTCCGGGATTCTGGCCCGCTGTGTGGACGATGGGTAACTTGGTGCGTGCGATGCGTTGCGTTGCTCTTGTGCTTGCTTATGGCTGAATAGGGCCACGCTGGATACGGAGCAACGACCCAGGGAATGTGGCCTTACTCGTATGACAGCTGCGACGTGGGAACGTTCCCAAATCAGACATACTCGAACGGAACCCCCAGTGCAGCGGAAGGACTCAGCTTTCAGCCAGGTCAAAGGACTTCCGCTTGCACGTGTCCTGGCGAGGACCACCCGGGGCCGTCTACCTCCGTCGGTCGTGGCGTGCCTGAAATCGATATCTTCGAGGCACAGGTCGCGGCTGGCTGGAGGGGCCAGGCCTCGCAGAGTATGCAGATTGCGCCGTATGACGACCAATACCAGTTCGACACCGACACCGATGTGACAACCATCTTCGACAGCTCCATCACGTCATTCAACACGTACCTCGGAGCGCAGTACCAGCAGGCCGTCTCTGGTCTGACGTTCATCAACAACTCCGTCTACAATGACTCGGAGTACGCGACCTTCGGTTATGAGTGGTACTCGAACCCGAAGGACCGCGATGCTGGTTTCATCACCTGGTATAGCAGCGGTGTTGAGTCGTGGAAGATCACGTCAGGCTCGCTCGGTCCTGACGCCAAGACCGAAGTTGGCCAGCGGCTGATCCCAGAGGAGCCCATGGTGCGTTAGCGGCCTTGCTTATGCATGCTTCATATTACTGACATCCATGAAGTATATCATCATCAACTTTGGAATGTCTCGTAAGTCTTACGTCCTGCGATGCGCAAATGGCAGAAGCTGACAGACATGCCTCAGCTTCGTTCCAAGCACAAGACTGGATGCACTTGGAGTTCCCATCGAAGATGTACATTGACTACGTACGCGTTTACCAGCGTTCGGATGTCTCGGATGGTACGACGTGCGACCCTCCGAACTACCCCACAGCAGACTACATCAACAAGTACGTGCATCATTTTGGCGATACAAGGCAACGCTGACCATTTCTTCCAGGCACGCGGAAGCTTACTCGAACCCCAACCTCACGACTTGGTCAGAAGCAGGCTACAGTTGGCCAAAGAATTCGCAGTATAACGGTTGCTAATGAGTCAGACGGCAGTCATCGATTCATCCCCGCGTCTTCGTTTACAGCTCGCTGTGTTCGCATAGTACTAGCATCCGTGGTTCCTCGTCGCACGCTTCATCTCACGATTACTTGCATCTATATTGGTGGACTCGTTTACTTTATCACTGAGCACTACTAAACACCGCATCTCCCCTGGGCCCGGCCCCCATGGACCCGCTCCGTCCTCCATGCTTCTGCTCTACACTGTCCTCCATCGCGGCCACAGTGGACAGCGACCTGCTACTCGCTGCATGTAAATAGTAGTTACGTAGACATTCATTTGCTTGGAGACTCGCCATGCTATCGGCCATACCGCCTGAATAGAATGCATCACGCAGAGATGAAAGTCGAGTCCAGCGGTGGCGTTGTGCTCGACGGCGGCGACCTTCCGTATATGGTGATGAGAGTGCGCGACGCTTTTCGATGTGGCGTGCCGCCTTCGAGTCGCGCCGCACCTCCTTCGCGGCCATCTGTGGCCCTGCGTACATCTCTGTTAGCTTCCTCCGATTTCCTGGCGATCCTGTGTCTGGCCTGCGGTGCTGCCTCTTCTCTGTGGCGCGATGAGTGGTATGAGCGCGACCGACCGCCGCAACTCGCGAGTGTTGAATGGTCTAGCACCCCCTGCGTCTTCTAGCTCCATGGCACAGCATGAGTGCGTCCTACCCTCCTTCATGTTGTTTACGAGCCTCACGAGTAGCTCAAAGTCCATGGGCATCGAAGACGCCAATGCCGATCCAGATACCTGGCAACTATAGTAATATTCGCATGTCCGGACCCGCTCGCGCTGCTAACCCATTCGCCGGGCGCATGGGCGACACACTGCACAGCTCTACCCGCGGAGGACCCTCTGGCAATCGCACTGCCCAAGCGACTGTGCTCCCCACTCGGAAGACTACAGTTGGTCCTGCCGCCAAGCGTCCCAGGCTCAGCGGTGCTTTCAATCATCCTGGAGCAGGAAAGCCTGGAGGAGATATGCTCGGTCTGGCCCCATCGAAGTACTTTCCACCGAAGTCTTACAAAGGTCAGTAGACATGTGGCGTCGAGACATACCATGAGATGGCTCAGCGCATATGTTCCGACATTCCGTCCGCTTGCAGGCAAGGAGGTCGATGGACGAGGCTCACGGCGCGACCTCGAACTGTGGAACAACTCACCCGCCGAGGTCATTGACATCACCGATGAGGACGACGCGTACAAAGCTCCTCACATAGAGAACTTGATGCAGACGCCCAAGACCCGTAGGGACGCCTCGGACGGCAGTCCCGACCCTCTAGACTGCATCGGCGAAGACTCCTTTGATCTGCACGAAGCACGTACCATCTCAAACGGTAGTCAACAATCATCGTCACGTCGACAGAGCGCCCCTGATGGCGCAGCGACGCTCCGTATACGCGAAAAGGTGGCTGCGGCCGAGCGGGATAAGAAAGGGGAGCATCCTGGTGGCGGTGATGATAGCGACGGCATCGAGGAAATTGAGAGCTTCTCCGACGAACCCACGCAATCGCGGATTCCGGGTCCACAGCCTCCCCAAGGTATCGTGCGGCGGAATCGCTTACTATTCCGTGAGGAACCGGATTTTCGACCAAATGAACGGCCGAAGGAGGAACCAGGACTGAGCCTCGTACCGTCAAGTCGGCCAAAGAAAGCACACGATCCACCACCGGAACGCGAAGTGCGGACCATCGACCTCGTCGCTGCACACTCGAAGCTCAGTAGAAAGGACGCCATGAAGCCCAAGTCAACCCAGGGTGCACAGCCGGTAAGTCTACTACCGTCTCCAACCGTTCTTTGAAGCCCGACAAATAATGGTCCATACAGCGTACGTCTTTCGGCTCATCTAATGATCCTCTTGCTGGGTCATCTGGCTTTGGGAAGTCGTCTATTGCCAAGTCCACGCGAGCACCTACGCCCGGACCTTCCACGAGAGCCCGAAAAAAGATCCAGGGCGTCCCGCCCAAGGACCTCCTTCTACCTTTGGAAGGCTTCTCCTGGGGTTGCACATTCTGCGAGGACGAAGACGATGATCTGCTTTATTGGTTGACTTGGGAAAGAGGCAGCGATTGTATGCACGTCCGCAAGCCTATCGGAGAACAGAGTCCGTTTGAAGCGGAAGTGCTGCATGAATTACATTTACAATTCAATAGCTGGATGGTAAGCCTGACGTTCTCGTATAGAGATGTCCCAGTGTCCTCAGACAACTGGCAGTACACACAGACGCCGTTCAATGAGGAGCTACCATTGGTTGTCTCTATCAAGCCCACGCCTTCACGAGTCAATAAGCAAGATGACTCACTTCTATACAAACCAGGTATGTTCTTGGTGTTGTAGACAATGTAGTACTGAGTCCGGTGATCGGACAGGGTCGAAAGGCAACCTTGGCATGGTTACATTAAGCTTCAAGGCCAAGTATCTAGGCATACGAGAGTCCTACGGCATGCTTACCACATCTTTGGAGACTTTACTCTCGAAGGTCGCAGTGAATTACTTGGAGTAAGCGACTCTCTGGGCTCGAGTGTGCTTCGATGCTGAAGGTCCGAACAGTGGTAACGGTGCGAAGGCAAGGTGGGAGCAGGTCAAGTCTGCTGCTGCATTAGCGTGGCAAGAACCCGCGTCTTCAATCGCTCCATCAGCCCGTCCCAAGCGGCAGAATGCCTCGAAACAGCAAGGGGACATATCGACGTTGCTGTCCAACCAAGGTACTAAGACGCGGACAACTTTTCGGCCTCATTTGTACGTGCTATTGTCACTCTTCTCGTCGTACTAACACTGAATCACGTTGTTCTCCTACAGCCCGGGAGCTCCATCGGAGACAGATAGCGAAGCAACTGCGACACGACGATCGGCGCGCCTCAACACCGATCCAAGTCCTTCCCCTGGTCCTGACGAACTGTAAGCGCGTTTCTATGAAACTTGAAATGTAGCGGCTCAGATACACTCGACCAGGATATTGGTGTATCCACCGTCGGGCGCGGGCGCGATCAACATCAACAAGAGTGATCTGAGACGCCTGGATGATGGCTGTTATCTAAACGATACCCTCATCGAGTTCGGTCTTAAGTATGTGACGAGCTTTCGGGGCTAAGATTGTTGCTTATGGTATGCAGGCTATGGCTAGCTGACCTGAAGGAAAAGGACCCTAGCTTCGCGGAACAGGTTCACGTATTCAGCTCATTCTTCTACAAGAAGTTGAATGTCAAGGAGTATGTCTTCGGCTGAATATGGTGTATGTCATGCTAACAGTTTGGCAGCAAAGACGAGGGGTATCAAAGTGTGCGCAAGTGGACGTCGAAGGTAGACTTATTTCAGAAGAAATACATCGTCGTCCCGATCAACGAACAGTGGGTGTTATCCTTCGTCTATTGACATCAGTCTTATCCGAAGTCTGTACAGTTTTCATTGGTATCTTGCCATCATCTGCAACCCCGAATACGTCCTCCTCCCGCCGCTCCCAAGTACTGAGCAACCTAAGCCAATGACCCGGAAACGGAAACGCGACTCAGGTGCTGTCGACGAGCAGGAAGCAGCGCCCCAGGTCGACACCGTAGCACAGCCATCTAACAATGCGTCGGGCATCGACGTAGTACCGGACTCATGCCCACCATCGCCTACTAGTGGCGGGGAGGATGAGGTAGAAGGCATGATTGGGGGTCAAGCCCCCCCTGCGGATGCGGACGAGTCGCGACCGCCTTCTGCTATGGGAGGAGACTACCACGCCAACGCCCTCGAAGAATTGGCGAACATGCACCTGGACTATCCCAACTCATCTAGCCCGCTGGCGATGACTGTAGACTTGCCACCGGCTGTCCCTGTGCAACCCATTGATGTCGTTGATGCGGACCAAGACGTCGAGATGTCTGTCGATCCTTCCAGCTTCTATGGCTCGACGTCACCGACACATACGGAGAACACCGCAGTGCTCAGGATAGAGGAGGATGACCACAACAGGATCAATTCTTCGAACCCCGAGTCTGAGAAATGGTAGGTACTCTTTGCGAACAGACGCCATAACCCTCGGTTGATGATCAATGTCGCAGCGCTCGGGTATTCATCTTCGATTCACTGGGAAGCAAGCATCCACAGGCACAGACAACCCTCGAAAGATATCTGCAACTCGAGGCGAAAGACAAGAAAGGCGTGGAGCAGTCTCGGAACTCGATCCGCAAACTTGCCTATGTCAGTACATGTATCCGCACATCTGGAGTTGGTACTCACAGTGCCGTGTCTCAGGTCCCTAGTCAACCCAACTACTGCGACTGTGGTGTCTACGTCTTGCACTTCATGCGGGTCTTCATGGAGAACCCTGATTGGTACACCCAGCTCATTCTGGTGAGCTTCTGCATCGTCATCGTCGTTGAGCAAGGTACCGATCCATCTACAGTCACAGAAGGGGAAAGGGTACGGGCCTGAGCAACGCAAGACTGACTGGAAAGGCGACGAGGTTAGGAAGCTCCGTGGCGAGTTACGTGCACGTATCTTGTCGCTGAGCGAGACGTGGAAGGCCGAGCGACAAGCCAAGGAGGAGGCGCGCAAGAAGGATGCTTCCAATGCCTCTGACACGCCGTCAGGCGGACCTGATCCGACTGTGATCGACGATTCGGATGACGAAGTGATCATCGAGGATACGACCACGATTTCGAAACCTCGGGGGCGAGCACAACGTTAACGTTCCCTAGTCAATTCCTAGTATGTAGACACAATCTTCAACCGTGGACTTTGCATTCATCGCATTTCGTGAGTCATCAACCGTACGCATGTGCTAATACTCTACAGTGCCCTACTTCATGTAGCTACAACATCCGACTTTCTCTGTTTACTGCTTCGTGCATGCTCTATCTTTCACTTGCTGTGACGCAATGCTGCTTGTCGTGAATGTATTTTTCCCTACTTGGAGGAACTCCTCGTGGATGCGGTGTGCAGCAGAACTGCTCAGGCTCGCTGTCAGTCGCTCGAGACTCGAGGAACGATTCGAGTCTCTTACGTCACGCTTTGAGTATCTCACTCAACGCCGTTCTCATCGAACCAAAGGCAGTGGTACGTGGACGTGCATAGCCAAGAATTGATCTCTGATCGAGACATATACCCTCTCATACAGGCCCGAGGTCTCCATCTTCCAAACGCATGACTTGGAACCGAAGTATATGATGATTTGAGAGCCATATGGTACGCCAGACATGCCAGTCACTATGATTGTATCAATGATTCCAGCGCCTCGGGACATCTCCGGGCGCCCGCCCGTGGCGTCCTGACCTGGACGAGAGAGGAATCGGAGAGGTTGTTTGTGCCGTTCATTACTTCGTTCTCAGAAATTGCCTTCGCATGTCCCAGGGACAATCTGCGACAGACAATTAAGCCCGCAAGAGGCGAAATACGTACCCTCAACCGGGGCTCCGGTTTGGTCGAACAGGAAGCGGTAATATATATTGTGAACTAATCGGCCACGAGGATACCAGAATGATTGTCGGAAGCGAATGCCAGATTTGAAACAGAACGATACCCAGGCCCTTGGTCCACCAATCCCGTCAGTCCGAGACCATTGTGGCGTCACTGGAATAGCCCGAATCGGTGGAAGTTCCACGGTTGACCGACTCCCCATCGTGAGGTTGTAGATCCCGCCAATGATATTGTACCGCGTGCCTCTGGATAGCTTCGAGAGAATCGTCTGACAGATATCTCCCGCAGGCATTGTCAAATGGACAAGACCGACCGCCGTTGTCCCCCTGGACGCTCTCTGCATCGGAATCCTCTTCAGAATCCTCTCCCTCAGAGTCTTCCATGGAATCGTCTGGATTGCCGCCCTCTGAACAGCAGTGGCGGATCCCAGATGACGCAGGGTTTCTAGCAGCGGTGAGCGAGCGCTTCCGATTGATCATGTAAAACCCTCTTACTGAGTTTCACCGTTTGTCCATGTTGCTGAAGAACGGAGCGGCGAAGAGGCAACGGCATTATCTGCCACCGCAAGATGGGCCGTTGGCTGTTGCTCATGCTCCAATGTCTCGGAAAATCCATGCGATGCATACGACGGTGGCGGAGGCTCCCGTATCTTACACCAAGCCCTCATAGCGTACCACGTTCCATCGCCCATTGGAACGCTGATGGCAGTGAGTCAACATGAAGGACGTTAAGGTCAGCAAACTCTACCTCTGTCTGAAGTTTTGCGCTGCGTGAGTTGCGACAATGATCACGGCGCTGTCTACCGAGGAGACCTCCAATGCAGGGGTTGAAGAGCTTCACGGTTCAAGGTGAGTTATTAATGATGCAAGTCTTGAGTGTGGCGGGCATACCTAGACGGGGTTGAGGACCAGCGCATTTGGATCTGAAGATCCATGTACGACATGATGGGAGCTCAGACGAGTCTGCCAGTGTAGCGGCGTTGATGGGAGTTTCTGCGACTGACGTCGCCGTGGGTGCACACCTCAAACCTTTATAGTATGCGATGAATGCGCTCGCGTCGCACCATTTCCCCGATGACTCGCCTTGAGCTGCTTGAGAACAAAATGCAGTCGGTGACACACATCTCATCCCACATGTGGACAATAACCCATCCACATGTGGGCCTCGAGCGCACAGCGTTAGTAACATTTTAATATGGCAGAACTCTGCGGAAGCTCTGCGTACCACTGGGTGGACGGGCGCTATCAGTAGAAAGTTGACTATTTGGCACAAGCCATGCTCAGCTATCGAGACTGCGTTTGATAAGAGGTGTGCGGAAACGGTAGGCTGGGCCCGGCGGTGGACTCGGCGGCGGCACCTACTACTACTGTCTACGCCACAAGCCGTGGATGCCACACGTATCCAAAAGGGGCATACTTATCTGGTAATGTACGTAGTACACTGTGTCACCGGTGCAGTCATATGCTGAGCCTGAGTGTACTGACCGTTCTTGAGTCTTAGGCTGTCGAATCCGGCGCATCACTGCATGGAGCAACCCCTCAGTGAGAATCGAAGCGATCACCGTTCAAACTTTAAGTCTGGGCGTTCTGTACGGTCTATCATATGATCATATAAGGTTTCGAACTTAATAAAAGTCCACACATGGAGAAACTTACACAAGGTGGGTTATAGGGCTTTTGTCATCCGAACGCGAAGCTGATGCGAGACCATGTTACATGGCCCAAGGGGCACAGATGCAGTACGTGCAATAGCCAATCGACCATCACCTTGTGGTCCCGAGGCGAGGGAACGATTGGACCGGTGGTGTGTCATTCCGCAGTTTGTGGGTCCACCTCATCACCTATGTCACCCGCTTCTTTCCAGACGAGCTGTCATCGCGGACGGGAAAACTCTCTGCTCGTAGTGTTGACTGGTCTCGTGCGATGGCGAGCGCTATAGAACATCTCCTTACACAACTTTCGACCCACCGCGTGGATACGAGAAGCTTTACCGCTTTGTGGTCTGTGTTGACGGAAGAAATATAAGCGCAGCCATGCGTCTCGGCTAACTCGCGTCATGGACTCCCGTCTTCTAGAGGATCTGCACTCGCTGAGGGACGAACACGCGTTCGGGAGGAACCAGCTAGGTGCGGCAAGTGAGATAGCATGGTAAGCCACGACGCACATCATCTCTGTACTATGTTGATTGGGACTGTGATGCAGGGCAGGTGGCGACGCCCACGCCGACACTCACGCAGGCGTCGCCATCACCCTGGCGACATCACCCAGAGTGGAAGAATACACGACCGATGGGTCAATGAAGTGGGAAGGAACGCAGCCGTACGCGCGACTTACTAAACATCCTTTCGGTGTAGTGCTGATCACAGACTCATACAGGCCTCCTCCGACGCTCGCTTCTGGGTACACCGGCATGTACGGAGGTTTTGATGGGTCTTTGGACCCACAATGGCTCTCAATACCATTTGAGGACTCCACCAGTCGGTACGATGATGCTACACCTTGTCACTCATGGACTGACGCGTTGCTTGCAAGGTTTACCGGCTCCGAGGCACATGTCGATCGTATTCATTACGACACTTTTGACATCCTTAAACTAGCGCCTCTTGCGCATGATGCTCCGTAAGTGCCGACATCGTGGCTAGGCGATGTCAAGTTGACTCTTGTTAGGCCTTCTTCGTCTCTACAGCCTCGACCGCCCCAGCTCCCGGATGTGGTACTGTAAGCATTGTCTTTATGCTCATTGCCGATTGGCTCACATGACACAATCAGCCATCATACGCAATTGACCGATGAACCAAGCAAGGATTTCGAGGTTAACAAACTCCTCGATATCATCAAGACCGCCCTACGAGGGATTTGCGCCACTGCGAGCACGCCGCTACTTGATAGAGCAATTGATGCTCTAACGGGGTACCTTTGGTACGTCTTGCCATCAGTACCCTGCGTAATGGCATACTGAACCAGGCATCAGCGACATGCAGAGCCGCCGCCAGGCGCTGGGAGCGGATCATCAGGCAGCATATCCAGTCGATATGCCTCATGACGAAGCTTGGACAGAACCAAACCTACCCCCACCGGCGGATTCTGTCAATCCAATGACGGCAACGAGTGGGATCACAGGGGTCGCACAGGATGGTGACCCCAAGATCCTTATATGCCGCTACGGCGGCTGTGGTCTCATGTTGCATGGCGCGATATCTGTGAAGACAATCAAGCAACATCTCCAGGAGAACCACGGCGTGGCGCCTCGGTCCTCGCAATCCTTCACATGCGGGTGGACCGAGCTAGGCGGAACCCCATGCTCTACTAGCTTACGAGCTGGTGGACTGGCAAAGCATGTGTGTGACGTACACCTCCGAATTGGTGCGAAGGTATGCCCTCATTGTAATAAGGAACTATCTCGACTCGACTCCGTCAAACGACACGTTGAAATGATGAAATGCCGGGTCCTTCGAGAGAACTCGGCGGTGGGAGCTGGGCAAGGAAGGCCTCCGGTGCCACTACGAAGGGCGAAGCCGCTTCAACGTATTCTCGACATGCTGCCCCCAGAAGAAGCAGAGGAATGAAGCACCTACTCAACGCCGCGCACATATCAGGGGATCTTGTACGTGCCCTCCATCGTATATAATTGCAATGATTGGTACTCACTTCGTTTGTGATCTGGACAGCATTCAGGCCCAGGCGGCGGCGCTCGTCAGCTCCGTGAGGCCTTGATAGTACTCACAATGACACACTGTATCAGTTGGTGAACTCATTTCACGTGGAAGTGATCCTCAATCACTTGATGTTTTCTCCGTCACGGTGTGCCGCCTCGAGCTCGCGACCCCACTTCTCATCTCTTACAGTCTGTCCTGAGTGAAATGTACCCGGACGATCTGTGGACTATCAAGCTACAAAACCACGCATGCATCGTCAACCAGACGCAGTCATCTCAGGCCCGGCTTACCGCCTTAAGGTGCATCCTCCGCGGTCCGGATCCAGCTGGATCCATGCCTCCAGAGCCCAGCAACCCATATTTTGATGTTGCAGCGCTTAGGCCGTGGGCTCCTTTACGTGCTGTTTCCGGAAACATGTCCCGCGGATAGGAGAGCCCATTGTCACAGGGATATCGATTGCAGCTCATCTCAGCACCAGCGGATTGTATGGCTCACGATCAGCCACTGCCTTGCAGAGTTCAGCCCGCCCGTTCAGGCGCTGCCATCGCATTGCATCGTCTGAACGGTTGCCTTTTGTCCTGCGCTGGCCATCTGCGCCCCTGCGTTGCTACAAGATGCGCGAGTAGGTAGCGCACTTCCCGCCCACTGCTGTACGTTCTGTCATGCCCTCTATCTTCAAGCGTGCTCGTCGTCACGAGTTCACACGTTCGGTCGTTGATGCGGTCAAGTCGATATATGGAACAGAGTGAGTCTTTATCGAACACGCATCTCATTCGACTAGAAGCAACGCTTACCGGGTTTGTACTAGGAGACGGGATTCGGACGTCGGTACGTGAGATGCACGTATACCTGGTTGCCATTGGCTAAGTCCGTACTCGACGCAGGCATACCTTCGCGGAGATCTCTGTCTCGTGGGCATAGCCACTCCCGATCTCGCTACCGCAGAGACCATCCCGTCATGAGCCTCCCTGCCGAGCTCCTCGCGCACGTCTTCGTCCTAGGCTCCGAGGATGACTTCATGCTTCCACTGGCCGTCTCGCACGTATGCAGGGCCTGGCGCGCATTGGCCCTCCACACGCCCGCTCTGTGGCGGCGTGTCGTGCTCGATGGCAGGCTGCACATGTGGCAGCAACGCATCCTCCGCGCGAAGGCCTGCACGCTCGATATCCAGCTCGCTCCGCATCCCCAGGATTTCGGCGACGTGGTCGTCATGCCGATCCTCGACGCGTACACAGTTATGCAGTACCTGAGCATCGTCACGCCACTGATACCGCGCTGGAGAAGCCTCGACATCAGGTTCGACGCGTACGCACCACTTCTCTGGAACGCGGCCCTGTCCGCCTGTTTCGTGCAAGGCCCCGCCGCGCACGCGCCCTCCATGCGAGAGCTGATCCTGATTTACCCAGGCAACGACGACACGCGGGAGTTCCTGCTCTTCAACGGCAGCGCGCCGAGACTGCGGCGCGTCACGCTCTGCGGGATCCGCCTGACCTGGGCCCGCTCGCTCTTCCAGGACCTCGAGTACCTGGACTATACGCACCACGGCTTCACTCGGGGGCAGGACGCCGCGGCGGAGGTGCTCGCGATGCTCCGCGTCTCCGCACGCCTGTACGAGTTGCGCCTTTCGTTCCCGTGGCGGGGCGACTCGCACTCTGTGGCGTCGCACTCCGTACCGCTCACGGTGGCCCTCCCGCGCCTCCTCACGCTCGTACTGACCGTCGAGGGCCCCGGGATCCCGAACGCGTTCTTGACGGTCCTGGCGCACGCCTCTTGTCCGGCTCTGCGCACCCTCCGGCTCTACTCTACCTACCCTTTTCATCGCCCGTCGCTGTTCCCGCATCTCCGGCATGTTTCGCGGGTCCTCCCGCCACTCCCTGCGCTGGAGGTCCTGCATATCGAGCACGGATGGCTCGATCCGCGCTTCATCTTCCCACTTCTGCTGAGCTTGCCGCGGTTGCGCCACCTGACGTTGAAGGGCGTGCGTGTGACAGGTCCATTCTTGGTCGGGCTTGCAGAGAACTTGTACGCGAGGCGCGCGCATACGAGTCTCGCGTCGAGGCTGAAGCTACTGGAGGTGATCGGATGCGATCTGCTCGCCGCTGAAGACATTGTACAGGCGTTCCGCTTGAAGCCCGGGTGGAGCAGGCACGGCATCGAGACTATCCTGATTCGGGACTGTCCAGGGATTGGACCCACCGCCTTAGGGAAGCTAGGGACGCTGGGCATGGACGTGAGAATATGGCCTGCAGGAACTAGAAGCGAGAATACGGCCCAGAGGAAGGTGTTGTATCGTCAGATATGAAGGACCGCGGGAGCTTGGACCCCCTTCGGACTTGGCAATCTGTGCATCACACACCCATAGTCACGATACCCTATTCAGCATCCTTGACACGCGTTTGCGATTCGATACATGCATCATCACGTACTGTACAACATCAGGACAGCCAATGCACCTCATTCTATGCAAATGTATATACCTCTGGATAGATCACGACAGCACGCAGATTCAACTGACAAGGAGCTTCGAGATGACCTTGGTATGCCATGCTAGCGCACAGAAGGGTTGACGGCTGTGTATCCACCATCAACGGCGATCTCTTGGCCGTTGGTGTAGCACCCAGCCTTGGAGACGAGGTAGATCACCGTCCCAGCGACCTCCTCAGCGCTGTCCAAAACAGATAGAGACTCAGCCCCATGCACGCGGAGGAGAAGGATCTGAAGACGACTCACGTGCCGGGTCTGTTCTCTGGTACGGGAATCAAACCCTTGCCTACCACGTTCACCAAGTCGGGCCCAATGGTCCCATATGTCATCTCGGACTCGTACACGCCTGGAGCGACGCTGCATACGCGGACGGGGATCTTTTTTAGGGCGAGCTCCGTTGCCAGCATCTTGGTGAGGTGGGAAGCAGCGGCCTTCGAGCTGTTGTATCCGAACTGGCGCCCATAGGTGCACTCAGCACGCGGCTAGGTAGGTAAACGGGGCTATGGACGTACGTGATTTTGCGCGAGCTTGATAATCCCGCTGATACTGGTGACGTTGATAACGCTCGATGTCCACCTTTCGACGTCTGCGCTGCCCTTGGCCAGTAGCCCGAGGAACGCGGTGGTGACAAAATAGATCGAGAAGGTGTTGATCTTGTAGACGTCTGCCCATCCCTCGAAGGATTCGTTGTTGAACAAGGCGCGGCCGAGGGTCTCGGGATCCTTATGCTCCGGCCCGCTGGTGTTCTCGAGGAATGGTGACACAGGGCCGGTCTGGCCTGCACTGTGGAGGAGGTCAATTGGATTTGGATCATACCGGAGCAACAAAGGATCTCACTTGTTGACGAGAATGTGGAGCTTTCCTTCCTTCGACGCGACAACCTCCTGTGCAGCTGAGATGCTCTTGCGATCGCTCGCGTCCATCTCTAGCCTGGATACGTCTTTAGAACACGCTGGACACTGAAGCATCTCGATGGGATTGAACGTACGCGACGATCAGACCATTTCCTTGATTGCTCTGGTTGAAAGACGCAGCAGATTCCTCTAGCTTGTGCTTCCTGCGCCCTGTGATATACACCTTCGCGCCGTTCGTTGCAAGACCGCTCGCGATCATCCATCCAATGCCGCTGCCGCCGCCGGTGACCAGGGCGACACGGCCCTGCAGGCCAAACATGCTTTCAAGACTCAGTGGGTTAGACATAGTGAAGAGCTTAGTAGGCCGTCAGCGAGCTGGGTCGTCGAGTCGCTGAGGAGATTCGAGATATCGTGGATGCCGTACGGCGTTTCCGAGGCCTCGAGGACGGAGACCCGGCCCGCGCACTGCTGCTGGCCGTTGCCGGCATGTCCGACACCCCTGTGGGCCAGGAACCTAGATAGAATGGTCGCGGGGTGCTATGTAGAGAGTACTGTCGGATCGCACAGAAAACTTGCGTACATAGTGGATGGTTGATGATGAGATCAAGGACAAGTCGGAGCGAAGGAGTCTAAACGCCGTAGCCGCACGCTAAAGTCAAATTCGACATCAAATTCGGAGGTACTCGCATACGCTCGCCTTCGCCTCCGCCGCCTCCGCCGCCCTCCTTCTCCTCGCCGCACATTCCTGCTATGCAGTAGAGAACCCTTCGCATCCTCACCACAGTATGAGCAATCTCACCTACTGTTCGGACGACGACTCCCGGTTGTTCTTCGTCCGATTATGAGCAATCAGCTAGAGTCACGCTCGGATCTATGTCTATCGAGTCAGCATGACCAGCAGGCAACGGTCTTGGTCTGCCCACCATGCTCTCGAACCTCGATGTATCTGCAATCTGCGACTATATAAACCCATCCATCTACAGGCAGCCAAACGGCCAGACTCATCATGTCAGCGAACTCCTATGATTGCATCGTCGTCGGCTCTGGAAACGCTGGCAGCAGCGCCGCCCTCTCCGCTATCGAGGCTGGATGCAAACGCGTCCTCATTGTCGAGAAGGGCCCCGAGGAATGGGTGGGCGGAAACGGCTACTTCACCGCAGGTGCGCACCGCACTGTCCACGGCGGCCTGCAGGACCTCTCTCCGATTGTCACGGACGTTACGCCGGAGGTTGCAGCGACCATCGACATGGACCCATACACGGCCGAACAGTTCACGGACGACATCGTGCGCCTTTCGGATGGACGGAGCAATCCTGCGATGGTGAAGGCGGTCGTGGACGGGTCCCGTAACGCGATTGGGTGGTTGGCGCAGAAGGTCGGCATGCCGTTCACTTTCTCCTTCAATCGCCAGGCGTACCTGGTGAACGGCCGTCAGAAGTTCTGGGGCGGTATGGTGCTCAGTGTTGTGGACGGGGGTAAGGGCGTCATAGCGGCCCATCGACGCGCACTAGAGAAGGCTGGTGTCGAGACGTGGTTCGAAGCCCCCGCTGTCGAACTCGTTGCACACGACGGGACCGTGGTCGGCTTAGTTGTCGAACGCGACGGCCAGAGGGTCACCCTCCACGCGCCTGCAGTCGTTCTTGCCTGCGGCGGCTTCGAGTCAAGCGCCGAACTTCGCGGGAAGTACATGAGCCAAGATTGGACTCGAGCCAAGGTTAGCCGCATGAACTACGCCGCTGATAACCTGCTCACGACAATTCTGTAGGTCCGAGGCACACCTTATAACACTGGCGACGGGTTTGCCCTCACACGCCCTGTGAACGCCTCGCTCACCGGGGACTTCTCCGCGTCTGGCTGCCACTCTACGTGCTGGGACGCCAACGCACAGCCCGACTGCGGCGACCGCGTGCTCAGCAACCAGTTCACCAAGTCTGGCTACCCGCTTGGCATCATGATCAATGCGCGCGGGCAGCGCTTCGTCGACGAGGGCGAGGACTTCCGCAACTACACCTACGCGAAGTTCGGGCGCGCAATCTTGCACCAGCCGGGCGGGTACGCGTTTCAGGTGTGGGACAGCGAGGCCGTGGAGTGGCTCCGGGAGGAGGAGTACGGCGACGGTATCGTCGAGAAGATTTGGGCGCAGAGCATGGAGGAGCTCGCGGAGGTCCTCTTGCAGAAGGGCTTGGAGGACAAGGCTACGTTCGTGCGCACCGTCGAGGCGTACAATGCCGCCGTTCGCGTGTCCAAAGCCGAGAACCCCTCCAAGACCTGGGACCCCGCCGTCAAGGACGGACTGTCGACTGTCTCTTCCCAGCCCCAACCCAGCGTCGACCCGCCCAAGTCGAACTGGGCGCTTCCCCTCGAGCAGCCGCCGTTCCTCGCAGTCAAGGTCGCATGTGGAATCACGTTCACCTTCGGTGGTCTCGCGATCGATCCGGACACGGCGGGTGTCTTGGACGAGAAGGGCGAGCGGATTCGCGGCCTGTTCGCCACAGGAGAGGTCGTGGGTGGACTGTTCTATGGCAACTACCCAGGCGGGAGTGGCTTGACGGCCGGGGCGGTGTTTGGGAGGAAGGCTGGTGCGGAAGCTGCGAAGTTGGCCGCGCTACGCACCCAAAGGGCCTGACTGCACGTTCGATGTGGGTTCGTATGTCATTTGGTTCGTTACACTTCTGACACCTTGTCGCCATTAGTCTGCCAGGTAGATACTATATGCCTCAGGGACTGCTGACGCATGCGATATCAACGATTCTATGTCAACGTAGCATCATTTGCAAGGTTCATCAGTTGCGCCACGATAATGGTCAACAATCGTGCGCATCTTCGGCGTGCTGCCAGGTGAGTTGCGTGTCATAGAACCCCGTTGCCCCTTGAGGCTAGGGATCGAGACTCCGGCGTCGCTGAGAGTCAGACCGAGCAAAGGCCGATCACCGCTGGCAATGTTGTGAAGCTGGCGGCACGCATGCATCAGGATCCGCTCAGTATCGCTCACTATGATGACCTGCAGAACGAGCCATCGGTCACCTCGGTGTCTCTGCTGCTTCAGACTAACGTCCTCCGACCCGGCAGAACCACCGCTCAGCGCTCAGCGCTCGGCGTTCACTGAAGTTTCACGGGCCAATTTATGATCCCCGGGACTTGGACCTAGTTTCGAAGACGAATACCTGCATCTGCGCCCGGTCGAGGGCGGTCCGGGCGGCGCATTGGTGATCGAAGTATGCATTGCCCAGCGTCGGAAGCCAATGTGCTGCGTTCCTTGACGTGGTTCTTTGTTCATCTCGCATTGGGACCGACTTTCACAGAGAGATCTTGGGCTCACTTTGACTAACGACGTGCCGCTGAGGGTGTGCCAATTGCGAATCCTTTTTCTACTGAGTTAGGCGTATGCAGTGGATCAGCCTAGGGATGCCGCTGGGGGTCGAGGTTGGTCAGCAAAATCTCAAGTCACAATCTCGCTACTGAGCTGCTGCTTCATTCCGCGCACGGTTTCCTAGGTACGGCGATCTGTACTACAATTGGTCATGAAAGATGCGCTCACTAATCACTCAAGGTCAGGACGCTAGACATGTCATTCAGACATTGCTTGACAAAGTACAGGTTCCTCTGGAATATTCAAACGCCCTTCAGTGAGATATTCACGCGCCCTACAATACTCCAATCTGATGTCATTAAACAGTGTGCGACATAGAAGCTCGGATGGGACGCGGGGATGGACGTATATAAGACAAGGCTGCAGAGGGACAATCGCCAGTATCATTCGAGCTCCCTTCACTGCACAACTCGACTCACGATGCAATTCAAGCACATCGCTCTCTTGGCTATCGCGTTTCTCCCCTTCGCCGTTGGCGTCGCGAGTGCCCCCGTTCCCGCCGCTAGTGAGTGGCTAGACGATGCATACCAGCCGTACTCGAGCTCAATTTTCTCGAAGCCGCCGTCGGTGAAGATGGTGTCCTCATGCCTCGAGCCAAATGTACAGTTGGGTTCACGTACAAGTATTCGTGCGGCAGTCTGGAAGGTGAAGCCACACGTTCCTTTGTGTGTGCCGACATGGCTGACCTGCATGCAGAAGGATCCGGCGCGGAGACTACTCCTGCTGACGAGGCTTCGGACGTCGAGGATACTCCCGCCATAGAGGATGTCAGCGGCTCCGCCGAAGACTCCGCCTAGAAGCTCCAGACGTGTGGCGGTTGTCATATCTTCGCTGAATTGTGCTACTAGTAGCCCGATGGTCAGTTCTCTCCTGTTGAATCGTAAACTGTGATTGAACAACGTCTGAATAGTACTGTAGCTAGGCTTCTATTTGATATGCACTCACCTTGTACGATTTGCACCTGATGCCGTTCAGTGATACAATGAACGATTACCGGTGACTCCGTGTCTCTAAGTCCTGATGCTGCAATGTCTGAGGATCTGAGGTCTGAGGACCGCGACTCATGAGCGATTGTCTGAAGGGCTCGCGCGAGTCAACCCTGCCCATACTACTGTAGACAATTTCAAGGTTGTGCTCTGCTCATTCGTCATTCCTGTCGTTTGTCTAATGCGTCCATTAAGGTCTTGCGGTACCATAACTAAGTTATGTCGCCTGAAGAAACGAATGGATAGTATCATAGCTTATAACCAGACTTCACGCTACTTACTTTCGAGATATCATATCCAACGTCTGTCCGATTTGCAGACGTTGAATGACCTACTGCATGACCACCATCCAAGGTAGTGCACCTCGGTTCGATCTCAAGATGGAAAAGCATCAAACAGAAGTGAGGCGAGCCGCGAGCACGATGTGCTCTAGCAAGATCGACTCATAGGCTCCGAAATCAAGCGTAGTCATTCTTTGTGCCCCTACGTTGATCATGCATTTGGACATGGCCGCCGTCGAACACTGGATGAACCTCTCTCTCAGACTGTGTTTACGCACCTACGAATACGTCGCACTAGCCTGACATCGCGCGGCGGCCGGGCTTGTCAGTAGTAATGGTGCATTCTATAGCGGACATTATTCAATAAAACCCTCGCCCTTCGCCCCGCCCGTCTTCATTCGAAGTCCATGTACGTGTGCACACTACGTATCAGAGATCTTCATGTCGCACGATAAAACGCGGACCTTCAAGCGCAAGCCCGGTCACATCATGGTCCATCGCTCGTCTTTCGACGAGGAACGCGCGGCGCTCGTTCCCTTGAGGCACGCGGAGGGTCGTCGATCACGGAGTAGACACCGCTAGCTCCGCTGCATGATCGCCAGGTGGCAGAACTCCGCGAGCCCTACTCATCTCTACCGAGATCATCTGCACGCCGGCGGTGGCTCTGATACTGGCTCATGCGGCCGACCATTACCGTCACGACAGTGAGTTACCACGAGCGAGCAGGCCGGACGGGTCTCGTGGCCAGTAAGTATTTGGATATGTCGCATCTGATACTTGCGTTAGGATAACCAAAAGATGACAACTCGCGCATGCGCGCTCCGAGCGCGCCGCTCAAGGCCCTTGGTCGACCTAGTACTCACTTGACGCCTGTACACAACGGCGTCCGCAATCATATTGCCGTCCATGGTGTATTGTTGTCCACTGGGAATGGTGATACAATAGTACGCATGTCATATTGCAAACGATCGCGACCTGCCACTCTGTCAGACAACTCTTGCAAGAAACGAAGTGAAGCTTTCGGGGTCGTCCCAGTGTGCCTGGGCTTTTGTCAGCGCCTCCGAAGACCTCAATATGCAAATCACCCACAAAGTGATTGGCCTTCTCCAGCTTGTGGAACGCGACATCACGGCCCTCGCCCTGCTCTCTGTTACTCCTCGTGAGCGCCTTCAGCTTCATCGCCGCACTGACCACGTCACTATTTGACATGTCGCACCACACAACAGCCACTTTGAGGTCAGGCCAGACCATGCCTTCGCTCGTCTTACCTTGAAGCACCGCACGACGGACGTTCTCTCGATATACCGCCGGAGCTATGTTCTGGTAGTACTTCTGGCTGCGCGCCATCACTTCGACGTGACACACTTCGCGCATCTTCTGTGGACCTATCCGGTGAACAGTTGGCATCCACTGAGCGCTGTTGGTAGGGGACGTCTTGTCTTGGTGCAAGGCGATGCGCGCTACGAGAGCGTCCGTTATGCCGGGGGTGTCGATATCGTCGGAGGCGCCGAAGCCGGTGGGAGTGAAGTAGTACGACACCCATTCGGAGAATTGGCTGAACTTCTCCGCAGCGCTGAGCGTGCTATCGCGCAGGGGAGTCCAGATCCCTGATATAGGTGTTTCACCGGTCGCGGGGAGTGAGATATCTGTCGGAAACGTTGAGTCGCTGACCACAAAGACGCGGATATCTGATACGCACCGTACATGACGAATGATCGGAAGTACGCATCGAACAGTCTTCTCGTGGCATTTGGCACCAGGTGCGCATATGCCAGGAGAGGGATGGTCTGGCAATTCCCGGACGACCACCCGAGTAACGAGAATCCACCCCTCCGGACGCCGGTGGGGCCCTGCGATACAGTGATGGGCGGAATACGTTCCATCTCGATGAACCTGCGTATGAACTCCGCGAATTCGAGGCCGCGTGCTTGAAGCGCTAAACCCTGCGTAGCAGGGTCAGGGGACGATAGTGCTCTAAGTTCCGATGCTGAGTAGAGCGTGGAACCTGGGTAGTCTCGGCAATTGATCAGAACAAGTCGAAGATCGTGGCGTGCGGCGCATGGGATCACTCTTCGGAATATGGCTGGACGAGAGCGACATCAAGCTGCGATCTTGTGCAAGGACGTATTGCAACGTACCGCTTGAAAACATTGTGCCGTGTACAAGGAAGACGGTGACATAGTCAGCTGATCCGGCTGGTGCACCGCTATCCTCATAGTACAGCAGACTACATCCGCCGTCGACTGCGTGATGAGGCATAGCGATAGTACACTTCGCAAGGCTTCACGGAGAGCGGGGCGTGTCGCAACAGCGCTGAATCGTGCGATGCACACGGACATTCTGCGAGATGAGTATCATGGTAAGCAAGTTTCTCAGGATATCGTGCACGGTTTGACTTGCCATGTAGGCGGCCGCGAGACCTATTTATATCCACAACGAGGCCCCGCTGAGTAACCGGGAGGTCGCTGTCTCAGAGTGGGTTGATTTTGCCATAGGTGTGCACAGTTGAGCCCTTCCTTAGGGTTACAGCGGCACAAAAGATTGTAGTGCGACGCTTGGGGCCGGCGTACTAACGAAACGACCTAGTAGTAAGGCCAGAGTGACATCAGGCTAGTGTCAACCAAGTGGTCAATTGAACGTGCGCACCGTCACGGTGTCATGGCCAACTTGATACGTCAGATGCCCCGGAGTCATGACTCCTGCACAATGCACTGCGGACAAACCCCTTTGTTTGGCATCGGATAAGTCTCAGATCATCGTTAGAATGAGTATATCATCTCGAAATCCGAACATGAATTATTATCGGTGACCGAAAATTGAAAGGCACGGCTCCTCATTGGCTGCCTTTCAATGTTCGGTCCAGGAAAATAGATAATATTCGGATTTCGAGATGATATACACGTTCTGACAATGTTCTGACGATGTAAGCGCTCCGTACAACCTGCTTTGTCCGCAGTGATGCCTGGCCCGGAAGTCTTCACTTTGTACGCGACTCACGGGTCGAACCTAGCGTAGCGTCCGAGCCTACTCCGAGGGCTGCTGTACCGTAAATATGTGACTCCGCTCCGTGAGGCGCGGACCGTGACGTGACGGTACCCTGGTACGTAGACCCGGCGGGGCGGGCCGGGGGCCCGGGGAGAGAGATAGGATCTCCTCTACCTCTCACTGACCTGTGACCTGCCGCGCCGTTGTGCCACCGCCTTGCCTCTACTAGTACTAGGCCTACCGTCTGGCCGGAATTACGATGGACTACCTCTCTCTCCAAAGAGCTACCGCGATTGCGATTGGTCGCCGACCTGGATGCTACGAATGCTGTCCAGCGGCTCGCCGCTGGACTCTACCGTGACGGGGAGTCGGGGACACTCAGGGAGTTGGACAACGGTATGCAGATCAGTACGCGATGTGGGTTTCCTATACCGTAGTTGTTGCAGCCTTGTTAGCGTGAGTGCCTCCATCTATGTCCCTCATCATGTCACAACGCCTGTCCAGACCGGCTCATCTTGTACCATATACAGGCCTCACTGTCTATAGCACTCACGTCGACGAAATGCGAGCATAGGACGCCACTGTAAAGCGATTCACGATGTTCTCTGCTTTAGGTATTCCAGTTGCAAGTCCGTTATTTGCCGTTGATTGTCTGAAAGGGCCTACAGAGTATCAGAGCGTGCGGGTTGTCTGACCGATGAGCGGGCATTCCACAGTGCATCGTCCACAATGTGTGCCCGTCCACAGCTTCAGACTGTGGCGTCATGGTAGTGCCAACGAGGAATATAGTGAGTAGAAGGTCATATATGGCATGTCAGTTTGGGTTTGATGCTGACCATGGCTGTGTCTTCGTAGGGTATTCAATGCTATTGTGCCCTGGCATTCCATCCTGGCCGATGAACCGAGTGAGTACAGGTTCTGACTGTCTGATGCCGACACTTACTCGATCATCTGCATAGAAGCATCGACACCTAGGACTTGCAGTCCCCCGGTCAATCCCGACTGCATGACCAGCGGCGCTTGGCATGTCCCTTCTTGTGGATGTAGTGTATCCGGGGGTCACCCAAATACATGGGAAGCGGGTCATCCGCTACGGGCGGTGTCCATAATGTGGTTGGAATACGACTATAAGGATGGGGTGTCGCGTGTCAATGGTTTGGGGCGCGCCCATCGACAACACAAGACTTCGAGTCGAAGGATACAAGTTGAAGAACATTTACGATACATGATGAGGCCCACCGAGGCCGTACAAACTCAACTCGGCTGGGATCCTCCAACGGGTCACCTGTCTATGGATGACATCCCTTACGGCCGTTGTCAACGCTATCGTGATGCAGATGACAGCCAGACCGCTGCTGTGGTGTACGTCGTCCACTCCTGCGTTGCTGTATACTTGTTTTTGCTCACTTATTCTGCTCTAAATCTCAGGGGGATGGACATACTCGACGTAACTGGCACGTTTGAGAACAACGCATACGACAACATAGGTAGCGGAGTTGAAGTGGTAATGTCAGCGTGGAATGCTCCGCATAGCTATACAGGCTTCAACCCGCCACCGCAATTGTGAGTCACAATGTGTTATTCTGAGTCCCTGTAGTGATCCGACCATGATATAGTCTACATGGTGATGAGAATTACTGGAGAAATGAGTCGTCGCTTGCTGGTGCAGTTGAGTCCACCGCAGAACGGTTCTCCCTCGACCCGCCCGTCGAGACTACGGCCGAGCAACCCAGGTCAGCTCATTTACTGTCATGAAGCCATCGTCAATCTGACTCTGTAACAGAGTAGCACCAGCCGCGCGAAACGAAACCCTCGAGACCACTGCTAGCGCAGGACAACTTGTGACCACAAGAGCATTAACAATGGTGCCCGCTCGGTAAGCATGCCGACGTCCGTGGATAGTTGTTGTGTACCAACGTCTCCAAAGCCTAAATCAAGGAAACCTCGGATCTACCTCCGAAGAAACCCCAGTTGCTGGGAGTTCGATGGATCTAGGTACTTTTTACCTCTTCAACGGGACTGGGTGAGCACCCTTTGCTATGCGTATGCAACGACATTCTCGTTCCTCATTATTTCTATCAAACTCCTCAAGGCAAACGACTCATGGTCTGTCTCACAACAGGAGCCAGGCTAGTCGGTACAGACCTTATAGGTTGCGGCGCGAACGCACTCCGGATCTGGAAAAGCTTCTTAGCGATGTACAGTGAGTGATGATCTCAACTGTTCCACGCCGGCTCCGCTGAAGCCGCCATCAGCGCGGAGCTATGTCGCAGAGCGGATGAAAGGACTTCAGCCGCGTCGACCAGCTATATCCTACCGGGCAGAGGAGGCACGCTAAGAGCATTTGACGATGCTCTACAAATCCCGGTGTCGCAGGGCACTTCGCTCTTCCACTGCCCGCTCGACCAGTCTTGTCAAATCCTCGTCTCTGATCTCAAGCAACATCAAAAGGAGTTTCATGAGAACCAGGAGTTCTCAGAATGTTTATGGCGTCACCCCACGGGTTATCGTTGCCACAAGTTATTACGAAGCCTGGAAGCGCTTGTCAAGCACGTAGGACAAGTCCACCTGCGGCTTACGGCCTGCAGCTGCAGAAAATGCGGCCGCAAGCTGTCTCGCTCGGACGCACTGAGCCGGCACGAGCAAAAGTGCCGTGGCTTGTAGTCTGGAGGGTATGTATGCACCCTGGTCAATTGTAACAAAGATGGTGCGTTCACGACAATACTTGCAGATTTTCAATTTGATCATTAGACTGATGCTGTCCGGGCAACTCAGGTCCACGGCTCGACCCTAGACGATGTGACCTGTCAAGTGAAGGGTCAGGTTGTGACTTGGATAGGCTGGTGGCTGCTCAATGAGATTTGTATTGTACGATAGAAGTCGACGACATTGCTCTGCGGAATGAGACACGAATTCACATTGTTACCCGCATTGGTATTTCAACCCTCAGGCCTCAGGCCTCAGGCCTTAGTTCAATTTTTGCTTAGTCGGCATGGTCTGGAAGACTCGCCTCGGCGGCCGCACTGCTGACGTTTGTACTGTTAATCGACACACTAGTACTTAGTGATGCATGCAGCGTTGCTCATCGTGGAGACTGATGCTCATCCGAGTCCTGATGTGACCTACTCTAGATGTCCATCTGAGGGATCAGTCAGACTGTCAGTGTACCGCTGGGACGGTCGCCACATGTGTACGTAAGCCCACCGTCGAGTCTCTCCCTACTAGTCTCACCGCCACCGTCACTAGCTTTTCCCTTCCGTGTTGAACTTGAAGGCAACTGTTGAACGGTACGCATCTCACTTGCGCTGGTCCCCTTCCGCTCGAGCCTGGCTTCCTCTACTGCTCCTTGAGTGACCGTTGACCTTGAAGTTCGCCCGAGTAAGGGCTCCTTAAGTAGTACTACCTCGTAAGAATTGGTGGCCGCGGCGTGCCAAGTTCAATAGTACGTGAGTTAACCTGCATCAGTACATGCCGCTGCCTCATGCTCACGATGCTCCGGAAGTGAATCTATAGTAGCGTAGTACGCAGAAAATCGGCGGGTACCAGTGAGTCGTGTCGTTTACTGTCCGAGTCGATCAGCTGTCCTGATTCATAATCCACATTGTGGAGACGATGGGTAGTGGCACGAGGCGCACGAGTTCCGAGTCGCTGACCCTTCGAAGGCTTCGGCGCGAAGACTAGATGGGACCCCAGATACTGACAAGATATCTTGCTCGCAACGAGGATCTCGAGCCGTACTCAGAGTCATCGCCTCTGGCAGATAGGCTATGATGTACTATTATGCGACGTACTAGAACTGCGTGGTTGCGAAGCACATCGTGGGGGCCGAATCAAGAGACCCAGGTCAGATAACGTCTAGTACGCAGCTTCTCCTGATCATGATACAGGTCCACAGTGTGGACTGAATAAACTCATAGTTCGCGTGCCGTGACAGGTCCGGTGTATGCCGTCGGGACTTGATCTACCATCCAGAGACGCCGAAGTCCACGATGTGGAACGGTCTACATACTCGACGACACTTCCTATGCCGCATCTGTGTCAGGGAAAACCTCAGGTATCCACAAAGCGGGTCTCTTCGACGTGTCTGTAGCGTTCATCGATTCTGTTCTATCACCACAGTGTGGCACTCCTGTCGTGCAGGCCTCCGGGACCACAGCACAGCCATTGTGGCGCCGCCGCTCTTCTCTCTTATTCACAACCCATGTGCCACCCTTCCAAAGATATAAGATGAGCTGACTGGATCACGGTTCCTCATTCCGCCCAGTCTTGTTCTAACATGCCGGTACCGCTCCCGCAATACCGAGATGTGCCCCCATGCCAATTCCTGATCAACGGCGCACTAGTTCGTGTCCAAATTACTTTCGACGCAGAACCACAAAGGTAAGTCGTCCGTATATCATGATAATGCATTCTGATGTCTAGATAGACTATCATACGAGCAACTCAACGGGAATGGTTCGGATCCTGAGTCTTTGGAATCAGCAACCGTCACCGCTGCTGCAAACCTCGCAGCCCGCATTTTTCATCAATTCATCCATGGGAGGTCGGTGACGTCGGTATCCCGCATCTAGTCTCAGAATTTGATAGTGATCTCATTTTAGATCGTCGGACACTACGCACACTTACCATGCTAAGTGTATCGTCCTGCAACGTCCGTCACCCGGGGGAGAAGATGACTTTCTTCAAGGCGCTGCACAGCGGTGGGTTCTCGTTCTGGTGCAGTCATGCATGTCTCTTACAGTGTTCAGCCTTCATTGTCCGTCAGAGACCACGTTGACTGATGGCTACGACCAGCCGTTTGGTTACACGTTCGAGGATGCAACGTAAGTATTCCTGATCACAGACCGTGTTGATTGACGCACCGAGCCAGAAATTCCAGTGATGATGGATGCGCACACCGTCACGAGGCACAAGAGACGTCTGAGGTTGGGCAATTGACGGATCAGCATGATCACGATTGTCATGATCACGTCTGCACTGCGGGGCACCACGTCGGTCAGGCGTGTGGCTTTGGTAACCCGTGCGGCGTAATGATTACCGACACGTCGTTCGAAGGGCTTAGGCAACATCTACTGGAGTATCACAGCGGGGAGCTGCCTCGCAGCGCCCACTGGGGATCTGTGCGCGACTAGACTTCATACTCAAGGCGCGGAGACGTTGGCAGGACGAGGACATCGATTAGCGCGCTGATGGCAATGGCTGGGCACACGTTGCACGGAGAGACGGGGGGAGCAACGGGGAATTCAAGCACTTCAGCCCATGTCTGATCTAGTCGATGTCAAATCAGACATGTATATATGTCACATTTGCAAGACAATGCGTACTCTGGCCAAGGTCGTATAGGTTGCTATAAACGCTGGTATTCTTGTCGAAGTCAGCCGCCGTGGTCGTCACCGCGACGCGTCCTACAGGACAAGCCGCCACCGCGTTTCGAGTACCCGAGGCAGGGGCTGCTGTGACCTGCCCTGCGAGGTAGATCAAGACGGGGAGGAAGGCTAATACCATTCGAGTCGAGCGGAGATGTGTGTCGTCTAGGTAGTGGGGAAGCTGACGGCGAGTACACACGGGCACCGGGCGAGCGACCGCTCGGCTTGCCAATGACAGGGTCATATATTCATGGTAAGGATCGCCGCTCGAGGCACAACCGTCCTCGAGCGCATGGGACGGGAGAACGTCGGATGTGGAGAAACGTTGTCGGTGAGGAATAGTCGGTTCCAGGCGCATGTGCGAGTTGTCTAGGATGCGGAGACGGAGGCAAATATCGGTCAGGTATGTCGCAAGCTGCCGTAAGGATACATAGACAGTAAAAAGAGCCAGGATGGATGTTTCTTGACCGGTGGAAGACCTGCTCCTTATCGTCAAGATTAGTTAATGATGCGTGAGATGGGTATTTGCAAGTTGGGTCCTAAGCCCTGCAGACCGCGGCTATCCTTGGCTAGCCGTTCAAGATGAATAGGACGCGGGATATAGGATGATCATGTGTCGAGGGTATGGTGGAGCGGGAAGTGCGTCGAATCGCCCATGGCCGGCCCGTGTTGGAATCAAACAGTTTTGGCAGCGTGGGCATGGGAGCCGTCACCCGAGGCGCAGCGATCGAGTGGGTGTGGTTGTATGCATGAAGACAAGCTCAGTGGAATGGGTCAAAGCGATCAAGCGTTATCGCCTGTACACTTCGGAACCCAACTGGTATCGAGTTGTCGCAACAAATCAGTCATGTCGTGGGCAACTTGTCGCTGGGTGACTTCGAAGTTGTGATCGTCAGCCCCGCGACGCTCCTCGAGCCTCTGACGCCAGAAGTCCACGAAGGTATGCGGCGCGTCGTCGCTCGTGCGCCGTGGCTCGCAGAGCCCTCTCAGCGATAGCGAACGTAGTTGTGGGAAGGGAAACGATGCAGTTCCTTCACTGGCACCTGTGCCTTCAGGAGATATGATGAGCATCTGCTGGAGGAATTTCATCGCTCTCTTCCCTGTTACCATAAGCTCGGAGACGTTCCGACAATGCTGGACCACCGTAGTCCAGACCCTCCTCCGGCGGAGGGACATGATCCTCATGGTACGCACGCCGTTGAACACCGGGTGCTCGAGGAGAGCGCACAGGATGCGTCGGCTGGAGATGTTGAAGGTGACCTCGTCAACCGCCCCTGCGAGGGCCTGATTGCTCTCCGGGATGTGCACAACAGACCCTTTCAGCACGAAGTCGTGATGATTCAAGTCATACAACTGGATGCTCGACAGGGGACCGAAGACCTGCATCGTCCTTGCAATCGATGATGCCAACAGATCCGTCGATGCCGGTGTAGGCGATTTCGGGGCGAGGTGGAGACGCTTAAGCGCAGGGAGGTCTAGCCGATCGAGGAGCCCCATGACATCCGCACTACAGCCGGAGAGCGTGAATGTGCCTAGGTGAGGGAGAACAACAAGGGGACCAGGACATGTATCACTGGCACGAACAGCCGATAGAGGGCGCAGAGCATTGTTCACGACGAGGGATTCGAGTAGGGGGGTCGTCCGCAGGAGCTCCACCAATGTTCGCATGTTAAGCGTCATCGACGCGACTCCCCAGGGCAAGCCGACAATGGATAACTTTGTCAATGCGTGCACGTCCAAACTGGACAACTGGATATTGCATCGGCATAGGGACAAAGACTTCAAAGGAGCAGCAATTCCACCCTGGAACGTAGACACCGGCACCTGTGATGATATCGACCCGTTTGCGTCCGGAGCGCCGAGGATTAAGTTGTATAGGTGCAAGTCCTGGAGAAGAGCTGCGGGCTTACTCAGCAGGTCGAGCACGTCGGGATCCAGCTTCAGCTTGCTATGGATCACCAAGGTACGGATTCGAGTGATCTCCTCGAGGATGACCCGAAAAGATGCCATCCATTTGGCCCGATTCTCGATGTCCATATAAGTAGGCGGCAAGATAGCGAAAACCTCCAGCGGTGTCTCCCCAGACCGCCGTAGGAGTTCAGCCATCCAGTCCCGCTGCGGTGTCAATAGGACCCGATTCCATAGCTTGGCAGAAGCTAAGGCGACAGCACGCCAATGGCGACAAACATGCGACACGGCTATCCATGAGTAGAAGGGAGCCGCCAATCCGAACGGCTCCAGCGGGTCGACCACTGGCGTGCAAGGCGCGAAACACTCGGAGAGGAGCTCCGTGGGGAGCCAAAAGACTGGGGGAAGTGTTGCCATCGCGAGTTCTGACAAAGCAATATTTCAGACCTCGAGCACATCAAGAGCCATCCGTGTACCTACATGGAGACAGTGTGCAAGCGGCAATGAAAAATGGTCCAAGCGGTGAGGTATGCGACAGGTGTTCACTGACGACGACCGTCAGCAAGAACCACACCACGCATGATGCTACGGTACATGATACTGCTCACGCCATGTAAGAAAGGTCAAATAGAGACACTCACCACGTCAGTCCGCGCGTGCATGGGTTAACCAGGTCGACCCTCAAATGAGGTTTAGGCTTGCAGCCGTTCCCTGAGCGCAGTACGTTGTGATAACCTGTCCGATTGCGGGTCTCAGGACAATTGCGTCGCACTAGCTCTTCGATATACAGTGTGAGTCGTCAAGCAGAATGGCGCGGGTCGTCGACTAGATGCGTCCGGAGTGAAGGCAGACTGTCGGGTCGCGCGACCAACCCACGAGGCATGGGGCAGGCAAAAGATCACGTGGACGACGCGTCCTGCATTCGCGGCGGTCGATCCAACTGAGGAGGACCTAGCACTCGACCTCTGCCTGCTGCTGTCTCACTCAGAAACACATTCAGTGCCGCTCAGCGCTGTGCCATCTACTTCTGCCCACTGATTCTTAGGCCGGGAATTCGTACTCGCTGGTGCTTACCATCGTCATTCCAGGCCTTCCAGCTGGGCTCGCCACAGACGTGACTTACACGACTTTGAGGTGCCGGCGACCTCTTAAATCAGACATCTCCCACTTGCGCTGGTCAGACTGCTACTGCTATCATGGACGAATCCGATGCTCTGGAGGCTTTGTCCGACATACTGAACCGCTTGACGGAAGACCCATACGACATAACCCTTCACATCGAGCATGTACGGGTCGCACATCAGACAGGAATGGATGAACAGGTGGACTCGGCTCTGGAGATGGTCACTGCCTGGTGGGCCGCAGGAGAGTACGTCTGGCTACCGCTCATCGAGCGCAAGCTCCAAGCCGGCAACTTGGAATCTCCGGAGGACCTACGAGGGATCCTGGATCTCTTCAACCGTGCAGAGCGGGATTATCTCTGTACGTAATGAAACACTGTACCAACAAACAGATACTGAAGGCAGGTCAGCCATGCCCCTTCTGCGGAAGCATCTCAACTTCCTTGTCGAGCGTTATGAACACTTCACTTCCCTGGAGACGAAGCCCGACAGTTTGGGGGATTTGTTCTCCACGTCCTGGATACGCTCAGCGATGTCAGATGTAGTATCGAAGGGCATAGGCCATTTGACGGAGGTGAGCGCACCTGCTATGACGTATGTCTTCTTCTAGTTTAAACATGCCACCCAGAGTCATTTGTTGTGGGACGTGTACAAGGACTGGGAGCTGGAACAATTGCAGAATGCGTCTGCGGAAGAGAGGTATGCCATGAGTCTTCAGCCGTTCCAATCGAACAGTCCTAACCATAGACGCAGAGCGGCATTAGTGGATGAAGTCGAACTGATACTCCTGAAGCGTCTTCAGCAACCTCACTCTAGTGAGTCCTCAGTATAGCTTTTCTTATGCCTTCACTTACGATGCCCAGATCACGATGAGACGTTCCAAAGCTACTCAAGCTTTACGACCAACTTCAAACCTCCAGACCAATACGAGTCTCTCCTCGTTAAAGCGTCCAAGATCCGCTCACAGACGGTGAAAGCATACGAGAAACGTGAGATTTTCGAGAGCTCCCTCGTACGTGCATACCAGTTGCTGAAGTCCCAATCTCGTCTTACGTTTTCATTGCATACTACTACAGGCCCAGTCTGGATACTCTCTCGAAGGCTACGCGTACTATATTGCGTCCGAACGGCGCAAAAAGCCAGACTTGTTCGTTTTGCAGACCCTTTATGAGCGCGCCATCGCGGAAGCAGACAAGCGCCGGTGGAATGGCGGCGCAAACGCTGAGACTGCCCTGCGTGTCTTCTGGACCGGTTATCTGGATTTCTCGGTAGGCTCGGCCTATCATGTCGTTGATACCATGGGATCTCATCATGTACACAGCGTATACAAGGAGTAGAAGTGGAGGTGCAAGCCACCATCTTTCAGAGGGCACTCAACAGCGTGCCGGCGTGTGGGGAAGTATGGGCACGCTATATGCGCTTCCTGGTATGTACACCCGACGTGATCTCCATATCGCGCTGACACGTTCGTGTTCACTAAACCTCCAGGAGCGTACCGGAAATGATGATGATGAGGAGTCCGGGTTAGCAGGTAATCTTGATGCATCGGCCAGCGATTCATAGCTGACTGCGTTTCAGTGACCTATGAGAAGACCAAGACAATACGTCCTTTACAAGCGGATCCTGAGCAGCTTGTGCCCGTTGTACTTGCCCGTGCGAAATACGAATATATGCTGTTGGGCGACCGGCGATCTACTGGTCGGTTGAAGGCCTTTCGCTTGGCTCTCGGATGACTCACTGAGCGGACGCAGGGAAAGATAACTTCGAGACGTTCGAGGAAGTCGTTATGGACGGCATCAACAGGATCAGACAAGGCATGCTATGCACTCTGCATACCTGTATACACAACCGTGACCTGAGCTGCTTCTAGCGTCCCCTGCCGGCGATCCTAGGGTCAGAGTCGAAAAGTTCTACGCCAGCGCTGTGAGTTACGATCTATTTGCTTCGCACACCAGTTTCTCAACCCTCGACAGCTGTCCAAGCTCGAGGGGATGTCTGAACGCATCACGACACTCTGGGAAGAGGCTACCAGTCACTACAAGACAAGCTACCTCGTCTGGACTCACTACACCGACGCGCTCATGTGAGCGCTACCGTCTCAACCCACTGGTTCGTTCACTGACGAGCTGTGCCCAGTGAGGCAAATGAGGACGGAGAGGCACGACGGGTCTTCAAGGATGTCTGCATGAAGAACCTGGACTGGCCCGAGGCCATGTGGGAAGCGTGGATTGCGTTCGAGCATGTGCACGGCAGCGTCCAGACGCTCGAGGAGGCCATGGACAAGGTAGAGTTTGCCCGAGCACAGATGGCCCTCCGGCGCCAGAAGGTGAGCGCTCCCTCAACTCAGCACGCACGATGGATCCTAAGGGTTTGGTTCCCAGGAAGCCGAGAGGGCGGAACATGCTGCAATGCAGCTCATCGCGGAGCAGCAGGCGAACATGGCGTCCGTCGCCGACGCGCCTCTTCCGACTGGTGCGGGTGGTGACTCCGGGGCGGCTCCTATGGACGTTGACGCCGGTCCCAGCACGGCCGCTGGGACGAAAAGGAAAGCGGAGGAGGAAGCTGCTCCGGGGGATGCCAGTAAGAAGGCGAAGACGGGTATGTTCGCGTCATCCGCTCTTATGTCGCTCTCACTAACATGCGTACCAGACCAAAAGCCTGTACAGCTCAAACGGTACGTCGTACTTGATCAACGACCGACTATAGGTGTTGATTGTCATCTCAGCGATCGCGAGAACTGTACGGTCTTCGTTGCAGATCTACCAGAGGGCACGAAAGAGGAGGATCTGAGAACGTTGTTCAAAGATGTGTGTGCCTTGGTTCCGCGGTAACGCTGTGAACATGCGCTGACCGAAGGACAGTGTGGACCCATCCGGGAGATCAAGATCACGCAACTGCCGAATTCCTTGGTAGCGACTGTCGAGTTCATGGAGCGGGTACGTGTAGATCATATAGTATTTCTGTGTACCAGGCTCATGGGCTGTGCAGGATAGCGTCCCAGCTGCATTGACGAAAGACAAGAAGCGCATCGATGGCCACGAGGTCGCAGTACACCTCGCGTGGCAATCAACTTTATATGTTACCAACTTCCCCGAGAATGCCGACGATACATTCATCAGAAATCTCTTCACCATGGTACGGTTCACTGTTGGGTCGGATGTGGGGGTCAAAACTGAGTGATACGATAGTATGGAACGATTTTCGACGTGCGGTGGCCAAGCAAGAAGTTCAAGAGCACACGGCGGTTCTGCTACGTGCAATACACGTCTCCTGTGAGTATCAGTACCGCCATAAACGTACCAAAAGTTCTCATCATTCCCCGACAGCTGTCTGCACAGACAGCCCTGCAACTCCACGGCCACGAAGTCTTGCCTGACATGCTATTGAATGTCTATATCTCGAACCCTGAACGCAGGAAGGATCGTACGGACGCCGATGCTAACGATCGTGAAGTATACGTGGCCGGTCTGAGCAAATTTGCTACGAAGGGGGATCTGGAGAATCTCTTTAAGACGGTAAGCACCCATGTTCGATGCCCAATTCGCGTAAACCGACCTTTGCGACAGTACGGTTCAGTGAAAGAGGTCAGGATGGCGCTCGACAACAATGGCCGTCCGAAGGGTTTCGCCTTCGTCGAATTTGAGACTGAGGTAAGCACCACTACTCAAGTGAGGGATTGTCATACTCAAGGTGTAAACAGCAAGATGCTTTGGCGGCTCTGAGCGCCAACAATCATGAGTTGAAGAACCGACGTATGGCGGTCACTCTCGCAGACACTCGCGTCCGTGCACGAGCTAGGTATGCAAGCCGGTGTTTTTTAAGATACAGAGATTTGACTTCTTGGCAGGGATCCAGATGTTCGTGCAGAGATCCGCAACCGCACTGTCCGCGTTCGCAACCTACCCGCAAACACACAAGACGGGCTCCTGCAGCAAGCACTCGAGAAGCTCGCGCCTGTCAAGCGAGTGGAAGTCTTCGCCGACAAGGCGGAGGCAGAAGTGCAATTTGAAAACGCAGCAGTGAGTGTCCATGTTTGACCTGTGCATTCTCGATTCAGATCTTGCTGATGCGTTCTTTGGCAGGATGTCGGGAAACTGCTTCTCCGCACAGAACCCGTGGTGTTCAACGGGAATACTCTGGAGCTAGTAGCCGATGTGCCAGGGGGACCCCGCGCGGCCCGCCATCCGGCTTCTACAGCCCCGCCTCCTACTGCAGGGCCGGCCATGTTTGTTCCTCGTACAGCCGCATCCAGGCCTAGGGCTGGTTTAGGCAGCAAGAAGCGTGTCACGACAATATCTGCTGGCGCAACATCGAGTAAGGCGGCGGCTAGCGCGAGCTCGAAGGGTGTGACATCCGGACAGGCGAAGGGGCAGGATGACTTCCGGAAGATGTTGGGCTGAAACGTCGGAGTCGCGTACACATTGCTGATATATGAATTGTGAACTTCTATCTCATTGGAGTTATGTAACAAGCCATCGGGTCGACGAGTGGGCTTTGCATGTGCACCTCCTCTGGGCCGATATTATTGAGAGTGCTATTCACGTACGGAATGTGGAACGAACTACAGCAACAGGCGCCGACGTTGCCACCACGAGCGCCTACGCATGTCCCCACATCATTCCACATCCCGCCACAGTCGTTGTTAGTCCTCCTTCTCATCTTCTGTCTGCACAACCGCATCAGCGCGGCCCTACCATGGAAGCGGCCACTGAGTATCAAGAAAGCACTACAATCCGCCTAGAATGGAATGTCGGCAATCTCAAGAACCTCTTTGACGGAAGGTCCGTTTCGTCTCATTCCAGATCATCGAGATCCCCGATCACCAAGACCACCTTAGCAAGGGCGAAGCGAAGTCCAAAGTCACAAAGTCAATCAAGTTTGGCGGTGAACGGTGGCAGGTAACGCATACAGTCAACCTGTGCAGCGGCCACATCGACGCTGAGGACGCCGCAGATACTGTTCTACCCCAATTCGGGTGGCGTCAACGCTGAGGGGCATTCCTTTATTAGCTTATATCTATCCTGCGAGGTATGCAGTTCGCAAGTATTCCCAGCTTGACTAGTACTAAGGCCCGGACTGCAACAGCCTACTTCTGAGGAGAAGGAGAACGCCATAGATGGAAAGTAAGTCTAGCCATATTAGTCCTAGGTTTTGGTCAAATCTCGCTACCGATACTAGATGGGTCCGAGAGGGTGTCTTCAAGTTCGGCTTTGAGCTTCGAAAGTAAGTCCTACCGTAGCATTTATTGTATGTCCTGCCGCTGGATGATGATATAGCACCCAGAAGAACATCCTCTTCAATAGCAAAGAGGCCCATGACCATTCCTTCTCGCATCAGGCGAGTAATCCAGGCCTCGTCGATGCAAACTGGGGATAAATAAATTGTCGGTAGACGCAAAACTGGGGATGGGCGCAGTTCGCTCGTAGAGACATGGTGTACTATCTCTCCAACAGCGTAAAGCAGGTAAACGCCTTCCTGGTGATCTGCACAATCACTACAACCCCCTCATCCCCTGAGCCTGCGCCGACTATCTCTCGCCACCTGGTGCCTAAGGGCCTCTTGGAAGCAATGGGCGGTCTGCTCGATGAGTAAGCAGTTGATACCTCGCTCTCCTGCCAGTGCTCTCAGCGATGGCTTCAGCCCTGTGTATTCCGACATCGAGTTCATACTCCCTCGACAAGGCAGGTCAATGGCCCCCGCAAGACGAATATATGCGGCCCGACAACTACTTAGGCGAGTAGACTATTTTGACACCAGTGAGCCCGTCGTACCCGCTCCTCTACGCAGCTGATGATCAGCTCGCTCGTAGTGTTTAAGTCGGGCTTTGCAGAAGCGTCTTTCAGCACTCTGTCTACAGACACCAGCCATGGCGGATCGATTGACGCGAATGAGACAACTGAAGTTTCGCAAGGGTCGGGATTGACCATGAGACAATTCGAGGATTCCGACGATGAAGACGAGGACGAGGACGATATGATGGTTGACACTGACAGCGACCTCGCTCCAGCTAATTCTTCAGTCCCCGCGAGTGTCGAAGCGAGACCTGCGTCACGGTCAGTCGAGGACAACTCCTCAGACACTCTCAGCTCTTGGCAGTCCGACATAGGTGAATATGGCCAGCCACAGCTGTATGACCAACCGCGACAGGGTGAAGACCCGAACACTGAAGAGTTGCGTAATGTTCGGCCCAAACTATCCCATCCTTCCACTCCGCGGAGCGTGTCCTCCATGCTGGAACAGGACACAAGAGATTCAGCTCCTATTCCCCCCGCCGCTGGCCCAGCAAAGACACATGTTGTTATCCGGGATGCTGCATATGCAACCTATCGCGCGGTGCTGTACTATGTACGTAAACCCAATTCCCTTCTTGACAGGGACCATCGCACCCACTTTATCAACTCGTTCTCACAGATATACACCGACACGATCGCTCTCGCCCCTCTGTCCTCCACCTTCATGGCATCTTCCGCGACTACACCAAAGATGGTCGCATCAGTGCCGGCGACGCCCACGTCGGAATCCCAGGCCCCGGCGTTCAGCCAGCGCCCCAATCACCAACAAGCAGAGCGCTCAACGACCATTGGGTCCGCGACTCCGCGCTCGCGACGCGAGTGGATCGCACAGTGGGAGAGGAACAATGTCACCGGCAGGCCCCGGCCATGCTCTGCGAAAGCTGTCTACAGATTGGCGGATAGTGCGTAGAGGCAGTGTTCGTGCGTTATCCGCGCTGACCAGCGAACACTCGGCAGAGCTTGATCTGCAGGAATTGAAGCAGCGTGCTTTCCAGCACATCGTCAAGTCACTCACGGTGGGCAACGTTGCGTACGAGGTGTTCTCGACTTTCTCCGCCGCATTTGAAGACGTGCGCAAGGTGACAAAACTATTCACTGTCAGACGTTCGATCGCGGGGATACTCACACAGGCACGCTTCTGCGCGCGATCACATGCAGGTCCAAGTACGCTTCTTCCTTGACCATTGGAATGAAATCCGGGCATCAGACGGGATGCGCAACGTCTGGCAGCAAATACGACTCGGGAGACACCCGGGGTTCGAAGAAGGTAAACTCTGAGCAGTTCAGTTTGCATTTCCCCTGCGGCGTGTCTAATCCTCCGCCAAAAACTTTAGTTTGGCCTGTGATTGCACTCAACCTTGAGTTCAAGCCGCGGTCTGTGGAGGCCGCAGAGAATAATGAAAAGGAAGGCTCGACTTTGTGATATTTTCCGGGACTCACCTCTCCTGCGATCCAAGCTCCCGGATCTGTATGTAGCACTGCCCACCAGTTGCGATTGTGACTTCTGTAATTTAGCATGCCCGCGTCCCTGTATCATACGTACTGTCTCCGTGATTGACATAACTATTTTAAAGATTGCGAGTCTAGAGCTGAGTGGGTTTGCGCGCGGACAATGCACGCGTGCAAGACCTGACTTCCGCTCAACGGGGGTACGCGTCGAGTCTGGATCATCCATCCACAGTATCTGAACACACAAATCATATCACTCATGACCTCAGCATCCTAGATCCTAGTCGATACTCGTGAGACTGCCAGCCTGCGAAGTCACTTCGCTATCCATCTCCGTCGTCTCCGTAGTGTCGGTATCAGCCTCACTTACGGCATCGTCACGGTCAATGTCATGACTCTGGCCATCACCGAGGTCGCCGCGCGCGTGGCTCGCCCTCCTCGCGGGAGATGCCTCCCTCGCGGATAGATCGAATACGCCACTATTGCCACCCCATGAGGACGTGCGCGGGCTGATGCCGATACCTTAGGTTCACACAAAGGTCGTTGAGCGGGGCACAATACTCAGGACGGTCGCGACCAATCACCATGCATGAATGAGAATGACCCAGCCCTTGGGGTCGGTGTTGAGGGGCGTGGCGAGCCAATGCGAGGCGAGCCGACGCGGAATGGAGAAAAGGCTGGCCGCATAGGCGTGACATGCACCGGCACCGGAGTACTTGCAACGGTATCATCAATGTCAGGTTCAGGAGCATCCGGAGGTGACGATTGTGGAACGTCGCCTATGTCAATGGACTTTGGTATAGTGTGGCTGTTCCGTGTGGCGATGGGTCTGGGCTGGGGTATGTCGTCGTTTGGGATAACCTGGGGTTCCTCAGCAGTCGATTGCTGGTCGACTGCGAAATTTGGGCGTTCCTGTGGGGACGGAGGCATGGATTGCTCCTCGCTAGGTCCGCTACCGCCGCCGTCATCATTGTCATTGATAGCATTATCTTCGTCATGGTCGTGGCTGGAATCGACATCATATCCAGCGTGTTCCTGTAGAAAATCCTGCTCATCCAACTCGTCAGCCGGCGCAGCGTACGCAGAAATGGTCTCATTGCCATTGGCAGACACATGCTCGTAGCTGCTCGCGCTCGCATACGATTGACGCATCCACTCTTCCTGCTGCCACCGCAGCTCCTCTTCGTCCAGGTCCTGCTCAGAGACTTCGCTTTCACCGTGGTAATCAGCAGGCACGAAGAGTTGTTGGTCTTCGTAGCCTTCATATTCCTCGGACAGTTCTGGCGGCATAGAGCCCGAATCTCTGTCCGGAGGCAATGGTGGTATGCGGTGAAGCAGGCCAAAGCTATCAAGTACTAAGTTCAGCAACGTGTCCGCCGATCGGCAAGATAAACACTTGCCCAAAGACGCATCCTAGCAGCCCTTCTCCGCCCCAGTGTCGATTGGGAACGAGAACAACTTCCCGGATCGTACTGTATTGCAATTGACATGAGTTGAGAGATACGACACGCTTACAAACGCCGAACTTACTCGAAGTCGTATGAATACACATACACACGGAGGGGCTTTTCGATATGCTGAAGATCCGAAGTCAGCACCCGCCGGAGCCGAGGAGCTCATAATGAACACGCACATTCTCGACGACTTCGTAGAAGTCCCCCTCGGCACTGAGTACGCCTCCAGACCATCCGATAATCCAGTCTCCGTATGGCACCAGTCCCGCGCTCTCGGCAGGGCTTCCTTCGAGAACATCCAACACATGCCAGACGTTATCGAGGGCGAGCTCTGGCTGGCACATGCGCATGCTCAGGCCGAGCAGCGAGGGTTTGCGCTCCGCTTCCGGTTCCTGCGGGTCCGGAGCAGTCGCGTGTGGCAAAGCCCAGTCCCTCGAGGGCACAATTGGCACCACTATTCCGGGCCAAGTGCTTTAGTACGACCGAGAGCGAGTTTCAAAAATGGAAGGGTACCTCTTGTCTGCTGACTTTTGCTGTTCCAGACCAGCAGGTTCAGCGTCCGCCCCTCATGGCTCTCGACTATCTTCTCAAGCTCCGTCGCGTCCGCATTGTCTGTCGAGGAGAAGTCATCGCCTTGGAATCCAACTACGAAGTCAAAGAATGGCTCGATGTTCGTCTGCGAGGCTGGCGAGGATGGTGTGACGCGTAGGACATGCAGGGCACGCGGGGGTGTCTGTGAAGAATTCGGGGCGGTAGACTGGCCTGCGCCCATGAGACCGTGAGCTATAGTCCGATTCTAGAGGTGGTATTTTTGTCGCCGTTGATCCGATTGACGAAAAGTGCAGAGATTTGACTAGGAAAACAAAGAAGAGCGTGAACCTGCAGCTGGCGATGTTGAAGCGTTCTTGCACACCTGCTCAATGCGGAACAGACCACCTCATTGCCACGCAGTTGCCACGTGGCCGCGCAGCTCGGCGTCTGTTGTCAGTACTGGTTGAGCTCGTTCCGTTCGAATAAGTAGGCAAGTACACGCACTCCGCGTATGTCGTTTGAACGGGGCTACCGATTGCTAGTTTATCGACACCGGTCCAATACACTAAGAGACGTGTCCTAGACTGTGCTAATTATTTACGCCCATGGTCAGTGTATATTCCGTCTCACGCGCGGTGAGTCCTCCAGCAGAAGAGAGGCTCAAGCTGGCAGAACTCCGGAGATTCTATATAAGTAACTGTGTCTGGAGTCTGAACATCGCCGCCGTTGAATACAGATCCTTCTTGCGTGTATCAACTGATCAAGTGCCATGTATTCGCGCTATTATTGCCCCAGGTAAAGAGGGAGAAGAGGCGGCTACAATGCAGTCCTTTGGGCACCGTCGACTTGCGTCGTGACTACCAACGCTCGGCCAAGGGCGAGGGTTCTAGCTAACGGGGGATGTATGATGGCTGATGCTGTGCGAGTGCTCTTTGTAAGAAAACGTATGCGATGCAAAAGTAGGGGACATACCCATCGGCGGAAGATGAGCCCGCCCATGCAGACACGACAGAAGATCATCTGCACAAAGCTGCTCATACATAGAGTACTTTGACCATAGTTTCTCAAGATGACGTGGGTCGCTGGACAGAAGCGAACAATTCGGCACGGGCAAGGAGCCAGATTGCAGGCACCCCGGGGGCTCTTGCTATTCAGTCTGTCGACCTCGAGAAGCAGGTCGGACAGTGATAGCCTGATAGGCGACGTCTTGCAAGGCAGTTCAATCGGGGTGAACGTGGGCCGGTGTCTCTCAACCTTCCATCCGTGGGGTTTGTGAGAGGGTGGCGTTGCCAAGAGCCATGTTCTGGCTTTAAACGGGGTGCATCGCTGCACGGCGAAGGCTTCGGCCATATGGTTCGAATCCTTCTGCGACAGGCGGATGTTGCGCTAGGACCGAGACACTGTTACGGACGTCACAGCTGATGCGTGCATTAGCCCCCGGATGCATTTCCGCAAGGAGGAATATCGACACCCCAGAGTCGGGGAGACCCTGGCTTTCTGCGCTCGCAATAAACGCATAGTCATCCGGTGGTATGGCTCACCTAATTATCGGAGAAATACGCTGTAGAAGGCGTACTACGCCGTGAATCCATGCGCACACCGTCGGACGCTGCGCCACGCCATGGCCGGGACCGGGTTGTTCAAGGTTGCGGAGCGGAATACAGGCCCACGGCGGGAGGAGACGATCCTCGTGCGGACCCTGACTTCCTCGGCCGATGTCTTGATAGCATTGTTGTCGCCAATCGGAGAAACTGCGGTGAATGCACTGGCTGGGAGTAGCTTCTGTCGCAAGATGCTGGCATCTTAGCAGTACTAGTGATCAGTCTGCCAGTGTCAACCACGATCGAGCGTTCCATATGATGTATTGTATCGAAACCTTGAGCACGTTGCTGGGAGCCGTGTTGACGTACAACCATTGTTCAGCGTTACCTCATGGTATTGATTGCTCTTCGCGATATAGTACAATGGCAAGTGAGCAATGGCGGATCTAGAGACAACGTGAGACAGCGATTTTGCCTAGCGGAGACTAAGACGACGTACTCAACGCAGTTCGGCTTTGTGTACGGCGTTGCAATGTGTGATGCCTCAGCGAATCCATAGCATCCGAATCCTGGCCAAGCGCGTGAGGTCTCAAGACTTACTGTGGGTGAGTTTGATTCACCAAGTCAAAACTTGAAGCGTTGGCAACCTGCAGCTGAGCATCAGCCCAGAATGAGCGGGTGCCGATGATCGCATCCAGGATGGGGGTGCATGACTGCCTTCTTGTCGATATAGTTCCAGAAGGAGATATTTCAATTTGGAAGGCGGGCATGCTCGCTCACAGCGCACACCAGTGACGCATCTACCAGGCGCGGTACCCAGAAGAAGGCAGATACGCGCTTGATATAGCGCACCTGAGATTCGGCGATGTAAGCATGTACGTTCTTACAAATATGGTAATTGGGTAAGCAATTGAAACATACGGATGCCTGTACCTTCTCCAACAAGTGCCACGATGATCGCGAAAACCGCGTCAGACCTGAAGTCGTCCACTTCCACCCAGTGACTCGCTCGACCAGCGGATAGTTAAGACGTGAGATCCCGTCGTCATACGTGAAAGCAGCAGCAGAGACACGCTCAATATAACCACACTCGATCTGGTTCAAGGACAGAGGCCGTTTCCAGTAGAAGACAAAGGCCTAGGGGCGACATATTGAACTCTGCGCGCGCGTACTTGCCAAAGTCAAGTACATACGCACAAGCGCCTACAAGTACACTAGCGTTCCGTATGAAACTCAGACGGCGTTTCAAACGGTAGGTAAGTAAGTCCAGCCCTATGGTCAGTTTCTGACATGGGGTTTCAAACGTCAAAAACGTGCACACGTGATCGAAAATTTTGGGCACGTGATCTTTCGTCTCGTGCGCTCAGAGTGTTTAAAACATATGCAGAGCGTGTAAAAAACGGTTTATTACGTTTAAAACATAACTACAGAGAGCTTATAGAGTCAATTTGAACGTCCAGTCCACCGGTTCGTCCGACTTCTTGGCTGGCTCTGAGGCAGGTCCACCCTTTCGCGACGGCGCCGAGGTCCCAGCCGCCGGGTGCGCCTCGATCTCCTCCTCCGGGTCAACAGGATCGCTGGATAACATACCCAGCAACTCCGACCGGTCCAGATCAACGTAACACTCGACGTCGAACATCGCCGCGCTGCCGCAGTGATCCAGCTTGTCGTCGAGCCACGGGTGCATCATACCGTCATCAACGTCCCCATCGCCTGCCGGTAAGTTGGTATTCGCAGCCTTAAACTTGCCTTTTGCAGGTTTTTTTGAAGCCGAGGTATCGTCACGGAGTCGGCTGTCGATCTCAAAGAATATGACGGACGGCTTGGGGTCGGAATGTGGACGTGCCTTAAGGTAACCAAGGCAGTACATAGCTCAGTTATAAGTAGACAATACAACAATGATACTCACCTTCGCGCGCGCTCTGTAATACTGTCGGATTTGTGTTTGGGACACCATTGAATTGAGATTTTGCCGGTTCCTCGACACGCTGTTCAACCATGTGAAGGTGGAGGCTGTCCGTTCATCGGCCATCGAGTTCGGGACAACCGCGTACATCTTGATCGCAATACATCGGGAAAACCCCCTTTTGGAAATTCGTGAGAAGTTATGAATATTGCACAGAACAAAGATAACGTAGACACATTCTACGGAACATAGCTAACAATCAATACATTGCCCAGTATTGTTAGAATGAGCGAGGGATTACTGAGAATGCCATTGAGGGGCTGTACATGATATAGTAATATCTGTCTTGGTGTCGAACAAGCGATACGGGCCAAAAACATTGATAAAATTGTATCAATTCTACGAATCGGTGTACATTACATGAGTATCATAGTCGTTTGTACTTCGACAGCGCAGACTAATCTAGTTTCCTCCACCAAAGGCGCAGGGCCGCGGGATAAGGGACATCCTGCGTGGCTCTGCGAATGCGGCACGACTGCGTCTGTGCCCGCCGGTCGCTGGCCCCCCTCACCGCTCGCCCATCCCTACTGTCCAGCCTTCCTCCCCGCTCACTCACCCTCGCGCCCGCCTAGTCTTGCCGTGCACTGGCCCTGCCCGCTGCCGCAGGCTCATTCTCGCCCACTGCCCTTCACAAGTTGCCCTCGCCCGTTCTTTCCTCGTGTGCGCGCAGTTCATTGGTTGTGTCTCGTCGCCGTGCGTGTCGACGGGTGCGGGTACCGGTGAAGGGTCGGGCGGGCAAGGAGGTGGGGGATGGGTTTGCGAACGTGCGAGTACGCGGGTGCGGCGGGCGATCGTGCGTGCATGCGATCATGCATGCAGGTGGGCGACGAGCTACCACGCGCGCAAGGGGCGATCATGCGGGCAAGGGGTGATCATGTGGGGCGAGCAATCATGGTCGTGCGGGAGGGCAGGTGAATGGTCGTGCAACGAGCGATCATGGTGGTGGGTGGATGGGTACGTACGCTGGCGTGAGCAGGCTGGGCGAGCAGCTGGGACACACGGAGGTGGGCGGGGATACACGCGAACGCGCAGGATGAGGACGGTGTAATCGCAGGAAGTGTTACTCACCTGCGGCATCTGCTCACCGCCGGCAGCCCTCTCTCGACCTCGCCCCCAACCATACCTGCCGCCGTTCGCTTGCGCTCGACCTTGCGCGCGTGGCATCTGTTCGTCAGCCGTCGTTGCGTGCGGGGCATTTGCCCCGCCCGCTCGCGATCGCCGTGCGTGTCGCCTGTGCAGCAGTTCAATCGCTTGACCGGACGTCTGCTCCGCATCCTCGGATGCCTTTGAGAGGTGGTAGTGAGCGGGAGGGAGTGTGAGTGAGCGTGCTAACGTACCTTATGTGCGCAAGCTCTGCCGCGCGCATCCTCTCCTCTCTTGCCCCATCCATCGGAGAGTACCCGGCAACGCTCTTGTGGCGTCGCTGGCAGTACCTCCAGCCGGCCGGCCGGATGCCATTTGCGCTGCATTGCTCGCGTTTGAGACGCGAGCGCGCAGGGCTGTTGTAGCAGGTGGGCGGCGCAGTCTCGCGCCGGTTTCTTGCGCGTCGCGTCGCCAGCTGCTCGTTCTTCGCGTTGAGCGCGGGAACAGCGACGTTCCTCTGTCGCATCCGCGAAGGCTGGGAAGCAGCGAGGTCGCGCTGCCTCGCCGTCGACAGCACCGCGGATGCGACGCGCTGGCAGCGGTGGCGGTGGCGGGGAGATTGATGAATGCGGCGGGCGTCCAATTTGGGACGTGGCGCGGCCGCGGGATGCTGCTGGGACGGTGAAGGCGGTGCACGGATTGAGGACTGAGGTGGAGGGAGGATCGACGCGAGAGTCGCGCGCAGAGCAAGTCCTAAACGCCCACTTCGGGATCTTCCGATGCAGGCCGCATAAGGCAAGTCCGACAGCGCTTGCGTCCGTCCTGCCAGCGCGCAAGTGCTGACCCTCCCTTCACTCCCTCCTCCACGCCCTTGCTCTGTGCCGCTCGTCCGCCACTCGTCCGCGCCTCAAGATCATGAAAGGCGGCCATTACATGAAGAGACAGGCCTACCATGGGCCTGTCAGAGGTACAGGTACGCCGCGGCATGTTCGAGACGTCAACGCGCGTCCAACCCAACGAGTCAGCAGTACATAACAGCACCAGCGACGCTGCAAAAGCGTCGCCAGTGTGCTCACGAAGGACGCGGCGGATGTAGAGTAGAGAGGGCTAGCGCGGCTGAGATGCTGCATGAAATGTACGTGTATTCCCTCTCTTGGCCTTCCTCACTGCCTAACTCACCACCTGGGTGCGCGGGGCGTCTCCCTCCTCTACGCTTCTGCCAACGGTGGTGTGTCCGGCAACCAGGCATCCAGCAATTTGCTGCACGGAGTTCGTGCCTGTCTTCCCTACGAGCTGTCCCTAGTACGTGCGCCCCAGCCTGCTTCGTCCTTCTCTGACCTCTTCTAATGTGACCACCGTCGGCGCGACGACCGAGCAGCCCACAGAGATCGGAGCGAGCTTCTCCGGAGGCGGCTCCTCGAACCAGTGCTTCGTACAGACCGCCTACTAGTCCGCCGCCGTCGTCTCGTACCTCAGCGCGCCTGGGTCGAACTCGAGCAGGCTCTTGAACGCGACCGGCCGCGCGTACCCGGACGTATCGGCGTACGGCACGCGGTACGACATCAAGTCCAGCGCGGTGTTGTTCATCGTGAGCGGGACGAGCTGCTCTACGCCGATGTTCGCGGCAATCGTCGCGCGGCTGAATGACCAGCTGCTCGGCGCGGGCAAGAGCGTACTCGGGTTCTTGAACCTGTGGCTGTGTAGCACCGCGGCGGGTATGGGCGCTCTGAATGATGTCGTGGGCGGGAACAACCTCGCGTGCAGCGGGGGTACGACTAGGTTCTACGCCGCGCAGGGATGGGATCCTGTAAGTGTTGTACTGTGTCGTGTGCGTTGTGGGGTTCTGACGATGACGATAATGGCTCTCGCAGGTTACGGGGCTCGGCACGCCGAGCTTCACCCTACTCGCATCTGCGGCGGGCCTCTGAGCCATGGAACATAGTTTGAAACTTGACTTTGTCTCTTACCTTGTATTCAAGCTTCAAGTTCTGTCGTGCATGTTACGTGTTCTCTATGGGACTTCCAGCTTACATACATGTTCTTTGTCACGGACACTGGGACATAGAATTAATCAAGGCTTGCTCGTAGTACTTCGTTTGTCCATCACATGTACTCGCTCCATCTAGACAGTTCACAGTACTGCCTCACAATTCATCTAATGTTCCTGAAATATTCTGTCTGTGTGAGGCTTCCAACAACATGAACAATAATGAATCATACTTACTATATTCTTCAATCTGTGGCACATAACATCGAGGTAGGTACATGTAATGCACTCGCATTCTCAATATATTGTCTGAAATTCGTACAAAAGTTCGGGGGGGTAGCTAATTCCCTATAATATTGCGAACAGGTGAATAGTTGAAATAGTTCATTATTCCATACAATACTCCGCAATTTGACGTATTCTGAAAAGGGGCTTTTCCTGATGTAGCCTATTCAAGACATGAGCAACGATATGTTAGATTCCGGCTCGTGAAGGCATGATATCTGCCAGCTCACCGCGAGAACGTCACTGGCGTGAATTTTCTTCAGGGTCGTCCACCATTCGAGGACTGATTGTCCAGGCTCCCGCGCAAGGCTGTAAGTTCACCTGTACATGGTCGCGAACTGTATTGATTCACCGGACGGCGAACGCGCCGCCGACGCTGCGAGATCGACGATCTAGCTAATACCGACCACCCGCCTGCGGGCGGAGCCACTGACCGCCGGATGGTTCTGATTCTCTGAATCTTCGAAGTTCGTGCCGCCCTCAGACCACACGTGACTTTACTTTCTTACATTATTTACATGGCCCTCTGAGCCTCCCGTTTCTTACACGTTTCTTACACGTTAAAAACGTGTAAAAAAGTACTCTGTTTCTTACATCGCGTTTTACACGGAACGCTAAAGTACACGCGGGCCCGGGTCTGCTCCCACGTGGCTGTGTCTGCACGTGATGCTTTTCCACGGCTGCTCGCTGGCGTCGCCGAGGAGTCCGGTGCGTCGTCTCGAAAAGTTTGCCAGCTCGGCCTGCGTATTGCGTCCCATCGAGTTCGCGTTCAGACCCCCCAGACCTGTGGCGGTACACCGGTATGCGGTACGTGCGCATGCACTCACAAATTCGCAGTGTCTAACTCTGGATCATAGCTGACTACATGTTCATTTGTCGGCACGGATTGCTACGAGCGTATTTACCGAGACATGTTACGACACTCCATTTTGCTCGACGATCTCTTTCGCGTGCTCTGCCCTTGCCTCGAGCAAAACCATACGCGGGCGCCTTCTCACAAACAGCGCCGAGAGGGGAAGAGAGGGGAGTCCAGCGGGACGCAGAACCGGCTCGTGACGAAGGTACCCGTCCGCCGGGTGCGAGCGAAGAACCGCAGGATCGTCTCTCGCGAGTCAAACCAACACTACTCTCATCATGGTTCCCTGACGAGGCCCCCCTGCAGACGGAAGCTGCAGACGAAACGGCGAACCTCGGAAGGACGGAGTGGACCCTTGATAACCATGATCCCTCGGAGGCCTACCTCGCGCAGCGACGAATGGGCCGAAGCATCTTCCGGGACTTGGAGGGCGATCCGCGTAAAATATTCCGGGTGCTGGAGGTTGCCACAAAGAAACGGCAGTTGGAGGTCATCCGGCTTCTTGTGGTGGACATGGTGCAGGATGGACACTTCCTTGGCCCTAAGCTGCGCCTCCAGTTCACCGAGCGGCTACTCCTGCTTGCGGGCCAAGAATTGCTATCTAAGAAGCAGGCACTCTCGTTATTGGACAGCATCCAGTCGTTCACCCAGCTCATGACATTATCCGACACGACCAGGCTAAACGTCGCCGTCTCCATTCTAGCTATGCCTCGCTCTCTCACACTTGACCCCCCACTCTTAGACAAGCTCGCTCTCTTGCTTCTGGACTACGTCAACAGAGACCCGAAACTTGCCGCAGACTCCACTCCATCGAAAGCCCTATCCCTGCAGGTTACGTCCGTCATGTACCTCCTCGCGTACGAACTCGCAGCCGCCGGTCTGCAACGGCGCTCTCTAGACGTCGTAAACGCGCTCATCCACGACAAGAAGCTCGACTCGCACGCGATACAGGAGGTAGATCTCTCCTCGGGTGACTTCGTTCGTATCATACTCTTCGCCCTCGTCCGATCGTCCACCTCATGGGGATGGCGCCGACTCTCCACCGAGCTTATAGAGCGGACGCTCCCTACCATGGATCCCATCACACCCGACGTTGGCGACCTCGCTATGAGGGTGTTGCGCACACTACTCGTAGACACGACATACAAGACGGTGCAATCCGCCGCTACCATCATTGTTCAGCTCATGGAGCGTTGTCCAGAATGCAAGATTTCGGGGGCGGTGTTGCAGCAGTTCTACGCAGGCGCTCAGCGACACAACTGTCCGGAGCTTGCTGAGATGGTCTACAGCGTCTCGCAGTCGGGTCTAGTCCGGAACGACCACAAACACGTCCATCTTCCCCCGGACAAGGGCATGCTCCACTGGTTCCTCAGATACCTCACCGAGAAGCAGAAACACACGCACCTCGCGCGCGTACTCGCCTCTCAGCTGATCGACGAGGCCATCCCGATCGCGCTGCACTCCCGCGGGCCTATCATCGCAATTCTGGCTTCGCAGGGATTCGCGATGCAGGCGCGTGCGCTCTGGGAGCGCTACGAGGACAGCAAGGACGCCGACGTTGTGGTGGGCAACGCGGCAACGATGCTCCGGCTGGTCAGCCTCTTCGTGAGCCTGAGCAGGCGATCGGAGTCCCAGGCTCTGCTAAAGGCTGCTCCACGCTCGGCAGAGTCCGTGCCCGACGTTGTGGATGCTGCAGTTGCCAGCATGGTGCGCGAGGGGAGCACCGAGCGTGCCCTTCCTGGACGTTCTGGAACGTCATCTCCGGTGCCCGATCCAACGCACGCTGGCGAGTCTGACTCCGAGAACACTGAGCACGACTCGTCTAGTGCGTCGTTGCAGCCCAACGTGGTGGAAGAGGACGAATCCGGTATGCCTTGTACTCAAGTTACCGAATGTTCTCTTCCGGAAGGACTAGCGCACGCGCGCCCTGCTGATGGTGATCCGAAGGTCGTTAATGAAGGCGCGGGTGCAACACGAGTTCCGGACGGGGATCTCCCTGCTCAATCTGATCCGTCCCAACCTTTATCTGCGGAGACGACCGAGACCGAGGCAGACGACACACAGGCGAAACGGTCGGAGCTGAGCACGAACGAGGCCAAGCGGAAGGCGTCCGAATTCAGGGGTTTTGCCGAGCGCGTGTTCGACGCCTTCCTGTGGAGTCGTGGGTCGTTCAAGCGGGTGCACCACTGGGAGCTCAACGCGATGGCGCGTGCGAGCTTCATGCTGGGCCGGCTGGAGGACGGCCTGGACGTGTTCCAGCAACTCTTCAAGACGCGACAGGTGCCGGACATGTACGACATCAACGTTGCGCTCTCGATCTTCGCGGAGTACAACCCGAGCTCGGCGGCGCTCGTCATCGAGCGCATGCTCCGGATGGGCCTGCAGCCGGACGCGGTGTCCTTCGGGTCCGTCATCCATCATGCGGTCATGCATGGCGACCTCCCGCTCGCGACCGCGCTCATCCGGCGCGCACGCGAGGTCGGCGTGACGCTGTCGTACAAGACGGTGGGGACGCTCCTGCGCGCGGCGGTGACGCTCCCCGCCGAGGACGGAAGACTGTCGCCGCGCGCGCAGCTGCAGACGACGAGCGACCTCGTCGATTTGCTCCTGCAGGCGCGGAAGATGCCCTCGCCGAACATGGGCCGCGACTGCGTGAACGCTGCGCTCAGGGCGGACGACCCCGCGGAGGCGTTCCGGTTCTGGCAGCTGCTCGTGAAGGACAAGGTCGAGTGGGGCGACGGAACGCAGGTTAAACTACGCGAGGCGCTTGCGAGGCGCATCCGGGAGCACTATGCGGCGGGGCAGCTGAACCGCGCCGAGACGTCGTACATGCTGCGCGGACTCCGTGAGCTTTATGTCGTCGACCCGGGCGACACAGGCGACGCAAGTGCACCGAGGGGTAGCTGAGCTGGCGGGTCTGCACGCATGGCACCGGGCGCACGGCGTCGGAGGCTCAGGCGCGCTGGGCTGCCAGAGCTTGGGATCCCGAGCGGGAGACCCGTCTGGTGGCCCCCAATGGCAGGACGGGGCAGTCCCGATCACCGCAGCGCAGTGAGAGTGCGCAGGTCGGTCGGGCGTGCGAGGCTTCACACGGTGGTGCATCTTGGGATCTTCTGGGTGGAGGAGGGACGGGAGGCATCGGCGGCGGGGCGAGGGCGTAGGCTGTGTCGCGTGCGGGCAGGCACGGTGTGTGCTTCTGGGAGCGGTGGTTGCGAAGGCTTCTGCGGCGGGTGGGCGGGGCTGGTGGGAAACTATGTGTATGTCCGTCTAATGCGATATAGAGTGCAGATTCGCGCATTGGGTTGGCGATGCGAAGGGCAGCGGTGGTGTGCGTCTGGATATTGAGGGAGAACAGATGAAGGCCGGGGGCCGGGAGCCGCAGGCCGGGCTCGTGACGCGGCGGGGGCGGGCGTCTTCGTTGAGTGCTGCTGGGGCTGGCTGAGGCTGCGGTCGCACGGCGTGTTGCTCGTGCATCGAAGGCAGCGCTGTTCTCGCCGCACCCGTTCCCGCGGGCCCTTCCAATTGAGGCCCTTCTCAGATTAGGCTGATCGTGCTCTCGACGTCTGCACAGAGCGCCAGGCCACACGCGTCCAAACAGAGCCGGTCGCTCAAAATCACGCCCTCCGCGCCCCCTCGCCCACTGCCCCAGGCCCCCGCTACCCCCACGCCGCACGCCCCCGCATGGCGTCGCGTACGAAGAAGGAGCTCTCCACGTCCCCGCCCCCGCGCGAAGCCGCGTCCACCGAAGACACCACCAAAGTCAAGAGAAAGTAAGTGTCCCCGACATTTCCCCGCACGCCTTCATCCCTGCCCCCCGCGTCCTCCCCGCACCCGCTCCTCTCCTCCCGCCACCACCTCCTGCTCCCGCCAGCACCCACACCATGTCCTGTCCGTTCCCTTTGCTGCCCGTGCACAGCGCTGACGCCCCTTTTCTCCCCCAGGCGCCAGTCCCAGAGTGCGTACCCTCTCCCCCCTCTCGCCCCGCTCTGACCCCCGCCCAGGCTGTGACGCGTGTCGCGCACGCAAGGTCCGATGCGCACGAGAGAATCCCGACGACCCCAAGACCTCCTGCAAGCACTGCATCGCCCTCAACATCCCCTGCACCTATGACTACCAGCCCAAAAAGCGCGGGCCTCCCAACCTGTGAGTCCCCTCCCGCTCTGCCCCCAGGGGCCCCCGCTGATCCCCGCCAGCTACCTGCGGAGGCTGCAGGAGGCCGCCGCAGCACAGGCCGTCGCAGCCCAGCAGCAGGCAGAGGCAAGTGGCTCCGACATGACTCAGTCTCCCGCGTCCACCTCCCATGCCGCAACTAGTCCCGCACAGGGCCTCTCGCCGCCCGCCCCCGGCGCCATCTCCTTCCTCGACCAGTCCCTAGCCGGCGTACCGACCATGCCGTCGGCCGCCCTGACCCCTTCGCGCTATCCGATCTCTGCAGACGGCTTCCACTCTCACTTCAATCCGATGCCCTCCGTCGCTACCGCCTACACTGCCGCCCGCGACGACTTTGTGGCTCCGCAGGATCAGTTCAGCACCTATCCCCTCCACAACTGGTCCTTCCGCCAGCACCAAACCCTTCAGATACCTCCGCCCGCGACGATACCCCCACTCTCCTACTACTACCGTGCCCACAGACTCGAGGATGTCGCCCCGAGGGACACCATTCTCCTCATCCTCGCTCTCTTCTTTGACTTTGTCTATCCGCTGACGCCCTGCATCCACAAGCAGTCCTTCATGGCTGATATTCACTCCCATCGCGAGGAGCGAGATCCGCTCTTTTTCGCGCTCGTGATGTCGACGGTGGCCTCGACGCTCGTGCAGGTACCCAGGTCCTACCTGCCCTTGGAGCGGTATGCCGTGCGCAAGCTCGCGCAGACCTGCCACGAAGCCTCGCGACACATCTCCGTCGCGTCGTATGATCCGCCGACGTCCATGCACGTAGTCATCCGCTACTTGTGAGTGTTTCGACTCATGCTCCGCGAACCGTTTGCCTTACACACCCGCGTCCGTGACGTGTCTTCTCTCCCCAGTGACACGGTCTACCACTTCTGTGAGGGCCACGATGCAACACAACACGCTGCCTTCGGTGAGGCCGCGCACATCGCGATTACGCTTCGCATGCACGAGGAGTCCTCCTACGAGGGCCTAGACCTCATTGAGTGCGAAGTTCGTCGACGGACCTTTTGGCTGCTTTTTGGGGGTACGTGTCCGGGGGTATTGTGCATCTTCGCCTGCGCTCACACGACTCTCAATTGGGCACTCGTTCGCTGACATACAGCGGACAAGTCAATGTCGATACTGCTGGGCCGTCCCATCTCTCTTCGCGACGAGGACACCACGTGTAACTTCCCTCGTGAGTTGGATGACGAGTAGTGAGTGTGTTCTGTCTTCGTGCTTCCCACCTCCGCCCTTCCCTGTACTATTTCTATCCTCATCCCGGTGCATGCCGAGCTTAACGTTACCCTCCTCTATCTGCAACGCGGAATGACGCTGACTTCGCCCGGTCCCGTCCGTTCCCAGCATCACGCACAGCGCGTACCTCCCGCAGCCGCACGGCAAGACCGCGATCGTGTCGGGCCTGAACTACATCTCGCGCATCTTCGCGCTGCTCGGCGAGATCCTCGTGCGCATCCGCGTCGACAAGCGCTCCCCGCCGCAGGGCCAGTTTCTAACCGCGCGCCTCGAGGAGGTCGAGGCGCTGCACCTGCGCATCATGAGCGCGCTCGCGCATGCGCCCGAGGCTCTCCGCCTCAAACACGTCCTCAGCCCGAACTACATTCCCCCGGAACTCGGCGGGCCGAACTTCCGCCAGACGACGCTTGGGGAGGTCAAGGACTTTTTCGATAACCCGAACGCGAGTCGCGCGAATGCACTCAACCCGTTCCTGGTCATGCAGGCGAACGTCTACGTCACACAGGTAAGGTTCCGGGCCGCTGTACCAACCTAAAATTAAGGGAGCTAATTGCGTGCTCCGTCGTGCGCTAGCAACTCGTCCGGTTTGTCATTGAGCAGTACCGGGACGAGCTCATTACGGCGCTCCAGGCGAGCATCGACGAACAGCGCGTTGCCGAGGAGCGCGAGGCGGTTGCCAGCGAACTCCTCAACATATTGCACAGGTTCGTACGCGGTCGTGCGCCCTCTGTTCCGGGCCTGGTTACCGTCCGCCACTCTGCATTGAACGGCTCGCTTACGGCGACGGGATCCCACAGCATTCCGATTCAGAGCATCGCGACGAACGGCCCCTCATTGGTGAGTGGAATCCGCTGCAGCTGATAGGCCGGCCTCGTGCGGCCAATCGCTGTGGTCTGTCGCTGCCCCGGTTCTGACTTGGATTGGATAGGTGCATAAAGTGCGCTTCGTCGCGTCGACGCTGCTGGACGCGGTGCGAAAGGCGGAGACGGCGCCAGCGTCCGCTGCCCGTGCTCACGCGTATCTCTGTACGTACATCGCTCCTCCTTCTCCCCTCCAACCCTGCGCGTTCCGATCGTCTGTTCGGACACGCTGCGCCATCTGGCTCGCGCCGCTGATCAGAGTGCACGGCTGATCGCGCGTTTTACGTACCAGGGGACTTCCTGTCAATCCTGTCAGAGATCGAGCGGAACTATCTGTGAGTGCGACCGCGCCTTCTTGCCCCTGCTTCTCTCGCGTTGGGGACAATATCTAAAGGCGCGCTAAGGCTCTTTGATGATCACAGGCTGGACGACGAGCCCCGCGATCCAGGCGCGAGTGGAGACGGGATGCCCCTCATGGGCAACTGAGGCTGTGCCGCGCCGCTCTCGCACTGCAGTCGTCATGTTCTAACTGTTCTATCCCTACGAACTCGATGGCCCACGGCGCTCATCACTATCGCTACGCTTCTCTCCTCACTTTGTGTGCTGTCTACATATGTGCCTCCGTTCCCTTCGCACATCGCTCCCTGGCTCTCTGGTTGCCTAAATCTCTCCAGCCCGTTGTGATTGCCTCTCGGCCAGCGTTACTACCCACTCCCGTCCGTACCGTGTATGACTGTATAATTCTGCTCTCCCTAACGCGCCGGGTTCGTACCGTATGATGTATCGTATTCTGAGTCCACATTGCTATCGAATCGTTTTTGGTTTACGTTCCTTCCCTCGCTCCAAGACTCTCCCGCCGCACACGGTCCCACTCCACGGAGGGCCGTGAGCCAAAGCAGCATAGCCTGCTTCGGACTGGGCCAAAATCGAATGCGCACGGACACGATTTTAAGTTGATTTTGAATTTGAGCCTATGATGAGTGGGAACGCCGGTGTGGCCAGGACGACGGTCGACACAGGGGCACGGCGACAGCCGAGATCGGATCTGGGATGGGCACGGGTAGACGCGCGCCGCCGGAACGGGCATTCGATGATCGAGAGGCGCCTGTGGTAGAGGCGCTCGCCACCGTCTGTACGAAACGCGCACCTCGTTGCCTCCCGCTGCCACAGCCGCCGCCGCGAGGCCTCCTATCACGCGTCCCCTCCAGCCCACCGTCTATTGCGACCGCCGCACAGGCCCCAGCTCACCCCAGCACCTCTCGCGATGGCCGCAGCAGAACCTACAGGCAAGAACGTGCCTCTCCAAATTACAGAAGGTGCGAACCACTCCTCGCCCCGCGAGAGGGCCGTCCGGAGGGCCGCGCTGGGCTGCACGCGCGCACGGGGGCTCGCTGACCGCGGTTCGTCCTGCAGATGAAGCAGCGGTGTACGACAGGCAGATCCGCCTGTGGGGCCTCGAAGCACAGCAGCGGTGAGCTTACTGCACTCTTCCCCGCCCGGACGCCCGCGCGAACGCTTCCTGCGTCCGCGCGCATGCCCGGGCCTGCACGCATGGGCCACACTGACGTCGGCGCGGGCAGGATGCGCAATGCGACGATTCTCGTGGTCCGCCTGCGCGGCGTCGCGACGGAGGCTATCAAAAACATTGTCCTCGCCGGCATAGGCAAGCTGATCATCGCGGACGGGGACAACGTGTCCGAGGAGGACCTTGGCGCCGGATTCTTCTTCCGCGATGAGGATGTTGGCAAAAACGTAAGTTTGACGCGCCTTATCACGTTGATGCATCCCCTACGCGCAGAACATGACCATGGATGCGCCTCAATGAAGCCAAGGCGCGCTAGCGTTGCCTCTGCCATGACTCGCATTCATCTCGCGCGGCTCTAGGCCGATGATGCGCCCTTGGCCCTTGCGCGCTCTGGAGAGCGTAAAGTTGATTGTTCGATCAGAGCCTCGGCAGACGGTCGAGGGCTGGTCATTTGTGGCCAAGTGGCCGGCTCGCACACGATGACTAGCACACGAAGCAGACGAGGCGCGGACTCGCGTGCCTCCTTCCTGAACATGTCGTACCTTTGGTGGCTAGACTGTCGAACGCCCCCATTCGAATGGGCCTCCGATGGGCTCCAGGTTTTTCACAACATTCGAAAGGCTAGATGTGTGTTCTTCAGACTTGACTTGCGGTTGTCATTCAGCGGTTATTCTCCGAAAACCGCCTCCTGACCCATGGAACGAAGGACATATCGCTCGGACGAGAAATGCCCCTGCAGGCTTTTGATGCGACGCTCTCTCGCGGCCTCGCGGCCAATAAGCTCACTGTCTTGGCTGGTATCAAGTTGCCAACAGAGGTTACCTTCAGACCCCAACACGCTCGATTTTGGGGGTGATGCCACTTCGTGGTCGACCTTCGAACACATCGCAGTACCAAGTGTTCCATGGTCAAACCTCCGATCCGAACGATCGTATCTCAGTCGGTGCGCCCGGTCGCGCGGATGGAGCTCGGGCGTCGCCGAGGGCCGGTAGTCTTTGTCTGCTAATCGGATGAACACCGGGCGTGGAAAACGGACTCTGGTTCTGCAGGTCATGCACGGTGCTGACTGTCCAGAGCGGGCGCACCAGAGCCTCGCACCGCACGAGACATGCATGGTGCAGGAAACCGCGGCTTCTCTTCCTCTGCATAAGCAGAAGGGCGCCGGCGGCCTTGCGGCGACAAATCCGCGCAGCGCCGTTCGTCGCAGCAAGTCAAATTCGCCGCGCGCACCCAGAGCTCGAGGCCGGAGAGCGGGAGGGCTCCTGGCGCACCCGTCGGGTGTCCGCTGTCCCCTGCGTCCGCGGACACATTGTGATGCGGATCACGAAGGGTGGGGTATCTGGCAGGCCTTCTCCATCTTGTACACTGCCAGATCTCCACGTCGCGGAAGATACCGCTTTTCCCGGAGCTGCTCTGTGGGCAGTAACGTTGACTTGCCGGCGGCCGACGAAACGAAACGATCGCGCGGCAGCGTGGGGGTGCTGTCAGTCCGCCCGCCGCCCGTCGTCCGGGCTACGGACGGACGTGCACGCTTAATCTTGTTGTCCGTCTTCTAGGTTGAGGCGTTGTTGGAGCATTACGTTACCGCCAGTCTTGTCCCTGTTGTTCGCTGCGAGTGTAACCCATCGCTGATTCGCCTGACCAGAAAGCTGAGGCAGCAAAGTCACGAGTGGAAAGCCTCAACCCACTCGTGACGATCGAGGCCCTCCCCAGAAATGTCACCGACGAAGACGCGTTGCAATCTTTGCTGAAAGATGTCGACTTGATTTGTGTCACTGATTTGGATCGCGAAACATTGGTAGGCCCGCCTCTCCTTCGCTCGGGATTCATTGATCGATCTTTTTCAGATCCGCGTGAACAATGCATGTCGACAAGCAGGGAAGCCCTTCTACGCAGGGGGGACGTACGGACTGCTAGGATACATCTTCTGCGACCTATTGACACATGACTACATCGCACCGTAAGTCTATCGTTCACATCGTTGCGCTCGGACCGTCACATCGGCTCGTCATCAGTGATCGAGCCAACCCTAAAGATTCGAGCAAAAACATCAAGAATACCACCGTGTATTGCCCCCTCCAGACTGCTCTGGAACACCACTGGTCGAAGTTGACCAGGCGACAAACAAAAGAACTCAATCCTGGTGCCGTTTTCGCCATTCTCGGTACGCTCTCGTCGTCGGCGGAGTGTAGGCGTAGCTGATCCGTCCTTTTCTCCTATGTTCTTATTACATCTCCAAGGGCTATGGGAGTACCAGACTCGTCATGGCACCCTCCCCAATGACGCCGGCGCAGTGCCTGCCCTCGAGCAGGCGGCAAACTCCGTCCTCGCAAACGCTGACGTCAATAGGCAAGCATTGCCCAGCGTTCCGCGTGAGTCTATCGAGTGAGTCGAGACTGCGTCAGTACAATTTGATTTTTCGAGGCTGACCCGGGCTACTAGGGCCGTGGCGACGAATGCCTCGCACGAGCTTTCCCCTGTGTGCGCGGTCGTCGGCGGAATGCTCGCACAGGACATCCTCAAGGCACTCGCCGCGCGCGAGTCTCCGATAGTCAACTTCTTCGTGTTCGACGGATCCACAGGTGGGGGGACGGTCTGTCGGATGAGTGTCTCCTGACGTAGCACGGGTGGCCCAACTCGGCCCTCGCAACGGGTCAATGTTTTCGATGGCGTGCCGCGGCGGCTGCCTCCGAGTCGTGGGCGGGCGATCTTCGACGAGAGCTCTCTCCGCTGGTACGCGTGCGAAGGTACAGGCCGAAGGGTGAGAACGTGTTGCGGTGCGCCTGTACGTACTGATGGTCTAGGCTACTCTACTTGGGCGTCCCTTTTTTTCTTGAGACGTGACTCCGCTGTGCAACGGTTCTTGGAGCCTCGGGTGCGATTGTGCGTTTTTCAGCTAACGAGGAAAGACAGAAGACCGGGGGATGCTATTGGCCAAGCGTGCCAAGTTGTGCGTGTACAAAATGGTAAGGGACATTGTCGACGGCATTGTGTGCGCTCGTCATCTACAAACACCGAGCGGAGTGTAGAGGTGATTTTCAGGCCGTGTTCGATTGGATTCTCAGTGCGTTACAGAATTTGTCAGATGCAATCAATACTGTGGCAAATAGGTGAGGATCTCTACATTTGGTACACGACCAGAAACTAACGGCAACGATATAGTAAGAGACGATCGACCTGGGATACTTCTAGTTGTCCTATGACACTGTCCCTCCTTTTTTTTCCAGCCACGCGGAGAGGCATCCAGCATGTAGCACATTTTCTATCCAAGTTGCGCTGCTCCTGCCTCCCGCGGACAACGACACCGGCACAACGTCCGCGGTTTCTTTGTTATTGCGACAACATTGCGACGAGCGCAGTTTTCATATTGCGGATGCCACGAGTCGTCAGCGGAGTTGCATGAAATGAATGCACACAGTGCCTACGAGCGATCGGGGATACCGACGTAATCCGGTAGGAAACATTGCCTCTAATGGTACACAAATCACATCGAAACTTGGATTCGCTGAGACTTAAGCGAATCCATCTTCTCACGGATCTAACCTCAACCTCCAAGATCCATACGAGGCGATGGTACCGGTCTCCCGTTTTAAGTAGCCGGCGCATGTGGAAGTCATACCCGATGGGGGCATCTCTGCTACCACTAATTCGCGCTGGCGTGACGGTACAGTTCATACACCGTTGTTGAAGAGCTCGAGATGGCTGAAAACGGTGCGCCTTCCGAAGTATTAATATCACTGGGATGACGGCTGACCTGCATTTTCGTCAGGCACAGTGCATGCGCAACCCTCTCGGGGCCGCGCACTCGGGTACTCCAGTACTCCTATGGCCAAGCATTCGCTGCACATGGTGTCAAAGCGATTCAGACCAAATTAAAATTCCCCGCTTCCTAGATAATCGACCATCTAGCGCACATGGATCCAAGGCAGTGGACTAGTACGTATGCGACCGGACGGCACAGACAGGACAGAATCTTGGTAATCTCAGTACTGGGTACGGAATATTCACTGACTGGAGTTACAATATACAGTCTGCTCATAGTGGCCTTGTCATCACATAGTCCTACCTGCGCCATTGTCTTTCAACGCTGGCAGGAGGTCGAGGGAAGAAACGACCTCCGTTCAATTGTTCGACGGCATTCCGGAATACGGTACGTCGACATACGACCGTGTATCAACCGCAATTGATGCCGGAGTGTTGCCTCCCCACTCTTGCCTGAAGCTGCAAGTCGAGCGTCGCTCTTATCCGCTTGTCGAATTCTGCATCAGCGCCGCCTGTTGTTCTGAAATACGTTCAGCCTGGCGTAGCGCATCTGCGACGTGCGTCGACAAACCTCGCTAGTATCTCCACACTATTCGGGGCACGCCGGGTCGCTATGTCGACTGACATCACCATCCAGAGGCGCCCTTGTTAGAGCGCGTTGGCGACTAATGAACGTCGTCGAGTTCACAACAACCGGTCTCGTATGGTGGACTCACCGCCGAACGTCCCACAGGCAAATAGTCCGCAACTTGGGCAACGCTCAAGTACGCCCTGGTACTAATGGGGTCCTTGTTCGATCTTCTCAGTCGACTAGGCGGTCTCTCTGGACATACGTCGTTCGACTCAGGGTGACTACGCGGCTAGTGATTCGAACGTTGGAGCCCACTGGCAAATTCCTCGACTTTGAGGTGTCGGCAGGCGTACCTTCTGGCGAATACCTTCCAGGCAGCAGCAGCGTCAATGCTACGTGGTATACATGTCGGGCTTCATGCGGGATATCGGGAACAGTGCGTTTAGAAGTTTGTGACCTATGTGACACCCTCTGAATTATCTTTGCGATGATCATACCAAACTCACGGATCGACCTTTTTGCACTGTTTTTGGCATGGCAAGTGCGCCTACCTCCCGGTAAGTGCTCTCTACATAGGACCCACTGCTATCTCTGCCCCGGCGTGGAGGAGGTTCTGCTTCTCCGCGACAAAGTTCGCGAACGGGCGGCCCGAATGTTTAAGAGGCTGTAGGTATTCTTGTTCGACTGCTCCTGTACAATGTGGGCAATCAGTATGCGAGCGTCGGGCGAGTTCTGCGTTCTCCACATCGAAGGCGCGAGGCTGCAGGCAGGTATGGCGCCAATAGCTCTTGTTATTCCGGACAAATGCCGGCCAATGGAGTTGCTGCGGACGCGGCAACGCGCTCTGTGAAGCTCGAGAACTTCATCACCAACACGGAATGCTCAGTCATCCTTCTCCTCGTTCTTCGGCAGCTCCCGCTTCAGAGCGTTCGGCACGGTGGCTTTGCAACTCTGGGTTGTAGAACCGGCGTACTGCCTCGGGGTTCCGTTGTGCGTATGCGGGTAGCGCATACTCAGATAGCGATTGTATGTGAGTAGATGCTCTGCGAACTGAGGAGCACCAGCGGGCTATGAGAGCTGGTCAGCATTGCGCCGTCCCGTGCACGGTCAATAAACTTACAGTGGAGAGGTGTCCCTCAGCGAGGACAAGTCTATCGGCTCACCGTGACGCTACGTCTCACGGATCTCGGGATCCTGTCATGAAGCGTTTGATGGACCAGAGGAAGGGATATCCAGAGATCGTCGGTCGAGTGCCACAAATAAAGAGAGAACGAGGCAGACGGATACCTGAGGTTCATCAATGTGGTACCGCTGCTGCTGATGTTCAAAGACATCTAAGGGATTGATGAAGCGACAGCGCGTGGACTGATGAAGTCAGAACGGTGTCATGTTTTAAACAATCGTACGTCACAAGCGATAACCGTATTATTGCCGCTCTATCATGAGGACTGAGCGATCTATGAAACTGTGTCGTCGTCCGCCGGCCCTTGATCCCCCCCGTCGGCCTAGTTTCGCCAGCAGTCTGTAGAAGTCTGCGACAAGGTATAGACTACCGGCGACCACGATCAAGCCACCTTTCTCAGCCTGTCTGCTCGCCGCCCATTCCAACGCCGAACGAAGTTGCATAATCGGATCCTGAGATCCTTCGTCGTCGACACCGCTCCAGATAATTGCATGGGGGGCTAGCTTGTCAACGGCAGCAAGCAAAGCCTCACGGGGCTCATCGCGAACCCAAGGCATCCCTTCGGGAGGAGAGAATGGAAGGGCCGCCACTGCGATATCGGCGGAGAGCGACAAGAGTGGTTCGAGCGTCTGCTCTGGTGTCTTTGGCGGGGAAGATGAGAGGCCCAGAAGATATGTGAGTGTGAGCGGTCGAATTCCGTGAGAGAGGGACTCGATGTATGCCGACAGGGTACGCGCTGAGGCGACATTGTGTGCGCCGTCTACCAGCACAAGTGGTGCTACTCCTGGCAGACTATGCCAGGACAGCCTACCCGGCCACTGAGTGTCTCTGACCCCCTGCGCTATGTTTTCCGGTGTAAGCCTGTCGATCCAGGGTAGATCGACGGACTTGCGTATTCGGATGGCGGAGATGATGCCTAGCGCAACTCCGAGGTTCGCGAGCTGGTGCCCACCCTGCAGGGGTAGCAACGCGCGGATCGGATCCTCGAAGCAAGGGAGCTTGACCTCGACTGGGGTAGGAGGAGGGGGGACTTGGTCGACCGATGGGCGCGGACCGTCCAGGCTCTCATCCCACTCCCGCTTGTCGACGTTCGGCGCCATGAGTAACTCTGCTCCAGCTGGTCCTATGACGTCCCGCACGGCGAGTTCAACTTCGCAGTGACTCTGTCGTCCGAGGATGAACGGGCGCCCGGGCCTGGCGATGGCCGCCTTTTCGCGCGCTATGGCGGTGACTGTACCACCCAGAAATGCCTGGTGGTCGAGATCGACGGCCGTCATCGCAGATGCGAGTACTGTGTTGTCTGGGATTACATTTGTAGCATCGAGCCGCCCGCCCATCCCGACCTCAAGGACGACCACCTCGGCTCCAACAGTCTCGAAGATGTTCAAGGCGGTGCAGGTAAGCAACTCGAAGTTACTCGCGCCGATTCCGCGATCCGTGTTCGCCTGCACGACACGAGCGTGAGCTGAGGCGTATAGATCCATGGGTACTGGCACATCGTTCAGTGTGATCGAGTCATTGACAGAGATAAGGTGCGGGCTATTGAACCGCCCCACTTTGAACTGCGCGGTCGGCGCGGCCGTTCGGAATATAGAGGAAAGGAAAGCAGATACGCTCCCCTTCCCGTTGGTGCCGGTTATGTGACAGGTAGGTCGAGTATAGGTAGGTAGGTGCGCCTGTAGCTTGCGGATCCGCTCGAGGGACAGATCAATGGACATGTTCCGGATGCAATGCGTTGAGGACTTCGGTCCGCGGGACAAAGAGTGGACAATTTTAGCACGCGATGCCGTAGTCGGGCATATCCACATGTAAGCTCGCGGAACAAGTGCTAAGAGCAAGTTGGTCGTCACTATCAGCCGTCTGACTTAGAAAGCAGAACTATGGAGCTCGATCCTACTTTTGAGGCCGGGAACAGTGCAGCTTCGGCTCAGGCAGCAGAGGAATTACTAATCGGCGCCTTTCGCACGAAAACGAAACCGCTTCAAAGTCCTCGACGTGCTCGTAGCCGGCGTTGACTGCCAACGGTGGAAAAAGGAGTTCTTGGATCGTAATTCGGAACGACAAACTTGTTGAAAGATGGGAGGTAAAGCCGCAGGACGTGGACGTCGAGTCCACCGTGACCTCGATACCGGGAGCCAGCGGCTCTGAGTGGCAACTACAGAACTGCTTTCGGTTCGGCGTTCTCCGGTTACATAAAGATCTACGACACCGGTGCTCCTCACTACTAAAGTATGATAGTAAGCTATCTGCCAGTGATCGAGGAGCTTTCGACACCCGGATTGTCTTGCGATTGCAATAGCTGTCAATATATCATATAGAAGTGGGATTGAACAACTATAAAATCGCTCATGGCCCACGCTACTTCGTCATACAAGTAATGAAAGAGCGATATGACTGGGATTGCACCCGGCAGAACGAAAATAGCATGAGCGCAAGCTATCGGTACTACTGTCAGATACGTACTGATACCTTCAGCCAAAGCTGTCTACCAAAATGAAGACGCACTGGTATGAGCAGCATGGACGCCACTGTCGTAACAAGGGTACACCACACAATGTCGGAGGTACCATTACGCCTCGCGCGAGTCCTCCGAGACCCCGTACTATGGCGCGGCGGTGGACGTCGGAACTGAGGAGATGGGTGGGATAACGACCATGAGGCTACGGCGGATCCTAGCTTCTCCATGCCTGTGAGGTGGAAGAGTGCTTAGTCGCATCATGTATCGTGACCGTACTAACCAGCGATCTTCGCACACGCTGGTACACCAAGCGGCCAATAAGCTGCATATGGGGTTTCATTAATACCTCACACATCATGAGATCCATGTGTGGCACTTACGTCCGCTCAACAGACCCCAGAAGAACGCGAAGACAATCATAACCCCGATGCTCTTCGCGAAGAACCAAATAACAATGCATGACAGAGCCGTCAGGAGATGCATTGCAATCAGAACTTTGATCGGTTCCGGCCCTGTCAGCCAGGAACCAGCCATGATGTGTCCCACAGCATTCATGGCGGTTGCGACTGACAGAACTCCTGAGCCTATAATCCGATCGCAAGGCAGTAGCCTGAGACGAGCCATCAGCCAGCATAATCATCAATGATGCTAGATCGCTCACTGGGTATGTAGAACAGGGGTTACAGACCAGAAGAATTGCACAGAGCACAAAGCAAGATACAATCCGTATCCCTGGATGCGAAATAAGGATAGGTCGAGAATGCGGTATTCTACGTGCTTCCGAGCAGCGTGACGTTGCCTCACGAGCGCTACGGCCACCAGGCCCACAACTAGGCTCAGGAACTTGAAACTCAAGCGACGGAGATTCCATCGAATAGACGTGCGGTCAATTAGAGCTTGGCATATTAGGGAGAGCACTCCGCTCACGCCAGTGTCTGACTACAGACGTGCATGAGCGCTCGGCAAGGATACCAATACTAGTAGGACCATGTGTGACATACGCTTGCGATGCCCGAAACGAGACTGAGTCTCTTTTTGAACCATTGAGACGGCAGTGCTATGGCTGGTGTCCAGGACAATGATACTCCAAGGCTGTAGGAAGGGGCATCAAATCTCATGCGTATTATTCGGAGGAGAATACCTAACGTGCTTACCCAAACAGAATGCCCTGGAGAGAGGAAGAGCTACCATTAGAGATGACATATAGACGCTAGCTCGAAGGCAAGCGCGAACATCATGAGTACGCCCACGAAGATGGGCGCACGAATGCCAAAGTTTCGTAGTTGTTGGCAAATGGCCTCAACGACAAGCCAAAGTCCATTACGCAGCCACCGACGAACCCCGGCTTGGACTGTTGTAGCGTAATCGCGAGCTTGCATTCGAGCTATACGCGTCCTGGAAGACGCTACAGATGGTCGCAGTTCCAAAGCCGATGAAGCTGATTAATAGTTGCAACGACGAGCATCCGCCGCCGTCCGGGGGCTCGTCTAACTGGACCATTGATGTTGCCTGTATTGCATTTGGACTAGCGAGACTGAATAGGGCAGCCTTTCCTTGGTCGCAAGCTTGCGTCGCTTGTGACATCATGCTTTGTAGACGAGGAGAAAACGTCGCGTAGAATGTTGAGTCAGATTGCCCATTGGCTCACTTCTTTTCTACTCGATTACAGCACGTCACGCATGTTCGCAAAGCAAGAGCCGATGCCGGGTCGGACGGTCTGTGTTTAGCTCTATACAGCAATTCCGAATGTAAGTGATTGCTTCAGAGACAAGAGACACGCACTAGCACGAGATCGAATTACGGTGCACTTATCATGCCCTTCAAACCTCACCATCGCGCAGTTTGACGAACGATACTGACAGTTGTCTTCGACGTACGTGGATTCTTGAAGGAAGGACGTTTGCGGCGTGGACGTCATGCACAATGTCAGTTGACTGTTGAAAGCAGTCCATGAGCGCTGAGGTGGGTCGCTGCGACACCCAGTGGCGGGCTACGGGCCGGTGGTTTTGGACAGAAGCCAAACACTGCAGCATGCATGTATCCTTCAATGACTACGTGTATATTCAGCGTGGTCTAAAGCGGTGGAAAGAACACGCTCATCTGTCATGGGTGTCAGGCCTCATGTACATCGTACTAGAATTAGACGGACGACATGCTGACGTCTCATGATACGCATAGATCATAGAGTATTACCATATCGTGTGACCTGAAGCAGAGCTGTCAACGGAGCGCACACGAACGACGACGGTAGCCAAGTAACGCGGCCAATGAATACGTTAATGCATCTCAACACTGAGACAGTACTATGAACAAGGATTATTGACCTGTGGAAAGGTCGGATGATCAGGGTAATCAGTGCTACTACTATACAACGAGATTAGTCGATGACCTGGAGTGAACGTGCGTAGTGTCCTGGTGTGCGAAGTGTCCCTGTCAGAGTCCTCTTGTCAGTTGTAAATAGGTAGGGGCATGAGTCTGTGTCGAATGAGTAATCTGTATCATTCGGACTGGTAGCTGGAGTACGCACCTGTCAGCATTGAACAAGAAATTATTTGCGGCATCTTCTCCTTCCAAGAATCGGGTGGGGTAAATGACTGAAAGGGATATCATATCAGCGATAACATTTCCTGCGTACCTGGTGGACATTACCTAAGTGACCACGTAGCTCCTGCAGTAGGTGCTCCATTTCTTCTCGCTCGGATTCGTCGAAAGGCTCCGCCGTACGAGAAGTCTTGCGTCCTCGTGTCTTGTCTTCGGGCGCGGTAGCAGGTGGAGTTGTCGAGTTGGACGACGTCTGGGCATCCCCGTTGGCATGCTCTTTGCTAGGTGTGTCGTGGTGACCGGCGCTGTCGAGATGTGCGTAGTCTACGGAATGGACAGTAGTCTCGGAGAGGGGTGTCTGGCCTGGTGCATCTTGATCCCTTGATTCTGACGGAATACGGCCGAGCGGTTCACGGGAACTTGATTCCCTCACCTATCAAAGCTCCGTCAGCCATCGCGATAGTTATTCGTTGATACAACCCACAGGTTGGTTGAGCCGGTCGTGATGTGCAATGAACTCTCTATACTGCTTCCATGTTGTGACGAGATCATCGGGAACGGCATGGAACACTTTCCTATAGATTTCCGTCTTGGTGGTACGTCAGTATCTATGTCATTACATCTGTGGATGGTCTAATAGGACATGCTTACATTATGCACGGCACATGCCAACCAGACGTTCTTCCAGAACTCATCACAGACCGGATCCTCAAAGCCATCTGGATCTACTCGTGGCGTAGGAGTAGGAAGCGTCCAAGGTTTCTGACCTAGCTTCGCTGCTACCTGTTTCCTGAGAAGTGAACGGATGCCTGGTAACACCTCCTCCTCTCCAACAGCGTCGTCGCTTGCGTCCTTGGCACGAGGAGGTTCCCTGTCCATCTGAGGATTGGGCGCGGCGTTGGCGGGTGCACCGAGAAGTTCTCCATCTGACATTCGTACTTCCTCGGGTTGCCCTGCACCACCAGACACTCCCTCCTGCTTCAATTCGGCCTCGATAGGGTGGCCGATAGCCTGAGACTCCGGTGGGCGATTTTCGGCGACGGTCTTTTCCTCCAGAGTCGGTACGATTGAACTAGGAAAGCCAGACTCTTGTTCGCCCTCACGGTTGTACATCTGTCGTTCCGCGACCAGGCCCCGCTCGTCTGTTGTGAGGTCCAGGCCCTTGCTTTTGATACCGGTCTTGCGTAAAAGCATGCCGAGGTCTTTATTGCCAGCCTCGCCCGTTCCGTGAATCGCTATGGCATCTATGTGAGTCGTAGATGACCAGAGCTGCGCCTTGAACCGACCTTGCTCCACACCGTCCAGGGTGTCGCGGAAGAGGCTGCCCATCGCAGTCCGCTTCTGCCTCTTGCCGATATGTGTCACACCTGTTTCCTTGCCGTGCTCTTCCTCGTCTTCCGGATCCCACTCGCTCTGTTCATCAGGAGCTTTGGTAGGTTCATAGGCCATCAGGTCATCTTCATGCATCGCGTCAACGTCGACTCCGATATGTTCGCGCATGAGCCGAACTCTCAAAGTGTGAGCGAATCGCCCGACTTTGAATGGCTTGCCGGCCATTGTGCTGGACACTAGGATTTAGCAAGGTGGGCACGGACGCGAAGCAATGAAGCGATTCACCATTCAAGCATGTCAGTATCGCGGATAACAGCTGCTATCTCTGAATCGCGGTCTCCGCGCTGGGAACGCTCGTTGATGTTCGCACTCCCAATGATCGCGAGTCGATCATCTACTATACAGACCTGATCTCTGCTATGTCAGTGGGATTGGCGGGGGAAGCATGATTTCCTACTGACCTTGCCGTGAATGTAGACCTGAGGGCAATGTGAGTACAAGATTCGATTAGCAAATATACGCCCTTACCTCTTCTGTTGTCAGAACCCCGTCACGCAATTTGCCCCAGTTCCTCAAAGAGAGGATTGCGATATAATCGTCGGGCTAAGGGAAGTCTCAATGATAGCATCCAAACGGGAACTCGGTGGGCATACATCTATACCCTCTTTGCGTAAGCGGGCGAAGATTGAGTTAGGGCCGCGACAAATGGTACGATTTTGGCATTCCATGATTATGCGAATCTTCGCAAAGTTGAGCCAGATGCAAGTCGATTGTGAAGAGTTCTCACCGGAGTAGCATCACTGTGGTCGATGGGATATGTAAATCCAGGAATCAACGGTATGATCACACAACACTTCCACGGGGTCCTCTCTCGGTGCGCCCGAATGATGCGAGCGACAAGAGCGTCCCCGATCTTGTTTTCTACGGGCACCTCGCTCACGACAGTGCTTGAGGAGAGTCAATACTGCATACTGAGCGCGAGGGTTCGTCACTTACGATGTAATGAAGAATTGGTTCTCAATGTAGACGAAGTGCTCCGACATCTGAATGGCTAGCCGGGAGGTCAGTAAACGCATAACCCGTATGATCGAGCTTCCGCACCTTTCAGATAGGCATTCTGGATAGAATGTTCAATCCGTTCGGGCGTGCCCAATGACCACGGTCCTGCCGATCTGCAGATCTGGAACTCGCATGTCCCGGTAAGTCCCATTTGCGTGAGCTCACCAGGCCGGAATTCGGGCGGCGGCAGTAACATGGGCATCATGCGCGTGTGGTTCTAGCAGGGTCATCAGCTGCCGTCATACGCGCAACACTCTGCGTCAAACCTTGATTCTCAGGAGGTGGTTCCACCTAAACGTGAGTGTTACTCAGTCAACATAATCGAGACGCCGCACTGAATCAACCAACCTCTGCACAAAATGACGCGCCAAATCACGAGCGGGTTGCCCCACGACTTGCATGCCTACGTCGTGCCTACACCTCAGGGTGAATAGCTAACCACGATAACATATACTTCATCTTACCAAGGCATTCTTGCAATCTTGGCGCGATCGTACATATCCTCATCGGGCTTGTTGAGGGTGTGGAAGTCGCTCACACGGGGGTTGCTGTAGTCCTTGCCTATGAGAATGTAAGCAGGCGACGCAGCGTCCGTGAGTAAGTCATACCAGGCCAGATCTGTTCGGCGCTGTCTTGCATGCCTTCCGGGTCGTCGATGATGACATGCTGTGGAGTGTCCCATCTGCTGAACGGCTCAGACGCATCATGAACCAGCAGTGCAAACAGCGTACCGTCCGAAACACAGATCCAAACCTCCCATGAATGCGATGGCTTGATCTATCACGCACATCTTCTCATGCTACCAGGACTGTATGAGAACATCGCATACGAGCCAGTTTAGGAATCTTACATGCGCCCAATAGAAAGTTCCCGTCTGGAAATGCGACGGCGACCGTTGTACCATGATGTTTGGATGTAGCGATGTGAGCCTCTGTTTAGTATAGCTAGAATATAGGTTCGTCAATTGGCGGTCAGCAAAAGTGTATGTGTACTTGCTTGCTGTCCGTTGGTGTCGTCCTGTTGGACACCTCTTGGCTGATGACAGCCATGAGATTAATACCTCGAAACCAAGCCGATGTACCTACTAAAGGATGATATAGATCTTGACGCCTTCTTTCGCCTTACGCTCCAAGAGATTATCCAGCCGATACTTGGGCAAGCCAGGTCGACGCATCTGGAGCTCTAGAAACGCGAGTTCAGCACTTGAGTGAACACCAAACGAACCAACGTTGGCAAAACACTGACCAGGAGATAGCCACCAATCATGAATGTATATACACTCCGTCGCCAGCATGATAGCACGAGAGAGGTTCCAGAAATAGTCACGCTTTTGATGGACAGTCAGTCAGCGAACGATATCATGGTGTTGGAGACATACACCATCGACCAACCACTGAGCTGCGACATTGAGACGGATTGGCGCGAAGCTGTCGAACCTGTTCTTTCCCGTGTAGTGGCAATCTCTTGCGACTCGCTCGAGCGCTGCGATCCATTGAAGCATCTGTCGCTGCACGTTACGTCATCACCAAGCTCTTTGATATCTCACTTGAGGTCACCTACCTCATTCTTAGCAAATAGCTTGAGCCGCATCTGCGAGTTTTCGATGTAGAACGTATGCTTCGACACCTCATTCGCCCTCGACCGACTCTTTCGCTTCTTGCTATTTGTTTCCTGCTCGTCATGCTTGAACTCATCATGGTCCTCGGGTCCCAGCAACGGATTCGTGTTCGTTGAAGGATCGAGCATCGGTGTCACCGGCCTCGACGATGACGATGACGACGAAAATGAAGTAGCCGAAAGAGACGGTCTGTGATGCCCAGGATCGGTACCAGCACGACCATTGCTATGACGGGGATCGCCATCCGCGTGTTTCTCGTTGACATGCGACGCAGACCGGGACTTCTCGGAGTCTTGGTGTTGGTGGATGTGTAGAAGGTTCCCGATGTGGCTCTTAATTGAACTCATTTTGTGCCAGGTGTGAGGGTGGTCCTCGTGGTGCTCGACCATGGCGCTCTCGTGCCCGGACTGTGGCACCACTTCCGGGTGATCGTCCTCGAAGTGCTGAAGAAGGTTCAGACCTTGCCGGTAATAACGCGTCGGTCGCTCGATTTTGAAATCCGTGTCGATCAAGAACACGTCCCAGACAGTAAGCTATGCGTGAAGATAAGCGATGATCTGAAAGTTAATGGAGGATCGCACATTACCTCGCCGACTTCCTCATGTACCACCAGGTAGCTCTCGCGGACTGAGCACCACTTCGGCGTTTTACGCTCTCGCCAGGAGGTCGCTCGACGCCCTAGGTTGCCCTTGTTGCCTATAGTGTCGATTCGCAGTGTACCCGCCTTATACTGGGCGCCACCCGACTGCGCAAGTGCAACCATAAGTGCGCTGATTTCAAGGAACCCTGCCAGACGGTTCGCTGACGGATGCCACATCTACGCAGAACGTTATAAAATGAGACTTGCTTCAGTACATGACGTACTGACCACTGCGCGAACGAGGCCGATGAGGTAGTTTTCAAGCGCTTCACGTTGCATACGGGCAAAATCCGCTCGTCCGACATCTCGTCCTCGCTCCTTGAGGAACTTGAAGTAGGGCAGACCTAGACCTACCGTGAGTAATGAAATACATCGGTAAATACACTTGACGTACTCATCATGGGGAAGTCTGGGAGCGTTTCCACGTTTCGGAAGTATGCATTCGAAACGGTGTAGTGAGCATGTAGCGACAAGAACTCGCGCAGCTGTCGGTATACCACCCAACGCACGGCACCGTTCGCGTACTCGCACTCGATGCGGAAGACGGCCTTGTTGCCATGAAGCGGATGCAAGCTATCGCTAACGCGAATGCGCAAGCGGTGGAAGAGGATAGGAACCCGCCTATGATCCCGCTCGTCCCGTTCAAACCAGAGTCTCAGGACAAGCGCAGACAAGCCTCCCGCAATCAGCTCGTCAGTGATATTCACCGACTGCGGGACTACCGTGGACGCTGGGGGCGCATGTTGGCTCTTGTGCTGAGCCGCGATCTGGGGGATGAGGGAGCGCAGTCGATTCCACTTCGGTGCGACGTTCGCGTGCTGCTGCTGCTGCGGCGGCTGCGGCGGCGGCGGCGGCGGCTGCTCAGACTGACTGCGCTGAATGTGCGGCATGGACTGCGAATGTTGCTGAAAATAGCTGGACGGACTGCCTGGTGGGTGTGCTGTCTCTGGGTGTTTGTCCGCGACAGGACTTCCGACCTTTACCTTCTCGTGTTTCTCCTTCGCCTCCGGTTCCGCACCTCCCTGAGCTCTTTCCTTGCCTTTGGCCTCGGCTCCCTTCTCCTTCTCATTCTCCTCCTCACCACCTTCAATCATCCATCGAATTTGCGAGTGCTCCTCTCGCGGGGTGTCCAGCCGCTTCTTCATCGCGCTCCAGATGTCATGGCCCGCCGCGCTATCACGTCTTCTTGCCATCTTCTCGGCTCTGTGCCGTTCGCGCTCGCGTTGGTGGGGGTCCTGGTAGTCCATGGCGTCGCGGAAGGGGGTAGTTGTACGGAACTCAGAGGTGCGGTCAGGACCATCGCCCTCGTCCTGATTGGTTGGCTCCGACGCCCGCTTGCGATGCATTTTCGAGTCGAAGCGTCCGGACTGTGAGAGTGAGTAGCTCCGTGAGATGGAACGGGGAGGACCTGTGCGTCCAGAAGGCGTGTCCGGAGGTGGTAGACGGACACCAGAGCCTGAGGAGAGGCGCGGCCTATGCCTGGCCTGCTCACGCGAGATGAGTGGTGACGGTGGTTCGTCGTCCTGCTCGGGTGAGTCCGTCCGTCGAGATACCTCCTGCGCAACCGCAGTCGGAGCTGCTTCGCCGTGCTCATCCGGCGGTGGTTGCTCATTCGCGTTGCCTTGGACCGCGTCAGGATTCACAAGCCGCTCGGCTTGGTTGGTCTTGCCGAGAGGCGGGGTGAGGGGGTGCTCCGGACGGTCATGGTCTGTCTCGTGGTCCTCTAGTTTGTGTTGTATGGCATCGTGGACGACGTCGAGCAAGGAATGCGGAGGTCGTGCGACGCTAGCCATCACGACGACTACTCCTGCTGCGTTCGAGTCCGGTGATGGTGTGTTATGGAGAAAGTGTGCAAGAATGCAACATACGACACAGTATAAGGAAAGACAGTCACTTCGGAGGAGACGAAGCAGGGCGTAGTCGAACAATGTACCCCGCGTCGTGCGAAGCGCCGTGGGCACCGTGCAACCGACACGTTGAAACTCCGAAAGCACGGAGACTAGAAAAGTTCCTAAAGGGTTTTTTCGGAGGGCTGACATGTTCAGACTCCGAAGAAGCTTCGTACCGTATGTAATTTGAACCACGAAAAGCTCATAAAATATAATGTTATGGAATGCTCCCAACGTGCTCGCTGAAATGGCATACTAGCCTGACATTAAGGGAGCTACTCACCCCCAAAAACTATCCCCAACGTACTGTAGGTTGCGGCCGCTGCGCCGTGCCAATGCCATGCCGTGTGAGGTCATACCTGCCCAAACCGGCACACGTGAGCGCGTGTATTAGTCAGCGCCTTCGTTGCACGATCGGCCAATAATTTACATAAATCAAGGTGTTCTCATCCAATTCTCATCTGGTCCGTACAGTGCAGGCAAATATCACCAATAGGCTGTACCTGTGCCTCAGGAAATGGCGTCAAGTTCAGTCCCACGCAAACCGTGCGTGCGATGCCATGAGACTGTGCACAATCCCGCCAAGTTTCTCATGGAGTGCTGCAAGTGCCTACGTGCCTGGCACCATCGTCAGTCATCTGCACTCAACATGCTCGCTTCTCGTATCTGCTGACCACCCATGCATTGTTTAGCCTGTCATATCCCTCCTGTAGCTGAAGCAGAAGTCCTGCAGCGTATTGACGCCGACTTGAGCAACCGGCCTGCGGATGGACTGGGAAGCTGGGTCTGTCGTCGGTGCTCGAAACGATCGAACGATACAAGAGAGATAGTTCCAACCAATGCTCCTGTGAGAACTGTGGTCACTGCTCCAGATGTATCCTCTTCGTCGCGTGTAGCGAACGAGAGACCGTCATCGCATATGCCTACACAGTTTGTGTCTCAAGCATCGGAGTCACGACCGGATCGATCCACAAGTGCCATAGACCTTGAAGGACCTGCTCGTTCATATGTCCATGTCAACGAATCTGTATCGCTCCCCCTTGAACCGATCAAAGAGGCAGAAGCAGTGCGTGCCTCCTCTTCTCAAGGACGACGCCGGGAAACACCACATATAGACCTGCTGCGGCCTCCCCCGTTGAAACGAGTGGCGACGAAGACTGCGAGTCGCTCTCGACAAGATGCTCCAGCAGATACCAACGCAGCTGTAAGTCAACATGTTGGTACGATAGCACAGCATGGAGCTGACCATTCCGTTATACAGAAGATCCGACCACCACTTCGCAGCTCACAGATGCTGCAGCCTGACATCCCGACTGAGCGCTCTTCGCCGGCATTCTTGCTGCCATCCTCAACTGCCTCCTCGCCCCCACTCACATGTTCTCCCAGCAATGATACACCGTCGGTTTCCTCACAGGCGCCATCACGGCTCTCTACTCCTGCTTCCAATGCCACATCTCTCTACGCATCGTCGGCACCTCCTCCATCGTCGCCTTCGCCCTCGTCCTCGACTCAACCAGATAGCACCCCAACACCGAGTGTGCGAGCCAGTTCTCCGCGCATTCCCTACGTCATGAAGGGGAAGGAGAGGATGCCAGACTTCCGCACCCTGATCTCTGGTTTACGCGCAGCGGGTAAGCTGAATGGTCCACCCGCCCTAGACCCAGAGGTGGTCCAATCGGATCAGAAGGACGCGGACTCGCTCTCTGACCAAGAGTCGACTCCGCGCCCTTCCGTTTCCGGCAGATCTGCAAGATATGATACGCACGACATAGATGATCTATATGCCACGCCTCCCCCGACGTCCGAGTCTTCGCGTTCCCGCGGTCGATATGACACCCACGACATCGACGATATGTATGCAACCCCACAACCGGAACTGCGCAATGTCCGTGCAGACACTCACAACATCGACGACATGTACGCCGAGCCCGCACTACCGGCACGCGCAACGCGGCCACCGAGCCGGTACGACACACATGACATCGACGACATGTACGCAACTCCCGCGCCAGAGTCTATCCGTGCTTCTAAGCCGGCTACTGCCTCCCGAAGTATGGACGCGAGAAAGGACAGTCGTACACCACAGCGTCCGTCCGTACCGGAACTACGGCTCGTATTCGATTGGCAGAACGAGCGGTTCCCGAACGGGCGTGGAGACGCGGTCTCTGCGATTTTGGAACACAGAATGGAGCGAATTGAGCTTCGGAAGGCAGAATATGAGCCGCGAAAGCCGAGGAAAGTGGCTGCTACGCAGCGGCTTGGAAATAAAGACAAGCGGCGCAAGGAGGATGAAGTACTTGTGTTCCAGACTGCATGATGAGATAAGGTTTGATGTACATATGTCACAAAGACTAAAGACCGCCACCGCTCCGCTCCTGCGATAGCGGAGGCTTAGACGAATATGCCATCAAAAAGTGAGTAGATGATCAGAGCAAGAAAACCCCGAAGGAGAGGCAAAAGTGTAGTAAGAATGATGCATAGACGCAGCAGATCATTCAGTTGACATTCATCTCATATGTCAAGAGGAACCATAGAGGGAAGCACGATCAGATTGAACTCGGGATGTAATAGCCTGAGTGCAATTAGTTCCTTGCCTACTCTGTCCTATGATTGTTTCGGAGTTGTATGGCTACGCCCAAGATATGGGCGCTTATTGCGGATGTACAGTAGCCTCGTGTTGGATCGATCAGATCTCGCCAGATCGGGTTTGCGGTGACACAGAACAAACTTTCGAGTCAGTCAGAACGCTCGTACGTGAACAATGCCCGACTACACTTCGCTCCATGGTTCACACGACATTCATTCTGTCTACTACGCTGTATTCAGTTGATATCACGCAGAAATCAACATCCATACCAGATAACTTGCGCAATGCAGTCTCGGGTTCCAGACCACCTCAATAGTAGTGGTCTTCGCATTGGATTCTCTGCAGAGAAAGGCAGGGGCGTATACGGTAGGTCATATTTTAAAGCACTTACTCGAGCGAGCTATCTGAAAATTTTTTGCAGCTGCTCGTCCTCTCGAGCCGCGGACCGTCATCGAGATCAGTCCGGTGCTTCTGTTCTCCGCTGCAGAATACAGAGAACATGGCCGCCATACTGTGTTGGACCACTACACTTTCAAGTGGAAAGATGGGCGTATGGCCCTCGCTCTTGGCCTAGGTCAATCGGTCTCGGCACTCAGTGGTCCCCTACTACGTGCTGACCTTGCTATCGTCAGGATCTCTGTTCAATCACTCGCAGCAGCCCAATGTGTCTTATACCCTTGATAAGGAGACAGAGTCGATAAGATATACGACGACTCGTCGGATAGAAGACGGCGAGGAGCTCTTCATTTTCTATGGTCATAATTTGTGGTTCGACGCAGTAGACGCAGGTACGGTTGAACCGATCCTCGAAGATCCTGACGATGGGTGGGGAGGACTCGCCGGAGTCGATAATGACGAAGAAGACATATCAGCACTGGATATACAGATTTCAGTGTACGCTCACGGCAACGCACAAGACGTTATTCCGGAAGACGAGCTGCCATTTACGCGGATCAGACTTGTACGGGATGATGAAGAAGACGAACTAATTGCGATAAATACACGTCAGTCTTCCTCTCGGCACGTACTATAATAGCGTGTATACTCACAATAACCTATAGAGCCAGCGTGGGTAGTCGATGTGCCCGATGCGCGGCATACAGCCACAATGCTGAGGTACAAGCGACCTCAATTGCAGAAGTGTGCCCCACTGATTGTCACCTAGCTGGCTCAAGAAGAGTGGGATCGAGACTCCCACGATGTCGCATCTAAAGAGGATCCGAAAACAAGACGGCAGCCTGACCGTTCTCCTCGCTCTCACGCCAGAGTACCCGCAAGTTCCTGCGCTACCCGACGTCCCCGGATTGTCCGAACCATACGTGGTGCACGTACCTAGCACGGTGGCCCTGACGCAAGTCTCGCTGAAGCACAAGAATACGCTTTGGCCGACCGTGTATGCGCCCAGGCGGAAGGGGGAGGCAGAAGAATGGACACGAGGTAAGGCACTCTGGGCTTGTAAAGCCATGAAACGCGTGGTGGAGGAGGCGCAAGATGCGGGGCGCCGCGGCGAAGTACGCGGATTTTCATTCACTGGCGGGCGATATGTAGCTTATCTCGGGACCTGCAGCTACCGATCACTGCGCATGTGCCTATTCCATATGAGAAGGAAACTAGGGACGCGGCACAGCTACCAGCTCCTTTCCTAGCGCACGACACCAGGATGTCTACCAGCCATCCCCTCCGTCACGCTGTCCTTAACACTATCCGCGCCGTCGCCGACTACCGTGCCTCGTCCTCTACATCGCTACTGTCGACACCCACGCCACCACCCATTCCACCACCGACGGACTCATCCGCATCCATTCCCCTTCCAGGTGCGGCCGGGACCTCAAGATTCGTGGCCGAAGTGCAAGCGCCCCAGAACGGGGCCCATTACCTTCTCACATCTCTCACGCTCTTCACGACACACGAACCGTGCATCATGTGCAGCATGGCGCTGCTCCATTCGCGCGTCAAAGAAGTTTTCTACTTGACACCGATGTCGAGGACAGGGGGATGCGGAAGTGTTGCATGTGTGCCTGCTCTGAAGAACGTCAACCATAGGTATAACTTGGGCAGATGGAGATATCTCAAAGGTGAACCAGGAGCAATGGCGGACGAAAGGAGTATCACGATTGCAGATGACATAGACGCATAAGCATAGCGTGTTGCAATCTAGTAGAGGTAGTTATGCGACGGAACTCAGCCATGCAAGGTGGAAACTCTCTTACTACAGCGGTGGAATGTTTCTAACACGATCTGCTCGATGCTCTAGTAGCCAAAATGAAACAAAACATGCTACTGGACGCTGACTGAGTGGAGAGACAGTAGGTAAAGGACGTGCATATATGCCACGAAAGCTATGTATCACCCCCAATCGGCTCTGAGGTAGTAGCCAAATCCGCGGCCACGATGTGCTTCACCAAGGTCATGTTGTTCTTCCACAACCGCGGTCGCAACATCTGCCGTTGAATCTTCCTCCGCAACACCGTCAGTAAACAACGGCGACGCCGGGACCGAACTCGGAGTGCTCGATTCCACCGCCATCGCCGCTTTGTCTGGTGCGGGTTGGATTCGAGAGGGTTCCCCTTGACTCGGGGTGGACGCGGGAGGCAGAGGGCCAACTGTCGTATCTCCTCTCATGAACGTCCGTAGGCCCGTCCGCGTTATGCGCGTTATGCTGGGGCAGTTCGGATCCGGACATGCGATGTCACTGTCGGTAGTCATCCAGTCGTACGGAGACGTAACACGCTGCTTGGCCGCGAGCAGAGGGAGCAGTGCGCCTAGTACAATGATTGATCCAATTCTCACGTCGGCACACGCGCTCTCTTTCGAAGATGTTGCCAGACCTACCTAGTGAATATATGGAAATGCCTTGTCCAGGAGGGAGCTTGAGCATCTCGCCCTCGAGTGTGAAATAGTCGCCAGCTTTCGCTCCACATAAGATACGCTTTCCTGGTGGACAGATTACTTCGACGCGGAGGTCGTACAACTGAAAGCTGTGGTCGACATCCGGTGCTCCCAGGTTGGGGCTGCCGTCCAGACTCTCGACCTTCGCGCGTGGCTGAGACATTGTAGCCCTTTCGGCTTGCACACAGAGATGAACTAAGACGGTGTGGTAACAGTACATAGTCATCCAGTCTGCAGTCAACATCAAACTGCTCACTCACTGCACGAGATTCAAGGTGACGGACAGAAGCAAGACAGTTAGCCGCCTAGCCGCCGAGGGCTGCGTCAGCGTCTCTTACTAATTAGCGTCGATTCGGCGACCGGACCCATAACTTGAGTGGGATGCTGGCGTCGTGGGCACTACTATGGATCATATCTCCATCACCTCCATAGACAACAATGGCAGGGACATCTAATCCCTACATGCGGGGCGACCCAGGAGGCACTTCATGCACACAGTAGACTGGTAAGGCAAGGTGTCTTGGCAGTTATTGTGTGTGACATTCGACATACAAACACCCAAATGGTCAACCAGTAGCCAGGGCTACATAGCTACAAGTCTGTATGTTGTGTACTCTTCAGCCTCGCAATGGCAGCACAGCAATAGTGAACGCACCTCCGAGTACAAATGCCTTTCACTGACCAGTCATCTGCATCCTCATCTTGTACGAGCCGAACGGACCCACAGTCCCCGGCGGACCGCCCAGCTTCCTCCCACCAGGTCTCACCGTCGCCGCCGATGATGCGATCGACAGCGCTGGTGAAGCTCTACCATCCTCGTTGATCTCTGCCAGCTCCTGGTCCGGCCTTCGTGCTACCGGCGCTGCGTGCACTGGGGTTGTCTCGGCATTCAGGACGCCTCGCAGCAGTGCCCGTAGCTCCTCATTCTCCCGTTCTAATCGCGCGAGCTCAATTTCGCGCTCGAGGGCCCACTCCGCGGCGGCAATTCTCCGTTGTAGCTTCTCAGGGTCGTCATTATCGTCGACCTCCTCTGAGAGCTCCGCTTCACCGCCCTCCTTTGCGCCCTCACCGCCGTCGCCAGCCTGATCTTCACTGGATTGATGCTCTGCGGAGGGTGGTGGAGGGACCTGTGAAGTTGAGGCCACAGGTTGGGATGACGTCTCTACTGTCATCGCAGCCTCGCACGAGGGAAGATCCTCGCCGCTGAGTTTCTGGATGAGTGCACGCAGCAGCCGACCAAGCCGCGCAAGGCTCTCGGAACGTGAGTTGTTCTCTGACAGCGCAGCATCGAGTGCTTCTGTCTCACGTTCGACGATCGCGTTCTCGTAGTCACGCAGAAGTGCGAGCTCGCGCTGTTGTACTTCGTACTGGACGATCGAGCATTGAGGAGGGGGAACGCTGCGAAACCCAAAGAGGACTCACAGCACGGGCGCGAAACTGGCTCATCACGTTCTCCAACGTTTGCTCATACTCGCGTATTAAGGCATTGAGTTGCCTATTATCGTTCTGTAACGTCTGGTTCTCTGCAGCCATCGCAGCGTTCATGCGCTCCAGCTCTGCGTCGTAGACCTCTGTCAAAAGCGTTAGCAAGCTTCCGTACAAAGGCTAACGCTTTCTTCACCCGTCGGCTGGTCTAGATTGAATCTAGGAGCATATGAGAAGAAGAACTGGCCGTAGCAACTAGGACAGCTTACCGTCTCAGAACGAACCCTGTCTGCGAGTGTACTGCCTGGCTCTGAGATATGGTAGGAGTTAGTACTATACTGTACGTATAAAACGCCCGCACACCTTGACACCGCTCGTGAGGTTGTGTATTGAGATGGACATCGAGCGGTTCTGGGTGAGATGCTCAGAGACCTCCGTGAGGAGAGACCATATCCGCATGATGTCTTGTTCTCCATTTGTCGAGTCCATTACGGCCATTCCCTGAGTTAATTGAGCAGCCAGTTGAGAGCACAACCCAGTGGGCGTAAGTTAAGCAAGAGTATGAGTTGAGTATGAGAGTTGTATCAGGCACGAGGCGCGCGGCCCTGCGCGGTGGCGACGCGTCTGTGGCTGTTCTGATCACGTGTAGTCGTGCTCTGAGAGTCTGAGACGCGCGTATTCAGACGCGTCTCAATCCCGTACCACATACCGCCATCTACCTGGCTAACCTATCGTTGCATCATGTCGGGCGAAGCCACCACTACCCTGGCCTCTCTTCAGAAATTAACTGTCCCTCAACTTAAAACTTTATGCAAGGAACGAAAGATAACCGGGTACTCCAAGCTCGGCAAAGCTGCTCTCATCGAAAAGTTATCTGGATCCAAGACTGGCACCCTCAACGAAGTTGCCAAACGCTTAGATAGATCCAAAATATTGGACGTCCAGATAGGCTCTGAGCTTAGCTATGTTGCTCAGGAATCCTCGACGCCGTCAAATCCAACTCTGGTTATGAATGACGTTACCCATGCGCATACAACCCAGGTTCATGCCTGTGGCAATCGCGCCGAGCCCTCAAGAGAAGGTGAGTCGTATTTTGAATCAATCTCAGTCCGCGCTCCGTTAAGTCCGAGCAGCATAGCGTTGTTATGCTTGTACAACGAACCAATCTCAGCTCGAGAGGCTATAAAGCGTGCGAGAGGCTCATCAGATCTGCGCTGAGACATGTGCACTTATCTGGGCCGCGAACGTTGTTTTTCAACCTCCATTGAATGTGTGCGCTGACTGGTCCATTTACCCAGCTACCGACGCCGGCGCTGCGATCGTTCATACGCTCGTGCCTTCAAGTGCTCATGCCAACCAACACAACAGTACTATGTCTACACAGCTTCCTGGCAACGCCGGAGAGGCTTTTTCCCAGCCTGCTGGACCCGCATCTCGGCAAAGCGCAGATTTTATTGGCTCCCGCAAGGACAAGACTGCTGTCCCAAGGGCCAAGAAACGGCCGACACCCTCCTCTGTCGTCGGTGTCCCAAAGAAGCGCAAGGTACAGAAGAAAGGGTTGGAACAAGAGCAGACCATTCCTACATCACAAGCGTCGAAGGCACCCGTAACACAATCATCGCCGAGATCTGCTTTGCATTCTCTGTCTAAGTCTCCTGCTTCTGATCTGGGCGTTCCGCTCGTGTCTGTATCAAATCCGTCCAGTATATCCAGTGCTAAACCGCCGTTGTCTCGTCTCAATCCTGCCTTTTTTCTCGCTTCTACCCATGCTGAGGCACCGGACGCCATGGCTGGCAAGGATCCTGCGATGTCTTCTTCATCTCAACGAGTGCCCAAACAAGGATCAACCACGCTGAAGAGTCTACCTCCGTCACTACCTAGGCCGGTTGGCAAACGGTTCCAGGCGCTGGTAGTGACCAAACGCCCAGAAGCCTTACCCACTGCAGGAACACGTACCCATAGTGATCAAGAGGTCGATGCACCACGGGAAAGCACAGAACTTCCCTCTCTGTATCATCTAGACTTCCCAAAGCGGGCACCTGCCCCGCCGCTTTCGCCAATCACTCTCCCGCCGTCGCTCGTGCAGCGCAAACGCGTGCAGCAATGGGCCATTATCCTGAGCGGACTGTCGGACGCCGAACGCAGACAGTGCGTTGTGGTCTCGCGTATGTTTCGCTATGCTGGTAAAAGATCTGGATCTCACTGCGCCGTTGGCAACCCAGGATTGACGTATTGTTTGATTACCTTGCAGTGTACCTGTCCGCCTTCCATGTTCTCAAGCGTCAACATGACGGTCGCAGATTCTCCCAAGACGTCTCGCAGTACTCGCAAGCCATGACGAACATGTGGCCGTACCTTCGCCTCCGCGTGATAGAAGCCTTGCAACGACGGCGTATATACGAAGCGACGTTCCTTGCGAAGTTCATCTACTCTCGAGGATTGCCCAATCCGATCGCTGATCGCCTATGGTCCAGTCCGGACGACCATAAGCAGATTGGTATCGCCCTGAAGTACGTCTGTTGCACTCATGAAGGAAACTATAACAGATCGTCGTCTAGGTTTGTTCTGTCTAGGCTCTGGTTTGCTCTGTCTATCGGGTCCGGAAACAACGACTCGATATCGATCGCCTGGTTGCAAGCTGTGGTGGTTGACGTGCAGCCCATCATTTCTGGAGAAATCTGGGGCGTCACTGTGGAACATGACCTTGGTTCTAGTCGAATCAGGGAAACCTTTTACGTTCTGGAGGCAACCTGCGAACCTGTCGGTTGTCCGGGACCGGCAAATTCGCCGGAACAAGAGCAGAACGGCCATCTCGACGTTGTGCCCGTACGCGCAGACTGGTCGGACTACATCAATCGACTCCGCTCCAGCAATGGACCCGCCCATATCAAGCTGCTGGACCAACTGAAGTGGGCAGGTCATGAAGAGTACGAGCGCGGTATCAGCCACGTCTGGCTGAAGAGATCCCAACGGGAAGGGGAGCTAGGCCAAGCTAAGCGGATCGTAGCAGAACGATACGTCCTTGCATGTGTCATTGCGAACAGGTCGGGCTCCTCCTTTCTTCGCTACTCCTAGACTGACCATCTAGTCAATATGGCGCATCAGTGTCAGTGGGCACTGGATGTCCGCGTCGGAGATGGCGCAGGATTTTGCAGGGCTCTCTTCGCGCAGCCACGTTTCTAGTGTCCGGCCCAAGGCCACGCAGGTCAACCTTTATCTGCCAGAGTGAGTACTTCAATATCGGATACCCGTACAGCGACTGCAGCTTTCGCCTTTAGACATCATCACGTCGAAAGCGTCCACTTTACTTCGTCTCGCGGCAAGGGATTGCACTCCGCTCTCGCGATTGTGCAGACACCTCATCGGGCGTACTACATTCTACGAGACAACGGCATGCAAGTGGGATGTGAGGAGGACGGCGTCTCGACGGTGTGGCAGGAAGTGATTGGGTGCGACGAGGCAGGTCACTGATTCTGAATGATCGGCAGTACTTGTCTTCCATGCTTGCAGTCAGCTTGTGCAGGGCTATGTCGTCGTGAACATGATATTTTGTGGATCTTGGTGGATCATGAGACTCGCGTGGACCGGGATGTTCAATCATGATGCACAGCAGTGTGGTGAGTAGACGAGGTCAAGATTACATTGTCAGATTCTTCGCTTTACTTCCACGTTGCAAAACCTCAACCCAGGTGTCATGATGAACCGAACGCACCCCTGTTTGACGAAAGCTCCGCACCGAGCTTGTAGCCCAGTACCTGCAAAGCTGGCTTCAGACACAGCGACCTGCATACAAGGAGCTGTTCTACGCACCCTGTCCCAGTCTAGCTTGGAGCGGGTCATAGGCAACGCTCGTCGGAGGCCCTTGAACGTCTTCTCACCCATATCCGCGTACGCATCGTTCAGCGATGCTTGGTACTTGCCCTCCTCAGCTTCGATCAAGGCGAGGATCTTGTTAGCAGACGCCGTGGCTGAGGTTGATGTGATCGCAGGCGGCAGGGCGAGGTCGGTAGAGTGGGTGGTAGATAGTTGAACCTGAGGCGAACATCATCTCAGGGTGACAGAGGCTGCGAGGGTGTGGGGGTACTCACGTTACCCTGCTCGTAGTAGTGGACGTTCACGAGCATGCGACCCTTGATCTGTTTCGACTCTAGATCGATGACGTATTCAGACCGCCATCTACCAGACCTGATTGTAGTTTGATCAGTAATCAAAGAGATTGAATGCTCAGAAGATCGCACCAGAAGTTCGAAGGGTTATACTTGTTCGCGACGATCTGGACAAAGAAACGCGTCGCGAGGCCTGGGGTAGGAAACACGGACGTGACACCGTCGTGGAAGTGCGCGGAGAGATATGTAATGGATGCCGTCTCCAACGCTGCCCTGCGGACACACAGTCGGCTGGGTTACCGAAGAGGTGGTAATGGAGACTACACACCGGAAGGGCTCTGATTCGGGATCGGGCTCTATGGGCTCCGGATCGGATGTCTCCTACAAGGCCAGGGAGGGCAGTTAAAACGAGTGTCTTGTCGCACATCCAATAAACGCGCTCACCAGACTCAGATGGTCGAAGCGGAAACTTGTTCTCGACCGTGGATCCCAGAATCTATCGAGCTGCTCGCCCTCCTGGTTGTCCCCAGCAAGGTTCGACACACGCGCAGCCTCGCTGATTATTGACTGGTGCACCATAGGTCGCGTCAATACCAGCTCTGCCGCGTGATAGAGCGCGCTCACCTGGTGGTTGTGCCCCGGGACATCCGCAATCGTAAATTGTGCGAGGTTGTATTCTCGCAACGATGACAGCACGCCTTCTTGCAAAGAGTCGTCGTCCGAGATGATGTTCCGCACATCTGCTCAGGAATACGCGTCAGACCTTCGCCTGGCCGCGCGCTGCAACTGACAGAGGGGACAGACTCGCCGTTCAGGACATCATTGATTTCACCCGGAGGGGACTGCAGAAGGAACTTGGACGCAGCTCGAAGGCGTTCCGTTGCATCCATTCTAATGTATGGATTGAAGTATGACGAGTTGGATGTAAGCGTTGAAGGAGAGGTCTCGGAGTCGCTGTAGGCGGTTGAGTCTGTATTGAGCGCCGCGCAAGTGGCTGCTCCTCCGAGACGTCGACTCGGTCAAGTGAGATATTGCCTTTCTTGGAAGTATGTATTTCGAGTCTCTACCACTGGCACTGGTCTACTAGGTCTCCTCGACATCTCAACATCTCTCAGCTGGCGTTGCTCCTTTTGAGGAAGAGAGTGGTAGCCAGTGGGCGGGTGTTAATTTTTGAGAGAACTATATCGACGTGGCCTAGATGGATCATACTGGTAGGCCGACTCGGCCCGCATCATGCAGGTCGCGATCTCCTACTTCTCGGCCAGACCATGTAGCACAATGCTGATCCATTTTACACCTAAAATACATGTATACGAGCAGGCTAGATGAGACAGCCGGATATCCACAACGTCCCCGAGCAAACTTAGAGCTTAGCCCCGAACTGCGATTCTGTGACACCCTTGCCCATGGCCGCTGTGGACGAGACGCCACCCGTGACTGTCTTCATGAGGTTGTCCATGTAGTCCGCGCCACTCCACTGAACCACATATGAGCACAGTCAGCTGGTACAATATATGAGTGGACGTACCTTCTGGTGAGTGAGGACATCGCAGCCGATCTCGCGTTCGCGTCGCTGGATGAGCTCGACGTAGGCCTTCATGCCCTCCTGAGCAAACGCCTTGGCGAAGAGGTCATTGATGTACGCATTCGAGTGCAAACCAGCGAGCTAAGACCTTCTTCAGCATCCGGACACATGCCAATAGAACCAGTCAAGGCTCACCGTGATGAACTGCCAGCAGAAACCGAGCTTCCCGAGCTCCCACACGAACGCCTTCATGTCCTGCGTCGTCAAGCCAGCGGCCTCCCAGTTGAACGACGGACTGAGGTTGTACGCCAGCCACTGCTGGGGGTACACGGCGTGCACGCCATCCGCGAACTCCTTCGCCTGCGTGTAGATCGGCTTCTTCGTCTCCATCCAGAGCAAGTCCGCGTACGGCGCGTACGCGATCGCACGGTTCACGGCGCACTGCGTACCACCCTGGTAGCGGTAGAAGCCCTCGCGTGTCCGCGGCGCGTCCCAGTCCCAGAAGGGCACGCTCTTCAGGCCGAATTCCTTCTTCGCGACGGCGACGGCGTCGGGCCATGACAGGTGAGCGATCCGCCGGTGGAACTGCTCAAGCTTGACCTGGTTCGCGCTTGTCTGCGCCTTGAGTGCGGTTGCGAGTGCCTCGGGGAAGAGCTCGCACTTCGCAGCAGCTAGCCACTGCTCCTCGATCGCCTCCAGTGCAGCACCGGTCTTGCCCGCCCGTTCAGCCTCGTTGAGCACGGTGTTGAGGTGTCGCAGGTCGGGGTTCGTCGAGCCCAGGATGAAGGCGTGGTCGCGCTCGTCGACGTTCGTCGTGATCAGAGTCGCAGCCTCAGAGTCCGTGCGGGCGATGACGAGGTTGTTCACGCCCATGATGTCGAACTGCAGCCGGATCGCCACGAGCCGGTTGATGTGCTCCTGGATGGGGACGAGGACCTTGCCGGCCATGTGCCCGCACTTCTTCGTGCCCGGCGCCTGGTCCTCGATGTGGACCCCCGCGGCGCCCTTCTCGACGAACATCTTCGCGAGCTTCATGGTCGCGGTGAGGCCGCCGTGGCCGGTGTCCGCGTCGGCGATGATGGGGCGGAGGTAGTCGATGGGCTTCGTGCTCTTGAGCTCGGCCTCGGACAGTTCCGACCGCCCCTCGGCCTGCTTGCGGTCGTGGAAGAGCTGTGCCATGAAGAGGTGCTCGACTTTGTTCGGGACGGTGTTCGAGGGGTAGTCTGGGACGCCGGGTCAGCTTGGGCATTCACCGGGAATTGGCACGCGACTTACCCGCAAGATCCGGGCCTGGCTCGTTTGAGCTCGACGCGGTGCTTGATGATTGCCAGCCGGAGACGTAGACGGTCTCGAGGTATTTCGCCATCTGGGTCACTTGCACTGGGTCAAGGCTACATGGACGCGTCAACAAACATCCTCGTATCCTATTCAACGTCACTTACGCGCCGTATGTGTGCGACGGTGTCCCATTCTTGTAGTGTTCTGAGAGCGACGCCCAAAGCTTCTTAGCGAGGACATCGGAGGGGTAGGAGATGGGGAGGGTCCCCCTCTTCGAGACGACCTGCGCGGCGGTGTACGGTCGCTTCACGCGGCTGAACCGCTCGTCCTATGACGCACACGATGAACAAACCACTCGTCTCAACACAGGAGGCAACGAACCTTCCACCACTGCTCGACACGAGCGACTTCAGCCTGGAAAGCAGCGCGTTCGGTGGTCATGGTGGTCGTTTGAGTGACAATGAGAGGGAGCACTGCAGGGGGATCTCGGGGGGCCGCGCTGCTGCAAGGCAGGCATGTTAAGGACCTCTGGAGCACCACCGCTTCGTCTAGAACCGATCATCTGGAGAGGGCGGGCGCACATGTGATTGGCCTGACATACCGTATAGTGCGGGGTAGACGTTCTAGGCGCCCATCTTGGTCCCGCCTCCGCCCCGCACTCGGCGACTCGACGCTCCCTGCACCGGTGCGTGCATTTGCGCTCGCATCCCTTCGGCCGACCGCCGCATGGCCCGAAATCTGCGGGGTAAGGGGAGGGGGGCGCGGGGAAGCCATACCGCCACCACTGGCCTGCCCTGGAATAGGAGCACCGTCCGCCGCTTATACGCTCTATCGCCATGTGCAAATGCAGCAGTTGCTGTGGTGAGCATTCCCCCAGAGTAAAGCGTACCCGAGTCCTGTCGAGCACAACACGCGGACATTGACCGGATGGTTTCGACCAAAGGACACTCGAACGACACAACAACCGTTAACCCATGCAGCCGCCATCCCGGGTCCTCCCGGACGCCACGTCCGAAAGCCCCGAAAGATCCCCCTACCGTCACCAGATGACTTAGGCCAAGCGCAAATGCGCCATCCCGATGGCGACCTGGTCTACGTCGAGTCAACGCGCCCGGAGAGCCGTACGCTGTGGGGTGACAGTGTTCCCCCGGGTATACCCTCCAGGGCGGGCCATTCGATCTACATAGGCCTCAGGCCCCGCGGAGGTCGCGCAGCTTTATTTCAGTGCACTTCATCACTAGGTGATTCTCTTCGTTCCTCTCCTCATGTCCAGTAATACGAAACAAACTAGCTAATCATTAATCAGCCTCTATCCAAACGCAGTCCGTCCGTCACAGAAACAGTATGCAGTTTGTATGTTATGTAGCGTATGTATTATCTACACTTTGTCACTGCCCCAGGTGACTCTCTGCACATTCTCCGAGCTCATCGTCGGATCGCCGGCCCCTGCTTGACTCGAGTACTTGGTAGTGTTTCCAGTCTCGTACGATTCGGAGTGATCTTTCATGGTGTCCAGCATGACCATGGTCGATGTCGAAGCTTCGTCGTTTTGCGTGGCCAACAGCGTAGCATTCAGCACATTGCCACCAAACTTGCTCCTCTTCCGACGAGGGTCACCTTGGCCGAATGTGAGGATCGACTTCACCTCCAACGGTGCCGGGGCTGTCTCCTTGTCATCTGCTCCATGTCGGAATGCGAGGGCCACCAGAACGTTCAAATTGGCGACAATCAGTGTCACCGACCCCTGCAAGTTTGTGGGAGGTCATGAGGGCATAATACTAGCATAACGACGCACTAACCTGGATGACCGCAGCAAGGGCCTCATTGAGTGCGTCCCCGCGTATGACCCAAGACGCATGGTTAAGGCTGCATCACATGTCTCTGTCTCTCTTGTGTGCCCTAAGCCCTTGGCACCCCAAACCCGAAGTTAGAGGTTAGAAAACTCGAAGCAGACACAGATATGCACATGACCGCACCTGAGACATATTTAGTAGTAGCTGCGTGTTCTTGACCGGGTGCAGCCGCGGAGGGCCTCTCTTCCTCCGAATGATCGGTGAACGAGCTGTCTGCAAGGAAGCTTCAAACCCAGGTCAAACCTTCTTAGCGCGCGCATTTCCGTGAGCGGGTGGCATTTGTCACATATTCGGATCTCAGAGGCTGTGAGGCGCTTCGTCAGGCATCCTGGCGCAAACTCACGGCGGACGTAGACAGCGATCTAGTCTCGCAGTTGACTTATTGGGTTAGCTACGTGTTTCTAGGCTGGCGCAGCAGTGAGCATGTACCAGTACTACACAAACGCCGATACGCACAGTACCTCCCACGCCTTGTCAATGGCTCAGACCTGAGACCTCAGGCATCACGCCGCAGGTCTCTGGATTCAGGAACTCTCGGAGGAGGAGGAACGAAGATTTAGAACGAAGAGTGTATTCAGCAGATTAGGAGGAGGACGTTGGTACCACTACCAGGTCAGACTACCGGAAAACAACCATCAAACATTGAGCCACGTGACACGCGCGTACCACGCGCCGCGCCGCGCAGTGGATTATCATATGCATGAACCCATGGATCCATCGTCAATCCTACGCATAATGTCACTGTCATTGTGACTCACTGGTATTCTATGTAAGGCTGACCGTTGACTACGCGCACCAGATGTGCGCAGTACATGTCTTCCGTATCATTCAAATTGCGGCCAGTGGCACATGTAGATAAGTAACATGCCACCGACCACTGCTCCACTGATGAGTCAAGGTTCTAACATTCAGTGGCCGAGCTAGGTTCACGCTCAAGGCGCGCAAGTGTTACTTGATGTGGTGCAACCGGAGCTTTTCAAGGCTTCGTTGAGGCAGTGAACTCTACGGATGGGCGCGGACCTGTCACGACTCGGCGACTCGGACCGAGGTCGCAGGGGACTGACGCAGAGTACAAGGTACTTACAGCCGTTTTCAAAACTATGCGGAATCGCGAGAAAAACGAAAACGCGCCTCGGGGTCTGACACCGGCGCTCCGGGGGTCCAGATAAGATAAGACCCGAGGCGCCCGTGCCTATTCCGGCATCGCCGCGTGTCCACGTCGTGTTCGTAAGATCGCTCGTCGCGGCGGCGACCTCGCCCTTGCTCACCATCGCTCACCTCCATCGCACGTCGCCTCCTGAACTATGTCTTCTCCTGCACCCCCTCAACTGTCTCCCCCGTCAAGCCCTGAACCGCCAGCAGCACACACCGTCAACTGTCATGCCGTCATGATCAGTTATGTCAAGCCTGACAAGGCTGGGAAGAAAGGGAAGTCTTCGACGGCGTCGAAGAAGCACGAGAAGACGAAGGAGTTTGCGTTTGCTCCGAGCAGCATGACATACCTTGTCTTCTTGCAGAAGGCTCTGGATAGCCATGGCTTGGCGAAGTATCAGGTCTCTGCGATGCGCAATCGCTTTGCATTCCGATACAACCACAAGCCGATGACGTGAGTATTAACATTGCCTGCTTGTGGCATAATCTCTCATTTGAGCATTGTAGGAAGACCAACTTCCTTGACGTTGACACGGAGAAGGAGTATAAGGAGCTCTGCAAGAAGCTCATGGCAGACAAGCCCAACATCTCGTCGCTCAGGATCACGTTTGAGCTCAGTGAGGTTGAGAAGAAGTGTGTCCGCATGGTATGTTGTTCTGCTTCATATCAGAGGCATTTCATGACGTCTTGCAAGGGCAATCGTGATGATGGAGGCGAGAGTGATGGCAGGAGTGCCCAGTCGGATGACGATGAGGATGGCACTACGGGAAAGGTACGTCGGTGGCTGTGCATCTCTAGCATTCTTTATTCATCTCTCTTGTAGCGGCTCCGTGAGGAGGACATCAGTGACCATGAGCGGCGCTTGGCTGAGAACCGCTTGAAGCTCATGAAGCAATGGGGTAACAAGAACACCGGCGAGGTGAACTTCATCCGCCCGGACGGCAGCACTCTGCTGTTGACACCCACGCTGATGCGCACATGGTGCGAGGCTATAGTAAGTTCATGTCCTATATCAGAGACAACATAACTGACAAGGATTAGGTTGAAGCAAAGGCGAGCATCTACCAGCCTCCACCGGTGCAGCCGTTCATGGCGGCTATCAATTCTGTGAGCCTCAGTTCAGTGTCCATGCCTGTCCCAGCCCCTGTTTCAGCCCCTGTGGCTCCAGCACAGAGCGATGTCAGCGCTATGGCAGAGATACTGCGGCTGGTGGTCGGTTCCAAGGCATCATCGGAGGTTCCGCAGACGCCTCAGAAACGTCACAAGCGCCCTCCGAGTGCCTCGGACATTGACCATTTCCTTGCGTACCTGGGGACTCATCCTGAACATGGGATTGTAGACCCATGGCAGCTCCGTGACCTGCTCAATGAGACAGAGGCTGGGCCTGACGTGCTTGCCCAGCTTGAGCTTCGGGATCTCACGCATAGTCCAATGAAGCTCAAGCTAGGCAGTGCCCAGCGTCTGAAGCTGGGTGCTCAGGCATGGCTTGCTGAACCTGATGGCTCCCGGAAGATTCCTCGCCTTGACATTCCCAGTGCCACTCACTCGGACTTCGATCCTTCTGCTTCATTGGCTTCTGGGTCACGTATTGTGCCTGAGCCTGAGGAAACTGTCCGTCTTGTCAAGTACGAGCATAAGTTTGCTGACGGTGGAGGCCGGCGCTGGAGTGGACCACCCCCTAGGCGCCTGGAGGAGCGTGAGGATCCACCAGACAGGAAAGGTGATACGGTGTGGTACTTCAGTGATATCCTACAAATATGGGTTGAGGTTCCAGTAGGATTTGTTGAACAAGGGGATGAGGGAGATTGGTTGTAGATTTTATAGTAGTGACCATGCCTGCATTACAGTATCCATATTGGTGTCTCTGTGAAGCTACATGTAGCCAGATGCCCTATACCATCCTGCAGCCATTTGTGGAGTAATCCCTATGCATGCCTGAGCAATTGTCAACAGCGAATCATCCTCGTGGCGCCGGATTGCCGCCTTGATTGACGAGAATGCATTCTCAATTGGGTTGAGATCTGGCGAGTATGGCGGGAGGAAAACAAGCTTGCACACTTCAGATGTCACGGTCAGTTGTGGAAATGCACATGAGAGCACAACACTCACATGCATCATCTTCGACAAGGGCTCGCACCTCATCTGCATGGTGAATGTTGCAGTTGTCAAGGATGAGGACACTACGTGGTCCTGGATATGGAGTAGTCAGAGGAATCTAGACCAAATTTATGTAAGTCAATTGCCATATGAACCGAATGCTGTACATACAACAAATTCCTTCAAGAAATCAATGAATTTCTCCGCTGTTACTGATCCCTCAACTGTCTTGAAAGCAGCAATGCCATCAAGAGTCAACAGCGGTAACATTGACCACCGCTGCCCTCGGATGAAGCACTGCCGTGTAACGCACCGTTCCCCAAGTGGTGCCCAGCCCCTCCTGCGGTTACTGGTACGCCCATCCTTGGAGCTCTCATCAGTGAACATGAGCATGTTCGGGTCAGGGGCAAGCTCCCCGATCCTGTTCATAAAGACAGCGCGAAGAAGGTTGTTGCGTTCTGCAGCTGCACGCGTCACCAACTTGCTCGAGAAATGCATGCGGCGGAGGGTACGTGAGATGGTTGGGATTGAGATGAAGATATGATGAGCTTGGAAGATGCGCAGCTGGATCTCGTCAAGATAGAGGAGAGGATGCATCTCTAGAGTAGAACGTATGTAATTGAGGATGGTGTCGGATGACATACGGTTACGGCCACCGCGTCGGAGAGCGAAGGGGTTGTATGGCACTTCGAATCGGTGGTGATATCGAAGGGAGTTGTAAACAGTTGTCTTCCTAATGCCAAGAAGACGGCATATTGTCTTGACACTGAGACCCTCCCCATGCCGGAGGATTGGTATGCGCTCCTTGAGGTCGTTCGAGATCGTTCGCGTTGGCATCGTTCGGTGTCGTGGAAGGGAAGCGACGTTGGGACTGACCGTGACGCGGCGGTACAGGCTTATCTAACATGATCGGTCTTTATCTAATCTAGATCAACTCGGAGCGCCGGTGTCAGACCCCGAGGCGCGTTTTCGTTTTTCTCGCGATTCCGCATAGTTTTGAAAACGGCTGTAATTCTCATTTTTTTTTTTTTTTTCTTTTTTGGAGGGCTCTTAACGGAAACCGGCAACTGACGATTGGTCAGCCCCAGGTTCCAGCCAGCCGGCGGGTTCCCCCGCATTGTGCAGTCCAGGGTAAAAATGCGTTTACGCACGGCCGTTCATGGCCAGTGTGGGGCTCATTTATCCTACATCCCAGATATCGTAGGTGCTAGGATCAATACCCACTAAAACCCTATTGATCTTTGTCCAGTCGTCAGGAAGCGCAATCTCGTCGCGTAAGGTTCCGCACCATGTGCCAGTGACTAAGGTTGGCCATATAGCAGCTCTTCCGTGTCTTTTATGAGTCATGGCGATGTCAAGGTGGAGCCTTCGGTTGAGTGTGCTCCCCCATCTTGCACGGAGTTCAGGCATTGAGTGAGTCCATTGTTCATCTGAAGCGTGTCCAATGGTTCGTTCACAGCGCAGACACCATATAAGGTAGGCGGTTTCAGAGATCAGAATGCGCCACATACGCTCTACAAAGGGCCGTCGTTTCTTTCTTTCAGATATCCACCGGCGCATACCTACACTAAGGATGCCGTTGAGGTCTGGCTTGGTCCAGGCAGCTTGTTTACGCTGCCATAGATTGCCGGCCATCGACCATAACTCTTCTTGGCCTGGGGCCGTACATTCTGTTAGTATGTGTGTCATTGAGTCTACGACACCGCAGTATTGACACATTGATCTTTCTTCATAGCCCGGTATTTTCGCCCAGAAGCGGCCTACTCGGAAAGCGCAATGGAGGCATTTCCACAAGAAGTCTGAGATTGGTAGGCGGAAGTCCTGGTTACGAATGCTTTTCCAAAGGTCCGCGGCGGGTACTAAGCTTTCTGAGATTAGGTTAATGCTGAGTAGTACTGCACTGACAGTCAGCGTTGTGGATCGTCGTTCTGGAATAGAGCGTCGTTGTATGATGAGACGGTAGGCTGTTCGCTGTGACATGTTTGACAGCTTCGCCCCTGAAAGGTGGAGGGTCGGGTCGAGGTTCATGGAGACAGTCTTGAGGCCATTGCTGTCTATGAGGTGCTTTACAAGGTGCCGTCCTTCATCAATGATATGCCATTCTTCGTGTGTGCTGGCCGACCGGAATGAGGTAGGGGCACATCTCTGACGTAGAACGTTTATTATGTCTTTCAGCGCGAGTTTATTGGGCATGCCAAGCCAATCAGTGTCTTCCCAACGCTGTAGGTTCTTACACAGGGCGTCGCGTAGGAAGAGTGATTCGCATACGAATCGGATCGGTACGTCTTTCGGTATATGCTGTACTGAGTAGGCTACTGATGTGATTTCGCCACTTGTTGTTAGGTCTACTATGTTGGCCAGAGGTCGAAGTAGCTGGGCCGCAGTTTGGTGGGCTTGTTTGACCATGAAGATTCCACTACCTTCTGGGGCTATTCGGGTCTCACCATGCTTGAAGAGGCGTTTAGCTTCAAGTACGTACACTGTGATTGTTTGGAATCGAGTACCGCGTCTCTGTCGCATATTGGGAGGGTTCTCGGTGGTGTAATCGTTCATGAATACGCGGAATACTTCGGATATACCTCCACGTTCAGTGACGGAGGGGTTGAATATTGCTTCTCCATCCTTCTTTTTGAAGGCGGCACTGTTGGTTTCGTGTCTATGTTGAGTGAGCGTGAGGCCGTCGGGGGTATGGTCTATCGTCGGATTCCATTTGTCGTTGAGAGAGGTGAGTAGACGTCGTGCCGCTTCTACACAATTAAGTGGATTATGACATCCTTTTGCCTCAGCTTCTTTGCATGGTACGCATGAGCATACCGAGGAGTCAGATGAGAGGACCGGGACGAAGTCATGTCTAGCCAGCGACATGATGTCCGATACGAGTAGGACTCGGTGGTTATGTCGCAAACATTTGCTGAGTGTCGTATTGTCTAGACGTCTTAGCTGCTTTGTTGCGCTGATATGGTACCAAACAGGAAGTTTGGTTTTCAGTTCATTGCTTAGGTTTATTGCGCCGAAAGAGGCCTTATGCTTTTTAGCGGTCTTCAGCAGTTGCTTTATATAGTGGGGTAAGGGAGACGCGGCATGCATTGCTGGGTTCCAGTTTTGCAGGAAGGTATTAATCTGTGCCGTGGGTTGGATGGCGCCTGCAGATCGACTAACTTGGAGCGCTATTAGGATATCTACAACAGATGCCCAGTCGGGTCGGGAGTCTGATAGCATAAGGTATTTGCGGAGCCATGTGAGTTCTATGGCTTCGTTCCGTGTACAGATGTCCAGTATTTCTAAGCCGCCTTCGGAGATTGGCGAGTGGATGGTCGCTAGGTTGACTAGAGGGGTACCGTTTATCCCCCATACAAAGGTTCGGATCTTTCTGGTGAGTTCCTTTTCGACTGCGGCTGGCATGCCTTGAACGGTGGTGAGGTATTGAGTCATGCCGCCCGGGCCCATCTGAATTATATGCTTTTTACCTTTCATCGTAGGGTTACATCGGCCCCATCTTATAAGGAATTTGTCGATCTTCTCAAGAGTTGGTATCCAAATGGCGGCTGCACATGTTTGGTTGCCAATCCATGCTCCAAGGATGCGTACCGCCTCACCGTCCTTTGCTATATGCACATATTCTGGGATGGTGGGTTCATTACTCGTAGGGTCGATGCGGCGTGTTCGTGTGACCTGGAGGCGGTATTCAGGGGAGCCAATAGGTATGACTTCTGTTTTGCCTGAGTTAAAACGTGCTCCCGAGGCTGAACACCAGTTGTTGAGGATTGTCCATAGGTCGGACCAGCTGTCGCATTGTGCAAGATAGGTTGAAGTATCGTCCGCAAACAGCGAAGTGATAATTCGATCAGTGAGACCTGGGATCTGGAATCCGCGCAGGTTGGAGCGTCTTAGGGCACATGCAAGGGGCTCAATTGCAAGGTCAAATAGTAAGCAGGATAACGGATCTCCTTGGCGAACTCCTCTGAAGACTCGGTAAGGTTTACTGACTTCGCCGTTGATAATGACCACTGTCGTTGCATTCTTGTATAGGTTCTTGATTTTGGTTATAAATGATTCAGGTAGGCCCATGGCTCGTAGTATTTCCCATAGATAGTCGTGCCTTATCCTATCATACGCTTTCTCTTGATCTAATGCGACGATCACTCCATTATCTTCGGTTGCCTCAGCGTAGTCTACCATTGTTCGACACAGTTGAGTCTGGTCTGAGATTTGTCTTCCTGGGATAAATCCAGCTTGATTAGGGTGAATGATGCTTTTTACAACGGACCCAAGCTTGGTTGCCATGATGCGAGTGTAAAGTTTATAGTCAGTGTTTAATATCGTTATGGGTCGATAATTGCTAATGTCCCTCTTGTCTTTCTTTTTGTAGATTGGGCACATCCACCCGTCCGCAAATCCGCATGTTGGGTCAATGCCGTAGGTGTCAATATCTTCAAGAACATATTGGAGGTAAGCATTGCTATTGAAAGATGCATTTTCGTCAGCAGGATCATCGTCTTGGAGTTGTTTCCAGAACTCATATGGGATACCGTCAAGGCCGCTTGCTTTCCCTGTCTGGGCTTTCTTAAGTGCGTTCTTGATATCATCAATGCTGATCTTGGACTTGAGAGTTTCGCTGTCTCGAGAGCTCAGGAACTGCTGAATATTGTTTGTGGCCACAGAGGTTGCCGTTGCGCGTGTATCATCATTCACTTTATCGTCATCATCTGTTTGAAGTGAGTCGTGGTATTGACGGGCTAGTTCCGCCATATCCGAGGAGCGTTTAACATGGTCCTGGGAGCCAGGTTTCCGCAGTGCGTAGATTACGTCTCTCGGACTTTTTTCTTTATTGATGTTCGACCAGTACTTAGTAAGGGTTTCCGCATTAAGAGCATATCGAGCGGCTGTGGCTTCTCGGACATGTTGGTAACGCTTCCGTTCAAGTTCTATGACTCGGTCTAACATAACCGCAGTTTCGGTTTGTAGCGGCACCGAAGCGTTGAAGGCTGGGTCGGCTTGGATTTTATCGATTGCGTCAGACAGTTTAGTGATCGCCGCTGTAAGCTTCGGAGCTTTCTTTTTCATGGTGGTCCTTGCTAATGCGATCGTTTTGTTCTTGAAGGTTTTGTGAATAGTTTGAGCATTTTGTTCAGGTAAGCGTGTTCCGCCATCATGCAGCTCTTTCATTTCTTTCAGGGCGCGGTTGCCTATGACCTTTATATTGTTCATAAATGATCGGTCTTGTATCAGAGCAATGGGCAGCGTCCAGCGTCCTTTACCGATGAATGGAGTTTGTGTTGTGCTGAGCATGGCGGAGGCGAGCCTATGATCTGTAGGTATACCGGAGGATTGTATTTTCCACACTTGTGATGATCGCAGTATCCTCTCGGTCACGTATATACGATCTAGGCGCGAACGAACGTCAGAGGCGCGTTGCGGGAAGGTGAAGTCACACTGTGTAGGGTTAGTCATGCGCCACCCGTCTTTCATATGGAGTCTGATAAGCATCTGTTTTAGATGTTCTGTTGCGGATGGGTTATCCTCACGTGGTGTGACGGATAGGCATCACTATGCCTGTCCAGTACTATAGATTATGAACCATCTAGTGTAGATAAGATTAGATCGTGCATGTACTTAGCCATCTGCCTTCCTTTTTGGGAAGCAACTGATCTTAACCTTCTACTGCCACCTCGTACGCGTGCGAATCACCGCACCGTCCGAGTGTGGAGTCTTGTCTCTAGTCGAGAGTGCTCCTCGCACTCTGACAAACAGTGCGAGCTCCTCGCCGCGCTGAGGAGCACGGCTCCTCGCTGTCTCCTAAACCGGGCGGCTCCTCGCCAGCTCGTTGCTCTGGGCTCCTCGCCGTGGGCTCTCCTCGCAGGCTCCTCGCCAGCGTACGACTACAGCCGGCTCCTCGCCTTGCTGACGACAACAGCCGGCTCCTCGCGACGCTGACGACCCTCGACTAGGCTCCTCGCCCGTCTAGGAACGACCCTCGACTGGCTCCTCGCCCCGTCTAGGACTCACCCAACAGCACTGGCAGCAGTGCACCAAGGTCGCCCCTGGCCTATAGAGCCGTGAAGCCCGTTCACACCCCTGAACAAGGCCTCCCAGATAGGCCGAGGTCTTACATTGGTGGACACTCAGGGGAACGGTCCACTTCCCTGCTCTATTACGGCCAGCTCTATCATTCTATTCATTGTCTAATAATAGCCATTCACTTCCTATCCTATTCGGGCCATTATAATGCCTTCATCGACGTGGCTCCCCAGGTCCCAGTGGGATGCCCTGTCACCACTTCGAGAGCTCTCGTGCCAACACGCCTCGTCGAACGGTTTGCGCGCCTACCGCGCCGGCACCTCCTCCTCGACGATCGCGCCTCGAGGCTCTCAACCGCCCCTTTCCGCCACTCCCCGCGACTCGCCATCCTCTCCGGTGCCCCTTCCGCCCGTCTGGAGGTCCGTGGGAACCGAGTCAGCGCGTAAGCGCCGGAGCGCGTTGTACGCGCGGCCCTCTGTGCTCGACTCTCGCGCCGACCGCTCGCTCCCGTCTCCCTCGCTCCCGGTCAACCTCGCGAACGTCCAAGGCACCACCCCCGCGGGCAGCCCTCAAGGCGAGTGCCGAGCCGCGCGAAGCTGCCGCGCGCTCGGTACAGGTAGCTGCCCCGCCGCCTCCAGCTCCGCCGGTCCCGAGGTCGAGCACCCGCGCGCGTTGCGCAACGGCGAGCCCGACGCGTCGACGCGCGCACAAACGCCCAGCCGGGAGGCCTCTCACCCGACGCGGACGACCGAAGCGCTGCGCATCCGCGACTACGACGCACAGGCCGCCTCGACGCGCGCAAGAGCTTGCGCAACAGAGGACCCGCGCGCCGCGCTCACGAGCCGCACGTCCTGCGCCTGCAAGACCGCCTCGGAGGACGCACCGACGAGCGCGAGGACGAGCCTCCGCGCTGGAGCGAGCAGAGATACTGACAGAGAGGAAAGGACTCGGGTGAGTACTTCAAACCTCCCCCCTCGAGCCTCCCCTCTGTCCTCGCGCTATGCGCCCTCTCCCCCGCCCTCGCACTCTGCACGCTCGCCCCCGCTCGACCCGCCCTCTTCCTTCGAGCGCGACCGCCGTCTGCCGCCTCCCTCGCGCTCGCACTTGCCCTCGCTCGCGCGTTTCGCGGCTGTACCCGCCGCGTTCGATCCTCCCTCGACGCTGCCGCCCGCCGCGCTCACCCCGTCCTCCGCATGTTCGTCCCCGCTCCTGACTGACGCACCCCCGTCCGACTCGCCTGCGCGCCCGCGCGTGTGTTCCGCGGTTCTACCCGCCTTGCCTCCGCCTTCGCTCTCGAACGGCACGCGCGCCGACCCTCCTCGATCGACGTCTCCCGCACCCTCGCGCCTGCGCTCGCGCGAGCGTTTTGCGATCCTGCCCGCCGCGCTCACTTTGCCCTCGCGCACACGTTTCGCGGCTGTGCCCGCCGCCCTCACTCCACCCTCGCACGACCCTCGCGTGCCCTTCGCGCTCGCTCCGCCTTCGCTTGACGACGACTCGACCGCCCACGGCTCCGCTCCAGTGAACGGCCCGCAAGACGCGTACCGAGCCGTGCGACACCGCGCGCTCGGTACCGACAGTCACCCCGCCGTCACCACCGCAAGGTCCGAGCTCGACCAACCGTGCGTTCTGCGCGGCGGCGAGCCCGACGCGTCAACGCGCCGACGGGATGGCCCACACTCGATGGGGACGGCCGACATGCAACGCAATTGCGACGCCTCGACGCGTGCAAGCACAAATGCAAACAAATCGCGCACTGCGCACACGGACCGCACGTCCCGCGCCTGCAAGGCTGCCTCGCAGGATGCGTCGACGCGCACGTTCAGGTCCCGACTGGAGTACTCACCCGCGGAGCTAACGAACACCGCGCGCTCGAACCCACCCATCGCTCGTTCACCCCGTCCCGAGCGTGGCTGCTCGCCCCCACTTCCGCGCACGAACGGCGCGCGCGCCGCTGCGCCCTCGCCAGCGGCCGATCTGCATCCCCGTCAACTCGCTCCCACATCGTCAAGCCGCAGTCAACCAGGCCACGAGGGTGTGCGATCGCTTCGCCGCGCTCCTCGTAGCCCACAGGCCACCGACGATGCAAAGAATGACCGCCGCGCCCACGTTCAACAAGACGACGATGCAACGTGCGAGGAATGGGCGCACACGTACGCTCAATGCGACATCCTACCCGCTCGTCCGCTCTCGCAGGGCTCACGCGCGCGGGCCATCGTGCATGCACATCACGAGCGTGGAACCCAGGCCGCTGAGCCGGCCGCGAGAGCACACCAAGTGCAGTACTCCACCGAGCGCAGGCCCATCGCCGCCGGTGTGTCCTGCCGCTCGGCTCTTCCCCATGCGTCTGCACCTGGTGCTCTCCCCTCTTCACTCGACGCTCCAACGCTTCGCGAGCACGAAAACTCCCGCCTGTCTCACACGTCGGATGTATCCTGTGTGTTGGTACACAGTGCCTCCCCTCCCTCGCCAATGCTCGACCTACACCCTCGCTCGTCCACACTCCGTCCGACTAACTGCGAGGTCGTGCGATTATTCCGCACACCTCGCAGCCAAACGGAGACGCCCACTGATGCGACGAACGAAGATTGGCACGCCCGAGCTCACACCCAACGGGATGACAGGAGAGGCAGTTGCGACGCGCCATACGAGGAACCGCCCGCACGCACACTCTCGCCGCGCTCGCTAGTGCGTGCGCACCACAAGCGCCAGATGCAAGCTGCTGAGCAACTCGACGAACGGGCCCAGGCCTACCGGCGAGCCTACGAGTTCGCGCAACAAGAGAGCATGCCTGCGCGTGCCGCCTCACCCTCGCCCGAGCTCACCATGCGTTCACTCGCACTCGACGCATCCGAAATTGGTAGACCAGCAGGTGGCTCCGAGGTCGTGCGATTCCGCGCACCTCGCAGCCACCCTGCCGTCCCAAATATGCGGCGTGAGTGCTCAACGTGTTCCACTTCGCTCGACGCACCTGCGCCTCCATCGCCTGAGCACGACATCTGCGCACCAGTCACTTCAACGGACGAGCCGCTAGTACCTTCGGTCGAAGCGTCTGGGGGGCTCTTCACCGCTGCGCCACGCTCATCTGCGCTATGCGCACCAACATCCTCGGCAGTGTTCTCCCCGTCCGCTCTTCACGACCGCTCCAGTATCCTCCTTCCTACGTGCTCTTCGAAGTCCTCACCACCGCACAGTCCGCCCTCGCGCGACTGTGCCTCTCCGCCTTCCGTGCATCTGTCATTGCCTGACCTCGCGTCCGGCAGCTCCCCGTCCGCACTCGCCCCGCAACGCGAAACGCTCGCCCAGTTCTGGCGCAGCTTCCTGCAGAAACCCTAGGTTTCGACAAGTGTGTGATTTGCCACGCCTTGTCTGGATCCTGGGGGGCAACATCCTATGTGTCTTGTATTGTCCCAGCCCACCCACCCTCTACCACACCTCCTTCATCCTTACGCCAACCTCTTCTCGTTGGAATCTCGAGCCGAAACTCCCCGCGGATCATTCCGACTCGAGATTGGGGGGCAGTAGGGGGTAGGGGAGGAGAGGCACCTAGGATGTAGGCCAGAGGGGCCAGCTGACCCTAGCCTGGGCAGGACGGCCACTCCCTGCGAGGAGGACAGCGTAGGACAGAGTCCAAGCTGAAGGTTTAGCCATGGGACCGGAGCCTGGGATGCCGTGGATGCTGTACAAGATGCTGTACGAGTGGGAAAACACGGTACCAGCAGGACAGCTCAGTCTCGGTGCAGGACAGAGTCCAAGCCAGAAGCTTAGCTGCTGGACTGGAGCTCAGCGCGTTGTATGAGTGGGTGAACGAGGTACGAGCTGGTGAGCTCAGTGCGCAGTGTGGTTTTGAACAAGCGCAAGAGTGCGCGAATTGGGACCTTTTTCAAACTTCGCTTTTTCTTCTTTTTTTCCATATGTTTTCTCCTCTTTTCTCATGCTCATGTCTACTCTACACCCCACATCCACACTATATGCTTCATAATGGGGGGCTCTGTGACGGATAGGCATCACTATGCCTGTCCAGTACTATAGATTATGAACCATCTAGTGTAGATAAGATTAGATCGTGCATGTACTTAGCCATCTGCCTTCCTTTTTGGGAAGCAACTGATCTTAACCTTCTACTGCCACCTCGTACGCGTGCGAATCACCGCACCGTCCGAGTGTGGAGTCTTGTCTCTAGTCGAGAGTGCTCCTCGCACTCTGACAAACAGTGCGAGCTCCTCGCCGCGCTGAGGAGCACGGCTCCTCGCCAGCTCGTTGCTCTGGGCTCCTCGCCGTGGGCTCTCCTCGCAGGCTCCTCGCCAGCGTACGACTACAGCCGGCTCCTCGCCTTGCTGACGACAACAGCCGGCTCCTCGCGACGCTGACGACCCTCGACTAGGCTCCTCGCCCGTCTAGGAACGACCCTCGACTGGCTCCTCGCCCCGTCTAGGACTCACCCAACAGCACTGGCAGCAGTGCACCAAGGTCGCCCCTGGCCTATAGAGCCGTGAAGCCCGTTCACACCCCTGAACAAGGCCTCCCAGATAGGCCGAGGTCTTACACGTGGGGGGAGTCGGTCGATGGGCTCTTCAACAATGTTGAAGTCTCCTAGGAGTACGTCGGGGAGCTTATGTCTATGATTAGAGTAATATTCTTCAATATTGGTCCAGAGTTCCGAGTTAGCAGTTGCGTCGTTTGGGGCATAGACATTCAAGACTGTAAGGTCTTCTTCTTTATGCCAATGTATGGTCGTAGTCATAGCTCGCCCAGGTATAATAGTTGTAGTGTGATGATAGGCCGTATCTACAAGTTCTCTATTGAGAACTAGAGCCACGCCTCCCACGTTGTCGTCATTTGTTTGTCCGGATACAATAAACATTCGTCTTCCATATAGACGGTGTAGTTGGTCAATGGTTGTACTATTAAGATGTGATTCTTGTATTGCAAGAATACCGATCTTCTCTGTGCGTAGTAGCTGGTTAAGTGCATTCCATTTATTGTTAACGTTGCCTGTCAGGTTACCTCTACCGTTCAAGTTCAGCGTAGCCACATTCAGCGTGGCTCGCGTATTACGGCCTTTCTTATGTTTTGTCGATGCCCCATGTCTGTGATTACTCAAGCGCGTACCATCCTCCATTTGTGGTGTTGCTAATACATCATGGAGGGTTGCCCTGCCGTCCGATCCTTCCGACGATTCATTGAGAGTCATTCGGGCAGGAGGCGATGTCGTCCCTTGTCGTCGGGAGGGAGTGTTACCAGTTGCCATATGAACGTCCGTGGTGTGGTGTTTGTTGTTGTGATTGTGCGCCGCTGCTATCAATCCCGCCGCTACAGCGATCCACGACGGGAAGGGACTGCTCCTGAGCCCCACAGGTGACATGCGCGTTCCTCATGGGTAGAGGAAGTATGCTTAAGCCTCTCGGCGGGGCAAGTCTCCGAGTGCCCCTGGGTGTAAGGAGAAAGTGACGGATTTGTTGGTTCGTGCTAATAGGCTTTCCTGTCCCGCTTTGCAGACGGTCAGTAAATGTGGGCCTTGAGCGCGATCTTCCGTTTTATCAACTTGGATGCACATACTGTTGATAGTTTCGATTTACTCAGTCTTTGGTTGTTTTTTCTTTTTCATCACCTGACGGTCATTGCATCGTAGCGTTTGTGTTTTGTGCATAGATGAGATTTTTAGGCGAAAGTACTTGTGATTTTACAACGTGGTGATACAACGTAGTACGACTCGAGACTAACATATTCAGGAGGTAGGCAGAGCGTAAGAGGAACAGGGAACAGTGGTCGTACTACTTAGAACAAGATAACAGGAGGAGCATGCCAGTGGGTCGGATAGCAAGATGACGTTCAGAAGTTACCATTTCCTCGACCACGGCCACCACGGCCGCGTCCGTTGCCACGGCCATTGCCACGACCATTGCCTCTGCCATTCGTAGCATTTTGCTGCGGCGGGGGTTGTATCATCTGCGGGGCCTGGAGGGGCGGCTCGTGCCAACCAATTGTCCGACGTACCGGACATGCGCCCGTGATGTGACCGAGCGAATGGCAATAGCCACACCAGACTCGGCTTGTGAATGGCTCGGGGTGTCCAGCGATGCTCGAACCAAACTGGTGGCGTTTGAAATGGCTGCTGAAACGCAGCCAGTCGCGACGGTCCGATGTGGGTGGCCTGACGTATATGACCGCAACAGGTTCTGTTGTGTTAGTAGTAACACGACAATGGATTATGTCGACATCAATTGAGTCGAGGATGGCGTTCAAGGCATCGATCCTTGTTGAGCCGCTCCATGTCCCGCCGCGTGAGATGTCACGCGTCAGGACGTCGTAGGTAGTGTCGAACAAGTCAGTATCGAGAAGGGCTCGACGGATGAGCTCCTCGTACTCGGCTTTGGTCTGCGCACCGAATCTGTAAATGAATCGGAACATACCACATCAGGAAAACCCTGATTTACTGAAACAGTCTTCAGCTAACATATTTGCACGCCGGCCAGCATATGTGACCATTGGTGATCTTCTCACTACACCAGTGACTGGCTCTGACTATCAATGGCCAACTGAAGTAACGCAAAGTGCCAGTTGCATACACTAATGTAGACTCTATATCAGCTCGGTCAAGTCATTCAACAGCAAGGCAAAGACTCCTGCGGCGTCCAAGACTGCAGCTGGATCATCGAAGGATGCAGCGAACGCAGAGAGTGGACCGTCACGTCCGTCGCGATCGAAGTCCGGCGCGAAGAAGGCCCAGGAGCAAACTTCCAGCAGCGAGCGTGAGGTCGATGAACTCGGCAATGAGTGGTAAGTCAGTCAGTGTCCAGTGGTTTCTTTGTATCTCACTGCGAGAGGTACATCACCAAGATGTCGTAGTTGTCCTGTCGCATCAAGGCCGTGAACATCATCAACTTTGTCTGTTTCGCGTGGCAGGAGCAGTAGAATCGGCCCATTTCCAAGGCAAGTGTTTCTATGCCCATACCACCTCTATCTACACTTACTCATACGACAATCCTGCAGCTACTATATCTATCATCCTCTGTACTACTACACATCAGACGTGCGTGCCTGCTACGTATCCCACTCCCCCTCTACTACTATTTGCCTGTCTCAGCCGTGGTCGTCATCCCGGCGCCGTCTGACCTCGAGTCTATGCCTATCTGTATCTCTCGTGGACAACATACTTAATCTAACGTGTAGTAGTAGGTACATTCTGAAGAACAAATGTGTCATGCGTCATATGAAGTATGTGTAGGACAGACATATGCTACCATAGGGTTTGATACGCGTACTTGGAGGCAGAGTTGTTCAGTAGGAATCTCTGCGCAAGATCTAATACGGTATTGGTGTTCCAGTCCTCCGGTATACTATCAGGTTTAGTACCATCATTAGACCTAGGAAAGCAAGGCACTAGCTGACAAGATTGGCGTATAATGGAAATGGGTATGATATCGCTGGGGGGCAGACCATTTGCGCGCAACGGGGGCTTGCTTACAGCGTACATCATATGGTAAGGATCCGCCTGAGCCGGTAATTTTGCATACCATTCAACGTACGCAAGGGCCCCTTGCTTCGTCCACTCCAATGGGGTCTGCAAGGTACGCTGCGTACGAGGGTCCTTCATCTCCGGTGGCAACTTGAACACCACCTTCACTCGGCCAATGCGAGTGCCTGGAAGGTGAACAACGGTGAGCGCACTCTGTATGTCAGGCCACAGGTTTACACACCTTGTAGCCCAGTTGCTTCAGCGTCTTCCCCTCGAAGTACGACAACAGTGTCGAACCGCGCTGGCTGAGTTTCTGTGAGCGGCCTAGCTTTCACTCCATCCGTCTCCTGCTTGTCGTCTGTCAAGGACTCAGGCGCGAACTTGAAGCCATGGAATATGTCCACATGCGTGAGTGGCATGTTGTTGACAGCGGTCTGGAGCTGAGAGGAGGTGAGAGCGCGTCCTTCCTTGAGCTCCCAAATGTACTGAGCGAGGGAATGTATGAATCCGGGAGCATCATGTTTGTTGACAACGGCGTGAAGAGACTGGCTAGGAGAGGTAGGGTGCTTGGGTAATTTGATACGAGCATTGTGTCTTGGGGCAGGTATGTTGACGTCTTCTTCGACCACTTCATCCTCAGATACATCACCGTTCCGTACGAGCTGACGGCGAATGGATGCGCCGAGGACTACCATCTTCTCGCGACGCTCCAGCCAGCGCACCATTTGGGGGCGAGCCTCGCGATGGTTGGACGCTCTCCACGCGCTCTTCGCAAAGTCGATGTGCAGGCGTTCAAACGCCTCGGTGTTGTAGTTGTCCGTGGTCCCGAGAAGGCGGATTGAGTCGACGTAGTGTAGTAGAGAATGGAATTTGGGTATATTGAGATGTTCGCGTACTCCGAGGTCGACCAGAACGCTTTTGTTCTTGTGAAAGGTCTTGAGAGCGTCGTCCATGTAACTGAGTGTCGTGTCGTCGTGCGTAGTGTACTGTGCAAGGTAAATGAAGTCCAGGATTGAGCGAAAGGCAAGGATCGCCTTCTTGGGGACCTTGCCTACCAAACACGCGAGGAGAATTCTTGCAATGTGCTTGCGCTCGGTGCCGGAGACCTGCGACAACGATGATATTCCGTTCTTGAAATGGCGGGTACCGAAAGCTGGAGGGAGAGAGCGAATGCGTGCGTCAAGTTCGCGTTCGTCAACGAGTTCCGAGGTCCATTCGATGATATGTTTGAAGACGCCCTGGTAGAGCTGGTGGAGAACATCCGGCGTGATGCATGAGTGAATGTCGGTGTAGGGAAGATCGCGCCAGAAGGGGCGTACGACATAACCAGAGACGTTCAGCTCCTGACATGCCTTCTCAAAAGCATTGGAGCCGACCTTTCCCCCGCTATTCTTGGCTGCGCGACGTAGGACATCTAGCGTCCACAGCGAGTTGCGAGGCATCCCTGCCTGAGGATCTTCAAGGCCGGCTTCTGGCACCTGGCACTTGGGACAAGTGCCGTACTTGGAGCAGGTCACCAGACACTGCTCCGGGTAGTCCGCGACGTAGGCGGCAAGGACGGGATGAACGCGGCGGACTGAACCGTCAGCTGCGGTCACTTCGATTCCATGCTTGCCCGCTTCTATCAAGGGCTCCAGTATGGTGCTGACGGAAGCGTGGAATAACTGTTGGACGAGGGCGCGTTGTTTGCGCTGGGTGATGCCCTCTCCGCTCACCTTGTCGGTGGAGAGATAGCCTATAAGGATACAGGCGTGTTCCGAGGGTTTGCGACGAAGATCCCTAGGTATGTTGCCAAGCGTCATATAGACCGGGTAGGCGGACTTGCCACCAGAAAACTGGGTCAGCTGCGTTTTGTCCGTCGCTATGATAACTGGCGCGACCGCAGAGCCGATAGGTAAAAGACTCTGTGAAGGTCAACGCACAGTGAGAAACCCGCGTAGTACATCGCACTGAATCTGTACTTACCTGGACGGCATGCCACCACTTCCCTGTCCACATCTCGTTGTAAATTCTTCGAGTACGTGAGCCATCTGAGAAAATACGTCGAGGTCGGTATACAATTCGTTCCGCGTGTTCCGGATTCCCCAACAATGTGAGTATCGCCTGTATGATGTCACGATATTGAAGCAGATGCTTCTCGTTTGGGCGGTCCTTGAACGAGAGCCAACGCTCCTTCCATTCGGCTCGCTCAGGTAGGGAGTCAACGCGCTGTAGCAGCGCACGCGTGTTGTGGTATGTCAGTCCCAGACGCTCCTTGAACTAACAAACGTTAATACAGAGAGTTAGTGTCAATAAATACTGCGCTGCGCTCTCACGTTTGGTATGTCCAACGCTCGGTCAAGCGAGCTCAACTTAATTCCTTCTTCGATGGCCCAGTTTGCAAACCGCCAGTCCATCTCTGTATCAAACGGGTCCCAAGGGTTCTTAGTATCGTCTTCAGCTTCGCCTTGGAAGGCTTGTCAGACTATCTGAAGAGGAGACGAGCAACTGTGCTACTCACCGACATGCGTCCGACTTTCTCTGGCCTGTCGCCACCTCCTGCGCACCGCTTTATCCACTCGTAGAATCTTGGCAGCCTCTTCATTCTCTTCCTCCACCCGTTCGTCGTCGTTGTCATCGTCAAGTGCCAATGCCGTACGTCTTGTACCTGTGGATGCTGATGGCCTAGACGGACCTGCCTCGCCTCCTCCCCCGCTGTTGGATCCCAGAGGTGGGCACACTTCAATGAAATCGTAGAGTGACGATAGATCGTCCTCGTCATCAGACTGCTCCGAGTCCCCATCTTGGTCGGTGTTTCCATCTCCTCCACGCTGGTGATATTCAGCTTCTAATTCTGCATCTTCTACGTCCACATCTGAGCCGCTCGCCTCGGCCTGTTCAGAGTTGCGTATTGGGCTATCAAATTGGACCAGTGAGTCCTGAATCCCAGTAATATTGGGACAGATCACCGACGGTTTGTTCTCAATCTGAACGTTATCCTCCATGTCTTCTAGGTCTGGGACCTCATGCCCTTGCCTTCGGAACGCAAACACTTCCTTCAGTTTGCCTTTCTTGTACCAGGCACATTTACGGCTTGTGCTCTGGTGTGCTGCTAGGCCTTGCACCGTCTTGAAGGTTTTATGACATGCCCCACATGTCACATCCATAATTTGCTGCAGGGTGCGCTTCTTCCCGAGTCCGGCCAACTTGGGTCTGGTCATCTTCTGCTGCCAGAATATGTGAGTAGCTGCCTTTGCAGACGGAAGAGCGATAAAGCTTACTATCCAGTACACAAAAGTCGTAGGAAACCTGCAACATTCATAGTTGTCAGCGCACTGTCACTTCAGCGGTGCTTACGTCTCTTCAGCGCTACCCGGCGCTACTTATGGGCGCGTAGGCCTACGTCCCGGCTTGCCTCCTACCTTCACACTCCATCAACATAGTTCAGTTGGTAGTTGGTAGTTGGTAGTTGGTACGTACCTTTGTGCCCGGGTTCCTTGTTATTTGCTCTCACCATCTTACAGGTTTCAGCCCTCTATCTGTTGTAGAGCGCCACGGTACTCTAGAGTCTAAGGTGAGTACTTTGTCTCCTGCTCTTTTTCCTAGAAGGTTCGGCGGCGCATCCGGTGGCGTGGGAGCGAGCCGCCTCCGCGAGGCGGCTCGCTCCCACGCCACACGCTCTCGCCGGACGAGCGACTCAGTGTCGGCAGGGACAGCGTTGTGGGCCCCCGAGTCTGAGGGGCGTTGAAGGAGCGCAACCCATTCGGGCGTCGACAAGCTAAGGCGAAATTAGCGCAACGGGACCGAGAACTCTTGCGTACGACCGCACGATGAGAGATAGAGCGGGATAGAACGGCTGGCGAAGGGGCGTGAAGCGCGTGGAGGGCTTAATTGAAGCCGTCGGCAGTGCAGGTGGCTGGTGGCAACCTGGGCCCGTCACACCCGTCCCTTTATGTGGTGCTCCGATTGCTCGTCTTGCGCCCGTCTATCCTTGTTCATCCCTCCGGTCTTCTCCTAACTTACGAGAGGACTTCTCACATCCACCATGCCTACCACCACTTCCCGCCTTGCCGTTCGATCCCCCCCCTCTCGATCCCCCGGCCCTCGGGCTAGCCCCCTCTTGGACTCCAAGCCGTTCAGAGACAACGAGGTCGACTCGAGGGACGGGGGAGCTCAGAGATTCTCTCAGCTCCAACTCAACTCGCGCGGTGACCGCAACCGCAAGGCCGCTGAGAACGGTGAGCTCATTAGACGATGGGATTTGAGGTCATAACCAACTCACATATGCAAGTATTAGGTCCCAAATCAAATTTTCGTCCCCGGTCCAAGACTGTCCAACCTACCAACACTCAGCCAGGTGCGTACGCAACAGTCTGTGTCAAGCACCCTCAGCCAACATCCAGGACGATAGCCCAAACTGCCCCCAAGAAGGCAGAACCACCAACGTACCAACCCACACCAATCTACCCGAAAGCTCTGTTCCCCGACGTCGTGCATAAGATCTTTGGCGAAGATCTAGACGCAGTGCTCCTACGCCTTGACCCGTATTACTCAAAGGCGAGCCACCTGTCGTGCTGCGAAGCGTCTTGTTTCTGACAGAGTGTGCACAGACCGTCAAGGACTTCAGCCCACGTGAGTGGCAGGAGCTCTGCGAGTTCTTCGACAAATTCCCATTCAGTTATCTTCAGTAAGTTATCTTTCTAATCAGCTCGAATCTCCGTTTCTAATCAGATTGGCGCAGGTGGGAGTACAGCAGCGACACTCAAGTCCTCATGGTTTTCAGACCCAGTCCCAATCATCAGGAGATGGTTCAACTTCGCAAGGCGCACCTCAAGCAGGTGCTCAAGATTGTCAACACTTCCCCGAAAAGTGTGCAGGTGGTCATGAAACCACTGCTGGATTTTGCCGTAGATACCACACCCATCTACGCCGAAGAGAAGGGGAGGAAAGGACATCTTGCGGAGAAGTTTCCCGACGTTGTGGTGGAACTGACCACGACCTCCACCCGCGACATCACAAGCCTCGACGAGATCATGGTCTCGCAGCTTGATTACTCGCCTGAGACTCAACCACAGGGCGATCGCCCCATCCATGAGGGAGGGTTCACCAAGGTACGCCTTACAGTTGACCAAACGTTCATCCACCGCTGATGCTAAGGTAGGCCCTGAATTTTATCGACGACCGAGCCACCGCGCTGCGAAGCGGCAAAAAAACACCTCTGAAGAACCTGCGCGTCATCAATGTCATCGCGGTGCGCGAGACGTTCGACACCCTCGCCAAATCCTACACATTCCCTGGCGGTAGTAAGAAGCACAAGTCCGACACGCAAAAATACAAGGACGCCTTGGAGTGCAAAATGGGAGATGTGCGGTCAGACGACGCCATGTTTGCCAGGTTGCAGGAAGATGTCGAGTCAAAGCTCACCGTAGGCGGTTGCGCCTACTCGGAGCACCTCATACCGGGGGCTGGACCGTGGGTCTGCGAGGTCAACGGACAATCGTATGTCTGGCATGCTGCTACGCGGGCCTATTGGATCCATGTCAATGTACTCGACGACGACGAGGTTGCGAAGTTCACTGCGCTGGTGAAAAGCAGGGCCCAGATTCACAAGTACCTGGAGGCAGGTCTTGGAACGGTACGTTCAGGCATCATCGGCATCACTGCCTAGCTGACAGAACGATTAGGCTATCCTTGACAAGTATGAAGGCGTCCACAAGGACCGTCGTGACGATTTCCTCAAGAAAGTTGCACTCGGGTACCAGAGCCAGCTCGATGTCTATGTTCAGATCTTCACGAACAAGTTCTGGGAGAAGGTGGTCGAACGCTTTGACCATCTTCCGACTCAGGAGGACCTTCTTGAACGCCACAGTGCAATCTCTGACATCGCCAATACGTTCACTTATGACGCCGCATGTGACGAGATTCGCAAATACTGGGAGAATGTATCCAGGTCTGCTCAAGGCATCGACCTCACGACAGACTTGGAGGACATGCTCCACGCGGTAAAGGCCAGCTCCAAGCTCACCGCCCAGTGGCGCATCAAGCAGAGCACCCATGAGCCGGACGTGGACGACAAGGACGAAAGGACGAACCTACCGCTTGAGAACATCTGGGAGCTAAGCTTCCAAAGGAGGAAGCGCAAGCGGGGTACCTCGGACGCCGCCTCTGACGGCGAACGTCGCGCTGGCCCGAGTGCTGGCCCGCATGCCGTCGATTGAGATGTGAGTCTCTACCGACTTCATACTCATCGTCCGTTCATCGTCTCGTCGCCGTGTCAGTGGGTCACCCGGGTCGTCTGATCATACTCTTCCCCTATCAGGTTGACGCCTTTATCTATCATGAGCCATTGCTCGTTGTACAATAGCGTATCCTCTTCTTGTCCTGCCCTCGTGTTGTCAGTCCTGATTCGTGTTGTTGCTGTGTTTGTTCGCTCACGATACTTGTCCGCGCTGTCTACGCTCACGATACTTGTCCGCGCTGTCTACGCTCTCAATTCTCGCTCGCGCTGTATACGCTCTGGACTTTTGCTCGCGCCTACCTTGTCTTAGTAGTTGGACATCGTAATATGACATCGTTGTATTGTTGTAGCATGTTGAGTGGTTATAGAACATACGTTCAGTGGCAGTCACGTGACTGACTCGTAACGTGAAGCTTTCAGCTCAGCAATTTTCTCAACTCTCTGCAGCAACGTGCTCATCTTTCTAGGTTCGGCCTGCTATCCAGTACATAGCTATCCCTACCAGCCTCTCATCATGATCGCTCAGGGCATCTTCGACCGTGGTGGCAAAGGGAGCGAGCGCGAGCACGCCGGTCTTCAAGAGGCGCCCGCCCAGCGACCGATGGGAAGACTTCGCCCCCGTCCTTCAACAAGGCCGAAACTTTCTAGTTTCGGCCTGCTATCCGGTACGTAGCTATCCCTACCAGCCTCTCATCATGATCGCTCAGGGCATCTTCGACCGTGGTGGCAAAGGGAGCGAGCGCGAGCACGCCGGTCTTCAAGAGGCGCCCGCCCAGCGACCGATGGGAAGACTTCGCCCCCGTCCTTCAACAAGGCCGAAACTTTCTAGTTTCGGCCTGCTATCCGGTACGTAGCTATCCCTACCAGCCTCTCATCATGATCGCTCAGGGCATCTTCGACCGTGGTGGCAAAGGGAGCGAGCGCGAGCACGCCGGTCTTCAAGAGGCGCCCGCCCAGCGACCGATGGGAAGACTTCGCCCCCGTCCTTCAACAAGGCCGAAACTTTCTGGTTTCGGCCTGCTATCCGGTACGTAGCTATCCCTACCAGCCTCTCATCATGATCGCTCAGGGCATCTTCGACCGTGGTGGCAAAGGGAGCGAGCGCGAGCACACCCCGCCAGCCCAGTGACTGACGGTGAAGACCCGGCTTTCCGCATGTCAAGCAGGCCAAACCTTTCTGGTTTTGGCCTTTCATCCGGTGCGTAGCAACCTCATGAAGCTCCTCATGACGTCCACTTGGGCCTTCATCGAACGCACATAGTCATATTAGTATTATTGTATCACGTATAATCAGAAATGCATTATATTCCCTTGGGGGTGCTGTACATCGCAACAGCCAACAGTTTGAGGAGATTGTTCCACGACCGGTACCGTATGAGAAATCTATAGGTCAGTAAATTAATGATGTCTAGTTTTAACGCTCTGGAACATTGGACGACCGTGACAGGAGAACTGTCACTACTCATCCTCAAACATGGTGTACTTGAGCAATGCTGAGGTTTTGGAACTGGAAACATACCTCTCACAAGCTGATACACTCAGCCCAACGTTGACAGCTTTACTGGGGAGACTGAAGCACAACAATGAAGACGCTTCAGACCAGTCTACGGGGCGGTGCGCCGAGGACTATGTGTCCATGCAACCGTCGGACTCTACACAACCTAGTACAGGTGAAAGTATTACATACCTACCTCTTGTACAAAAGCTGACCATTCAACCACTTGATTAGCAGGATCGACACCCTCGTTGCCTCACAATGGCAGTAATTCCAATGACAGGGAGCGTCCCAACAGCCTGAGTGCGACTGGGCCAGTTCGTGCACAAAAAGCATCACGACAGCGGCGGAAGCTGGCCAACGCACCGTACCCTGGCGGTGGTAAAGAGCAACAAGGCGGGCATGATCCTCAACCTCCGCGGCCTTGTCCCAGAAGCGGGACTCAATACATTGCAAGTCGCAGTCAGCCGCATGCCGCCTGGGAGATGATGGCGCAACCACACCAAGGGACGAGCACAACAATGGAGAACTTTCTGTATACACTGGCAGCCTATGACGTGAGGGACGATGCTCTACGTTACTATTCAGCCCTCTGGTCATCTCCTGGCGCCATGTCGCTTGCTGGACGCAGTGATACGCTGGTCGATCTGGTGAACAGATGTAACCAGATAGACGACAGAAGAAACGTTATCGAGTTCCACACTATGGTATTGTACCTACGCTTGGCCTTCAAATGCGCAAGGTAAGCAAGATTCGCTCATCTTTAAAACGTAAGAACCATTGATTATTGGAAGTTCAGTATGTCAGGCTGGTCGGACGTGAACATCGCTGCCCTGTGGCGAGAGCATCTCTCGAAGCTACCAAAGGGACCCAGCGAACGCACGCTGCAGAAGTGGTATAAAATAGGAAGTAAGCTTGCGAAGCTAGCAGAGGGCGGTGCGTCTATGCGCGTCATATGTTGTCGGCGTTGAGACGGACAATTGCACAGGATCAATCTACATGCTTCTCTGGATGGGGTTCACGACCCTCAGAGTGCCATTTGTCGAGGCTGACGGTACATTGGCTTCCGATGTTGCACACATACTGAGGCGCTCCAATGCCGGTCAGTTGTTCACTGACTAACCTGTGGCATATTAACGTTCAAGCGCAGAAACGCCCCTTGGACGGCTGGTCCGACAGACCATAGTGCCAATCGTAGTTTACCTGAAAGATCACTGTCCCATGAAGTTCGGCGACCTCTTTGCTGAAGATATTCTGCTCGCACTGGGCATCCATCCTCATTGCCCCTGCAACGATTTGGCAGCCACGGATTCTTTGTTCACCCGTCTCCCACAAAAGTGAGTGTAGATTCTTAGTATCTGTGTGTTTTTTACAATTGAGAGCAAATACCGGACAGTTCCTTTGCTGGCATACCTCGAGACAAAGATGCATGGGTTGCATTCGACTCTTCAGTCGCAGCTACAAACCTAGGCAATGACTCACTTATGGCGTTGTCCCCGTTGACACCATTGTCTCGGTTGGCGAGTCTCAGCCCTACAGGTCGATCAGCCTCTCCCCGCTGTTCAATGCCTACGCAGCCTCTCAACCTTACAAGCGCGGTTCCAGGCCCTTCCACGATCACCCCGCCAGTCAACCTATATTCAGTGAACATGACATGCGGTGCGAGCATGGTTCCAAGCTCCTCAATATCTACCATAATATCCAGCTTCGATCCCGACCATGAGCACAACAAACGATTCTCGCCACCCAGAAACAGAGATAAAAACGCACGTTGGACGCAGAACCAACGCGAACTAGCTAGCAAGGCCACCGAACCAGCAACTCTCGAGGAACTGGAATCATTGGTGAGTGACGTACTCCTGTGCCCATCGTTTCTGACTCATGTATGCTAGTTGAAATCGATTTATGTGGACGGTGTTCGTCCCACTCAGAACGGCTATGTGAAGATCAAACGCGACCTCGTCAAGTGAGATACACCGCTACTTCACTCTGTGAATGGCTTCTCACAAGCACTTAGGGATGTTCTAACAGTACAATCTCAAAGCTCCACCATTCTTGCGACCATATGCACGTCGATGCCAGAGAGCCTACGAACCGACCTTCTTGGACGCCTGGCCGCCTGCCTCGAACCGGATGTCATACAGACATTGGACACAGCGCAGAGTGGCGGCAGCCACGTCTTCAAAGTGCTGCACTTCACATGGTATAATCGCCATTGTACGACGGTCAGTGCATTGCCTTTGGACTGGGAAAGCAGCTAACTCACTCATATACAGGGAGAGGGCTCACCAGATGACGTACCACCTAGCAACCTCAAGAGAACCGGCGGTCTCAAGACTAACTACCACCAGTTCATACCGTACCCATCCAAGGATATGACGAACTCGACCAACCAATCGATCTACCAGTCCATGAAACAAATTCTGGCCCCTCTGTTCGACTGGTTGGATTTAAAGGTGAGTTGCTTAACCATTAAGGAGTTAGTAATGCTGAGATGTACCCGGCACTTTCAGATTCAAGAGATTGCACCAGATGTATACGACCACCTTGAAGCCTACGTCAGGGTGTTGCCTGGAAACAACCGACCGCTCGCCTCTCCTTTCCTAGGATTGGTCGTCAATATGAATGTCACCACGGCAGCACACAGAGACGGCAAGGACGACGGTATTTGCCTTGTCCTTGCCATCGGTGACTTTGAAGGCGGTGAACTCGTTCTCTACGAGCCCGGACTCATTGTACCTCTATGGAACGGCGACTTCATTTTATTCCCTTCCTGTGATCTGACGCACTTCAACCTACACTACAAGGGAAAGAGAAGTTCTATTGTACTCAACACGGACCGAGAGATGGCTAAGTGGTTGAAGGAACGGAATGGATGGTCTCACAACGTACATTTTGTTTGACGTGGCACATGTCTTGTACGCTCTTAGAATGACATATTATATATTCATCGGATTTGGCGCTTACCTCGGCGGTACATATTGAACCGTGTGTAATCGAACCCTCGATTATCTCGAGTGGTCTCCGTTTCATTTCGCGGTGAGTATCATCTCGCCTTAACTCTATCGCCCTGGTCAAATCGTACAACCCAAATGGACAGACGTATGACCCGATCAGCTGCCTCGAAACAAGCAGAGAATCCTGCAGGCCAGCGAAGCACAGCCTCGAAGGGTACTAAGGACAAGCAGAAAGTGGTAAAGGCGGCTGCAACATCGTCCGCCGCAGCTAAGAAGAAAAGTCAGAAAGCTCAGGAGAAGCAGAGGGAGAAGGAGGAACGAACGGATAGTACGTGCCCTTGTCTACTCCAACACACACTAATCAACTTCACTTTGCTGTGCGTGTCAGAGATACGCAAGAGAAAATCAAAGATGATGGAGGAAGATGAAGCATCGCACGATGAAGAGGACGTAAGGCCCCAGAAGAAGAAGTCGCGCTCGCGCAACGACAACGCACAGGAGGAGGACGAGCCTGCCAATGACACGGCGCAAGGCAACAAGGTAGCTGACGTGGTGATGCAAGACCAGACGGCTGACAGCGAGGGCGAGCAGCCCAAGAAGCCACGGCGTATGTGATTCATATACATTGGCACATGAAACTCACAACACCACGCTGCTCTAGCTATGCCAAAGCGGAAGTACGGCCAACATGCAGAACCTGCGCCTACGCTAGACGCGGACGAGGAGGACCTGGCACGAACATTGGGTAAGTCCTTTGGCCATCGTGCATACATCAAACTATGACCACCTGCTAGGCGGCGGACGAAAAGAACAGGACGCTCGGGCTCCTCCGAGCAAGTCGGTCAACACCCCCTCACGAGCGACAGATGCGGCTGCAAGGGTTCGCACCCTGTTCCGTAATTTGCTCTTGGTGACATGACTCATAGTGACGTTCACGAAGAAGCAGGACAAGGGTAAGAATCGCGCCAACAACAACTCGGATGACGAGCGTAGCAAATCCCCGGCCGCCAGCGACGATAGTCGCAAGAATTCTGACAAGGCCAAGCGCACGGCTGCACGCCCACATGACAAACCATCCGATGACTCAGATCAGGCCGACAGCAGCACGGATGATGATCAAGAGGAAGGAGAGGCGTATGAAGACGACAGAGATGAGGAGGATGAAGAGGAGACAGACCACGCAGAAGAGGGACAGAGCGACGACGATGGGATGATCGTCAGTGTCAATCATCTCTGCAATCATATTGAATGATGCAGACATCTCTCACACTTTACAGGTCTTGTCTGACTCCAGGCGCAAGGGCAAGGGTGCTCGTCCCAAGGCGTATCGCACCGGTGGGGCCAAGGGCGCGCGCCTCAGGGTGTCAGACTTGCCAACATGGCTTGTTCCACTTTTCCATGCAGCACAAGATGCGCTGCGCCTCCGCACCGCTCTGAAGTCCGCCTGGACGAAGGAGCCGTCAGTCGTCTCCAAGCGGCTGCCCAGCGTGGATGATCTCATCAAGGCGAGCGTTCAAGATGCATATGAGAAAGGCGACAAGAAGGTGCGGGATTCCTGGAGGATGTTGCAGGATCGGAAGGGCAAGGACAACAGCCAGAGAGAGCGTCATAGGCAGGACATGCACAAACTGGTAAGCAAACAGATCTTCTGATGCGTTGGCATGAGCTGATATAGCGGAGATCGTGCGCGCGTTATCTCAAACTCGAAACGAGCTCAAGGGGAAGGCGTCCCAGGTGATCCAGAAGGCTTACGACCTGAGCCCTCACCTATACTCTCTTGATGACAGGAGGCCAATTGCGTTGTGGCTGATCGGCAAGGTCAGCGTGAAGATGGGCGATCGAACGGCTTTGCTTCCTCGTTTCATCTTCGGGGAGATAGAACACAACCTTGGGAAGGAACAGGGCTCGTCCGTGGAGAAGAGTGTGAGTACAATGCCTTAGCTATACTACGGAAGGAAGCACTGATCATGAATTACATCATGAGCAAGTACAACCGCTTGCTACCTTTCAGGCACCCGGCAATCCAAGAGCTGATCTACCTGTACTGGGGGCCCGCCAAACGTGAGGGTGCGTGCATCAAGGCGGCGATGGTAGACTTCAAGAAGGTGCCTCTGAACCTCATCGCACTAGTGTGCACCGCCGTAAGCCCTATTCCAATCCACGCACAAAACCAACTGACGTCATTGCACTTGTGTAGATAGAGGGAGCATTGGCTGACGTCGCCGCGCAGGTGGAAGAAGACAACGAAGTGAACCTGAAATTTGCGAACTCGGTCTACGCCAAGAAGTAAGTCAGCTTACCTTGTGGTATCTATACTAAATGTTGGGCGCAATTCAAGATGGGACAGCCTGATGAGTGCACTGGAGTACATGAATAACAAGCCGTACCTTCAGGAGACGCAGTCACTAATCTGGTCGTATATAAGGTAACTTCTCGCAATCAATATGGCTTGGTTTGCTCACTAGGGACGTAGGTCGAAGATGCAAGGGGATGAGGATGGTGATATGGACGCTGTGGAGGAGAACCAGGAGGAGGAAGAAGATGGGGAACGTGTGGGCGGTGCGGCTATCGACCTCGACCAGCTGAACGTCACCTTGCCAGCCGTGGCATCAGGCAGCAAGGCAAAGACTCCTGCGGCGTCCAAGACTGCAGCTGGATCATCGAAGGATGCAGCGAACGCAGAGAGTGGACCGTCACGTCCGTCGCGATCGAAGTCCGGCGCGAAGAAGGCCCAGGAGCAAACTTCCAGCAGCGAGCGTGAGGTCGATGAACTCGGCAATGAGTGGTAAGTCAGTCAGTGTCCAGTGGTTTCTTTGTATCTCACTGCGAGAGGTACATCACCAAGATGTCGTAGTTGTCCTGTCGCATCAAGGCCGTGAACGTCATCAACTTTGTCTGTTTCGCGTGGCAGGAGCAGTAGAATCGGCCCATTTCCAAGGCAAGTGTTTCTATGCCCATACCACCTCTATCTACACTTACTCATACGACAATCCTGCAGCTACTATATCTATCATCCTCTGTACTACTACACATCAGACGTGCGTGCCTGCTACGTATCCCACTCCCCCTCTACTACTATTTGCCTGTCTCAGCCGTGGTCGTCATCCCGGCGCCGTCTGACCTCGAGTCTATGCCTATCTGTTGATCGTGCTATACCAGTAGTTATGTGTCTGTATATGTTGTACAACAACCCGCACTGCTAATATTTATGATGTGATCTGGTACATGTGCATAAGTGGACATCAGCAGACTTAATTCTGTACATAACTGTACTTCAGCACGCCCACTGAAGTACATATTGTAGGTGAAATAAGGGCAACTAAAGACCAAAATGACAACACAATTAAGACTGAATAAGACACAAGATGTCTTTATTGCGTACATTAGTGCTCTTATGCATAATATCAAAGACACAATAAGACGGGGACTTGTCTTAAGTGCCATGTTTTGGTCTTATGTAGCATTTTATGTCTTTTGTGTCCTATACGTTCCTAAGATGTCTTGTAAATGACCTCTGATGAGACCTTATGTAGGCACGGTTTTTCCTGATGCACAAAGATGGGGATTTGTATCGCGCCAGAAGTCGAAGTGGAGGGTTACAGGGGATGAGTTAAGCCAACCAATATTAACAAGAGCCATGATCTTTGATAGAGGAATTCCTCGCGCGAGGTACCAGAACGGCTCCGTATTCATCCCATGAAAGCCGGCGATCGAGTAAGCTGGGAGGATGAACGTTCCGGGGATCAGCAACGTGCGTCGGAAGACGTCTAGCATAATTTCTATTCGTGTACTGACCCCGGGTTCTTCAGTGCCGTGGAGGGGGATCTGGACGGCTAGGACGGCCTCCGCGGCGTCGAGGGCGTTCCAGGATTCGCGTTGTCCAGCGGCCATGCCGCGTCCCCTCCAGACAGTGCTGTCGCCTTGCACCTGGCGCCAGGAGCCGGAGGGAGGGACAATGAAGTCGGGGTCGAGGGCATCGACGTCGAAGGGGGCCTGAGCGTCGTCAGGGTCGTCACTGCTCAAGCTTGGGGAAGGGCTAGGGGCGGGGGCAGAGCGATGTTCTCGACGCTCTCGGCGAAGGAGGAGACGACGGATACGGCGACGAGTGTGAGAGGAGGATGTAGGGACAGGAGTATCAGGGAGTCTGGTGGCGTCGTCCATCTCAACTTCAGGAATCGAGGGCGTTTGCAGCGACAGCCGCGTGGGGCCATCACCGTTGATGCTGTTGTTGCCGACCTCTGACCAGTGGTGACCGCGAGGAGGCGCAAATGGGGTCGCAGGACGTTGAGTCCGACGGGAGACGGGCGTGCGCGGCGTGCTGGACGGGAGCGAGGAGGGAGGAAGCGGGAAAAGCAGGAGGATGTCGCCTAGGTAGGAGAGGTCGTCATCGTCGTCAGAGGTGTCGATGGATGCCCGCATCCTGAGTCCGCTGTGACGGCGCCCTGACGTAGAGTCGCGGCGCGGGGTCTGAGGAGACTCGTTGCTTGGGGGGGCCAGGAGCGCCTCGACAACGTCCGAATCAGGGATGACTGTAAAGTTGAGGTCGGACGTGCTGTCGGCATTCGAATCGCGGCTCTGGGAGGTAGATGGTTCGTTCGTGTGCGCATGGTTGTTTGTACGTAGCGAGGGTTCAGAGGGGCCCGAGTTGGACGCGGGGAGAGGGGAGGCAGCGGGGGTGGACGTCTGCGCGCGTACGTTCTGCTTACGCGTTTGGATAGAAGGGGAGTCCTCGTTACCGAGGTCTTCCTCTACGCGGCGGCGCTTGCGGGATGCGCTGCCCGATTCATCGGTCTCCATGGGCTGGTCCTCGAGCACGGTGCGGTGTATTACGCTGGGACGTTGTGTGTTGGTCCCAAGACGGCCGGCGGTGGCCTTGGCCTTCCCTTTTTTATGCGACACGACAGTCCATCCTGTCTGCTGGTCGACTGACTCAGTGGCAGGGCGGACGTCTATTCGTTAAGTTAGTGGGATGAGCTGGCATATGGGAGCATAGTGCCTACCCCGGCCGCGGACATTGGTTTCAGTAGCTACGGGGGCGGGAGGCGATGGCGACGCAGGGCCAGTTGGGACTGTGTGGTTGCCATTGGCTTTTGCCTGGGTGGGAGACCCAGCGACCGCGGATGCATAGGATAGGCCAGGGGAGAGCCTCGGCGACTGCGACGACGAGGTCATCGCTCTAACGGTTGTCGGGCTTTCGTTCGAGGTCAGTGTGCGGCCGTCGCGGCCGAGGGGCGGGGTCGATGCGGGAGCTTGGGTCATACTGGTTTTCAGAGAGACGAGCAGGTCGAGTTGGAAGATGAGCAGATAGTAGCGGGAAGCGAGTAAGCGAGTAACGAGCAGAGACTGAGGAAAGGTCACAAGAGTGATGCCGTTTCTTCGAAGTAACTTTGTTATTTAAGGCGCACTGGCGATGCGTTTTGATTGGTCGAGAGACTTATTCAAATTGAGTTGTCGTGTTATTTGCTTCGCGTAGGCTCCGGCTAGTCAGCTGCGTAGAGAGTGGTGGGCAGTGTCATGTAGCGCGTGTATGCCGACGAGAGGAGTCTCGAATTTTAAAATTTTCCAGACGTGTGGGCTGACGCAGCGGGAGAATGAGACAAGGTAGAGGTAACGGGCGTACTGTTTTCGGAATCTTATCGCCAGGCTGCCCATCATTGCAGCGCGCGATCGCTCCTTCCAATCCTGAGTTTGGCGAGGCCGTGCGATGAGACGTACTGTCGGTGCATAAAGGGGCTAATTTGGTGGCTCTCTATGTCATTATGTCTTCAGCTCCATCAGGGTTGGAGGAGCTGCTGTTTGCGCCGTAGCATATGTCATTTTTGCGTGTAGCAAATACCGCGATGACATCCCGGTATTCTGGTCGTGGCGTTAATTTGAAGACGAGTTCGCCGTGCGTTTTTCTTTATTGCGCTCGACGTGGTCCGGGTTATGCGTTTGTTCGAGGTATAGGAGTAGTCAGGTTTACAAGTAGCTGAGCTGTTGGTGTGGGCCGATACAAGTTGAGGAGGTTGGGGGTGAGGCAGCGGTGGCGTGTCGTAGGCGCGAAAGCTCTTCGCTTGAGAAGGATAAGGGCGCTTCTCTGGGGCACCTTACTGCCGTAGAAGGTATTGGGCGCTAGATTTGGTATGATCGGCTTGGTGGCGTGTATTTGTAATGAGAAGGTCGTTTGGGCCGGTGGTGGATGGCTAGCTATTGGTTCGGCAATGTGCGTCGTCTCAGCCTTCAATTTAGAGTTCTATGATCTTCTTGGGATCGGTCCAGCGTGTCGGATATAACACGCTGCTAGCCTATCTACTGTGGATCGCATTACAAGGTGTCCGCTTCGTGCGTCGTCACTTCTCCACCTTCTTCGCTTTCTCCAGGCCTAGACTCTATGAGCTCCTTTGTTCTAGGGTTCTTCGCCATGCGTGCGCGCAGGCGCCTGATAGCGCTAGGGGTGATATCGAACTCGTATGGGTTAGAGCCGGGATTTTGGAAGTCTGGTTTGTTACGGAATGCGAGGTGTGGTTCTGGGAGGAGTGGGAGCGTATGGTAGACGAGTGTGTGTGTATATCCGTCTAGGTCGCAGAGGCGGGCCCATGGGATCGGTACTTTGATTTGTAAGCCGTCCTTGCTCCCGGTGAGCCGGAACGTGACCCAGTGACGCATGAGGGTCACGGCTTTGGAGACTCGTCCGGTCTCTATCACGTGACTGCCGGTGTGGAGGGTTATCACGTGGCCTCTGGCCAGCTGCCTGCTAGGCTGGCTCTTAACTATCCACGTCTCTCGCCGTCCATCTTCATCGCGCTCTGGCTGGGGTTCGACGAGGATGTCGACCTCGATGGAATAAGCGGGCTGGTACGAGGTGCGTATTCGGGATTTCTGCGGTTCAGCAGCGAAGACGGTTGACGACGACGTTCCAGGCCGAGTTATATGCTGCCCATCGTGGTATGCTTGTACTATGGGTGATTGGGCAGGGATGCGAAGTGATTTTCCAGATGAGAATGCGAAGAACATCAGGTAAGGTACGAGCGTTTATTTCATGGGGGCCTACCCAGATTATATAGGCCATAACTTGTAGGAACGTGACATGTCATACGGGCGTTTGTAGGATGTCCTAGGGCATAGAGTCATAGAGCATGAGGGGACATATTGGTATGCTTGGGCTGAGCGTAGTGTGGCATAGATGGAACATATTGGTATGCTTGGGCTTTTGTGGACGGGGCAGCCGTCAGCGTGGTTTTACAGTTATCATTTGGCTTTATGGGACGCGTTTGATGTGCGCGTGATCGTTGCAGTACACGTGTTTTGGTCGGTTACTTGGCGGTTATGCGTGCCGGACTTCTAGGCGCTCGCAGCCGGGCCGGGTCGGGTGGGCTTGAAGACGTCTGCATAGCCTTAGTAGCTGTGTGAGCTCATCGTGTCCGGTCTTCAGCTCACACTTTTGTGTGTATAGTTATGTCTTTCACGGTGGTTTTTGGGAGTGGGTGCGGGATTCTGGGTCGAGAGTGGAGGAGAAGAACTCAGGTGCGTTTCTAAGGGGGGTCCGTCATCATTGTCAGGCTCGGTGTTTGACGGCGGTGAGCGGGGGTTTTTAGCTAGCACACTCTAGGGGGATGTAGCGGTCATGGTAGTCCTCTTTGGTCAGCTGGTAGCTTGAGTCGCGGGGTACGGGTTTCGTGGGAGGGGAGGCAGCGTGTGAGGTGCGTTTGTAGTGTGTTTTTTTTTTTTTTTTTTTTTTTTTATGTAGTTGCCATCGGCGTCGTCAGGCTCGGTGTCGACGACGGCTAGAAGATACCCAGCGAGGGGCACACATGATGACTGCTTCGGCTGGTTAGAGCAGTATACGGGGTTTCTGTTGGGTTTTAAGAGGGGCAGAGGGCCTACATATGGTCGCCGAAGGGCTAGTGTTATGTGACCTCGGCATTCTACAGGATAATACAATTCTTAAGGACCTCTAGCTTGTCTTTAGCTACCACTCCTCGACGGGAGGTGGAGGTCATATATACGGGGTTGGGGCATCAGGCTATTGTCATAGCCGATGGTCGGGCCAGTACAACGACTGTTGCGGAAAAAACTTTCCAGCCCGCGACCTCTAGTCTGGTGTCCACCAGATGTCGTTATAGTGCAGTTGGTTTCGCCTCCTAGGAGGTTACTTATCCCCTGGACCACGTAAAGGTCTGCACTGGACTCGTCGACGACGAGCCCACCCAGGGGTACTTAATTCTCATGGCCTGGTGCAGGCCCTCCATTACCTTCGAACTCCCCATTCCAGGACACGACGCCTTTGACTATGCATACGCAAGAGGCGGCGCCGCCAATCGAGCATGCCGAGAGAACATACCAGGCTTTCCCTGGAGCCAACTACCTTCTTCCCTCTGATGCTCATGAAAGGGAAAGGTACGTGCGACCATCGGTGTTGAGGGCGGATTCTGACGTAGAATATTGCCTTTGCACGCAGGCTGAACCTACAGCACAGCTTGCTGAAGCAGGCGTTCAATAATCGCATTATCCTCCCTCCTATCACAATTGCTGCCTCAGACCGCATTCTAGATAGCGGAACTGGATCTGGTGAGTGCAGACACCATTGTCCATATTGAACGCGAATGTAGAGGAATATTGAGTCGTTGTATGTTTCAGGGTCGTGGCTGATAGACGTACTCGGCGCCGTACCTCCGACCGCTAAATTATATGGCCTCGACATCGAATGTCGTCTTTTTCCGTCTGATGACAGCCGCGTCACCGGACGAGGGCACGTCGAATTTTGCGAGGGAACGGTCACAAACCTTCCGGAGGACTGGGATAACATGTTCGCCCTCGTGCACCAGAGACTGTTAATGGCAGCTCTGAAACCCTCCGAATGGAAACAAGCCATCGCAGAAATATTCCGTGTGCTTGTACCGGGTGGCTGGGTGCAGCTGGGGGAGGCAGACGGTGTTCGTGGCGGAGCGGTAACGGCGAAACACGTCTCACTGGTGCAAACACTTTTCCAAGCCAAGGGTCTGCTGCTTCACTGCGCCGCTCACATCCCTGATATGTTGCGGGAAGCTGGATTCGTGAATGTCACGGTGGAGACCGCAAACATCCCGCTCGGAAAATGGGCAGGCCCTGTGGGCGTCGATGCGCGCAACAACTTCATGGGCGTTTTCAGAGGGATGAAGACACCGGTACTCAAAGCAGGCGGGCTCGGATTCGTGACCACAGAGGGTGAATGGGATACATCGCTTGATTCTTTGGAGGAGGAATGGGATGCCACCCCTGGCGCAGTGTTGCAGTTTGACATCTTCTACGCAATGAAACCAATTCCTTCAGTGTTCTAACCATGATCGGAGGACCGTATTGTACTGTACCAGGTACCTCCGCCTTGTCTTGTACCCCACGTGACGAATTCCATGAAGCCTTACACTTACAAGTTGGATGCCCGTTGAGGTCTGAGCCTGGTTCTGTTTCAAGCCTACTAGCACAAGCTGAACTATCAACGATGGCCTGGATGCAGTTTCACATCAACTACGGGACCATCATGCGGCGAGTAGTCAAGTTGTCTGTCAGCGTCACGGAGCGCTCTTGCTCTATCAAACAAGACTTGTTCGATGACGATAACGACAACGACGACGACGACGACGAGGAGGAGGAGATGTTTGTGTAACCATCGCCGGCCGCTGATGTCGTCGGCGCAGCGAGTACTAGGGTCAATCCAGGTTGGAGTGGTACGTATCCCGTAAGTAGGACCACCGTCGGTCTTGCACGTAGCTATCCACCAGATCAATAGTCATTCAGTGACTCGTATGTTGCTCGCATGTCAACGCAAGGACGAAAGCGTTCCGGGAAATTTGAGACCAATAATGACAGTAACATTTCGTCGAGATTTGCATGTTATTCAGTACGAAGGACAGTGTCTCAGATACATGAATGACCAACGAATGGCACGATCAAATACCCACAAACTCCAACTCATATCGGTCCTTCTTCGTAAACCAGTCCCTATACCACCTTGGTGGCGAACCCATCAGGGTAACAAGCTTGTTGTACTGCTCACGGGTCAGCCTGTGATCGTAAAAATAGTCGGACAAAGCACGGGGGTGGCACGTGGTCGCAATGGTGATGACTTCGAAGCAAGGTATAGTGCCTGGGTCCACAGTGTTATCCAGGGATCCATGATAGTCGTCCCGGATACACGATGAGATCGCGATGCACGTCATGTCGTAGCCACACCTCTTCAGTACGCGTATCAAGCGGATAGTAAATGGAGTTGTGTTGAGCCAGTCTGGATGGGACAGTTCGTCAACCCGCGGCGTTAATTGTTGTATGAAGTCTCGTGAAGTCATATCCCAGCCAAGAACAAGGTGCCGATACTTGTAGCTGGAAGTATCCGATGGATATAGCGGATAAACAGCCAGCTCGGGGGTGGGTCGTGTGCCGCATGCACCAGCAATTACAGGTGAGGGTCGTGTTATGCCGTGTTGCGGAGACTCGGTTTGCCCGCCATTGTTCGGGCCTCCTGACTAGGGACGTGGACAGACAGTCAGTACACTATGACATAAGATACTTGACATGCTCGATTCGCACCGTAGGCATCATGCTTGCCTCGTGGGTTGGCATTAGTAAATACTGCCTCCTGGGATTTCTGTATTCGTTCGTGCTAGAGTGCGGAAATAGCTTAGTCGTCAGCCAGCGGTACACAATGCGTAACGGCAGAATACCTACGATAAAACACCACGAAACTTGCGATTGACTATGGCACGACGTTAAGGAGCGTCAGTCTGGGTTATCACCTTTTATATATAAGTATGACCGGCGTCTGAACATTTTGTAAGCGCGCGCTCTCTCGGATCTCAGATCTCAAGAACTCAATTAAACGTCGACACGTCGACAGCCTGAGTCGCGGTACTTACTTACAGGAACAGCGCCGAGCATGAGTTGCCTTGAAACTATCGTTATTGTACCACAATAAATCCGTAGCGGGATGCCGTTGCCGGTCGACAGAACGTAACACGTCTCACAGTCAGTACAATCAGGTCAGCTCTTGCGAGAAAACCCTTGGCCGCCCGGTCACCGGTGTTCACAAGTCGCGTAGGCGACGGGACAACGCTATAGCTTGTCGCGAGCATGTTGAGTTGCGAACATCCCATCTGACATAAGTATACGACTAGAGAGCTCCGAGCACAACGCGGATTGCACTGCGCAGCAGACTGACCATTAACCTGCCGTCGTGAAGTGAGTGCCATAAGTGATCGGTGTATCACTCACGCATATCGTATCTCCAAACATGCAGAGGCACAATGTTTTCGGACTCATATTCAGTCTCTTCGGCGGGACGTTGTGCCGCTAGAGCACTGAGCCTGGTAACTGACAGGCCATCTCCTGATGGATGTTGAATCAATGCTGAAGCACCCCCGCCTGCCGATAAGCAAGCAATTCTGACAAGTATAGTCAACTTAGTCGGCGGGTTCACCCTAGCGATCACCTAGGGCTAAATTACAACGCGTGCCACGTCTCCACTACGACATTAATCCCAAACGCACCAAAGTCGTTCATCTCGTTCGTCGTCTCCACGATGATCTTCACCCTCCCGCGGCACACGTTTTCCTTCGCGCTGGACTTGTGATAGCTCGGGCCCTCCGTGTCCTGCGAGTCCCGGCACGTACAGTGGTACACCGTCGACAAGCTGTTGTAGACGTGGTACGAGCCGTCCGCCGGCGCGGGCCCGCCGGATGTCGGACGTGTGAAGCACGAGTGCCTCGACATCCTGTACAGGAACAACCGTCAGCGACCATACGCGCGCGATGCGACGAACCGCCCAAGTGTACTCGAAAACGACACTCACGGGACACCTCTCAAGACGAGCTTCCCATAAACCTTCCGGGTAGCAGCCGCCTCCGCCTCCTTCCCGCCCGCCACGACCGCGTACCCGCCCCCGAACTCGAAGCGCACCCCGGAGCCATCCATGGACTCGCGCCACGCGCTCACGCTCCTCTCTATCGCCTCGAAGAAGTCGTCCTCCGTCTGGAACTCGGGCACCTCGTCCCATACGCGGCGGGTGAGCGCGGCCGGCGGGAGTCTGCGAGGCCTGGGCTTGGGCTTAGGCTGAGGTATGGGCACGGGCATGGGTAAGTCCACTTCCATCGCGTCGTGCTCCGGCGATGACGCGCGTGCTTTCTGGCGTGAGGCGCTTGCGCCCGCTGACGTCGATGTGCCCGGGGCAGTGTCAAGGAGGGACAAGCGTGACTCCTTGCGCTCCTTGCGCCCCTGTAGGTACCTGCGCTGGTACTCGCGCGACTTCTCCCTACATTGTAGGCAGTTCTTGTACCAGCCGTCCTGCGGCTCGAGGGCCCGTTGGCACGTTTTGCATTGCGTGGGACGCCTCGGTGCGAATGCGGCGAGTAGCTCGGCTGTCGCGACGGAGTCGGAGTCGGAACCAGGGAGAGCGTCGGGTACGGGAGTGCGAGAGGAGGAGGCGGCGTCGGACGCATGAGAGACCTTTCTGGCCTTGGGCGCCGAGGCGATGCCTAAGGGCGAAGGAGAACCGGATCGTTTGCTTCCTGTCGATGCCATGTCTGAGTGCGTCGTGCGAGGGGCCACAGTGGGCTTCGTAGTCGCAGATTTTCTGTAGATAGGGACAGATTTAGTGTGGGACTGATGGCTTCGGGACTGCTTGTCTAGCCGAGTTGCATCTGTGAGTAGCTTCGGCGCCGAGACGGACAGCTGGTGCATGGCAGTCGTCCGCGATGCTACGGGCTTGAGCAGTCGCTGCTCCGCCATACCCAGAGACGTCCGCTGTGGGTTTCCGCTAGCAAGAATCTGTTCCCGGCGGGGGACAGACTTGTGTCCCTTGGTCTTTCCGCTGGAGGTATACATCGACGGCGGGGAGTCCGAATTCTGTATGGGAGAAACGGATCGGGCTGGCGAGGATGTCTCAATGGATGAAGGAGAGGCCGAGCGGGTGCGCGATGACGAGGCGCTGGGCCCTTTCGCTAGTACGGCCATCTTGAACTCGCTGTTTTTGTGCACATTCGCTGCATGCTTCCGCACAACTACCGAGTTAACGTTGGAGTATCCGCAAGGACAACGCATCTCGTTGGTCTTGACGTCACGTTCGATTGTTATTTGCTTTGCTGGTGGTAGAAGGTAGTAGTGTCAGAGATATGAGCGAGCAACTGCACGGCGAAAGAGGTAACGGGGCGCGCGCGTCGGCCAAATTTGGTGCCAGCCTCAACGTGAGGCCTTAGCAATGACATAGGATGACAACGACGTGGTCTGCCTCCGATGGCACCCCGAGGGACTCATCATGTTGCGTTTGTCGTCCAGCACAACGTGTTCAACGAAGATGGGAGTCAAGACAGCAGCCTCCCTGTACGTTCCGTATCTCTGACCCCCTAGCTGTATCATAACCGGAACTCATGCCGCAGGAGACCATCCCATCGTACGACCATCTCCTCGCATGACGCGTAGCATAGCGCATCGCCCGCCCTCGGACCGAGATACTCACCTCCGTACCATATCGTCGTCAGCGATGCATGACATTGATAGACATGCGATCCCATGGCCTTGGTGAGGGCCTTCTGGTCGGACCCAGTCGCGACATACTTGCAGCCATCGTAGACGCATCGTTTGCGCACCACTGGCGTGCTGGGAGCAGTAGAGAGCGCTATCGTGGGCAGAGAGCGAGGCTCTTCAAGAGTGTGTCGACTCATGACGCGTGTGCGGGCACAGAGGGAAGCAGAGAGTTGCCGTGCGCGCGAGGCTCGGACTGGTCGGCGAGAAAGAGTCTCAAAGAGAGAGTCGGCGCCACACACACCGCGTCGAAGCACACGCTTCACGTGACCGCCGCGTACCGCTTGCCCCGACCGTCGACGCGTCCACGTCGCTCGACACGCCCATCCTTGATCGCGTACTACGACTTGTACGCCCCTTCCGCCCTCCTCGACTGTCCGCGACAAGATAGCAGCCAGCCTTGCTTTGGATTGCTTGCAGGTGATCCGGGCGACGCCTGAATAGCTCACAGGCTGGGCGACGTCTTGCGGCAATGGCTCAAGCACTGCGCCCACGACCAGTACCCCGCGTCCTTCTGCTCTCGCTTCTTGCCGTGGCGTGCTGGTTTCTACTGCGGCCTCTCCTCGACCCAGCTCCGCCTCTCCCTGCATTGCATGCGTCCTTAGGTTTATCAATACTTGCCCTCCTGGGAGCACTCTATCTCGTCCCTTCGCTCGGGCCTGCCTTCGTCCATGCCAATCTCAAGGGCCGCGACCTCCTCAAGACATACGACGATCCTATGTACGCTTTCTTTTTGCCCCCCTATGGGCGTCGGCTGAGATCGCGTGTATAGACCGGAATCCCTTGGGCTTGTCTGCGCAGCGTTATATATCCTCCTCTTAATCCTATTTATTCCATTTGCATTCTCCGACTTCTTGAACGGCCAACGTAATGCCGCCAAGAAGCCTCGCGAGGGGTTGGTCATTAATGAGTTCCCGCATCATCAGGTGAGCACACATTGTGCGGTCCTTTCTCGTTTGGCATCGAGTCCTACGGGTGTCATTGTCTCACACGAGACCAAGTCTTGGTGACGACCTGGTCAATATTTGCGTATACAGTATGTGTGGGTAGCCTTGGACTGCCGCCTCCTCCGAGGAACCCTAAGTGTATTGTGTATGAAGAGCATCGCGCTGACTGTACGATATCTTCAGCTGTCTCTGTATCTCTCATCATTACTATCTCTCCTCATGGCGACAATGCTGGGCTTCCTCGACGACGTCTTTGACATTCGATGGCGACACAAACTACCAATCCCAATCATAGCATCTATACCACTCCTCATGGTATACTACTCCGAGCGCGGTGCGACCGATGTAGTGGTGCCTATTCCATTACGATGGCTCCTGGGGTCATTGCTAAACCTCGGTACGCCGTGTTGTGCATGATTTGTATGCGCACGCTCACGATACGTGCCTAGGCCCGCTGTACTACGTCTACATGTCTTTGTTGTCCACCTTCTGCACGAACAGCATCAACATCCTCGCAGGGATCAACGGCTCGGAAGTGGGCCAAGCGCTGGTAATTGCGTTGTCGGTCATCCTGAACGACTTGCTCTACCTACCCTGGCCAATAGGCTTCCGTATACCGCTCCATTTGCTGGGACGTGGAAGAGAAGTGGACTTCGGTGGTGTCTGGAGCGCAGGGATGGCGTACGGGAGCGCAGTGCTTGTTGAGCGCCACCTGTTCAGCCTGTACTTCATGTTACCGCTCGTGGGCGTCTGTGCAGGATTCATGTATCACAACTGGTGCGCCCACAACAACTGGATGATTAGGCGTGCAACTTATATCGCGGCCACAGGTATCCAGCCCGTGTCTTTCCCGGGGACACACTCTGCTACGTGACGGGGATGGCATTCGCAGTCGTAGGCATCCAGGCGCACTTTTCGAAGACTCTTCTTCTCTTCTTCCTCCCCCAAATCTTCAACTTCGTCCTCTCCTGTCCGCAGCTCTTCGGACTTGTCCCCTGCCCACGGCACCGCGTGCCCAGGTGCGTCCAGCCCCCCATATCTTCTCCGCCGTCGACTGACAGACCTACCTGCCGTTGCCTTGTGTTTCGAATTCCGCCGTCGGCCCTGTAGATTCGACGCGGAGACGGGCCTCCTCTACCCATCCACGGCATCCTTCAAGGAGCACGCGCCGTCGCGCCTCGCTACCGTCGTCCTGCGCGTCCTCGCCGCGCCCCGTTTCGTGCGACTTACCGCAGACCCTAAAACGAGCGAGATCGCGGAGACGACAAACCTGACGATCTTGAACGCGTTCCTCCTCCGGTTCGGCCCGATGCGCGAGGATAGCCTCGTGAAGGTGCTTATCGCCACTCAGGTGCGTCCTCCCGTGAAATATGATGAATGGTGCTCATGTGATTTCTGTGTGGCGTATGGGATTGCAGGTTGCGGGGAGTGTATTCGCGTTCGTCGTGCGGTATGGACTGGCAGGTCTGGTCTACGATGGCAACAGGCGATGATAGCTATGACGATGCGCATATGCTCCTGGGATTCACGAGCCCGACGGCGAGTTTGAGTCCCTTTCCCGGGGCTCCGCGCGGCGCGGCATGGGGTATGTACACGAACATTCGGTGTTCTGTAGGCGGCCATACCCCCTGTCCTCGGCCAGGTACTTTTGGCCGGGTTGCTGAGAGCTCGTCATGGCTACGTGTTTGAGTAAAAATATACGGAACTACTCGGGACCGGTAGTAGTACATCTGAGGTACTTATAGTAACACTGGTTATGCAGAGTGATGACTTGGATGTGCCCTGCGCGTACTCCGTCACGTGCAGACTCCTTAGACTCCGAAGTGGCCGAGTCGGAGAGGAGGAGGAGGGTTTGGCCGAAGTTCAACTTGTAGAACGTTGCAACGTTGAACGTCGAAACGGCCATCCGTCTGTGATTCCGCAGTGATCGATCGTTGCATGAAATAACGGGCCGTTGGATTGTAGGGCTGTTCGGACGAACCTCCCATTCTGCCACGGAAACCCGTCGTGCCCGTACGTATCTCACTCTCACTGAGTACTGTGTGGCTTTCTGATCATTGATGAGACACTGGTCTATTCTTTCCTTAATCTAGATTGGCGTCGTTCTTCGTCTCTACCGGCGAGATGCGCTCATCTTAATCATTGAGGTCTTTCACAAGCAACCTCCGGAAGTTCAACGCCTGTGTTCACTGTGTCCAACGAAGGTGATACAACTGTCGTCGCCGAGCAAACTAGGCGCGGTGATGGATGGGAATGCGCCGCCCGCAGAAATGAAACGGATGTGCTACAGACTTCGCACTTCTGACAGTGACTCTTTTTTTGTCTGCGAATGCTGTGAGTCTGGAACGAATAACTTTGCAACCATGCTGACATCAACTGCCGCTAGTCGTGTCATCCTCACGCATACTCAGCAGAGAATGGTCCGTGTAGTAGGTACGTCCTTGTCACAGAAAACGTACTCCTCCACATCGGCATGCGCTAGCGCAACGTTCTAGTTGTTCGCCTTGATGGTGTACAGCCGGCACGACATGCAATTGGGGCGAGATGTTACGAACCTATCATGGATCCATCTGCACTTGACAAAATCATAGCCCCTATACAGTAACGCATGAACGTGGTTTGACTGGTAATTTGACCATAGGAGGGATCGTGGGGGTTTATTTCCGGGCGCCCGGGGATAACTTCGTTGCATCACATATAAACGGGGCTTGAAGTTAGTCCACTGGCAGTCCGCATTCCCATCCATTCACGAACGCCTTGATCATCGAAGACGCTTCCTCAGTCAAGGCTATGCCTGGAGCTTGTTGGAGGAGTGAACTCTTCACTGTTGTGCCTCCATCTGTGCCTCGTCCGAGGTCTTTGTTTCATGCAACTGCCTCGGTAAGTCACTTGTGCATCTTTCCGAGTGCTGTGTCACTCACCGAGTTCCGTACCTCGATTACAGCGCTCTCAATTCTGGTGGGAGACAACCGGCGAGGTTCTGTATAGATTACTACAGGAAGGCTCTTACCCGGCGCATCTCCGACATTCGTATGTCGCATTCTACTGGCTCATGGTCATGCCGGAGTACGGGGTGGATCCATTCTCCGGCTCGAGGTCCTCCCTCTTTTCAAGCTCCCAGTACCTCTCGAACACTGCTCTGAAAGACAATCGGCACGTTCGGAAGGCTGGGGGTATCTGCTTTACTTCTACCCCCCTTAGCGATACGGGCACGGCTGCAGATCTTGCCGTCCTCAATGCAAGCAGAGACTACATTTCCTACATCACCGACGACCACTCGCCTGTCGAATTCTCCTGCATGTTCGACGCTCGCGGGAAACCGGTGATACGATTTTCAATCGATCCCATTGCACGGCAGCGGGACCGGTGCGAGCCTGCGATCAAGTTGTTCGAAGACTACGGCGCAAGCCTCGAGCTGTCTGACGCAGATCTTGCTTGGTGCAAGATCTGTGCCAGCGAACTCACAATGACCACCCGAGACGGCCATCCTGGCACTGGATCTACACGACCTCGATATTCCTCGCAATACTTCGTAGGTCTGTTGACGTTGGCTTTAGAAGTAGCAGGACGACTGACCTCGACCGGCGCTGTAGCATTTGAACTTTTAGGAAGTGTCCCTTCCATGAAGGCATACTTCTTGCCAGAGACTGTTGCATCTGTGACTGGCAAGTCGAAGCTCGAGCTCATTACGAAGACCGTCGATCAACTCGCCCTTGACGCCCCCGGTTTGACGACCGCATGGACCAATACGTGTAGCTTCTTCAAGTCCCTTCCTCCCGACCTCACGCCATCTCTCGAGATTGCTGCAGTTGATTGTGTCCCTTCGCACAAAAACAGGTTCAAAATTTACGTACGCACTCCGAAGGTCACTCTCACGAATATCAAGCGTTTCATGACGCTTGGGGGCATACACCAGACGGCCACGGTCGGTCACGCCCTTGAACAGATCACTATGTTCTGGCGAATACTGTTCGGCGACCTACCAGAGGACTCCGAGCCAAATGTGAATGAGGCACGCCTCCGTCATCTGACCGGAGGCTTGCTCTTCTACTTTGAATTGCGAGGAGACTATCCATACCCGCATCCGAAGGTTTATATCCCTGTGCGACATTTGTGCAGAGACGACGCACAAGTGATAGAGGCGATGGTGAGCCTGTATCAAGCGATTGGTAATTCCGAAGCTGCAAGACAATATGGGCGTATTGTACGCGAAAGCTTGTAAGTGCTATAGTCTGCGACATCGCAATGTTCTGACAACGTATTTACGTTTAGCACGCACCGTGCCCTCTCGTCTCGCACTGGATTACACACCTACATTACCATCGCTTCGAAGGCTCGAGACGTAGAGATTACCGCGTACTTCAATCCAGAATGCTTCCGCCGGGGTAGTACAGACATCTGACTCGTGATATTACTTCTAGGCTAGGACCTCCAATCGCCCAGACTCCTTATGCTCTAGTATAGTCGACATACCAGTACTCGTGCATGCATAGCCAAGGCGAGAAGGGCGTTAAGATCGTGTCTCAGCCGATGCACTCGTTACTACAAGTTATACTTAAGTTACGCTATTCTCAGATCTCTGATCGAGATGAGGATCTCACGATGGTGGCACAACACAACGCAAGTCTCGGATCCGTCAGGGTCACTTGCACCGTACGGTCATCACGAACGCTCGTCTCTACCCTCAATACCATCTTCCCACAGCTTAAAACTCGAAAGAAACCCAGAGTATGTCTTGTGTTTTTCAGAAATGAACAACCAGCCAGACTTCATGTCTCTATTTACAGTCATGGCAGCTGCACGCGAGACACCGGGGAACGGCAGCATATCTCTGTCCACTCCCGGCTCACACTGGCATACGGCTCGTAAGCCAATCGAGGACCAACTCCTCTACTACTACGAGCGCATACACGAACTCAACGGTCAGCTGAACGCATTATGCCCCATCCATGCCTTCCCTCCCGAAGTCCTGTCCAAGGTATTGCTGTATTTGGCCGGCCACTACGCAGAATCCCCCCCTCGCTTGCAAGATTGGATCCAAGTTACGCATGTCTGCAGGTACTGGCGCGCCGTCGCGCTCGGCTGCTCCACACTCTGGGCGCGGTTCACGATCACAACGCCGCGCGACCCGGAGTGGATGGCTGTCTTCCTGGAACGGTCGAAACAATTGCCACTTTCCGTGTCAGTATCACCGAGACACAAACCGTACAAGTGGATATCTGGGAAATCTCTTGAGGAACCGCTGTCGCTCGTGTTGTCATATCTGTCGCGCATTCGGACGCTGTACCTCACGTTGGAAACGATGTGCTCCCCGGAGGTCCTGGAGCTTCTCGACGGTCCGGCACCCTTACTCGAGTACCTCGCGATTACGGAGCATCAGAGTATCCCTCGCCGCCGCGCGACAGCTGTTTCCGACCCTCTTAGCCGGCTCTTGCGTCGCCCCGAGACCGCTCGCCTTCGTCACCTAGAGTTACAATGTCCAGTCGATTGGACAGGCCTCTCGCTACAAGGCTTGACACGCCTGCACGTCAAAACCCCGGTCATAGCCACCAGCCTCTCTGCATTCCTCGGCGCCCTCGCGCAGATGCCCGTTCTCGAGGAACTGGTCACCGGCCGCGCTTTCGCACGCGGGCCTCAGGCTGGCGAGGAGGCAGACACTTCCCCTCTTCCTACTCAGGCTGCACTTCGCACTCTACGAACGGTACGAATCGAGGAGTCCGCAGCTATCACTATCTGCATTCTTTGCAGTCTGGACACCCCGTCCCTCTCTCACGTCAGTGTGGATTCAAGTTCCTTCAATTCCGACCCGACGGGAAGTTATGTCGAGCTCGTCGGAGCCACGGCAAAAAAAGTGGGAACCTTGGGCCAATTAACGACCCTCGTGATCGGCACCAACCTGTCAGGGCAGGATGCCACGGGGACGTATGTCAGCGCGTATTGCGATGTCCTCGAGAGCCAATCAATGGACCCGGCCGAGGACAGTACCCAAACGTGGGTCAGCGAGCACTCTCCGGCCCTGGAGTTGTATTGTGGACCTTCCACGATCACTACCCCATTCGCAGTGTTATGCGACCTACTCCCCATGGGCGACGTGCGTTGCATTATACTCCGCGGGACTCTGCCGTCGCACGAATTGTGGACCAACCTTGTCCGGTATGCTCCATTCGCCACGGGAGTTACGCGTATTGGACGTCCGGACCACCTATACACTTCCCCAACTGCTCACCCTTCGCAGCGAGATCGGAGAAGACTCGCGCACCGATCCCGAAGAGCACGGCAACCACTACTACGTACTTCCCAATCTCCGTCGCCTGACCCTGGATGGAGTATACTTTGTGGATCACTCATTCGACAACCCTCTGAGACTTATGAGGGCCATGACTGAGGAAAATATCCCTGATCTCGTCGAGGCTCTGATCGACTGCTTCATGGCTCGACACGACAACGGCGACGATATCGAGACGCTGCGTATCATGGACGCATATAACCTCGAGGTGGAACGGGACATCCGAAAGCTGGAGGGCGTTGTCCGTCGCCTTGAGTGGGACCGTCGTACTACCGAAGATATCGATGCAGGCGATTACTATGACTGGGACCTAGATGCCTTTTGACGAACGGCAGCCTGGAAAGGCTCGGAATGGCCACGATGCAATTTTGGACGTTGTACGAATATTCAAGACATGTATATATTCGCGATGTTGCCATGTACGTGTCGTAACAGTGTGCGCGCTGCTAGGCGCTCAGCGTTGAAGGCACGTGATCTAGAAACCCAGATCGGGGTCAACCATCGGGCAGTGGCCACAGTGGCTGCCAAGAGCGAGTTCAACGTTCAATGGTCGCATCCCGCCGGTCCCTCCTCTGCTACGTCTACAAGGTTGTGCTAATCGCATAGCAGGACTGCATAGTAGTACACTTGCACAAGGTGCGTCTAACCATGACTCAACAGAAGGTTGAACCGCCCTCATGCATACTTACTAATTCTAAGTTTCCAGATACTTGAACGTTGGGCCACGGTGTGCAAGCACTGGCACTGACAGCAGCGACTGACCTGGACGCATGTCAAACGTGGCCATGGCCGGATCGCACACTTGGGCTCGTGAAGACACCGAGCCCGACACCGCGCAACACTTTCAATGCAACTACGACCTCAGGTCCCACCTGAATGCTCTATCTCCCGTCTCTGCGTTTCCTGCAGAGGTCCTCTCTGAGGTTTTTCTGCACGCCGCCGAGTTCTACACGACCGACATAACGAGCTGGCCTTGGATGGACGAATGGATACAAGTGACCCATGTGTGTAGGCGCTGGCGCGCCGTTGCGCTTGGTTGCTCCGCGCTTTGGAGCCGTCTGACCTTAACCGGGCCATGCGATTGGATGTCCGAGTTTATCGCACGGTCGAAGACATATCCGTTGTCCGTTTCTGTGCTACTGCCGCCCCCTCGCACATCATCCTTTGACGACCCGCCGCCGCCGCTGGAGGATTCGCTGGACCTTGCGTTTCCGTGCTTGACGCGTATACGCACGCTGGCGTTGGAGGTCGAACCGGAATCGGAATGCTCCTCAGAGATTATGGAGCTGCTCGATGGGCCAGCTCCTCTGCTCGAGTTCCTCTCGATCTCTGAAGAGCCACGCTTTGACTCGGGGTCTGCCGTCATTGGGCCTCTCAGCGAGCTATTGCGTCGCCCCGAGTCATCTGGCCTTCGCCACCTGGAACTAAACTGTCCGGTCGATTGGACCGGAGTTTCGCTGCCACGGTTGACACTTCTATCCGTCGGCAATTGTAGGGACAAGACAGGCATGGAAGCATTCCTCAACGCGCTCGCTCAGATGCCCCTTCTCGAGGAGTTGATCACACAGTACGCGTTCATTGATTACCGCGGAGAGCCAGCCGCGTCACCCCTGGTCCCTCGGGCCGTGTTGTCCCGTCTGCGAGTGCTACGACTCCGCGAAACTGCAGCAAATTGTACGTGCATTTTGGAGAGTCTGGACACTCCGTCGCTTTCTCGCCTCTGCGTGAATTCGGTGGAACGAGGATCGGCACTGTGGCAGGCGCACCTCTGTGCTGCTGCCGCCTCGAAAATGGATATCCTGGGTCAAATCGGCACCCTCGCGGTCTCTGGCAATCGCGCTAACTTCCCCTACGACATCTTCCTGCGTTGCTACCACGACGTCCCCAACACTCCCGCGACGGACGCGGAAGAGGACAGCACCCATGACTGGCTCAATGACCGCACGCCTTTCCTAGAGTTGAACACCAACCACTGTATTGACCAAGAAGATCTCGCAGCCGCCGCTTTCTGCCAACTATTGTCCATCCAGAGCCTGCGTTGCCTCGTTTTCCATAAGAAGCTACCTTCGCAAACTCTATGGCGTCACCTCATCAAGCACACTCAGTTCGTCGCCGAGCTCCGCGTTTTCGATATCGAGGACGCTCGCGACCTCCCAGCAATGCTCGTAAGACGACGCTGCGGCGATCTTCAAGGCTATGAAGACCACCAATACGCACTGCCTCGTCTTCTCTGCCTAACGCTGGACGAAGTGAGCTTCAGGGGGCCTGTCGAGAACAATCCTTTCTTGACGCTCGTCCGACGACACTACGGCATGGGCACGAAGCACCCTCCGTTCATCAGCACTCTGCTCGACTGTCTCATAGAGAGATACGAGAACGGCGCCGAAATCGAGACACTTCGCCTTCTGGAGCCGCACGATATCAAGGAGAACAGGGATGTAGAAGACCTGAAGCACGTTGTGCGCTACGTTGAGTGGAGTAATAGCTGGACACCATTGACATGGGAACACGATGGATTTGACGGCGAGCTGCCTTCCTCGTGTATATTTAGTACAGCAATCATCCCTTGGTAAGTACAGCCACTCGGCGCGCGTAGATTCGGCAGCAGAGACAGCTGGGGTGCAGCAGTAACAACCTACAAAATGATCCGACTGTCCTTGACTTGCTCGCATGGTGGACGGGCTCATAAGCGAGTGCGCAATTGGATTAAGAGGTAGTACCAGCACTGGTTCTGAACTACGATTATCAAGCAATCTGCTAGAAACGATACACTACGACGCAAGTAGACCGATGATACCTATCGTACATGCAAGAGAAATGAAACACATTAGCAGCTCTAGCACGAATTATCTGACAAATACGTCCTGAACATACACAGACAGGACTCAAGAGAATGCCAGCACGCCTTGTCCACGCTCGGGATCCGTCATACGGTGCACGCGAACAGTGTTCCCAATGACGATGTTGGTCATGTCCTGCGGCGTGATCAACACGTACTGCTTGCTGTCGGACGCGTTCGCAGTGTCAATCTATACGCGACAGTACCATGAGCGCGTCGCACGTTCATGTCAATAGCCATACGCACCATCATCTTCATACTGATTCGGCGATTGACAGCGTCCATGAAGACATCGAATTCATCTACGATCATTGTCAGTGAAATGTACTAATGTACATCGTAAGCGGACATACCAAGGCATCGGATCGGGCAACCGATAGACTCCCAGAGAGACAGAAGGAGACAGATAGTCGAGAAAGACTTCTCTCCCCCGCTCAGAGATCGAGGGTCCTTCTCGCGACTGTTCTGAGTCTGGGTCTGGTCGTCCGTTTGCACCTACACGTCCATTAGCAGTGTAGCAAGCACGCTGACCAATCCACATCACACCAACCTTGAGTTGCAGCGTTCCCAGGACGTGATCGAAGAGAACTTTGCCATAGTACCCACGGTTCGAGAGGTGGTACTGGAAGTAGACCTTGCAGCGCAGAGCAATGTGGCGACGGAAGTGATGCCACTTGTTCAGTCGAAGTGTCATGGACTTCTTGAGCACCTAAGCAAGCACCGTCAGGTCGAAGGCCAGGTCATCATTGTGCACAGGATATATACCTTAATGAGATGATACATCTGCCTGACATCCCGCTTGGCGCTGTCAACCGCGGCCTTCCTCTTGTTCACCTCGATGGTCATCTCTTCGACGGATGCACCTTGCCTGCGAACACTGAGCCCATGTTCATGCGTTACATAGTGCTGACCTCACCTCTTCTCTCGCTCGCGGAGAGCAGCGTGCACAGCGTCTAAGCTCCGCTGCACCTCATCTGCGTTGCGAGGGTTCGGCCACCGCTTGCAGTATTGAAGAGCTTTCTCTGTCCATTGCTGCACGTCATCAGCATGCCTCCTTACTGCATACTCAAAGATTACGCACCTCAAACTCCTTCTGGACGTTCGCCTCGATCTCTTGTGCATTCTTGACATTCTCCTCCTCTTCCTTGAGCTTCTTCTCGTAGTACTGCACCTGATGCTGAGCCGTCAATCGGGAAATAGACAACTCTTCGATTTGTTTCTGCGAATTTACTTGTCAGAAGACTCTCATGACACAGGTGCCAAGCCGCTGACCTGCAGCTTGCTCTTGTCGCCTTCGAACGCGTCAATCTGCGCCTGCAAGGCGTTCATCTTCTCAGTGAGCACGCGCTGCACAGCGTCGATTTCGTTCTTCTGCTGCTGCGCGACCTTGAACTGTTCAATAGTCATCTGCTTCTCCGCCTCCATACCCTGAATAAGAAGGTCAGAGAAGTCCTGAGCGTATACCGCTGAGCGACTCACAGCCTTTGCATCCTCGATCGTAGAAATGGTGATAGACTGCTCTTCGTTACGCTCCATGAGCAGAGTGTCTCGGATGAACTTGAGATTCTTGCTCTTGTCTTGCAACTGGTTCTCGCGATTCTGCACAGAGATCGCTCAGTGACGGGTCACATCACACTGAGATACGAAGCACGCTTACATGTAGGCCCCCAATTTCCTTCTTGAGCCGAGTGTATTCCATCTGAGCTACCTGTAACCTCTCGTTGATACGACGATAATTCTCGTTTGCCTGCTGCAGCGCCTCATCCAGTCGTCTGCAGCACTTGGTCAGTGCACGTCAACGACGGTCCCGAAGACATACTCACCGTTTCTCACCAACAGCGTCCTGGCTTGCGAACAGTTGCTGCCTCGGGTCGCGTCCGTTCATCATCGTGATCGGGTTGGACGAACCACCACCCTCCCTGTTGAGATAGAACAACCCTCAGCACGACACGCAACAGCAAGATGAACCTGCTACGGGACCACTTACGGGAAACGCCGCACATTATAGAGGTCCGCCGACCAGCCGTGTCCACCGCGCCCGGTGCGGAGGAGAATGTCATCAAGCTCGGCACGGCTGCGTGCGACATAGGTACTCTCGATGCCCGCGGAGTTGATAATGACCCGGAGAACATACGGGTCGCTGACCTGAAGTTCCCAAACGTGAGACAGTGTAGTGAGTACGCTATCCACGCGGTACTCACATCGAGCACCCTCAGCACGGTCAAAATGCCCGGAGGAGGCTCGCCGTGGCTGTAGTCAAAGAGATCGACCTCGCTGATGATGATCGAGTTGCGGTTCCTGCGAGGACACCAAGGATCAGCACATGTATACAAACGTTTCAAACGAGCACATACTCGTGCTGCTTCAGCAACTGCCCTAGCTGAGCGCGATCCCGTGAATCCGTGATGGCAAAGGCCGTCATCAGGCCCCCCAGCTGCACACGCATCAACGGCGCCCAGATCGGCTCCTTGACCTTGACATATAAGCCCAGCGGGCCCACCGGCCGGTTTCCGTACCAGTTCGTGCGCTCAATGGCCGCGAGCACCTGGTCCATACGGTTCCCATAAGGCGCGAGCTTGTTCTTCTCCGCATCCTGGTGCTGCTGTAGCGCGCCATTCGCGTTCATTATCTCCCGCTGCGCCTCATCCTTCTGCGCCTTCAGAGTCTTGCCCTCGTTTTCCACGGTCTGCGCCTCCTGCTCGAGTTCCGCCTTTCGTGTGCGGAAGTCGGCCAGCTGCGCCTCCGCCTCGTCATACGCGTTCTGCGCTTCGTCGATCTTGCGGTCCGTCTCCTCGCGTTTCACCTGCGAGCGCGCCTCGATCTTCTCGCGCTCCGCCGCGATTTGCGCATCGTATTCCGCGATGAGTCCCGTGCAACGCGTGACAGTCGCACTCATCTGTTTCTCCTCGTTCTGCAATGACGCGTGAGATGGCGTGAGAACGTGGCACGGCTTCGACGTACTTTCAACTTCAACAGCTTCTGTCTGTTCTCGCGACTCTCCTCCTGCAGGACCTTCTTCTTCTGCTGGATCTCCTCGACGTCACCCATGTTCTCCAGGTCAGCCTCCAACGCTGCAACCTTGTCAGACTCTTCTTCGACCTTGGCCTGCACGAACGCCGTCAGTCACGACGACCCTCTACTCCAGCAATAGGCAGCATACCTGCGCGGCCCTGAGGTCCTCCTGGATCCTGGGAAGTCGCCTCGCCAAGCGTGCGGCCTCCTCCATGCGCTTGCCGAGTTCCTCTTCCTTCGACGCGACGTGCGCCCATGCCAACTCTTGCTTGAGGTCGTCCGCCTTGTGGCGCTGCTCGCGCGCCTTCTGGGCTTCCTCGAAGCGAGACGTCGCCTCCTCGAGTGCCTCCTCGAGGTCGGGCAAGCCCTCCGACTTGCGCTTGACAGTCTTCTGCATGGACTGGATGGCCTCGAGGCAGGTCTGGTACTCCTCGGAAAGCTGGGAGAGCTGCGTGCCCCGCAAAAAGAACTTATACTTGTCCGCGGGCTGCGATGCGCTCAGGAATTGCCGCGCGGCATCTGAGGGTCGTCAGTTCCTACAACGGGCTAAGCTACGGATAGGTGGACACCTACCTTGAGTAAGAATATTCATCGGGTTGTCGACTTGGATGTTCATATGGTCGCAGATGGTGGACAGTTCCTCGCGTTTCGTCGAGACGACTCGGCCATCCTTGCTCTTGATCTTGTACGACGAGGAGCCCTCTTTCGTGAAGCGGCGGGTGATCACGATGCTCTTGCCGTACTCGTTGGGCCGGTAAGCTTCCTCGCCCTGGTTCTTCAGGACGACGGAGACTTCCGAGACTCTGCAAACAATAAGCAAAAGGAGCGCCCGCTGAAAGGAGCTGACTTACTGTTGTCCCTCGCGGATGAACGACTTCAAACCGTTCCCACGGCCAGTCGACGTGGCCTTGCCTCCCAAGGCTACAGTGAGCGCGGACAGAACAGCACTCTTGCCACTCCCGTTGTGGCCTGCGTACAGTGCGTGAATATGAGGGGCATGTGTGGCTGCGAGCTACTCACCGATAATGAAGTTGATTTGCGGGCCAAACGTGAACGTGAGGTACTTGTGACACATGAAGTTGTGCATCTCGAGCGACTCGATGATACCCATCTCCGCGACGCCCTATAATGCGGTATTGAGACACCGCGCATACATGCAAACAGCGCAGTGGCGACTCACGCCCTGGGTCTTGCCCTTGTTCATGATCCTCTCTCGGATGATCTCCTCATTCTCCTCCTCAAACTTCTTCTCCTCATCCTGATCAGGTGCCTCCTGCTCGGGGGTCTCTTCTTCATCAAGGTCGTCTTCGCCTTCTTCCTGGCGCGCCTTCCCCTTGTTCTTCCCGCGTTGGCGTTCTGCTTCGTCCTCTTCGGTACGTGCGCGCTTGGGACTCGGTGGTGAGCCGCGCCCGTCAATTGCAGGCGACGCTGCGCGCCGCTTGATAGCAGGCATGGTGGTGCGAGGTGGTCGTAGTGAGTAAAGGGACGCGCTTTACGCGACGCGACGCGTCGAGCGCCGGTACAAACAGCGGCACACATGGCAGCGAGATGGGCTTGGCACTGTGTCCAAATTAAGCATCTTCGTGAGACGGAAGAGCGGCGTGATTGGTTGCTCGGCGGGCGCGGTGATTGGCTGGTCGGGTGCCGGCATGGCTGCGCTGGCACTGGCGACAATGATATCTGCCTCGTACATACGGATTCATACTCAATTTAAATGCCTCGAGTGCGTCGCGAGCATACGGGGAGTTGCGAGGGTGGTTGGAGGCGCAGGTGGGCTCAAGGGAACGGGTTGCGAGGTGAGACGGCCGGCTTCTGATGTGCGAATCGGAATAGCCGAGCGTTGTGAGAATACAAAGACGTCGGAGGCCGCGCGCGTCCTCTCATCTTGCTCGCCATCCAGCACTGTCGCCCGCCCGCCCGCCTTGGTGTCCCGAGGCATCCGTTCTCTATCCACTCCTTTCGTTTCTTGGCTCCTTCCTTCTGCTCGCGCTCGGGCGGTAGTGTATGGCCCAGCCCGTCATTTACAGCACCCCGCCTCTCGCCGGACGACCGCCCTACGCAACCGACGAGCCCGACTCCGTGTACCAGCAGCAGCCCCAGCAAACCCGCAGAATTAGACAGCCCCCTCCGGAGAACCCGAACGACAGGTCTTCGGCGTACAACATGTAGGTATTTCTAGCCATCGTCCAGCGTCACAGCGCCCCAAAAACCACCCCGTCGCGCCCCAACTCGCCCGCTCCTTGGTGGACTTCGGAGCAGCGAGTATGATACGGAGGCCGTCTCGCTCCGAGTGCACGGTGTCAAATGTCTTGCCAGAGAGCATGGACGTGCGTGCTTTGGTCCGTCTCCCCCTTGACTCCTGGCCGTTGCCGCTGCCGAGCATCGCGACAATGTCGCGGTGCACTCCGTGTCGTGTCTCTTCAGGCGACAGCGGCGCCTCTCGTTGGCGGTCTTCAGCCCGGAACCTTCCAGCTGCACGTTGTGTCTGTCCTTGCATCCTCACCCCAGATCATCTTTGTCTACTGGATATTGTTGGAGGGTCCCGCTCTCTCCCCGGCGCATCAAAAGGCCATGTACGCCTGCGCACCAGTCCTGTTACGCTGCAGCATGGCAATGTTTGCTCTAGACGTTGCGCTCTCTCGACTGGTGGCTGGATTGTCAAACTGTCTGATGTTGGCTGCGCATGCCGTCATCTCTGGGATGCTGTCTTGGACAGATCCGGCGCGTTGCCGGCAGTCTGCCATCCACCACGGCTCTCGGTGGCTGTCGCGACAGCTTGTCCGTAGCCGGGCATTATATACGATGTCGCTCGTTCATTCAGGTTCGGAGACATCCCAGAGCCGGGCTTCATCTCGCTATCTCCGGCTCTCATCATTGACATTGACATTGCACACCCCAACGACGCACGCTGACCGGCTCACAGGTATGATCAGTACTTGAACGGCACCAACGCGCCCAAGGGGACCAACCCCTTCGACGACCCGAAGAGGGTCCTCTCTCCGCCCCGGCAGCCCATCCCCCTCGCTGCGCCCCGACCCGGCTACGCCGCCCCCGTCGCCGCGCTCAACCTCTCGCGTCCTGACGCAGTCGCCTCGCCCGACAGCCGCGTGCGCTCGCCGACCACGCCCGAGATGTCTCAGGCCTTCCCGAAGCCGCTCACACTCGTGGAGCGTCAGTCCTCGCCCGCCTCCCCGCACTTTCCGCACACGCCGCACGAGCTCCAGCCGCCCATGACGCCCATCGCCCCCGCGTTCATCCGCCCGGCGAGCGCGGCGAGCACGCAGCGCGATGTCAAGTTCAACTCGACCACGCCGATTCTTCGCAGCGAGAAGGAGGAGACGTTCCTGCCCCGGCGAGGCCAGGGTGAGGACTTCTGGAGGCGGTTCAGTATTGTCGCGAAGGATGAGACCAAGACGAGGGGCAAGCAGAGGTGCGTACGCATGTTGAGCGGATCAGGACAAGAACTTGACCGCCCCTTTGCAGTGCATGGTTGAGGAAGACAACCTCTGGGATTTCCCGCCACGTCCGTTGGGTATGGGTCGTCGGCATCTCGCTCTTGATCGTAAGCTAGCCAGCCTTCTCGCATCAGACGTCTCGAGCTCACACATCCTCCTAGATCATCGGCTGTGCCGTTGCCTTTGGCGTGTACAAAACGCACCACTCCTCCAGCTCGTCCAACTCCTCCGTCGTCACCGCGATCGGCGGGAGCGCGAACCAGGTCGGGTCGGGCAATACCGTCACCGCCGACGAGAAGTCCGGTGGCTCTGCCTCCGCCCTCCTGGTGACGCCGACAAGGACCGTCGCCCGCCGTTCGGTCGATATTCAGCCCACCAGTGCCCCCGCGATACCAATCACCCCGCCTTCCTTCCCTATCCTCCCTAACGCCGACGCCGACGAGGGTTCGGACATGCCTTCGTACGACAACACGAACGCGAGCGTTGCCGCCCGCCGTGCGCTCTCGCAGCTACATCATCGGCATAAACGAAGCTTCGTCAATCGTAGCTCGTTAGACTGAGGCCGCCATCCGAGGCGCGCCTCCGCTTGGGAGTGGTGCCGTGCCCGATAGGGGCGGCCCGTCTCCCGTCCGCTCGTTAACGCCCCCTTCATGTTCACGTTGGCTGTACATTATGACCGTCGCAGCGTGCCCGGTTGCTCGTGGTCGCTCACCCCGGTTTCCGTCGTCCCCCGCTCTCCCTCGTCCAGCTGCCGCCCTTCACTCATCCTGTGGATACCCTATCAGGTTCGGCTTGCAGGTTGGATGCAGGGCCGCGGACGTCTTTCACTGATCACCTAGTGCTCCCGCCGTTCTCTGGCCCCAGCCGCTGCGACCTTCTGCTTATTCCTATCTTCCTTCCGTATTGTGTGTAACGACCACTTCGTCTTCTCCGCCGTCCACGCTCGCAGACTATCGCCCAGACTCTGACTTGCTCGACACGCCCTGCTCGTTTTCGCCGCTTTACCCATCTACATACATACCTTCCCCGTCTTCCGTTTGTGCTCCGGCTTCGATTGGTCTTGTTTGGCTTGCAAGTTGGCTGAGGATTAACGGTTAAAATACCCGCGACGCACTGATGCCCCCTTTGTGTACCTACTACGTTACAGACAATCCATACGTAGTCCTGAAGCGTTAATTCAGCGTCCGTGTCGCGTCTATGTGTGATGGATTGAGGTATCGCTGCGGAGTGGTGCATGGAAATGAGACAAATATGATAGTATGCAACTTGGTGCGCCCTTCATACAACCCGACAATGATGCACTGCTAACTTTATGCGATCGCTGAACAGAAAGTCCTTCGAACAACTGGGGAAGGTCAGCTCGAAGCTTCAGCGTCAGTCGCGCACGTCCAATATTCTCATCCTCGTCGTCCCACACCACATACTCACCCAACGACGCGGTTTTTCAGTTTCACGTCTCGCGGCGTCCGGTTGTCTTTGAAAAGATACACTATAAATAGCTCCGCGACGCCCTGTGGGGTGAGTACAATGTAATCCTAGAAGCCCGGGTCCGAGTCATAGTCTGAATCCAGTCCTATTTCGTACTTTTCGTTGTATTCCGAAGCCCCATCCCACTCTACAACGCGCACGACTTCCTTCAACAAGTCGATCTCATCCCTTTCTAAGTTAATCGCGCGCAGAATGCGCAGCCGCTCGATCTCCGCGCCATACTCGTACCGTTCTATGAAGCAACTGATGAGTTGTTGAGCGAGCGGTTCCATCCCTCCGAGCTCCCAGTCCGTTTCGCGTTCCATGAAGAAGAAGTCGGACAACGTCAGAAGTCGAAGTCGCGGAAGTGTGTAATGATAGACATGGCCCGAGTTCTTCCCCGCCCTGCGGGGGCCACGGCGTCGATCCCGGAGTGCGTCCGACAGTCCGTCGGAAGCAATGCCACCAATAGCAGTGAGGTGGGTGACATTGATTGTTCGCTGTAGGACTGTTGTCCATAGTTTTGTCGAGAGCGAGGAACCGCTAACGAAGAGCGAGCAGACATCGCTGACGGGAAGCAGCTGGCAGAACTCGGAAAGCGCATCGGCCACCGGGCAACTGAAGCGTACCTCCAACGTCGGATTCTGCAACAGCCTGAGAGAACTCTTGTCAAGGTCTCCTATGTTGACATTACCGTGATCGTTATGGCAAGCCTGAAGGCATGCCCGGCTTGGACGGGTGTCTGCAAATATCTCGGCAGGGCCAGTGGTGATAACGAGGGTGTGGAAAGCCTTCATGGAGAGCGTCTTGATGGCCACTGCAGCGAAGAAGTTGGAAGACGACCCTGGCACGGCACAGTAATCTGTGATCACATGTAGAGTCGAGAGTGAGGGGGTATGCAAAAGGTTCAGGATGTGTATGACATGGACACCAGATCCTTGTATCTCGAGGACGTGCAAGTGGGGGAGGGTAATTGAAGTCCGAAAGAATCTGGGCTCCAAAGCCTCCATCCTGCCCAAGGTCCCAGTCAGCGCTCCGTCGATGATCAGGCTCTCGAGGAGGGTCATGTGGGCAATAGAGCCCATGAGGTCCTCGATGTCCGTATGTGAGCCCGAATTCCACAGAGAACTGGTGAGAGCTAGATGTGTCAAGCTCGGCACCACCATAGTTCGCCACCTAAGAGTAAAGCCGTCCAAGTACAGATGACGAAGGCGACGCGTGTCGGGATGATGTAGGAGTTGGCTGACATGGTTGGACCCTTCATTGGCAGGAGTGTCCGGGCCTTATCCATACCAGCCGTCGATCCTGCTCCGTATGATGATGACGGAGAGCGACTCGAGTTGCGGCGCAGGCCCGTCCAGCAGCTGCAAGACGTACGCCGTATCCGCTGGAACAGCCTTGACCAACAGTGAGCGTATGCGTGCAATCTGGGAGAGGAAGAGGGCGCAGGACGCCTGCAGCCCTTGCAGTGAAGACTTGCCGGACAGCAAGGGTTGGTAGGAGCTTGGGTCTGGACCCCCGGGGGAGATGATCACGTTCAACGGCACCGTTTTGGACCGTGCCAAGAGCTCGACCATCCACTCGTATTGTTTCGTCACCAACAAATCGACCCAGAGGGTCGTGCAACTCAAAGCGACGATGCGCCAGTGCTTGCAAACATGGGTCATGCAAACCCAGCCATACGGGCGCGGCCAGGAAGTTGAAAACCCGGAAACATGGCCAGGAGCACAGTACATGAAAATCCTGCAAAGAATCTCCGTAGAAAGCACAGAGACGTCCGCGAGGGCATTGAGGCGGTTTTGCAGGGCAATGAGGTGGTCGGTGTGAAGAACGATATCAGCCGCTATCGCCTCACGGGTCTGGGGCACGGATAGAATCTGGGATGCGGGGCGACCAATTGCGCTGTCCATGACTCCCGTGGCAGCCCCGATTCGTACCTGATAGTATACCAAAGGCGTAAGGAGCCTGTAAGCTGTAATACCAGATTTCATGCACATGGCACGTACGTAGTAGAATGACGTTGATCAGTGCGCGTGTGGCAGTTCTGGCACGACACGATATCGACTCAACCTGCAGGCTGCAACGGAGTGCGAAGTACTACGCGTTGAAGGCACGGCGCCTGAAGCTTGAAAGCTTGCAGCTTTGAACTAGTCTCCCGCGTAGGCAGCCCACTAATAGGACGACCTTTCTGAGGGGAGGAGGGCGGTCGTCTAGGGTTTTGAACTAACGTTGAACGTTGAACTTCAACCAGCAAGCCTACGGTCCAGTCACCTGACGCCATTCAACCACGATCTCGATCTATCATCTTACGGACTCGATCTTACGGACAGGCCCGGGGCTAAGGTCGGCCGGAAGGCCACAGTTCAAAATCAGTGATACGGCCATGGTACGGCCGCTACCGAGGCTCGATCTGCTTACGTAAGCCACTCTGGCCGAGTGTTGCATGGCCTCGTCTGTGCTCTCCCTTAGATTAGCTCATCCACCATGTACTATGAGACACACAAGAGACATTATTGAGTGCATTATCGGCTTTCCAATGGATTTTGGGTGTTCTGTGGTATGGATTGTCTGTCTCGGCGTGCCGGAACTCCGTAAGCGCCCCAGACTCACGGTCACACCTGCCTAAATTGGACAGGCGGCGGACATCGGTTGCACTTACTTGTGGTATTCGCCGCTGCTGCGCCCGGCAGGGTCCGATATGCCGGTAGCATTAGACGGCTTACCAGTTGCGTGCGATGTGTGACAGAATCCGCCCAGCCCAAGATATGGTCACAAAACACGAGGTATGCGTTCACTCCAGTGGTCAGGCCCAGTCAGGCGATCTCAGGCGATATGGGCCTGTAACTGTCAACGAGCTGGACAAAATTCTGTCTGCATCGGACTCTGTCGATTACTTACCTAGACGGCCGTTAGAATAAAACCGATTGCTGTACTTCATTTGCCATAAGCCGTTCGAGAGATGTTAAGTTAGCGTCGTTATCGCGTTAAGCCATTCGAGATCGGACCCTCCTCTAGCGTCGTTGACTCGTTACATATCATTTATTGTACATAAGTTGCAGTGGCGAGACGCGAGACCGAGAACAAGTCCGCGATCCCGTGACTTATCCACTGTAAGCGGCCATACCCAACGTACGTCCTCCTCCTCCCTGCGTTGACACCAGTTCCCTCGATGACGCCGGACGGCACCACGTCGACCGCCGCGCCAAGCTTTGTCATCGACGTGGCCGCAGCTGTATGCCAGTCGACACCACCCTAGCGCGCCGACAAGCCCTGACACGTCCGACATGCAGAGTCATCTCAGTCATCGTACTCGACCTCGACAAGTCCCGCAAGCCATCAACACCACCAAAGTTCATCAACGCGAACATCCGCATCGGCTTGTACAGCACCCACGGGACGCCACTCACAATTGAACAAGACATCATCGCCATTGTCGACGAGAAACCGCGCCCTCGCAGGCCGGTGTACTTCTCCCCGCAAAGTGCTGCTGACCCTGCTGACTCTGTTTCCCAGTGTCCCTGGCCAATGCCTTCCCGCTGTGAATGCGTGCGCGGGAAGTCTACGGGCGCAAATCCCGTGAGGCCCTGGGCCACCAAACATGCCATGGCACACCAAGCGGAGTATTCGACGGAGCGCAGCCTTGCTGCTGGTGCGAGCCGCTACAGGGGTAAGGGCGGAAACTCGACAACTCGAGGTTGTTGAGGAGGGCTAGGAAGGCAGAGGAAGCCTGAGAGTGAGGCTCGTCAACTTCGGTGAGTACCCCAGTGCCTCTGACCTCAGCCCTCACTACCTCCTCCATCGTCCGCTCTCTCTCGCGTACTACATCGCGTGTACGTCCCTCCCACTGACACGCTTCCGCCGACGCGCTGTCCCCACGCCGATTGGCCCTCGTCTCGCGGTCTCGCGTCCGCATCCCGCGGCTATACACCACCCAGTACATCTCCTCACTTTACCGACGCGTCTGTGTCCCGCCGCTCCGCTCTTCTCCGCGTCCCCCTGGTGTGCATTCCTCTTCATTCAACACCACTGTTCCTTCCGAATGTGTCCGCTCTCTGCCTCCATCTGCGTGATCTTTCCCACTCTCGAACGTGCCGCGTGCTACAGCACACTCGCGCGACCCATGTCTTGACACACCTGCACCCTTCGAATGCAACAGTGCCTCCTCGGAGGGAAGAAAGGACAAGTTAGTATAGCTCCAACTGCACCATCCCCAGCACTGCAAGAAGACCCGCTTGGTGATACTGTTGAGGAGCCGAACGTGCAGCGAGCAGATGGGACGGGGCATGCCATTCACTGTAGTAGTGTTAGTATCGTTCTGGGTGCAGCAACATGTATAATAGGCAGAAAAATCAAATAATATTTGCTAGAGGGCGTACTATGATACAGCAACGGCCAACGGATAACGAGACCGACAGAAATCGCTCCAAACAGATCGGTCCACCACCGATACCGCTGGAGTCCGATTGGTACAGATAAAAAATCTGTAAATTCGGCCATTTTGCGATCTCCAGCGGTACCAGTCTGACTTACAGATCGGTACCGCTGGAGATCGCCTGAGATCGGTCCACTTTGGACTGGGGGTCAGGTACGTACCATACAAGCTTCGCGTGCATACTTATCAGTGGCGATAATTACTGGCCCGGACCTTACTGGCCCTGCTCATAACTGTTGCCTTTGGGGGCCTGCTGGGTGATCCGACGCCGTCGACATGCGCGGGTTCCCGGCAGCGGGCGGGGCAGGACATGATGATGGAGTCACCACGGGTGCGTACTTATACGTCTGTTGTATCGAGTCCGGACCTGTTATCTTACCTCGAGACCCCCCTCGTCCCCCGCTTGAAAGTGCGCCAAGCTCGAAAGAGCAGTCTGAGGAGGGTGCAAAACGACTAAACAGTTACATAAGCCAAACGATGAAGATGAAGAACATTTACCCGGTTGGTGTCTGAGACCTGCCAAATTGGGTGCTGACTAAGAAAGACCCTCTGTACGCTCGTATAGACCCGATATAGGCATATCGGAAAGTTCTTTTCATCCGCAGCGATGTGAGTTATCCAACCATTTTTTGTGAGTCAAGCCAGATAAGTTTCAAAGCATTGCGCCCAATCGCCCCCGTGCGCAATGAAGACGTCGTCCACCGCCAAGTGTGACCGTTACTTACCCGACGGCGCTTACCGAGGTTCCGGCTCTTCCGGCTCAAATTTGAGATATGGACTCCCCACAATGTATTCAAAAGCTACAATTCAACCCGATACAGATCAAGAATAGTCTGTAGCACTCAGTAGAGCATGAATCTAGTGAGGGGAGGCACGAATCGGAACAAGACTTTCGCCAGATTAGCTTACATAAGCAGATCGGGCCTCGGCAACAGCCACCTCAAACGGAAATCGAACTGTGGCCTTCCGGCGTACCATACGGGGCAGCTCGGAGGTGCTCACTTGACTCTCGTCTTGAACTCTCTGATACCGCGGACCTTTCAATGGTAATCGTATTCATGAATGCGAGTACTCAGTGTCTCTCGTGGGTCACCAAACCGGCGGTGCGGTAGTGACGTCTCTCTTCAAAAATCCTGGACTAAAGCCTCGCGCGCGCCGACGTGCTCCGGAAAGTGTGCAGGCAGGTCGCGTATCGAAATCACAATTCGAAGCATCAGCTTCAGTGGGCGAGGCACGTCAGCAAGCTCAGCCATGTTCACCTACTGGCGCAATATGGTCTTGAGGAGCTACGAGGATGATGAGTAAAAGCAGAACAACAGTTGAAGAACGCGGTCCCAGATAAACGACGAGTTGTTCGGTGTGAGTGGTATCGATACTTTGCCGCATACACTAAGACTTTCTTTATGGCCCCGCCTGTCGCACCCGTGCGGCCTGCTGGCTGCCACCCCGTTGATATCAGACACCATGGTAGGAGGCTTCCTGGATTCTCCCCAACCTATTTTGCGACCTGAAAGAACGTCACAGCAACAACAGCACTAGGTCAGTCATGGCAGCCATCATCCGACATGCAGTACCAGTTAGGCGGTCGCTATATGCAACAACATACCGTGACAGCAATACCGACCGGATTGCCGACGCGACATCCCCTCATCGTCTGTTTTACATCGCTTGCGTCGTCATCCTTACCTAAAGATTGTAGCCACGCAGCACACATCAGTAGAAGTCCGATTTTGCTAACGGTTGCTAACGGTTGCTGACGCGCTGACGGATGCTAACGCAAAAGCGTTACAAACCGTCAGCGTGTCACTCAATGCTCACATCTGTCAGTCGTTAGCAAAAGGCGCATTTTGCTAACGGCTTGTGATACGTAGCTACTGACACGCTTACTGCCAGTGAAGTCTCACGGAATTTTCGTGTACCGGGGCTTGCAGGCCCACGAACCATAGCAATGCCATAATCTACATATTTAGCTGTCTACTGAATGCTGGCACTTCAGGCTCGCATTGGAGAGCTTCACCGCCGGTGTTGGCGGTGAACCGCGAGTTTACCTATCGCGGGGTTACATGTGGGGGTTGGCACATCTGCACCCGCCCCCGCCGTTCTCTCGCCCTCCTCCCCATTTGTCCGCTCACGCCCACCCATTCCGACCCTCCCCGCTCACTCCCCCTTGCACCCGCCCGTTCTTGCCGCGTCCCGGCCCTGCCCACCGCTGATGCCATACCCGTCCGTGCCCAGTCCTCCGCGTGCCCTCACCCGTTCTTCCGTCACGCACGCGCGGTCCATTTTAGCGGTTGCGATTGCGTGCTGGGCATTCGCCCGGCGTGCTCGTCGTCGCCATGCATGTCGTCGTCGCCTGCGTGTGCCCGCCCACCTGCGTGTGTTCGTCGGCCACGTTTGCGTGCTGGGCATTCGCCTAGCGTGCTCGCGGTTGGCGTGTACGCTGTCTGCTGGTTGTCCGCCCAGTGTGTGCGCTGACAACTTGTCGGCCATGTTTGCGTAGTAGGCATTCGCCCTCCACGCTCGCAGTCGGCGTGTGTTGCGCGTGCCCCGGACCTGCCCAATGTCGCCGTCGCCGGTCTTTTGCTCACACGCGTGGGGTCCGTTCGTCGGCCGTGCTTGCGTGCTGGGCATTCGCCGAGTGCGCTCGCAGTCAGCGTGTGTGCCGTCGCCCATTGCTTGCCCGTGTTCCGCGCGGGGTATCCGCTTGTTGGTTGCGCTCCGACCATGCTGGGTCTTTGCCCAGTGTACCCGTGGTCGCCGGTGCTCGTGTTGTATCTGTCGGCTACGTTTGCACGTGTGGCATTTGCCCGCGTGCTCGTCATCGCTGTGTACTCGCGTGTTATCGCGCTCGAGACTAGAGGGCAGGGCTTGTACTCACCTGTCCTCGCCCTCAAGCTGTCCCCGTCGCCTTGTGGCGCTTTTGAACACCCTTCTTGCAGGCCGCGGTGGTATTTGCACCAGCGTCGAGGATGGTATGCCTTGCACGACGGGTCTGCACGTGCACATGCTGAGTCTGGAGACCAACAGACACACTAAATAGCACTCACCTCCTATCCTCCTGGCCCACTCATGCTTCTATCACCCCCTTCTCCTCGCCGTGCTTCGTCTGATGTAGTAGCCAAGCAGCTCGGCCGAAGGTTGTACGGGTGAGTTGGCATCGCCTCCCAGGCGACCGCGCGAGGCGGAGGCGGCGCGTGCAGGAAGGGCAGTGTCGCGCGCGGGGTACACTGGGGTGGCGTCGCAGCGTGTCGGTCGAGCTCGAGCTTGGGAGCGTGTGTGTGCTCCACGCGGGCGGCGATCTGGTCGAGGGAGAGCATGCGCGACACGGTGCGCGTGTCGAGGGACAGACTCGGAGAGCTAACGAGAGCGAGGACGTGGCCGCCGGCGCTTCACAAGTTTAGGGCAAGCCACAGTGGCACTTGGGCGTCCTGGTGCAGGTGCTCCTCGATGTCGTGGCATGACACCGCGCATCTAGCAAGCCTCTCCAATTAGCATCACCACCACGTTCTTGCAGCGCGACGTCTGCCCCAGGCGACTGCTGCAAGAAGCTGCTCAACGCAGGCTCCCCACCACCGCCATGCCTCTCCTCGACTCCCGCTCTCCCAGCCTCCAGCACGCGCCCACCCACCTTCTTCGCACCACCCACGGCCTCGCGGAACGCACCCGAGCCTGAGCTACATACGCCCATCTGCACTCTCCGCCGCATCGGCAACCACGGGATGGGCATCTCGTGCCTGTACCCGAACCGGCCGAGCCACACGCAAGACCACTTACGCTCGGTCCTACGGCACTGCACGCTCTTCCCCGTACTCGAGACCGTGCACACGGTTGGCTTCCTCGTCGACACGTGCACGGATCAGCTCACACGCGACGTCTTCATCTGGTGGATGGAGAAGTTCAAGGAGCAGGGGCTTGACATGCAAGACGGCGAGGGCATCGTGTGGCTACACACCGACCCTGCAGACGGCAAGCAGGAGATCGTCGCGCAGGACGAGATCGTTGCGGAGAATCACGCCAGCCTGGTACACAACAGCGATGCAGAGGAGGTAAAGTCCGCGAAGGGCGTGAGCATCGGGCACGCTTGGGAATGAGAAGGGAATTCTAGGTAAGTCAATACCCTGTTTCATTCCACCGCACATCCACGGACGATACCACACATAGCTGCGCAACTCTCCTTCAACTCGACACATGCTATGTACTGAAAACACACGCCTGAAGAACGGCGAGCCCAATCGGGTGTGAAGCGCACGCGCAAGCCGCACCGAGGCTAGAATTGCACCTGCACACGCCACGGTCCTACGAGCCCGGGTAGGACCCGTTGAGAAGGAGGAAGGAGGGGCAGCTCCACTGGTGAGTATCCCACTCGCTCCTTCAAATTTCCCGCCTAAAGTCTTCGGTGAGTCGCTTGATATCCTTTGCTCACCCACTTGCCCACACGGACGCCCGCCCGCAATTGTACATCTGCCCGCTTGGCCCCGTCTTCGTACGCTCGCCCGCATGGTCACTCGCCCACCGGCGGTCAACTCACCCGCAAACCCATCCGTGGACCCACGAACCCGCATGACCCGCACGCAACCCGTGCGGGCCACTGTGGTGGGTCTTTACCCGGGCGGGTGCGTTTATTAGATTTATTAGTAGTACAAGTACACAATGTGTAGCATACGTCGAAAATGAGATCTATTGCCAGAAATATTGAGCACGGAACTGGAGAATGGGAACTGCAGCAGTGATGCTTGCTGATGATTGTGTGAACTGTTATGGCTACGTAACGACTATCTAGCGACGCGATCGCCGCATTTTCCCAACCTTCTAAAATGCGACGGGTCTTGCTAACGAGTGACACGCTGACACTATGTAAAATTGGAATTTTAGCAACCGTTACGGCCCGTCACAGCCCGTAACCGAAATCAGAGAAGTTCTGATGCATCCAAGTTCGCCCGACAAAAATACAAGCTACAGTGCGTGACTCCCATTTTCTTGCTTCGCCGATCAACTAATGTGCATGACTTAGACAAGTCTAGGGGCGCAGGCTCACATAAGCCTTCGAGGGTGACTGTACTGGTTGCTCCGCTATCAAACAGAGCGTGTTGGCCCGGCGAAGTCGCCCTTTCATCCTGCGGAGACCTCGGCCTCATTTGCGCCATGAGGGGTGGAGATTGAATATATCCAGCTCTTGTACGCGGTGAGAGGCTAGATGCCTCATCTAGAGTACGAGCGGGAGCATGAAGCACCTATCCAGCGATACCGGACTCCGTTTCAAACAGTCAAAAAATGCGTTGAGTACTCGCGCTGTAGCTCTCGCTCTCTGAGTGGGTGTGAGTCATACTCAGAAGTGTATGTCATTGAACTGACATGAATACATTCAGAACACGATACTAAATACACGGGCTATTGACCTGCCAATGTCATACATGAGAATGACACCGACGTCACCGTACAGTAGATTGACCTCGGCCCCGACGCCCGCCCCGTCCACGCCCCCGGCCCCGCCCTCGTTTTCTGGCTCCAGGATCCACGGGCTCTAATATTGGCAGGTCCTCGTTACACTCCACCTCGCGCACGACCTCCTTCAACCGATCGAGGTCCTTCATCACCATGTCTCTAGGTTGCAAGATGCGCACCCTTTCGATCTCCGCACCGGCTTCGTAGCGCTCGACGAAACTGTCAACTAGCCTGTCAACGCAACTGGGTCCCTCGCCTGAAGTACCTTCAGAATCCCTGAAACGAAGATTGTCTATTGTGAGGAGCCGCAGGCAAGGGTAGGCGTAATTAAGGATCGGCGCTCTATCCGTGTGGCCCGCGACGTCCTGCTGCAGTAGCATCCACGGAAGGACGCCGTCGTAGACGGAACTGCTCCAGATTCGTATGTATAGCTCCGTGATGTCTGTCGTGTGCTGGCTGATCGCCCGCCACGTTTGCTCCAATTGAAGCGGCAATGGAATACCAATGAGGAACAGGGAGTGTATGTCAAGCCAGATTGGTGTGAGCTGAGGAATCTCCATGAATGCGCCAATGCACTCCAGGCTGAGACGGACATCGAGGATAGGTGTGTGGTGCTTCATCAAGTACGTTTCAGGCTGGTCGACTATGGCACTGTCGATGCTCTCGATGTAGCCGCGGATATGGGCACTGGAGGGCACCGAAGTTGCGGATGACTCGGACTCGATAGCGAGCGAGCGAAGCACGCCTAGGCTGTGCATCTTTGCAGCTACGGCTACAAGAAATCGCAATTGCAGACCTTGGGCTGGTTGTAGACTGATCATGAATGGAATGACTGTCAGTGTCTCGAGGGAGGGGGTGTCCAGAGGCTCCAAGAGAGCCACACAATAAGACATGTGCTCCGTCATCCGCAAGTGCCGGAGATGCGGTAATTTGACGGACTGGGTAGGTGCGCTTGAAACCCAACAGCACGACAGCGCACTTTCAGTCACAAGCTCTTGTAAGTTGGGCATGCGGGCAAGTGCCACAAGTAGGTCTCCCGTGTTGCCAGGTTCTAAGAAGGCAGACATGGCATTATCACTGGCACCGAGAGTCAGGTGCGTCAGCGATGGCAGCGAGACTCCGCGCCAGTCCAACTGGAACTTGTGAAGCTCGAGATGTCGCAGATTTCCGGTTTCTGGATGGTGTATGAGGCGTTCGATGCACTCACGATAGATGGAAGGTAGGAAATTGATTTTAAACCGCATAGTCTGTGATTGAAGTCGAGGAGCGGGTCCATCCAGCCATTTGAGAGAGTCCATGGGCAGGTATTCACGCGTATTGAGCCATAACCTGCGTATCCGTGGCATCTGCGCGAGAACATGACAGAGTGCTGCATTCTGCTTCTCCTGCTTCTCCGCAAAAGCAGTAGTAATGCTGGTGCACAACCCGAGGCCCGGCACCGTAATCATGTAGTCTAGTACTGTCACATCGAGCGACGCCGTCTGAGATCGTTCCAGGAACAAGTCCACTGGCTTTATGGAGCCGTACCACCGCGACGTGATTATGAGGTGGCTCCAGAGAGCGGGGCAGCCGAGCGCAACGGCGCGCCAATGGCTACAGACGTGTGTCACTGTGACCCATTCGTATGGATTACATCTGGGATCCGAGAGAATGGTCCCGGGGGGGCCGTCGCCGTCATACGATCTAGCAACGAGCAAGAAGACCGTACTGAGGACCTCCGGAGGAAGCCTGAAGATGGGTACGAATGTGTTGAGGCTAGCCCTGAGGTCGCTGAGGACCTCGGGAGGAAGCGTGGAAACGGGTACAAAGGTATTGAGGTGAGCCCGGAGGTCGCTGAGGCGGCGAATGTGGTAGGCTATCTCGTCGCAGATCGCCTGGCGGCTTGGGGATTGGTCGCTTGTAGGATCGTCCGGGATCACTTCCCGAACATCCTCTGAAGCATCCATGACGGGCAGTCTGGCAAACGGAGGCCTCAACGTCTACATGAAGTCGACATCAGGGTATTTGCCACCAGTGTAGTCAAAGAGAACGCACATCAATTTGGTGGGTATCGCCTGGGTATCGCTGTAAGGCGTTGTTGCGGTGATTGTGAGCAGGCACGGTGTACGGAGGCGACAATCCTCAGAACAGCGCACCGCTGCAAACGAAGGACGAAGGGCCAAGTGGTGTGATAGACTCGGATGCGAATTCGATGCGTCCACGGTTGGTCCACGGTAGTACACGGTGACAATCCGTCGGCGATACGGTAACGTCATCGTCATCTACTATGCGGCATTTGCCGAGCGAGCGATGCTTTCGTCCGACGTCCCTGAGACAAACGAGTCGACAGCACCGGTACCCTAATGAAGTTCCCTCACTGACCTAGTTACTTCTGGCGCGGCGACTGAACGCAACCACCTGCATCATCGTGGCTGAGTTGACTACAGTATACGCAAGCGACATCGTCAAACCGAAGGTGGCCAGGTCGGACTCGGACGTGACCATAGTTGCGCCGCTGTCCATGAGTACATAATTGCGCCGATTCGTACCTGACATAAGAAGCTTATAAGCTCGCCGAATACCAGAAGTCATGGCACGTACGACTCGGATAACATTGTTTGCGCGTGCAGTTCTGGCAGAGCGCGATTGCACTGGCACCTTGCGGCGGCTGTGACGATAAGTAACGATGAGTCAACAGCTACGGCAAATAGTAAACATCGAGTTCGGATGATGCATATACCGTATCTAGTGCAGGTTGTAGGTCAGACGCGTCTCGTGCGGGCAACAAAATGGGAAGGCTAAGATGAATATCCAGACGTATGCATTAAGGGGGAATCGAACCCCCGGCGGGTCGATGTGCTGCACGTGGCAACGACCCAGGTTACCACTACCCCATTAATGCGTTAGGAATGTGAGCTTGCCCAACGTCAAGAGCCATTTCCACACCGTTTACGTGTAGTCCCATGCCAGTTCACATATCCTCCTCGAAGTCATCGAGCTTGAGAATAACGTATAGCGTGAAGTCTTGCTAAATCACGCGAGACCATTGGAGGTGTGAGATTAACAGGCGCGTGCGACACTCGACGACGCCGGCTGGCAACTCTTGGAACTTGAAGCCTGGTCCTCACTGATCAGTGCGAGAAGCGACAGCGACCATACGTCGATGTGACTGACTGGAAGCCAATGTTGCAATGGGCTTTGACGGGAATGGAAGTTGGAACACATGACGTGCAGCAAGGAATAGAAGTCGAAGAACCTGCTCAATTGTCGGGTCCGTCAAGTTCTGTCAGTCCCCGAAATGAATGCAACCGACGAGAATGCCACGGCGCAGGGACTCACTGGTGGTCGCATTTGGTCGCACTATCGACCCTTGCAGCAACAGGATGGTTATGCGCGTATCAATACAAGATAAAAAGCCCAGACTCAATCTTATGCAAGCCGTGGGGCGGCCGAGGTCGTCGCCTGCGCCGATCTGAAGGTCGGAAGAGCTGCACGATTTACGTGCGGCGGTGCCCGGGTTAGGACTCGTCCTTGTTTGCATCCATCGAGCACGGGTCCGATGTGACGGAGCATTTCACCCATCATCGGTACGTTGAATTGACATTGCATCCGAGTTCGCCATCGGGAGATGCGCGATCGCATGGGTACTGCCCACTACCCAAGCTGCAGCGAGACGGTGATCAGTCCCAGCTCGTTGCAGTGAGACGGGGAAATTGCACATACGAATAACGATGTATACCGGACGGCTCAGGGTCGGTCAATCCTGAAGAAGAACGACTAGCCCGGAGTTCTCTGGCTCGCTACCGAGACGGGACCATCCGGTGTACTACGGCAATCTGGGCCTAGGCAGACTTCGCGAAGGAGGCTCACAATTAATCACCTTGTTCCTCGCGCGCAAATGGCCAAGTTCCGCGCCGCACCCGCCGTCGACTCCTATGCGAGACCAGAGGCTCGACGGTTCCTGTGTTCCTGGCGATATTGGCCGAGCGTGGTGCGGTACGAGTTGGTGCAGCCCGCGGTAGCAGCAGCCCGATGGCAGGGCTTGGCTGGGCTTGGGCAGGGCATGCACTGGCAGAAGACGGGTACAGTTGTACGAAAATAACATGAAGCGAGGCGGTGCTGGCGGAACGGAGAGACAAAATGAAGTGCGGGGAGGCGGAAATGAAGGCACGTGGAGGATCTAGCACAGATCGGAGCGCGGCGAGCACGCGGGAAGCCTGGCTGCACGCTTACTCGTCGTCGTCGCTGTCCGAGTCGTCGTCGTCGCTGGCTGCGACGCTCTCGAGCCCGTTTTCCCGCCGCCCACCCCGCCGTCGACGGCGCTGGTCTCCTTGTCTTCATTGCAGATGTTCTGACCGCCGGCGACACGCCGTGATCATCATCACCCTTGCCTTCTGGCGCCGCGTTCCTCGCTGCCATCCTTGTTTTCCTCCATGTCCCGCCCTACGTCCCCCGCTGTCCCCCGACCGCTCGTTCTCTCCACCCTCGATGAACTGCCAAGTCCCCCTCGCTCCCGGACCTCCTCGCTACCCGCCACAGCCGACCCCTTTACTGCCCACCCGACCGGCTCTGGCTCCTTCGTCACCTACGAGCCAAACCATCCAGGCATGGTAGGCTCCTCGTCGCCACCTCCTGCGTCTATGCCGCTCGCACTGCTACCAAAGCGTGCTCGCGGGAGCCTGCTCATGGCCGCATCTGGCCTCGCATTTGGCCGCACGAGGGGCAAGGGCAAGAAACCGTCGACGCCTGTCCAGCCGTCCTCATTCGTCTTCTCCGAGGTCATTGAGATCTCTGCCCCCCGCAAGGACGAAGACGACGAAGAGCGCGACCGTCTGCGCGACGCGGCCGCACAGTCCATCGGACTCGACCCTGTCCTGCTCTCAGATGAGCGCTCCCTCTCCGAATCGGAGGTTCTAGAGGACACGCGTGCAGGCTCCTCAACGCCCACACCCGCACCGTCTGCTGAGCTCCCTAGCTTTCCGTCGACAAGATCGGCGCTTGCCCCATTTGTGCAGCTTCATGCGCGAATCGCAAAGCACTACCCCTCGCCATCACTTCTTAAGCTCGCACTCGCACGTCAATGGAAGTATCGCATGCTCGTTCTCACCACAGCGGCACAGGGCTCTGCATGTCTGCATGTCTTCAAGACAGGGGTAACAGAAGACCGCGAGTTGGAGCGCCTCCCTGTGGGCGTAGATACGGTCGTGTTCGTCGCGGACGAGGACGTCGGTGGGCGACGTGGCGTAGTACGCGTCGGCCGCCCCGACGGCGCCGGAATCGAGATGGCGCTGCATATAACGGATCCAGCGCAGGCTCACGAGTGGATCACCGCTATCAAGCAGGCTGTCCTCAGCCAAAGGTACGTGCCATTAGCCCTCGCTCAGCCGCCACCATGCTCACTGACGCGCTCTGCAGGTCTGTGCGAGCGGGCCTTGGTCTAATGTCACACAGCCCCGGAGGGGTCGAGCCACGCGGAGATATGGACGTGATGTTAAGCATGCGCGCGCAAGGCATGCTCTCATCCCCTACGTCGTCCACATTCAGCCCCGAGATCTCAAGCGCGCCCGTTACCCAGCGCTCCCCGAGCGCGGCAGGCACGCGCTCGCCCTCGGGCGCTGTGTCCGCACTGCGCGGACTATTTTCGAGCCCCGGCAGCCGTCCGCGGTCACCGTCGACGGCGAGCACGGGGGTGGACAGCGAGGACTCCGAGAGCCAGCACGAGGACTCGTTCGGCCGCGCGGGAACGAGCCTGCTTGGTATGTTCAGGTCGCAGAGCGTAGCGAGCGAGCGCCCGATATCGCCTGTGAACTCGATGGGTGCGGGCGGGGTGTCTGCGTCAGTGCCCTCGACTCCGCGCCAGGTGGATGCACAACTCGCACAGCCGCACGCACATTTGGACCGCAAGATCCTGCAAGACAAGGATCTGGATCTGATCGAGTCTAAGCCGCACAGCGGTGGTTCGGACGTGAGCGCGCTGCTGCGCGGACGATCCCCGCTTTCGATGGCAACCCTCCGTGCTATACCCGCCCCCGCAACGACGCCTCCGCCGCTTCAGCCGCCACCACGACGACGCGGGTACACTATCGGTAGCACCCCTATGGGCGCGCGACCTAGGCCCGAGACCGTAGCGGGGAACGCATATACGCATGCGAACAGAAGCACGGCGGAGAGCTTCGGGCTGCGTGCGGCAGGCATGGGCATGCTATTCGCTCCGCACCCGCCGCCTGCACCGAGCTTGCGTCCGGGCAGCTCCGGAGAGGGCAAACCACGGACGTCGCTTTCGTCGGTCTCCTCATACGCGTCATATGCGTCCAACGAACGACGCGCATCGTCGGAAGCGGGCCACTCGAATGGGCATGCAAACGGGAACGCCAACGGCTCGGTCAATACGAAACGGTGGTCCCGGCAGAGCATACTACCGCACCGACTCACGCCTCCAGAGGGTGCGCTACCTGCGCCGCCGGTGCCTGCCTCTACGCACGGTTCACCCAGGTCAATATCGTCTCTCCCTCGACATCCGTACGCCGCTGAGGCTTCTCCACAAAGCGTCAGCAGCGATAGCCCTCAGAGTTTCGTCTTCAACCTTCGCGAGACCTCACGGCGAGATACGTCCCCGCTGAGCAGCGGTAGCCCGCAGAGCTTCGTGCTGAACTTGCGCGAATTCTCGCGGCGCGCGTCGGGCTCGTCTGCGCGGAGTACCAGCAGTGTGAGCACGTCGCATTCGCGTGGAACAACTAGTAACGGGAGCTTCCTTGGTCATGGCCAGGGTCACCGCCCACACTCGTCGCACCGCGCATCGATGCCCCCGCCCCAGCGTCCCGCGCCGCTCACAGCACTACCGCCTACCCCCGCAACCGTCGATCCGGATTCGCCGCCGAAGTCGCCGAACTCCGCGTCATCGTACAAGACGACGTTCCGCGAGTCGCTTGCCCTACGCCGCCTGTCTCTGTCGCCTCCCAGCGTGCCGCCCTCGTCGAGCTTGCCGCCGCGCCCTGACGATCCACCACCCTACCGCAGTAACGGCCACCGTCGGACTTTGAGCAGTGGCGGTCCGCTCACACCCATTCCTGCGTCTCCCGGAACAGGCGCGTCAGATTCAGGGGTGGCTTCTCCGTTTCCTCCGCCGAGTTCTCCCCTTCCTCCAACGCCGGAGGCGCATTCAACCTCTTTTGCCCCAGCACAGTCTACTACACCCACGCAGTCGCAGCCGAATCCCCAACCACCGTCCCGTGCAGCCGCCTTCAAGCAGCGCATACGCATGCTCAGCACCCCCTCGCAGACCCTCTCGCTCCCCCTCAACATCCCGCCGCTGTCGCCTACCCCGTCCACCGTCAGCCCGTACTCCGTACCCAACACACCCATCGGCGAGCCGATTGCGTCACCTCTTCTTCAAAATGACCCCGACTTTGTCAACTCCGCAGCGATGCCACCGACTCCCCAACCGCCTCCCCGGAGCGCCTTCTTGCCTCATGTCTTCGCCAACGCGGTGGACGAGCACGAGCACGGCGTCACATCGCTGTCGCCCCCTCCGCGGCGAGGCTCGCGTAGGATATCGCGGTATCCGGATGACGAGAGCGACGATTCCTCGGAAAAGGGTAAACAGAGGCCCTCGACGGCCGACGCCGCGGGCGACGTTGGCCATAGACAGGGTTCCCTTTCACTCTCATCCCGAACGTCAGCCATTTCTTTAATCAACTTGCACTCTACGTAGATATCTATCACGATTACCCCCTTTTGTATGATCTTGGTCGGTTCAGTTCGTGCTCTTTGCAGTCATTTGCTTGCTGTTTTTTCTTCTCTGGGATCGCGGCACACATGTATAGTAGTATCATTGAGATTACAGCTGTCATTATTCCTTCGTACCAATACAATCATAATCAGAGCAATGCGACAGTAGGAATACAGCGACGAGTCAACAAGAAGGGTCCACTAGATCACGCAAGCGCATTCTCTATGTCAGCACTATCATCTCCCGTCTCCATGTTGGCGAACGACAAGAATGCGGCCGGGCGGTGCTCCTCGGCCCAGAACAGCAGTGGCGTGTCGAGCGTCGTTGAGTAGTGCATCGACGGCGACCAGAGCTGCGTCAATCCGATACCGTAGTTCCACACGCGACCTTCAGGCACGAGCGTCATTCCCAATATACGGTCTGAGAGCAAAAGCTGCACTCGTTCAGACATGTTCGGGTTGAAGCCCTGTTATACAATGCGTCAGTACAAATCGATTACAGGGTTCGTAGACGACAATTTACCTGTGGATTGGGTGACGTATCGGTGTTCTTCCGACCCCACTCGAAGCCAGCAATGGAGAGTGAATGCGCAGACAGCGATACCGAACCCGGCGTGAACGCGCACGTCAAGCATATTGACGACGAGCCCCATTCTGGATGCTCAGCTACTAGCTTAGCCTGGGTGGTGACGTCCGTGGGAGAGAGGTGCGGCAGCTCGAGAGCCTGTGTCTTGATCCAACCAAGCGGCTCGAGGTCCTTGAGCAAGAAGTCGTCCTTCGGTAACTGCGACGGCAACTCAACACTGTTGTTGTTTCCGCGCTGCGGGACCCATGCCACGGCTTTGACCTCCTTGACTTGCTTGTTGTCTGGCGGGGAGACGCCGTACAAGAAGGCGGCAACCTGAGTGCGCAGGTCGGAAGCAGTGATAAAGGCGCGAAGGATGTTCTTCGGCAGAACGTACGTGTACGAGCTGGCGTCGTCACGGACATCGTCGTTGGAGACGTAGATGTGCTGAAGGCGGAGCGGTAGGTGCGTAGCAGAGATTGCGCGTACACGCCAGTCGGATTTGCTACTGAACACCTGTTGCTCGTAGTTCGTCGTGGTCACGGTCTGGATGGCATCACCGTGGATGTTGGTCGTCTGCGTTTGTACAGCCGTGACTTGGCTCTGTGCCTCGGAGCTCTTCTCGAGTTCCGCCATTTGCTGCCGCTGTACTGACGGTGCAGCGATCTCCTGACCCAGAATAATGTCACGGATCTCGCTGGCCGTGAGGGAAGCGATGTTCACGCTGTTCCGCTTGCCGAAGTCGGCCAGGATGAGATCCTTGAGGGCGACCTCAACCTTGATCCACTCTTCATCGCCGAGAGATGGCCACACGAAGTGCGGTTCCGTGATGGTGTTTTTGTCGGGTCGAAGAATGATCTTCGCCTTCTCGTTGTTGACATGCAGGCCACGAAGTAGAAGGATGAGGCGGGAGAAAGCCGTATAGCTCGAGATCGACTTCAGCCAGTCATCGTATAGGTTGAAAAGCACCATCTGAGGCTGCGTCGCCCGCAGAATGAGATCACCAAACTTCTCCATCTTCATGCAGGCCTGGAACGGCAGCTGCAGCTCTGAACCCTTGATGACGATGTTCGGGAAGTCGAGCAAATGAACCTCAAGAGGATCCAACATGCCCTTACGGGTCACGATGACCTGCTTAGGCTGCTCCTCTACGGGCAACGAACGGACAAGGGCTGCAACTTCTTCGGCCGTCTTCCACTTCGCCAGCTGGCCGAGACGCTTCTGACCTGCCCAGACACTCGTGTGAATGATTTTGAGGAAGAGCTGGCCAGAACGAGGGTTGAAGATGAAGATGGCGCCGTCTAAAAATATGGGTTAGTAAGTAATCTCCCAACGTCACGGACGACTTACTGATTGGCTTGGTCGTCAAGTTACCCTCGAACGTCTTGTGGATTGTCACACGGTACACGTTCGTATCGTCAACGAACCCTGGACGAAGTGTCAGATGCCGTCATCATATGCGTTACAAAGATGATACTTACAGATGATCTGGTTTGAGAAGAGCTCGGAGTAGTTCTGGCTGTTGAGGTACGGCTCGGTGGGCTCTGACGAGTAAAGCTGCAGACCCTTGCGGATACGCTCGCGCAAGACGTGGCAAGCAGGGTTGGCCTTCATGATCTTCGCCATTGCCTGCTGGATAAGCGGCTTCATACCCGGGAACCAGTTACCGTACGCAGACCAGAGGTTGTAGGCGAGGTCCATGCCGATCATGACACCGGTTGGCGAAGGATAGATGCTCATGGAGTCCGAGATGTAGTCCAGGAACTTCGCACGTGTGTACCGTTCGATGTCGTGCGTATCGAAGTCTCCCCAACGGAGCTGGACATCGATCCAGTACTTGTTGCTGGTCGTGCCATCGAGAACGTCTTTGCTGTCGGTTACAAGCGAGGGTCGGGAGATGTTCCACTTGTACGCGGAGAAGAGGAGGATGTCGGCGCAAGACGAGTTCATCTTGTAACTCTTACGTGGGTGGATGGTCTCCTTCTGGACGGTCTCGATCTGCAACGGCTCGAGCTCCTGGTCGAACACCTGGCACAAGTCCATGACGACACTTTCGTGGATCTTCTGCCAAAGATGGGCACGGAAGATTTGGATCAAGCTGATCTTGAGCGTGGGGATCTTGCCGTGCATGAAGATGCCAGTCAGGTCGAGCTGAACCTGGAAGCCGACGTAGACGTTGGCACGGTTGATGGTAGGACTCCACCAGAGAGTGAACCGACGGTTGGGAATCTGGTTAAGACCTGATCGCTGCGCGTTCGTGAGCTTCTTGTAACGCATCGACTCTTCAAATCCGGACGCTTTCTCCCAGAACAGACCCTCCCACGTCGGGAAGTAGGTACCCTTGAAGAGCGTGTGCTCGAGAATACCTTCAACACCTCCCAAGGCGGCGATGACGTCCACACGGTAGTTGTTGAGCTGCCACAGCTTGCCATCGTGGCGCTGAGACGTCCACCAGAAAGGGTTGTGCTTGAGCAGCTGATACTGCTTCCAGTCGGTGCGTACACGCCAACCGCGGTCGTAGGCGAGCGTATGCCTGTCCTTCTGGAACAGTGTGTTGATACGCGGGATACCGCGATCCCAGCTGTCCTCAAGATCCTCGAGGGTGAGACGGCGGTTCTGAGCGTTCGCCTCTTTCCGCTTCATCGAGTACTCCGACCATACGCGAGCCGAATCCAGGAACTCCGCCTCCCAAGGCTGGAGGTACCGGTAGAGGTTCGGAATCAGCTGGTCCTCCTCGTGGGACATACCGGCACGGAAGTGAGTGACCCCAACGTCTGTTTGCTTCGACCACCGGAGATCGCTCTGGGGAATGAGAACGTGGCCCATCGACAGCATGCCGAGACCACCCAATTCCTTCGGTGTGTAGAAGACGACCGGCGGGAAACGCGACGGCATCTTGGAGTTCAAGCCAATCTTGACACGCGTTTGAATCTTGTTCTCGGCCTTGACGAGAGCGTCTAGCAACTCGTTTGTATGGATGACAGCTTCACGGTAGTATGTCATCAAACCGATGAGCGCGGTGTTCCACTTGTTGACGATCTTGGAGAATGTCGTCGATCCCGAGCTCATCAGGACCTGACGAATTCGGTTGTTGAATTGCTGGACACCTGTCATACACCGACATCAATGAGAAACCAAAGACAAAGCGACGATGATAACGAACCGTCATCAGACACGCGCAAGAAGGCCTGAGCAGTGCGCTCCTTCGTCTGCTCGTTGGTGAGGTTCCAAACGGCATCCTTCAGCGAGAACTGTTCACCACCCATCGTCCGTATCTTGGGCAGGATGCGAACTTCGAACCCACACATGGAGAAGAGGAGCTGCGGGTTGTTCTTCGAGTACACGCTGACGAATGTGTCTTCCCACTCGATCGTAGTGAGGGACCGAGGCAAACTCTGCTTGACGTTCCAGAACACGGCTCTGCCAAGGTTGACGTCGTGCTTGATGAGACGCATACGACAGTCCCGAGGCCAACACCTCTTGTTGTTGTACCCGATGACGTTGTTGTTCGTTGGGTCAGGGTTAGCACTGAGGTATCGCTGGATCAGGTCTCGGGACTCCTCCGCAGTGAAGCGGAAGAGGATGTGGATGCGGTCGACGTAACGCGAGTACAGACGGATAGGGTGGCGCGTCTCGGTTGCAGAATCACGGTATTGCAAGAAGTTGTTAGGCATCTGCGGCGGCCCAGCCATCTCACTCGCGCGCTGGAGACCGAGGATGAGCAGGTCGAGAACCAGACCGTAGTACTGGAAGACGAAGGCAGAGAACTGGAGGCCACGGATCAGACCATAGGCGTTCGTATGCGCCATATCTGCGATACAAAATCAGCAACCATGAGACCGTGACATATGCTCGAATGTCTCACCTTTGTACGTCAAGACGGTGTTGTTCTTCGCCGTGATGTAGTCCGCCAAGTTGTGATCCAAGATAAGACGTAGCAACCGATTGAGCAGCGTCAAGTCGATCTTCTCGTACACCTTCGACAGGACCGTCTCCATGAGTACGTTGCACTCGCCCTCGCTCGTCTCCCAGACGTCGGTCAAGTTGTTGATGCCCTGACACCACTTGTAGACAAGAAGCGGAGGTGGCTCAGTGTCGGCGGGCTTGATCCAGGCAGGGAACAGACCGCGCTTGTCAGCCTCGAAGAACAAGAACTGGTCAAGGTAGGCATCCGTGATCTTCTCGACCGGCTCAATGTCGTAGCAGGGGATGAGCTTGTCATACGTGTCGAAGAACTCGATACCTGACTCCTTGAACGCGCGCTGGGTGAGCAGCAAACGCTTGATGCGCGACAAACATTCATGCGGGTTGTCGTACGCCTGCTCAATGAGCGCCAGCTCCTCGCGCTGCGACTGGTTGAGACGACCCTTGACGGAGTACGCCTCCTTGAGCTTTTCCAGCGCAAGCACCAACAGCTTGGTGTCGTGCTTGTAGTTCAGCGGTGGGAAGGGGATGGGCGAGAACTTCCTGCTTTCGAGCCAGTGCACAGTGGCCGTGTAGATCCCGACGGCTTCCTCGGCGCTGATGTACGGACCATCCTTGAGGTACCCGTGCTGCCTCTCCTGCTCAGCCTTGAGGTACAGCCGAGTGAGACGTCCAAGGTTCTTCTTCACAACTGCCTTGTCAACGGTCGCACCACGCCGGATACGCTCGCGGTTGTAGTGCGCGACAGACGTCCACCAATCAGCCTTGCTCTTGATGTAACGGAGAATGATGTTCTCGATGGCAGTCGGCATTCCGGGAACCTTCCAAGGAACTGCAATCATGGTCAGTCGCTCGTCACGTAACACGTAGCAAGACACTTACTGTTCGCCTTCCAGCAACGCCACGCCTCAGACAGGTGCTGCAGAATCGTCTTTGCCTTGTTCTGCTTGATCGACTCGGGCATCATGTCCAGGATGTCGTGCATGACCGCGGCGCGCAGCTCGAGGTCGTAATGCGACTCGACACGCTGCTTCGTGACCGTCTTCGCAATACCCTTGCTGTTACGACCCTCGAACTGACGTGCGAGCAGGTTACCGAGCCAACGCTCAAGCAGGGGAACGATCCCGCGCATAAAGAACAGCCAGACACGCCAACCTGGGGCCCAGAAGCCGACACCAGGTCCTTTGCCTACGGGACCGGTGTTGAAGCGGTAGTAGATCAAATGCTTGAGGTCCTTCGTCATCCGCACCTGTCGCATTAACTACGAGGAGGAAGGGATTAGCGTGAAATCGACTGGATGCGACAAAGCGACCAACCTTGTACTTGTACCGGTACATACCAGTGAGGGCACCGATATGCGCGAAGATGTACTGCAGTGCGTCGGCTAGCTGGAACGCATCGACGTTGCCGAGACGGAACTGAACATGCGCGTCGACAACCAACTTCGTGAGACGGAGAATCTCGCGGCACAGGTGGAAGGCATTTCCGAATCGCGACTTCTTACGCTCCTTCGTCGTCAGCGTCTTCACTGGCTTCAAGTTCATGTTGTAGTCGAGGTGCAGGTAGTTCAAGTTCTGTGAACGCGAACGTCAATTACCACGTTGAGCATCGACTGATCTTCCGAGGACAACATACCTTCCGGTGGATGAGTAGATTCAGCATATTGTAGCCTTGCCTGCAGACCTGCAGACCGGCCTCAACCCAATCCAACCGCGTGGTCTGGAAGAACTTCGTGGCCTTCAGCTGCCTGAACAAGTTCTTCTTCGACATGGGTTTCTCCGGGCGCGTCTTCAGCTCGTTGAGAACGAAGCACTTGAGGAGCTTCTGGTACGATACGCGAACTTTCACTGGCTGGTTCGGCGGGCAGTGCTCGAGGTACCAATTCTTCACGAGCGGGATATCCTGCGCACGGCGCATACGCCCTGAGCGGCGGTTGTACGGGTCAGGCGCCCACCACAACGCGATAGCGTCCGCAGTCAGATCACTCTCCAGGGGCTTGTCCTCGAGGAAGGGCTCAACCTCATCGGGGAGCTCAAAGTCGTCGTCATCAGCGTCGTTAGGTCCAAAGACCATGTCCTCATGAGATACGAGTGGCACATTCTTCGGAGTGAAGCCGCGCAGCGAAATAGGGTTGATGAGAGGATCGAAGTAGAAAGCGGGTAGGTCGGGGTCATCTGTGCGAATGTAGACGTTCTTCGGGGTGTGGTAAGGGGATATACGGACGGACCGGGGAAGTGAGTTGTACAGGTGTGGGAACGCGACCTTGTACTCCGTCCGGATCTGCTGCCGGATGATGACCTTGTTGATGTCGTTGAACTCGTTCCAGTCCTCGTCGAACGTATCCATATCTCTGTACAACGGCTCGAACTTGGGGCCTCCGGGAATCGCCATATTGAGCGCCTTCGCAGTGAAGAACGACTTCTTGTCGAAGAGGTAGGAGGAGTTGCTATCTGTGTGGTCCGACAGCAGCGTCCGACCCAGCCGATACAGATTGGCCATGACAGGTAGCGTTAGGTTCCAATACCTGTACGACGACCCGTTGACGTGCGGGGTATCGACCAGCGGCTTCGGGTCGTAGAACCAGTCGTAGATCGCGGAGTCCTCCCCCTCGTCGAGTTCCAACTGAATGGCCTCGAGAGGCTCCACGTCCAGGACGTTGTCGCCATAGTCAAGAGGCGGCTCTTCGTCGTCGAACGGCGGGAACCGCATGCGCTTGAAGTGCCGACGATCACGCTTCTCCCTCCGCATAGCCAGCCACATGCTACTCCATTGCGCATGGTACACGGGCTCGATGACCCTAGGGATCTCGTTGACGAACGTGATAGCACCAGTGATGTGGTAGAGCACCGGAACCTCGCGCACTTGCTCCCAGGGGTAAGGGATGTTTTCGAGCAGCTTCATCACGGCATGCGGAACGTACTTCAGTGCGCCGAGGTGGACGCGCTTGTCGTTCCTGAACTTGCGGTTGCTCATGTCGCCGTGGTCCTTGATGATTTTACGGACATGCTCAGGCGGCAAATCCTTGTGGTTCAAGTCAGCACAAGCTCATCAGGGCCAGAAAGGCGCGTAGACGTACCTGCTTTCCCATGTCAACATAACCCCCTTTCCGCTTTTCCCCATATCTCTTCTTCTGCATCTGAATCCACTTCTGGGACTTTTGCGCGAGCATTTCAGGAGGCATCCTCGAGCTCGACGGTTGGTTGAAGCCCGATGGGGTCGGCATTCCGGGAGGTGGAGGAGGCATCCCAGGCATCCCAGGTGGGGGCGGCATACCGCCCATGCCAGGAGGGTAGGACATCCCTGGAGGGTAGCTCATCGTGGTCGTTGGTAGAGAAGCGCTTGCAAACAGCCCTTCCTCAAGGCGCGTGCGGCGTGAGCGCCCGAACGATTGGATCTCCCAACATTTGAATCTCCGAAGTGGGGCGGAGTTACACTTCCCCGATCACTGTGGCGGGAACTCCTGCAGTAAGTTAAGTTCTACAGTGGAAGTTGCGCACTGACTCGGAGCGCCTCCTGGTCGTCATTATTGTGTAGGCCCAGCTTCCACTGAGTGGTCATGCAGCTATTACAATTCATTGCGTCAAATGCCTCAGTCGCAGTGAACTTTCGGCAGTGAGAATACATGCTGTTCTCCTTTTGTTTCACCGTAATGCAATAGATGTGAACTGGTGATACAAATCCGACCACGACAATCATGCAAGTGATGTGTCCAGACTTGAACAGCGGACTCGGACGCAAGATCGGCACAGGCGAGGCCTATACTACCGGTGTAATGCGCTCATCACCATTTCGGTTTCCGTAGGGCTTTCTTTTTGGCCAAAGTACCCCGACCTTTGGCTGAGCGTACGCTCTGCAGTTCCTTAAACTTCTTTTTCGCGTAGCTCTTGGCCTCTGCATCGTCCACCAGCTCGTCCACCAGGGTTCGCTTCCTCTCGGCCCTGCTGAGGTTCTCTGCATTTGGGCCTCCAAACGGCGATGGCGATGCAACAATAGTGCCCATCTACGCGTGTGTTAGCTGGCATGTGAAATGCCAAGGGGTACAGAAACATACCGCGAAATGCTTCGGCAAGCCCTTGATACCCTTCCCTTCTCCCTCGTCTTTCTTGTAGAACCGTTTCGGGTCCAGCTGATTGCGCAAGCGCAGCGCCTCGTATTCTCGGTACAGTCTCGGGAGATCTGCCTCTGCAGGTGCGGGGAGGTCGAACCAGTCCGGCCCTGCAGTTTTGTTTTTCAGCTGTGCTGTGTCAGTGACATCGTCTTGGGGCGGATGGACGGCAGCACATACCGCCTTTGTTTCCTTCTTCGTCAACGGCCTGCCAGACTTCGTAGGTTCTGGTAGATATGGTGGTGATGCAGGCACGACACGAGAAGAGCTTGCCTGCTCTGCTTGTTCGATGTCCAGGTCGCGGACCCGTGAGGGACCTGCTTGCTTCGAGTCGGCGAGGTCAAAGTAGGGTTTGGGGAGTTTGCCTGGATCGAGTGGAGGGAGTGGTCTGGCGATCGGATGTCAGACAGGGATACGAGCAGCCAGAGCGAACTCACTTTTGGGTGTCCTCATCACCAGTGTCAAGCCGTATCTCCTCTTCGTCTGCTACGGCGGACTGACTGCCCCTTTCCCGGTCTTGTGCTTTCAGCGCCGCATTTCTCCTGGCTTTCTCGAGGAGAGAGTCGAGAAACTCTTGGCCAACCTCCTCTTCTGAATCCGAGTCGCTGTCTGAGGTATCCGAGCTACTCGCTGAGCTTTCCGAGTGCGAGTCCGAGCTCAGATCCGAGGTACTCCCAGTCTGTGATTGAGATTCTGCGACGTTGGCAACCCCTCGCTGGACGGATTTGCCTTTGGACTTTGGAGAAAGGGGAGCTGTAACAGCGGTCATGTTGAGTGAGAGGAGGTGAGAGGTCAGGACAACCAGCTCGCGGAGCACCAGGTATTCGATCGGGAAGAAAGTCGACTCCGTGAGTATCGGGGGTCTCGTGCTCGACGCGTCTTCGCGTCCAGGACTCGGAGTGCCCCCGAAGTGCCCCAGCCACTGCATCCTTGACCATGTTCGCCAGCAACATCGCTCGGCGGGCATGTCGCACCAATCGTCCTTTCCGACACTGTCGATTCAACCATAATCAACCGACTCCAAATCAGAACCAGGAGTCAAGCCGGGCAACTCATTTTGGGTTCCAAACCGTACCGGAGGAGCAAAAGGAGTCCCTCGTCAAGAATGTGTTCGACTCCGTTGCATCCTCGTACGACCTCATGAACGACGCCATGTCGCTCGGGATACACAGGCTCTGGAAAGACGAGCTTGTGAGCTTGCTGAAGCCAGGAGCAAGGGGACCGCAGAAATGCATTGACGTCGCCGGTGGCACGGGTGACATCGCGTTGCGCATACTGGACCATGCCAGGGAACGTTATGCGGACAGAGAAACGGCCGTGGACGTCGTGGACATCAACGGAGAGATGCTCAGGGAAGGTTTCAAGAGGTTCAAAAAGACCATGTATCACAACAGTATGTGTTCGATGATTAGCTGCTGAACATGTCCTGACGACCATTATAGCCCCTCAAATCGCTTTCCAGGAGGCTAATGCGCAAGCACTCCCTACGGAACGGTTTCCTGACAACACGTACGACCTCTACACCATTGCATTTGGTATCCGGAACTGCACTTCGATTCCCGATGTACTGAAGGAGGCGCACCGAGTCCTGAAGCCGGGCGGTACCTTCGCATGCCTAGAATTCAGCAGAGTGAACAACCCGCTGCTCAGCACGTAAGTCTCTCCGTTATGTGCTTGTCCGTGGCCATGATGTTGACATGCGTGTTCCGCAAGCGTATACGACCAATACTCGTTTTCCATCATCCCTCTGCTGGGTACCATCCTGGCGGGCGACCGTGCATCCTACCAATATCTAGTCGAGTCCATTCGGAATTTCCCTCCGCAGCCAGAATTTGCGCAGATGATCGTCGACGCTGGATTTACCACTGGAGGCATGTTCGAGGGCAAAGGCGGCGCGTGGCGTGACCTGACCTTTGGCGTTGCTGCGATACATACAGGTGTCAAGGTCTGAGTGTAGACAGCCTATATATGATATTACCACCTCTTGTTGCTTCGTGCACACGACCACCCACTGCACTGTACTTGGCGGTGCAACTTGAAGGACAAAGCGGGTGAGGCGAAGTGACTGTGACGTGCGTGACCTATTACAAGGCAGAAGCACGCCCCGCCTCGCGCTGAGTACGCGCTCACCTCGTTTGTCGTGAACCGCATCCTCCTCCAGGTCCTCCTCTGCCTATCTCCCACATACATTGTTCCTCCGTCTATCTGGTACAGCATACTAGCCGTCTGCGATGGCCAACAACGCCAATGCGTACCCGATGCCACCGCAGAACGCGGATCTGGCGACGACATGGGCGTACCTAGAGGAGGGCGTCGACCACATCATGACCAAGCTGCAGACGGGGGTGTCGTACTCCAAGTACATGAGCCTATACACCGTCTCGTACAACTACTGTACTTCCTCCAAGATGCATGGAACGGGCGAGCAGGGTCTCGGGCACCGAAGTGAGTCCCGCCGGTCTCAATATCCGAGTACATGTTGATGACCCCCAGCCGGAGCCAATCTGATGGGTTCCGATCTATACAACAACCTCATTCGCTACTTCACCACACATCTAGGAGACCTCAAGAACGTACGTGCCGCATTGCCTCCTTTAAGACCGCGTATTCACGCCTCGTCGACTTAGCACTCTGACTCGCTTCAAGACGAAGCACTCTTGCGGTACTACGCCCAAGAGTGGGACCGATATACGACAGGTGCCAACTACATCAACCGTCTCTTCACGTATCTCAACCGTCATTGGGTCAAACGTGAACGGGACGAGGGGAGGAAGGGTGTATACCCCGTCTACACAGTGCGTCTTGTGCCACCCACCGAGTCTGACCCATCTTCACACTTACACCACACCCTTTCCAGCTAGCTCTCGTTCAATGGAAGCAGAACTTCTTCCTCCACATCCAGAGCAAGGGTCAGAAACTGGCAGGCGCCTTGCTTCGTCTGATCGAGCGCCAACGAAACGGCGAGACGATTGACCAGACCCTGGTCAAGAAGGTCGTCGACTCATTCGTGTCGCTCGGTCTAGACGAGGGCGATATCAACAAGGTGTCGTACGAGGTGTACAAGGAGCACTTCGAGGCACCATTCCTGGAAGCGACAGAGAAGTACTACAAGCAGGAGTCAGAAGCATTCCTCGCTGAGAACACTGTCGCCGAATACCTCAAGAAGGCCGAGGAGCGGTTGCGTGAGGAGGAGGACCGTGTCGAGAGGTATCTCAACAACAACACGCGGAAGGGCCTCATCAGCAAATGCGAGCATGTCCTTATCCGTGAGCATGCCGAGCTCATGTGGGAGAACTTCCAAGAACTTCTCGACTATGATAAGGACGAGGACCTCCAGCGCATGTACGCCCTCCTCGCGCGCATTCCCGAGGGCCTCGAGCCTCTACGCAAGCGGTTTGAGGAGCACGTCAAACGGTCCGGTCTTGCTGCCGTCTCGAAGCTTGTCGGTCAGGGCGGTGCAGATGCCATCGACCCCAAGGCCTATGTCGATGCCCTCCTCGAGGTTCACTCAAAGAACTCCGAGACTGTTACGAGGAGCTTCCGCGGGGAGGCAGGTTTCGTGGCGAGTCTCGATAAGGCATGCCGAGAGTTCGTCAACAGGAATGACGCCACTGGCACCTCGACGACGAAATCGCCAGAGCTGTTGGCGAAGCATGCAGACGCGCTGCTTCGGAAGAACAACAAGATGGCCGAGGAGGAGGACCTGGAGGGTGCGCTCAACAAAGTGGTGAGTGGCGATGTGGCATTGTATGCGCATAACCGAGTCTGACTCGCATAATCCTTGGCAGATGGTGTTGTTCAAGTACATCGACGACAAGGACGTCTTCCAGACGTACTACACGACCAAACTGTCTAAGCGGCTGATTCACGGCGTGTCGGCATCGGATGAAGCTGAGGCGAGCATGATCTCGAAGCTCAAGGAGGCCTGCGGTTTCGAGTACACCAACAAGCTGCAGCGCATGTTCACAGGTGGGCAAAGGCATTTCGCACTATCTCAGTCATCGCTAATGTTATCGCAGACATGAGTCTCAGCAAGGATCTCACGGACCAGTTCAAGGAACGTGTCCAACAAAACCACGACGACATGGACCTTACCTTCTCGATCATGGTCCTGGGCACCAACTTCTGGCCACTCAACCCGACAAACAGCGAGTTCATCATCCCGACGGACATCCTGCCGACGTACGAGCGGTTCACGAAGTACTACCAACAGAAGCACTCGGGCCGTAAGCTCACGTGGCTCTGGAACTACTCGAAGAACGAGCTACGGGCGAACAAGTTCAACCCGAAGTACATCCTCATGACGAGCTCGTGGCAGATGGCGGTCCTGCTGCAGTACAATAACAACGACACGATGTCTCTCGATGAGCTCGTGACGGCGACCGGTGTGTCGAAGGAATACCTGAAGCAGGTTCTGGGTGTGCTCGTCAAGGCCAAGATCCTGATCAGCGACGACAGCGACCAGTACGACTACAACCCGAGTGAGTACCACTTGGTGGGCTACTGTATCATGGCTTACATTTGGTTGCAGACTTCAAGTCGAAGAAGATTCGGATCAATCTGAATATGCCGATCAAGGCTGAGCAGAAGGCTGAATCGTCTGAGGTGCAGAAGATCGTCGACGAGGATCGCAAATACGTCATCCAGGCGACCATCGTCCGGTGAGTATCAATTGAGTTGCAGCTTTCTACACGCATTCCTTTCTCACACGCTCTCCAGTATCATGAAGGCACGGAAGCAGATGAAGAACCAGGCCCTCATCCAGGAGGTGATCAGCCAGATCTCGCAGCGGTTCACGCCCAAGATTCCTGACATCAAGAAGGTACGCTTCCTCCCTTATACGGAATTAGCGCAGTGCTTGACGTCCGTTCCGTACTAGGCTATCGAACATCTTCTCGAGAAGGAGTACATTGAGCGAGTGGATGGCACCCGAGACACCTTCGCCTATGTCGCGTGATATCCCCTGCATGCATATTGTCGTCCTCGCTTTGTAGTGCTTACCGGTTTACGTCTAGAACTGTACATTGTAGCATATCTTACACCACGTCATGTCTTGTTCACTGAATGTCTTGCTGTCCGTCAGGCATGTCCAGCATGCGCTGCGGTATCGCGCTATGTCTGGATCAGATGAGATAGCGTCGTCGATACATATTTGTGTTCTACTGGACTATCATGTACCTAGGCTCATCGCGCGAAGGTAGAGCTTTGCTTTGAGGTCTGTCCTCCGAGTTGCTGCTACGTTGTCACTAGTACGCCAGAGTTGCGTTGAGACAGGTTGAGACGCGCCAACCACCATATGCCGAGTTTAACACTACACCTGCCTAATAAGGCTGGGGCGCTTGCGTTATGATCGTGACGTGGCTGCGCCCGAGTCCGCGATGGTTCGGCAATTCATCCCTCCGCCACCTTCAAGCGTGCGCCACCCGCATGGTTAGTTGCAACTTGCTCCTCATCATGGTCTCCGCTCAGATTCGTAGGGCTCTCGCTGAACTTATTTTGACCGAAGGCGCAGATTTGAAGGTGCGACAAATACTGCTGGCATCTCGTGAGTAGGGTCTTGTGGTGCATCCAATATCTGTTCATGGTGCTGCTTACAGGTCCAACAGGTCCGAGATATAAAGGAATCTCGTGTATATAATCATTGCTAGAGACATACGGGTACGTGCCATCGTCTGCCTCTACACTTGATCAGCTAATCTGTCCGATTCTTCAGACTATGAGCTTGAGAGATGCCTTGCTCGCATCGCTCGCCACGCTTCCCGGCAGGCGTGAATTCCACATTCACGTCCTCGTTTCTGCCCCCAGGAAGCGCACGGACCTGTATCCGTACGCAAAACCGCGTCCCCGGGCATACCTCCAGGACATCGTCATCCTCCTGTCCGAACAGACTACATTCGACGGACCTCGCGTCGTGGTCTCAGCTATAGAGGCGGCACTCTACAACATCCCCGCCACCTCCTGCGGCATCCTCTACATCTCCAAGGTGGACTCCACTGGCCAGGCTAGCAGGCCGTCGCCCACTGCCACCCTCGTCCGCGCCTTCCTAAGATACTACGCTGACCCGTCCACGCGGCCCATCGCCGCAGACCACCTCTGGATCCAGCTCTTCGCGCGCGCGCAGGGGCAGTATCTCTTCCCGAACTCTGCCGAGTTCTCCGGCAAGAAGCCGCTCGCCGACGTGCAGCTCTGTGCGTGGTGGAAGCGCATTTTGACTGACGTCACCCGCGAGCTTCGAGAGAGCCGCGGCGATGTGATGATAAGGCCGTACTACCTCTTGCCGGGGTACAATGAGCTCGAGGCGACGCAGTCACTTAGAATGCTGGTGGTGCACCCGCCGGCTGACGCCCCTGCGGAATTTGCCTGGATATACGGGCATCCGTATTCGCAGGCTGAAACACCGCTGCCGTGTCCCCCTGCCACGAAGGAAGGGAACCAAACGAATCTAGGGCATTTCATTCCATCCTTCGACGATGATCCAAAATCACGTTTCATGGACGAGATTGCGCATACGACGAATGCTGACGGCGTGAGCTCCCCGAAACGGAAGCGGCGGAAGACGGGTGGCAGTCGACCTGAGCCGCCTTCTGACGACGAAGACGAAGATCGCGGACGGGGCGAACTGAATAAGGTCAGCCCGGAGGAATTCTGGGAGCGCATGTCCTTCCGTCAAGAATGCATCTCAGGGGTGGTCACCGCGTTCTTCGTCGTCGCGCTCTCATCACCACGGAACCATGAACAGCTCACAATATCGGCACCGTCGCCGTTGGCCCCTCAGCCAGGCCAGGTGTCCTCCAAAATGGTGAGGCGCGTCATCAGTACGCTTCTGAACCACCACGACTTCTCTACACGGGAACGTGCCTTGCGAGCCACGGAAACACTAGAGTCTGCAATCAAGGGCCTCTGCGAAGACCTCGCAGCAGTGCCCTCCTCCCCAAAGGCCGCCGTCAAGCACGTCGAACGCCCGACCACCCCAGAGCCAGTACCCTCGCTTCTCCTAGAGCCGCCGAGGACCCCTCCCCGGCGGGCAGGAGACTCGCACCTGCCCGATATCTCGCCCAACCCATTCCCAGACCCCGTGGCATCGCTCGAGACCTACCATTCGTACATCTACGGGTCGGTCGCAGTGGACAACGCGCCGCTGCCCCCGCGCGCGGTGCCGGCGGGTGGGCAGGCTGATTCAGCGGGAGGGGCTGACCAGCCCGGCCAGCCGCGGGTGACCGTGCTGGCGGTGCGGAAGAAGCGAAAGGCTCCGTCGTGAGCTCGCCGCCGGGCGGTCGGGTGCATTCTTGGTGCGGGTGAGTGCGCCCCTTGTATTTTCAGCGCCGCTGCTCACGCCGTCGTGTCAGGCGCCGTGGTCTTGTACTTACCTTGGTCCGTGCTTCTGGGACTGCTTTTGGATAGGGTTTTGTGCCCGCTTTGTGGCGCGTTGTTCGTTCAAACTCAAGCGTCGGTGATGAACGCGTATGATCCCCGTCCGGGCGATCCGACAACCCCGGTATTCTTTATGAACTTCTCGACAGCCGGGGCACGGAGTTGCGCTGTCAATGTTGTGGCTGTCATGCAGCACTGGGCTTCTATTGACTGTCAGGTATGCTCTACAGGCAGTTCCCGTCCTGCTCTGCCTCGCGAGCCGGTGCGAGTGCGAACCACTTCAGGCGGGTTGCCTTGCCTTTCGGAAACCCTCCACACTGATCGTATCATGACGATAGTGAGGGTGCTGTTTCTCCGAGGTTCTGCGTCTATTGGGAGCGCAGGAAGCGTTGGGTGCTGGTCGTTACGTCCCGCCTCGTGTTGGCCTTCTCAGTCGAAGCTACCAACGGTCGAGAAGTGCGCACTATGAACGGTGTCGCCGCCCAGATTGGCAGCCCATTGGTCCGCTGCTGTTTTGGTTTGCGCTGCCCCGGGGCCAGTATCGCGCCTGGGATGCCGCTCTTCGCTCGGGGCTGTGGGTGCGTCGCATTGGCTGGGTGAGGGGGCGACGCCTGAGGCCCGAGGGACGGTGGGCAAAGTGGGCATCGATGCCGCCGAATTCTGCTTCGGGTAAGTTCCGCGGAGCAGTTTCTGGTCTGCTGCTGCTCACGCCTGTCTTGGCCGAGGAGGTTCGCGGCTAGAAAGATGTCTGTACGGGATTGGTATGGGAACGGTACTGGACGTTCCATTGACAGCTTCACTCTGCGCCGTGGCCATCTACTGGTGAGACGGTCCCGCTCGGGAGTTCGTCATGAGATGGAAGACATTTGCTATTGCAGGACAATGAAGGAAGGAGAACAAAGAGCATGGGGGAGCGGCATCGGGATCTCCGAGCTCCTTATGGTGATATGGCGTCGAAGAAACGGGGTTTGGATGAGGAGGACCGAGTCTGGGCTGTGGATAGCCGAGTCAATCTCTATCTCACACCCCACGCTGAACTTTAATGAATTTTCTCGCACCCGGCCCACCTCCGGACCCGGCGAGCAGACAGCCATGCGCACCGAGTCTGACATCGCCAGGCGCATCCGCGCGCGGCCTTCGTGCAGCGTCGAGACTGGGACGGCGTGCATGTGGACGCTGTGCGAGCTGAGATGATACGGCTTGGGAGCACGACGTGGTGGCTACGGGCGATCGCGACAGACGTTGATATGGTGATTGGGAGCATCGAGGCACATGTTTCAGCGCGTTACGCATCGTCTGTGCACACGCGCGCGCCTCCGGGAGCCATGTGCGTGCGCTGCGGCAGCTGCTGTGTGCTCGACGTGGAGGCGTGGACGGGCGGTGTGGCACTGGGAGCGGGAGGGTGTGGCGGCGAAGAGGGAGCAGCCGAATAATGGACGGAATGGGAAGCGCGAACCTTGTCTAAATTGACGGCATGCTATCTGTTCGATTCCATTTTTGCTGATCAAATCCATCCGACGCGTTGTCTGACTGACCGGTGTATCACGCCTGCTGCGCCCCTTGCCTTTGTGCCGCCAGCTCATGTCCCTCCCTCCTCCCTGCCCGCCCTGACGCCGCCCCTCTCCCGCCTCCCGTGCATGTCGCCCCGCCCCGACGATATGGCCACACAACCCGCCCAGACGCTCCCGTCCTTCACCCAGGCGTTCAGCTCCCCCTCGCTCAGCAGATTGACGTCAAGCAACAACGTGCTGCCGCCTATCCACAGACTAGCGTCTCCCAATGACCGCGCTCGCCAGTCCCCGTCAGGCGGCGGATCGCCCCAGCAACTCGCCGACCGCAAGCACAATCACAGAAAGCGTCTCCATGCAGAGTCCTCGTCCGGCGAGGCGCGTGATGACGAGTCGGGTTCCGAGTGAGTGCTGCTCTCTCTGCCCTGCGCCTTCCCTTAACAGGCCCTGTGCTCAGTGGGCACCGATCTCCCCGGGCGGTCCGAATAAAGGAGGAGGCTGATCACGACGCCCCGGTGCAAACGCCCGCTGCTCTACGCGCCGAATCCTCATCGAAGGCTGCTCGGGAGCCCGCCGCCGTCGCGTCGCCGCCAGAGGCGCGAGCCCCGCCCCAGAAGCGGCGGCGAGTCACCATCAGCGGTGGGTCGAATTCGATCAACACCAATGTCTCGTCTCCTGCATCGGACAACATCAAGAGCATGTCTCCCGTCTTCATGGGCTTCACCGTCGGCCGCGACGACCCGCAGGCCCTCGAGCAGATGCGCTCGATGCTCACGGTGAAGCAGAAACAAAAGGAGCTCATCGAACAAAGAAGAGGTAGCACCGCCTCTATTATGTCCACTGCCCCACCCAGCGTCAACATCGTCAACCCGCTCGAGCATGAGGACGAGCGTGACGCACGGGTGCCACCCAAGGCTCAGGCGCAGGCGGGCCAAAGCACTAGCATCAGTGCCAGTACCAGTGGTAAACCGGGCGGCCGCAGTCCAAATATACCGCAATCCCAGCTCGCCGCGGATCGTCGTCGTTCCGTCGCTGCGACGACTGCCCCCGCGTCGTCCCAGAATCACCTGGCCCATCCACATCCACCTCATCCACCCCATTCGTCGCATCCGAGCACGTCGAGCATGCGTCATGACAGCCCGGGCACGCTTATCGCCGCTCACTCACAGTCTCAACAGCAGCAGCAGCTCCCACCACCGCCGCCCCGCCCGGAGAACCCGACCTTCGTGCATACCACGACCTCCACTGTGGCCCCGCACCACACGCTCCCCGCGCCCCCGATCAGCTTCGCGAACCGACGCGCCGGCCGGGGGCTCGGAGGGGCGAAGGGCAAGCCCGCCGATATCATGATCAACCCCCGAGCCAGCCACCCAGAAAACCAGCCCGCGATCCAGAGTGCGCCGCCGATGCCGCGGACGGACCCGACTGGTAGGTTTGGCACGATGGCGGTCCCGAGCTTACCGCAGATGAGCGCGACTGTGCATCGACATGCTGCGAGCCGAGTACCGCCCACCCCTACACGGTTGACTGTCTCGCGCAATCCTGGCCCGAGTAACTTGGGACCGGGGGCGGCTGCAGCTGCAGGTCGCTCACCACAGAACGCGTCGGTCCCCATCGCGAGCTCGCTTGTCCCCCCTACACCGGCGACGCTGCACCACCCGAACTACTCGAGCGAGAAGTCCGCGTTCCTCTCTCCTTTCGAGCTGTTCTACGACGCGCTCGCAGACTCGAAGCAGCTCAAGAACTGGCTCGCGGAACAGATGCAGAAGAGCCAGGCACTCTCCGCGAGTCTGCAGCGTCAGCAGGAGCAGTTCGATGAGCTCGTCGAGGCTGCGGTGGAGAAGCGTATGGGCGGGATGCGCGAGGAGATGTACGCGCTGCACCAGCGAGTCGAGGAGCTCGAGCAGGCGCTCCGCGGGCGCGTGGTGGTCCCGAGCCAGAGCTACAGCCCGCTGACAGGCTCGGTCACGCTGAAGGGGAAGGGGAAGGCGAACGGGATGGCGGCAGCCGCGCAGGAGAGCTATACGTTCCCGCCCGTGGACCCGCACATGCGCCGCCCGGAGCCGGTCAGGCGGGTGGCTTCCCCGGAGTACGATAGCAGGAGCTATCCCGGGTCGGAGGCTGCGTCGCCTGCGCCGTTTGACGTCGGCAGGCGGCTCTCGGTGAGCGCTGTGCGCATGGCGCCGCGCTCGCCCCCGGAGCCTCCGCACGCGCGCAAGACACTGGCTGTGCACCCGACGGCGAGGGAGCGCGAGCTGTCGGGTCCGGGTTATCCCCCGCCCCCGCACGCGCATCCTGGGGGGTATCATAAGGACCGAGATAGGGATATACGCGCGCCGAAGGCTACGACGAGCCTGTCGCAATCTACGTCGCGCGGCTCTGTCACGCATCTGCACCCCTCGAACGAGGATGCCAGTCCGGAAAGGCGGTCGGCTGCGTATCGGCATCGTGCGGAACGGCGGGGGTCGCCTGGTTCGAGCGACGAGCGGGCTGAGGGCGCGCATCCCCCGGGGAAACGCGATCAGGTGTACCAGAGCCCGCCGCGGAGCCGCGTGCGGTCGCCGATGGACGACAGCTGATGGACGAGGGTGCCGTCCCGACACACGACCCGACCAACACGAAGGTGACGTTTTGTTCTCGAAGAGCCTGCGCGCGCGCGACGGACTCAGTCTGGGGCTTGTGGTGTTCAGGCTGCTGTTGCGTCTCATCAAAGGGCAAGTGTAGTATAGTCATGTATCTTCCTTCCTTCCTCACTCCTCGCTGCTGCTTCTTGCGCCGTCACCCCGATTCAGAGGCCCGAAACAAACTGATTCCCGTCCTTACTCATGAACTGCTCCCCCGCTGTCAGCGACACACCCTACCACTAGGCCTTCCCTTGCTCACCATCCCCGCCCGCACCGTGTTTCCCTTCTCCTGGCCAGCACATATGGCCGCCGCCTACACCCAACATTCCCGCTCCGTTCCGACAGCTGCACTCATACAACCCGTTCGTTGCCGCCCATGTCATGACCCCCCGATGCTCCCGGTCGTTCTTGCTTCATTGCGTCTCCACTGTCGTCTAGCCTCGTCTCGCCTCGTCTCGTCGCTGTCTTTGCATGCCATTGTACCGTGTACGGATTAGTCATTCAGAAAGCATTTCCCGCTCTCGTTCCACTAAGATCAGAGGGAGCCCTGTTCACCGGCGCCAAGACTCGCGGTGGGGAGGCCATGATCATGGTTGTTGCGAATGGCAATTTGTAGTAAGCATGTTCAGTCAGTTGTGTACGCAGTCCGATCTATGTGCATCAACGGGGTTTGTTGGGTAACCTTCGCGGGAGGAGTACAGCAACCACAGACAGGTCAACAAATGCCCACAGACGGTAACCTTCGACGACACGACGACTTGATGGTATGGCAACGCCCGTTATAATCCCCGGGGGATTCACAAGGATTCACAGTCGTAGCACACTTGTAGCACACGCGTCATCTGTGATGGAGAACGTCAGTTTAAAGTGAGCAACACCCAAGCAACACCGGTACCTGATCGTATCGGAGGGCTCGAGGGACGCGACGCGTCGGGCATTTAGAAGTCGGCGCCACGCCAGGCACGTGACGGCGTTTCGAGTTGTTGAGTTGACTTCGGTATTTTGGCTGTTTATGGTCCAGTGTACGAGCGAGCGAACGTACGGGGCTTCAGCACAGCGCGCGCTGAGAGTGCAGCATACATAATATAGCATGGGCGATCCCCTCTGCAATCGTTCACGGTGTGTCAGCTCTGTGGGCGGGCTGTCGAGCGGACCGACCGATCCGGATCTCCGAGCCGGGGACGATGACGAAATGCCAAATGCCAATGGACGATCGGGCGTCCACCGTCCGCGCCAGTCGCGCGTTGGCGACCCCGCCTTACCAATCCCTAGCCTGAATTACGAACACCGCATTCTTCCTCAGCAGAGCGTCGCGTCGACACGCTATCCCCCGGCCAGAACAACTCGTACACGGCAGCGACAAAGAATTTCTCAGCAGCAGTAGTAGACGGCATATATAGCTGGTAGTGCTTCTGCGCTCCGCTATGATCCCCCGTCTCGCCGGGATAACACGCTCCCTCTCACAGGCCGCCAGGATGTCCACTGCAACCGCACAGACCAGCAAGCCCTTTCTGCTCTACACCGCAGGCACGCCCAACGGCAGGAAGGTCTCCATCCTCCTGGAGGAGCTCAAGACGCAGTACGGGATCGACTACGAGTGAGCGTCATGTGCATATATTACGCCATGTCGCGCGCTGACACGCGCGCAGCGTCGAGAAGATAGACATCTCGAAGAACGTCCAGAAGGAGCCATGGTTCATCACGCTCAACCCGAACGGCCGCATCCCCGTCCTCGTCGACCGCCAGCGCGGGGACTTCCCCGTCTTCGAGACCGCCGCGATCCTCCTCTACCTCGAGCAGCACTACGACACGCAGCTGAAGTTCTCCTTTGACCCCGCGACGAGCCCGAACGACTACAGCGAGATGCTGCAGTGGATCTTCTTCACGGTGAGTGCTCGGTTACGTGTGTGGTCTGCGGACTGAGGGCTGACTATATGCGCGTGGGTAGCATGGAGGTATTGGGCCGATGCAAGGACAAGGTGTGTCCGAGTGACCATTTCCTGGTTACTATTGTTGACTGACCGGGCCCGTCCAGCAAACCACTTCGTCCGCTTCGCCCCGGAAGACATCCCCTACGCAAAGAAACGTAGGCACCACCGCTTTCGTTGGCACGCCATCCGAGACGCAGCCTAACCATACGCGCACGTGTAGGCTACCTCGACGAGACGAAGCGGCTCTACGGTGTGTTGAACATCCGCCTCAACGGGCGCGAGTGGCTCGCGGGGCCCGACCGCGGCAAGTACTCCATTGCCGACATCAATGCGTTTCCATGGTACGTCCGTCTGCTCTGCGTACAGTATACCCAGCCCTTGCATCCATCCGTGGCTCACTGCTGCGTTATGTAGGGTGAACGGACATACATTCTGCGGGATCGAGAGCATGGACGAGTGGCCCCACGTCAAGGTAAGCAAACCCGGGGCCCTCAGGGTCTACATGACCGCTTGCTAATGCACTCGGATTTCGCTGACAGGCATGGCTGGAGAGGCAGAGCGAGCGACCGGCGGTCAAGGCGGGGACGGCCATTCCTTGAGCACTGGTACGGTACTGCAGACCGCAGTTCAGGTCGCAGCGCGGGCTCCGGAGTATTCTCAGATAGACGGACATTCTGGGGGGATTTCTCAGTAGGACACCGCCTGATGATGATGTGCATGACTGTCTGTCGGACGAAAACAGGGGTCCCGGCATCTAATATCGACGGCCAACAGAATGCTCTCACATAGTGTTCGAGGCGTCGCGTTGCTCGAGGGGCCAGAGAAACGTTCCTGTGCGCCGGGCCTCCGTGCGTGGCAGATGCACGATTGATCCGCGAGGCTGCGGTCACCGGGGAGTGCCTGCCTGGGCTAGAAGGCCGACGCGTTTGGACTAGAAGACGGGGCGTGCCATGTGTTCCAGCGACGATGCTGACAGAAACCAATCGAACGATGCGCTTTTCAGGCAGGATGCGCGGTATCCTAGTCCGTATCTTGGGCAGGGACGCGCCAGTGCGAGATAGGGACGCGTGAGGGCTGGGCTGGCCGCTGACGAGAAGTGCGAATGGGCGATGCTAGCTAGATGTTCTAGTGAGTGCTCTAGCTAGAGCTAGAAGACGGCTTACTCCCTGTTGCTTGTGGATCAGTTGAGTCGAGACTGACGGACGGACGGACGGCTCGCGAAGGATGCGCTGCTCTGCCAGGATGCCGCCAGCGACTTGAGAAGCGACGCGCTCGTGGACGGTGGACCTGTGGGCTGCGCCAGTCAACGTACGTGCTCGTTTCGACTGGTCGCTGAGTAGCAGACGGCCTGTCGCCCGTCCGAGTCGCATGCGCGCATGATGCAAGGTCAAGGAAGCCTCCCGAAACCCACTGTACTGTGTACATCAACCATTAATGTACCTGCCGCGCCGTCGGTGTCGATCATATGGCTGACCTCCTTCGTCTTCCGCACAGACCGCATTGGAATGTCGTGGACTTCAAGGCCGACGTCGGCGCGTCAGCAGTATGGTGCGTGCGTAACCTTGACGATGCCTGGCGTACATTTGTCATTCTTGTCTGCCCAGTGTTCCTCGCCAGTGCGTACCTGGCACGGGATATCTCAGGTTCCTTGCACTTTCGCTCACATGGACGAGATGCAGCGTGCGGAGCCCTTCATGGGCGAAGACTACCTGCACACGAATATCCACATAATCACCGTCGACGTGCGACACCCGCTGTGTTCGCCGTACGCCCTTTGGACCCGCCTTCGTCGGACGGACTGCTACGGGATCAGTTGTGCATTGCGACCGGAAGGGCGATTGGTGCCGGGTCCGGTGGGCTGGGACGGTTCATTGAGCTGCGCACCCTGTTGTTCGCCCGGTGATTGTTCCGCGCGGAGCGATACTCAGTACAATTGACGGGGGATCGAATTCGCAGCGGGCGCTGCAGGTTCGTCTGGGTCGTACATGCACAACGCATGGATAAGACCTCCCGACGGCGCAGAGCTGCATGGAGACAAACGTCGATCGACTACATAGGTTTAGTTACTCAGACTAATGTACAACAGTCATCATCCAGAGTACTAGAATGTACCTCGTCCTGTCCTGGGCCCTGAGCTGAACAGACCCCGCGCGGACCTGATCGACGATCGTCCGAGGTCGCCGCCCTGCGTACAGCGTCCCTGAGCCCCCGGGCTCTCGCCGATCGACGTGGGCGGCTCGGGGACGGAGGTACGTCATGGGTGCATGGGAGCGATGGGCGCAGCGGCGAGACGGATCAACTTCCCTCCGGCGCCAAGCTCGGCCTGCGCGGTCGGGCGTTCGATAGCAGCGTGGTGGACGGCGGGGCATGTGATGCCGCGCGCGGCGAGGAGTGTCGATGACGTTCGGAGGGCGGAGGGTGATGAGCTCATGGTGTGCGCAGGGGCTGACGTCGCGCGCGTCATGCGGTACCGCCGGCGACGGAGAGGTCGGCCGAGGACAGGGAGGTTCGAAGGTGTTGGGATCTGACAGAAGTGGGACGCCGTCGGTTGGCCGCTGGGTTCTAGTCCGCGTAGGTGGGGCGACGCATAGAGGGCCGGGAAAACGTAGGAGGTAGGGCGGTGACATGGTGATCAACGCGCGGGGGCGTTGAGAAGGGCTTGCATTGCGTAGGTGACGAAGATAGCGTCCTGAGAAGAGGAGGGCACATGGCTGTTCGTCGGGGTGGTTAGGCGGTCGGGGCGCGGAGGATGAATTCGGAGGCGTACCGGCATGACAGCATGTGACGCGTGCAGGCAGTGGGGAGCTGTCCTACGCGGAGGCGGAGATGGAGGGCACGGTAGGAACGGGCGGCGTGTTCAGCGTGCTCTCGCTCTCGTCCGAGTCGTCGTCCGACGACGCATGTCCGTCAGCGTGCTGCGGCGTCCGCTTTTTCGCTGCGAGCCAGAGGTCGAGGGTATACTTGTACATCTCCTGCGCGTAGCCCACCAACGCGTACTTGACGTCCTGGTTGGGGAGCTCGAGTTCCGGCATGGCGTGCGAGGAAGGCATGTTACGTTACGGGGCGAGGGCAGACAGATGCGAGGGCGTAGAACGGGAAGTACTCGTCTGCCGAGTCAGCAAGCGTTAGAGGTTTATATACAGAGAAGACCGGCTCCGCCCGAGCTAGAACACGGAGGCGTGAAGCTCAGATCTGGCGGGCGTGCGCACGGACTCGTCTCCATTTGCTCGGCTCGCAGTCGAGGGCTGCCTTGGCTGTCGAGCCGATTCCGAGCGCCGGGCGTCCCGCACGGCGCAACCAGCAGCCGATCATTATGACACGTCATATTTAGGAAAATACAGCCTCTCCTGAGTCTCCTCGGTTGCCTGGTCGCTGCGAGCGCGACGACTGGGGCACAGAGCGGCGGGGGCAGGCGAGTGTCGCGCGGGTCGCGCTGCGTCAAGGGTGTGTCGCGCATCTGCTCGCCCCATGGCGGCCCCCCGAAGCGGCACAGGGGGCTGATAGTGTAGGGCGGCGTGACTCTCGCGGCATTGTCCCACTCCACAGCGTGGGTCTGCGACGGGCACCCGGATTGGAGGATATCCAGTCTATTGATCCTCCATCGTGCGTCTGGCGGCGCGCTGCTCACTGCCAGCATTGGGAGGCTCTGATCCGGAGCTAGTTATAGGACGAAGCACGCCCGTTTCGCCGAGACTCGAGAGCAGACGAGGCTTAGCGCGGCTTGCCTGATGTACACATACACAGCGCCATGTTTGGCGCGGTACGTGGCCAATGACAATCGAACGTTGCACGGCAGAGGCCCAGTCCCGTCGAGTGGGCAGCCTGGATGGGTGGTGTGGCGGTAATCAAAAGCCTCGTCGAGGTCATCTATATGATACACGGCGAGCCTATCAAGGCAGACTGAATTGCATTCGCGTGGTCAGTCGCCCAATGAGAACCGCTGCCCGAGATCCGTCCAGACTTCCGCCTCCGTGTACTCGTTCGTCCAGTCAGATAGGCCGCAGGTTAGCTTGAGCGTGGGGTGAAGGCGAGGCTGCACTCGGCGGGTCTTCGATGGGAACACAGAATCTACCGACCTTTTGCCAGCTCCAGTGAGAGTTTTGCAGCACGACGCACAGAATTCGCAGAAGCTCTCTCGCAACGAGGCATGTAACAGAGTTGAAGAGAAGGCCTAGGCAAGCTGGTGAATTGCGGCCGACGAAGGTGAGTATGTACTTACTTACTGGCAGGTGGCAGGACGGGAACTGAGTGTCTGGTAAGAGTCCCGCGAGGGACCGGCATATGCCGGCGGACACCCCCGGAGACCTTTCCAGCGTCGGTCGCTCCGCCACCTAAGTTACGACAGCGACAACTTCTGCAGCCAGCAATGTCTGTCTTCGCCCGGAGGCTGCGCCTGCCCCGCCCATGCAGCTCCGTGCGCACATACGCGACACGCATCCCTGAGCGGCCGCCATACCGCGCGCCGGACCCGCTCGTCAACAATCCGAATGCGGCGTACACAAAACTCGAGGACGACCTGACCTTCATCCACCGCCCGCCGCCGTCCGCCCCGTCGCCCCTGTCCTACACGACGAGCCCCGCCTCGCCTCTCCTGCGCGCCCCGGCACCAGCAGGCGCGGCGCTGCCCCCGCTGGTCCAGGCGGAGGCGGAGGCGCCGCCGCGGATGAGCGAGGCGGACATCGCGAAAATGCGTGCGCTGCGCGCGGAGAACCCGGAGCACTACTCGCGCTCGCGGCTCGCGGCGATGTTCAAGTGCGCCCCGAACTTCGTCGCGATCATGGCGCCGACGAAGATGCGCGACCGGAAGAAGCTCCTGGAGCGGCGGGATATGGTGCATGACGAGGCGCGGAGCAAGTGGGGGGTCAAGCGCGCGTACATTGAGGAGGCGAGGAAAAAGAGGAGGGAGTTCTGGTAGGCGGGTGTTGACCTGCGTGGTTGAGTGGATGGGCTCCTTGGCTGTCCTGAGAGGTACGTGGTCGTGTGCATTCCTGTTCAGACAGGTTGTAACTGACGTCGGCTGGGGAAGATTTTACAGGTCGGCCGTGCGGTTTACTTCCAGCCTATGACTTGCGCTTGCTAGTACGGTTGTATGCTGGGCTTGGGCTGCCCTCTGGCGATTTTATTAGGCACACGTATAATGCACGTCTTCGTTTTCTTCAGGGAACTCCTCGTGTGCGAGTCTAGCCTGCGCAACTCCCGCAGAGTGCATATGCCTCAACAGGTCTTGCTCCGCTGTTCCGGGTTCGAGTACATACCCCGGTTATGCCTAATTGGCACCACATGGCCAGGAAGACATAAGTGCGGACACACTGATGGCTGTTATTTCCAGTCATCTCTCCGTCGGACCTGTATCCCAAAGGCCAGGGTGAGCCTCCTCTTCCGATCCAAACGCTTTTCTCCGTCGTACCTTCCTGTCGAAAAAGATTAGTGTTGGTGCTCTTCCGTGGACTTTGAGCGCTGAATGTCAAACGCTGAGCTTTGGGGTCTCGCGGCATGCTTTGTGTGGTAGTTCCGCACGGCGTGGCTTCCGGGTTTCGAGGGTAGCACCCCCGAACCTACTGACGATATTTGTTTCGATGTGTGTACGAGGTGTGGAGTCGAGATATCAGAGAAGGCACTGCGGGTGCGTCTGCGTCTAGTCCTCCAACCAGACAGACTACTTACTGAATTACATCAAGTAGGGATCCACTTCATGACGCACCAGTAGGCCCGTCGGTCCGGATACATATCATACAAGGATGTGACCTGGGCGCGGCTGAGTAACGCGAGTTGCAACCGTATGGATTTCATGTGCGAGGTATCAAGCTTCCAGTCAAGGTTCATTGATATTTTTGCGATCGCACCCGTTGCTGAGACTACGACGCGCCGCCTGCGATAGGGTGTATGCGACTACTTGGCGGTCAGGAACCTTCACAAGGATGTGGTGCCTCACGGTGTACTCCCAGCAAACAGCGAGAGGCGTCTCCTGACATCCCCTCAACGTCATGTTGACCGCCCCGCCCCACACATTTAGAGCGCGATCAACGCTCCCGTCACTGCCGTCTAGCATACTGCCAGTAGTATGTTAGGCTCAGCGTGATGCGTTCAGTGTGGAGCGCGAGTGTATCCACGTCGTTCGCAGGGTTTCACCCGCGATAGGTGTGTGCGTCGATGTACTTAATCTGGGCGACATTGTGGCCACTGACGTGCATACATAGGCTGTTCCATCGGGGTTCGTGACGTCTTTGTGCGTCTAGTTGTGCGCACTTACAGCGGTGGGCAGCGTCGACCGATACGGCCCGCTCGGAGATCATCATCAATGGCGCTATATGTGTGCCTGCTGCACCAGTCCAGGTGTGTCTTTACCGATGCGTACCATATAGTCGACACGCCTGCCAACTCGGAAGGGTCTCGCTCTGACCTCCATGCTTTCGTTCGTGGGCGTCCTCAACGGGATCCCTTTGCATCGCTGTCGAACTCGGGTTCACAGCATAACCTACTTGCGGCCAACCTGGGCTACATTCACAATAAACACTTCCGCAAATAATTCGGTCGGCGCACTCGCAGACTCGAATTTCCGGACGGTGAACACCCAGTTTTCACGGCTGCGCTGCTGTTGGTCATGACCGTCGGACACACACAACGCGACCCTAATTTTTCGCGTTCGATCTAGGAACATACAGATGACAGGATGGGCTCACGGCATCGATTCGAACCTCTTCGGCGCGTACTCGCTCTACTCCACCATACCGCACCAATGCTCTTGCGACGTCATGGCTCAGCGCTCAGCTATGCAATCACTCAATTGATCCGCTGCCTTTCCTGTAATGGTATCCCGGTTACTGCTATAGGTGTATCTGAACACCGCTTTTGATCCAGGCAGGATGCCAGTGTTGTATCGAAAGCGGCCTTGGCATCGACTTGCACTGCTGCCTGAGCTCGCCAGTCAGTGCAGTGTGATCGTGAACAGCGACTACCACGGTCAGAGCGACCTGGCGTCATCCCTTCAGTCCTTCTCGGACAACTGGCAGTCGCAGGAATGACTTAAGTAAGAAGTAAGTACTGGTCCATTGAGATCCTGAGCGCACTGGCACATTGGCCGGTACCTGGCGATAAGAAATGGGTCTCACAAGTGTCTTTGAGACTACGCGTGGAAAAACGGCAGCAGTCAAGCTGACCGAGTGCACATCACCAACACACTGCCGTAGATATTCTGAACAGCGAAGGATCGCGTTTGACATGTGACAGACAGATCGAGTCGCGTGAGTGGCTGAGATCTCTTCCCGATTCAGCCTTTACAGTAACGCGTCCCTTGCCATTGTCTCCGCCACCTCCTTATTATTTTTTCCTCCGTCTCCTGCGAGGACGCCTCTGCACAGACACTGTTACGCCTGTATGTCGCAGAAGACATATGTGCGGTTATAGTCTGCTGATGCCTTTCTGTAGCGACCCTACCATGGACGCCGCAAGTGGTCGCCATGCGAGTCCAGCCTTACCGGCGCCCCAAACCCGCCAGGCGATTGAAGCAGAAATCGCCCGGTATTCGAACTACCTCATCGACCTCAGAACACGGCTCAACACCTTCGCATCCATCTCCGTGCTCCCTCCAGAGGTTCTCTCCGAGGTCTTCATGCATACCGCGGGTGCCGGCGGCCGCAGCACTGCCCAGTCGGACCGTTGGGGCATCTACATGGAAAGTTTGACTCGCCCATATAGCTGGATTCGTGTCTCCCATGTCTGCAGGCACTGGCGCGCTGTGGCGTTGAACTGCCCCGCTCTCTGGGGCAACTTGACGGTGACCAAGCAGCGCGAGTGGATGGAGGAGGTGCTGGGACGGTCGAAGAAGGCGCCCCTATATGTGTCCGTAGACATCTCGATGTCCTTGCCCATGGGTCTCTCTGCGACGTTCTATCCGCGGGTAAACTCGCCTCAGGAGGATTCTCTGGCGTTGATTCTCTCGCACACGGCACGCATACGCTCGCTCTCCCTCGGATCCAAGGGGCCGCTCTCGGAGAGGATCCTGCGTCTGCTAGACGGACCTGCCCCGCTACTCGAGACGCTCACTATGAGGTTCGAGACGGGCTCACATATATGCAACAACGAACAAGACCACATTCACAAGCTACTCCACCCCGAGACCAGTCGTCTCCGGCAGCTGCACCTACACTCCGTGCTTCTGCAGTGGAATAACACTTCGCTGCCACAGCTGACACACTTGACTGTCACTTGCAAACCGCACCAGGTTACAGTGCAAGTCCATGTCGAAGCCTTCCTCCGCGCCATCGAGCAGATGAGTGTCCTGGAAGAGCTCGTAGTTCAATCGGCGCTTACTGCGCCTATTGACCAGGGAGAGGTCCCGACGAACTTGGTCCAAGCCTCCTTGCCCCGCCTGCGCTATCTGCGAGTTTTGGAGAATACGCGCAACACCATCAGCCTGTTGAGCCATATGACAACCCCGTCACTCGCGCGCCTCTTCGTGGAAATAGATGGAGACACGAAAACACTCAGTGGTGAGCTCTTTGCTGCTCTTGCAACAAAGACGCCCAGCCTGGGCACTTTCGCTACCCTTGTTGTCACCATCGCCCGCTTCACGCTGCACGGTATCCACATACAGGCGTTCCGCAAAGGTTGCGTAAACCGCGAAACGAGGCCCGACTCACAGCCCGAGCTCGAAGTATGCTTCGGACGGCTGGAGCCAGACACCGTGATTACCAACGCTTGCGAATCCCTTCCCATCTGCGACGTCCACTTCCTCACCGTCTCTGGCCGCTCGTTGCTCCGCTCGACACTGCTCGCCCTCTTCAAGCGCACCAAGAAGGTCGTGGAACTGAACGTGACACAGTGCGCGGACTACGATGTTCTCCCCGGCGTGCTTGTCGACCGCCGGCGAGGACACAAACACAGACACAGCGAGGGCAACGCGTACCATTACATCCTTCCGCACCTCCGCTCTCTGTCCCTGTCGCTCTGCTACTTCGGCGCCCGCGGTGACCCCTACGAGTACGAGCTCGAACCATCCGAGCGGCTCGCCGATGGTTTGATCGATTCCTATATACAGCGGTACGAGTACGGGGCGGAGATCGAGCAGCTGCACATCGTCCACCCTGTCAATCTATCCCGGCGGGAGGTCGACCGGCTCAAGGAAGTCGTCCGTGTCGTGGAATGGGATGGCACGATAGACTTCGACGAACAGGAATCTGATTCCCTCTATCACTCAGAGGACGGGTACGATGACGGCATATATGACGATGATGTCTGGGGCTACGAGTATGGAGGTATGGATATGTTCGACGATATGGATTACGATCTGCACCACTTCTTTTAGTTTACTTTCCTGAATCTTGTCGTGTCTGTTGTCCCGATTTCGCGTTTCTAATTTGCTATGGTGCATTTTCTAATTTGCTATGGTGCATAATTTCGTCACTTTGCAATCAGTTTGCCCCGGTGAGAACAAGATGTGTACGTATGTATCCACACAATCACGATTACATACAGTCTACAAACTCTGACGAGAAATTATCATGCCGCCCCAATCGACCTCATTGACGACATTCATGGACCTCTGTAACGTCAGCATACTTGCAGTCTTTGCAACCGCGCGCCGCACTTGCCTCGTGCGGCTAGATGAGTCTCCAGGTCCTTCAGCCATCCCGGTGCGGTGACAGGTTCGTCCCAGCACTGGAATCCGTGTGTCAAGATGTACAGTGTGCAATCCAGGGAGAAACACCCCTGAGTCAGGCGAGTTCTGCGTCCCGCGAAGCGTAACATTGAGGAGATAGCGCAGTGCATCGAGCACGGACAGGATCGTATCGTACGCATGCAGGACGGTCACCCCAGACAAGGTCTTCAGCATGATTTCCCACAGGGGTCTAGGGTAGCACCCGTTGATAGACAGCGTTTATACCCGGGGACCGAAGGGTAGGCGCGTGCAGACATCGTAGAGGACGAACGACAGCCATGGGCTGACGTCCAGGGCGATCTCCACTACGGGTGGACGGCCGTGGTGCTTGTCGGGCGGGCCAGAGATGAGGCTGTCCGCGGGGCGTTCGTACCCCTGTATCCATACTTTTTGTGAGAAGCGACGTGGGCAGTGTGTACGAGACGGAGTCCGCGAACGTTGCGAACGGGGGGAAACCTGGCCATGAGTTGGTCGACGCAGGTAACCACGTCGTGTCTCGTATGAATATTGTGGCAGTTGCGGAACTGTACGGATAGTTGCGATAGCGCGGATAGCTCCATGCGCTTGAGTACGGCAGCGCAAACCCGGCCGTCCTCCTCTAGGACGAGCGACCGTAGATGCCGGAGAAAGAGAGTACGCTGTGCGTGTGGTGGAGCAGGTGGCGGTGTCTGGACAGGTGAGATGGCTTGACGGACGACCAGGCTTTCGAGTAACGGCATGTGAGCCACCGTCTCCAGGAACTCACACACTCCAGATCGGGGAAAATCCATGGCTTGGCTCAGCGTAAGGTGTCGGAGCGTGGTGAGCTTCAGGCTCGACAACCGGAAGCCGAACCTCTGGGTCTCGAGTCGTGTGAGAGCCGGCGCCAGTTCCCCCGTTACATTTGCCGCAAGAAATGGTTCAAGTTGACGCCGACTTGGGTAGCCTGACAACATGGGGCCAGACGAGTGCTTGACAATTAGCGTCTGGAGATGCGGCGTGGGCTTAGCCTCTCGCGTCTCGAGCCACGTACGCCGTAGGTCATCTTCGGTACAGAAATCCAAACTGCGGATGCGGTGGATCTCGCCGAAGATGGAGTCCACAGATACCTCGTAGGCATTGAACTTGCAATCAGAGATGTCCTTGAGGATATCGGCTTTGACATCCAGCAGCACGGGGTAGGACCTTTGCAACTCACTGTGTAACGAATATGCGACTCCATAGAGTGCGGCAGCCGAGCGCGACGGACCGCCAGTACATGCACACCCACGCGAGGGTGTATCGGGAGTAAGGTCCATATCCGGGGGTCAGGCGACGCGTCTCTGTAGGGTCCTCGGCCATGAAGATTTCGCTAAGCACCTCGACCGGAATGCGGGATGCAAAGGGCGAACCTGTGCGCTGGCGAGGCAACGCCCATTGAGCGACAGAGACGCGGTTGGGCGCCGGCGTCGTGCTTATGGGCTTCACGCACATTTGGCAGAGACGCTATGGGACCACCGGCAGACTTCGCATTGAAACGGGAATTATGAGCTCAACTAGACACATGGATATGTGAATCACCGCACCTTGATGGATTCAGAATTCGCGAGGTGGGTGGTCTTGGGAATGAGCGCGCCACTAGTGGAGCTCCCGGCCACAGACTGGCAAGTCCGACGAAGCTGGGCTGGTTACTCCGTCGGAAAACAGCTCAGTAGAGACATATATACGTCTTGTCGCGGGGTGAGATTCTGATAGCAGACGATAACACTACTAGCACGAGTAGATGAGGTACCTACACTCCGACGGCCTCCGCCGAGTCACTGCGTCCGACTCTCCAGTGGCTCCCTTTGGTCGACGATGTCGCCTGCGCGCGTATATTCCAGTCGGCTCGACCGCTTCTGCAAAGAGGCAGGTCGTTGCGTTCTGTCGCTGCGCCAGAAATCTCTGCCTGTTAAGGTTACAATGTCTCAGTCGCGTCCTTGTGGTACTCGACTGCTATTGATACACTACCTGTTAAGGTTACAATGTCTGTGATGTACAGAATGAGCGTCCGAGACTTGAGAAATAAGGATACACCTGGCTTACCTCAGTCGCGTCCTTGTGGTACTCGACTGAGGCAGCCCTATCCGAAACGCGTCCGTATGAGTCCGTGTCCGAGTCACGTGTCCGTGTCAACATTAGCGCGCACGTCCCGATCCCTCCTCAACACTCCCCCGGGATCGCGACGCGCATGTAAAGTAGGTGCTTTTGTAAAGTAGGTAAAGACAGAGCCTTCGTGAAAATGTCCGCTGGGTTCTCCGCACCCGGAATATGAATTATCTTCAGTTGCTTACCCCTTATCGCGTCTCGCAGCCAGTGGTACCGGATGTGCAAGTGACGCACTCGCGAGAAGTTCGCCGAGCGAGTCGCGAGGCTTTCTCCCCCAGCGCTATCCATTCGGATGACCACAGGGCGTTCCACGGGCACGTATATTTCGTCCATGAAGTTCGCGATCCAGACTCCGGTTTGCCCGGCGTGCACGGCAGCGATGTACTCGGCCTCGGTTGTCGACAAGGTGACGACTGCCTGTCGGCGCGAACTCCATGAGACTGGCCCACCTGCCATCATGACTACATGTCCATGGGTCGATCGACCGGTGTCCGGGCAGTCGCCTTGCGATGCATCCGAGTAGATTACCGGCTGGAGCCCTGCAGGGTGATTCCCATCGAACGTGATGCCGTAGTCGAGAGATCCTTTGAGGTAACGGAGGACGCGTTTGAGCGCGCGCCAGTGACTGTAGCCTGGGTTCGCCATGAAGCGACTAAGCAGTTGGACTGGGTAGGAAAGGTCCGGTCGCGTTGCCACTGCCAGATACATGACGGCGCCCAACGCTTCGCGGTACGGGATCTTCTCCATTTCGGCTCGCTGTTCTGCGGTCACCGGCTCAGCCTCTTTCGACAGCTTGCAACCCGGCTCGAGCGGCGTGCCCACGGGGTTCGCGTCCTTCATACCGAAGCGATCGAGCACGCGTTCGGCGTACGCGCGCTGGGATAGGCGCATCGTCTTCTGCTCGCGGTCCCGCTCGATCAGGACTCCGAGCATATACTTAAACTCTCCTCCCCCGCTGAGCCGGTACCGCACAGCGAGTTCCGATCGCACGTTCGCCAATCCCGTCTTCGAGTCAGCCGCCTCGCTAATGTCATCAGTGTAGGTGGCTGTGATGGCCAGTCCCTCGTCGTCGAACCTCGCGCGCACACACTCGTCGGACCGCGACCGCGAGAATCCAAGGTCCTGGTAGGTGCCGTCCAAGTCTTTCCACCAGTCGTTCCCGGCCTGCATCAGTCCGTACAAGCCCCGGTTCATCTTGCAGACGTGAGTGGGGAATTCCTTGGACGCATACCCGGCCGGCTGTTCCATATAGATGGTCTCCTCTGGAGACGCATTCAGGTAGGCTTTCTCAACGTCGTCCTGGCCCATCTCCATGTCCCGCACGACTGCTGTAGCGCATACCAGCCTCAGGGATTTGAAGCGGACGACCGAGGCGTGGGTTTCGAAATAGTCGATACCGGGGATCTGCTGGAAGCCCTTGGCGACAAGACGAGCCTTCGGCTTCCACTTGCCGTCGGCTTCACCATCACCTGCGAACTTGCGTGCATAGACCCATTTGTTGCCGATCACGTTCATGCTCGGAGTCCGCGGCACCAGTTCCCAGGCGTCGATCCTCGCCAGTCCGTCGATCTCGCCGTTCATGGAGGGGTTCCAGATTGCCGGCTCACGCTGAGCCTCCTTATACGACTCCGGCGTCTTGCCACCACGGTACCATCGGGTTCCACCATCTTGTCCAGCAGATGTTGCCGCCGTGAACATCGCCAGGTACGCGCCTTCCGGGCTACGGTCACGTCCGAACTCCACCCTCTCGCTCGCCCAGGAGTCCCCTCGGATTCGTGCGGCTTCCTCTCGTTCGTTCGATTCGCGCGACTCGAGTAGCTTCTGACTGGGGGTCGCAACCCGCGCTGACCGTCGTGGCGCCTCGACCTCTGGTATCGGTAACGCCTGTGGTGCTGCTGCTGGCTCCGCTTGCCCTATCTCCCCCACGCCCTGTGCGTCTACTTCCTGCCAGTCGCCTTCCTGAGCTGCGTCATCGACCAGCTCGGCACCGCCCTGCTTCACAACCCCGTCGTCCGTGTCCACCTCGATGGGGGCGTCCTGAGTCAAGGTTCGGTGACCTGGGCCTTCCTCGAATATGACGTTGCGGCTGCGAATAACCCGCCCGGCTGCGGGGTCCCACAGGCGATAGTTGGCGTTCTCAGTGTATCCGACTAGGATACACCGAGTCGACTTCGGGTCGAGCTTCGTCCGCGTCTCGTCAGGAACCTTCGCCCAAGCCACCGAACCGAACGCGCGCAGGTGAGCGACATTCGGTATGCGTCCGTGCCACCGCTCGTACGGGGTGTGTCCCTTCTGGCGTGCTGACGCAGTGAGGTTCTTTACATACGTCGCTGTCCTGTACGCTTCTCCCCATAGACCGACGGGTAGTCCAGCGTCGAAGAGCATGGCTCGCGCGTGATCGCCCAGAGTCCGGTGTCCTCGTTCGGCCACTCCGTCCTGCTGCGGCGTGTAAGGCGTTGTTAGCTCGTGGACGATGCCGTGTTCGCGAGTGTACGACTCCCAAAGCGCGTTCTCGAACTCCGGTCCATTGTCGGTGCGTATGCGACGTAACTTCTTCCCTGTTTGCAGTTCGGCTCTGGCGTGGTAAGCCTTGAATGCCTCGAGAGTCTCTGAAGCTTCCTTGGTCCGAAGGAGTTCGCATTCTTCGTATGAAGACGCGCCGTCGTGTATGGTCATGCCGTGGTAAGCCCCACCCATTGATGGCTCACGCGCTCGTCCCGTCAGGTCGATGTATACTCGTTCTAGGACTTCCTCCTCGACGTTTGAGGAGGTGAACGGTGCTCGAGGGTGCTTGCCTTTGATGCAATCCTCGCACTTTCCTCGCGGCATGCCTCCGACTAGCTGCATGCCAGTGACCACGCCGGACTTGGCCATCTCGATCACGGTGCGCTCGCTCGCGTGCCCGAAGCGTCGGTGCCAAGTGTGAACGTCGGTTGCCTTCGCATTGGTGAGGGACGCGAATGCGCTCGCTCCGCCAGAGGTAATACTGCCTGCTGGCACAGCGTCACGCTCGAGCCGCGTCAGCACAACCTCATACAGGTTGTTGGCAGTCAGCTTTCCGACTAGCATTGGCTCCCCTCCCCCGCTTCCAACGATCCTCATCTCTCCGCTCCTGATCTGAATCTCGCCTCCATTGCCGTCAATCCGAGATAGGGAGATGAGGTTGGCTGCGAGGTCGGGGACATGGAGGGCGTTTCGGAACGTCACAATCGAGCGACGACCCTCGATCAGCATCTCTGCGTGGACGCACCCGACACCGATGATCGTGAAATCCGCTCCCCGCTTCGCGCTGCTTCCGGTGTGGGGTTTGAGTGGGAGGTATTCGGAGAAGTAAGCCCGGTCGGTGAAGTAGTGATGACTCGCACCCGAATCCAGATAAGCCCGGATTGTCCCATTGGGCGTAGCCTGGTCGGCGGGAGCAGCGCTCGCTAGTAGGACGTTATGGAAGACGTCGTAGTTGTATGTCGAGGAGCCTGCGGAGGCTGCGGCAGCAGATGGGAGTGAAACTTGGGGAGGTGATGCGGCAGACGCAGCCGTGTTCGCGGCTGGGGTGGTATTTCCTCCAGGATGCGCCAAGTCGGCAGGCGATCCCTTCTTCGGCCGCGGTTGCGACTTCCAGTGTGCGGGCTGTTGTCCCGCCATACCCCCACCCTCGCAGTAGCATCGCTCCTTGGTATGTCCTTTCCACATGCACCAATCGCATATCATGGCTGCCTTCGCTGCGGTCATGAAGGCGGACGTTTTCTGCCCAGCTATCGTGGTCGTTAGCGTATCGCCGAGTGGGTTCTGAGGTCGACCGGATTGTAACATCGCGTTGTCGTGGACCGCGAGGATTGTGAGTATGACTTCCTCGGGGTCGGTTCGGGTAAGGAGTGGTGCCGTGATGTGCTCGTACGTGTTGCCCATCGACTGACAGATGACGATGGCGAAACGCGCGTTAGTGAGCGGGGAACCGATCTCACGACACGCTTTGCGGCGGCGACGCAGTTCCTCGATGTGAGCATGAATGTCGTCTCCAGGGACGTACTTGCAAGCTCTGAGGTATTCGTCCGCGTTCTGTATCGCCAACTCGCTCCTCCTCTCCTTCACAGCCAAAAGCGCGCTCCAAAACTCGTGCGCGGTCTTCCCATGAGGTTCGATCCCACAACTCTCGATGTCCATGTTAAGGGTACAGGTCGCCTTTGCCAATAGGTCATCCTTTCGCCATTTTGCGATCGCCTTCGCTTCAGTCGGCGTTGGAGTATCGGCGACTGGTATCGGGGCGGACGTGGTGCCGTCGAGGTGCTCGAGAACCCCCTTTAATTCGGCGATAGTGAGGATCTTGCTCTTCCACTGGATCCAGTTGGATCGCGTGAGGTGAAAGTTCTCGGGTAAGATGAGTACTTTCTCTTTGTCGTCGGCCATGGTGGGTATATGCGCGTTTTCGAAGGATATATGCGTGCGGGAACGTGCAATTGCGTCGGTCTAGTCGTCAGATGGGTGGTTTTGCCCGAGTTGCGTCGTCGAATGGTACAATGGATTCGGTTAAGCGAACGAGACAGGGCTCATAACCTGTTAAGGTTACAATGTCTCAGTCGCGTCCTTGTGGTACTCGACTGCTATTGATACACTACCTGTTAAGGTTACAATGTCTGTGATGTACAGAATGAGCGTCCGAGACTTGAGAAATAAGGATACACCTGGCTTACCTCAGTCGCGTCCTTGTGGTACTCGACTGAGGCAGCCCTATCCGAAACGCGTCCGTATGAGTCCGTGTCCGAGTCACGTGTCCGTGTCAACATTAGCGCGCACGTCCCGATCCCTCCTCAACACTGCCAGTGAGGGAATAGGGATAATTATCAGTAGAGGGTGCTCAGTGCTGTCCGAATGCCATCGTCTCGATCGCCGGGGACGAAAGCACAGCGGCTCGGCGAATGCCGCGCGGCCTAGGCTGCGTTTCGAATCTGTAAATCACACGCAGGCTCAAGCTGCCAGTGTACTCAATTACGCATGAGCGACAAGGCGATTCTACGAGTCGAGTCTATTGATTTCTGAGTCAGTGACATAAAGAGATGGTGACAGAAAATCAGTGTGGACAAACGTTCTTTGTGAGGGCAGCCTGCACAGACTTGGCACAAACTGAGCGCGAGCCCATGACCAGGAGGAGGGGAGGGCACAAACAGTAACAAGAAAGACTGCCGGTGGTGACATCGGGTAACTACAACACAGCCCCAGACTCATGTATAGAGCATCAATGTCAGTGGACCTCTGGCAGTCGGATAGCATTCCGTGTGATCAACGTTAACGTAGACATACTACAATTGGCAGTATAGAACATACATTGCATACTAAAACTCTACATACAGGGTAGGCATAACAGTACCTCGTAGTCCGGATACCCACTCATGAGACATAAAGCATCCGAGCTAGTGTCTTCCTTCCGGTCTGTGCAAGGGGAGCAAAGGAGGCGCGGGTACATAGTGCCACGCCGTGTATGGGACTCCGATGTAGGGTGCATTAGGGGGGATCATAGGCATGAACTGGCTCACGGGGCCATGATTGTCACCCATCCGAGGACGGACCACTTGACGGTGTAGGTCTACGCAAACAGTATCAGCAGAGACACGCATACACCGGTAACATAACGTACCAGGAGTGGCTTCTCTACTATCCGCAACTACTACCCCATCCCACTTGACTTCTACAGCAACACGCCGGAGGTAATTCACGCTTGCAGAAGTGATATGGCGGCACTCGGTCAGATGGATCTCCTTTATCTGTGCCCCGTCCTCGTAGCGCTGTACCAGAGTGTTCTCCAGGCCATCCGCCAGTTCGCCAAAGGAGATGCATTGGAACATCAGTACCTCAAGATGAGGGAGGAGATATGGGGCAGGCCGGTGCTGATGTTGATAATCGCTCTGCTGCCGTGGACGGGTCCACCGAGCATAGCCACCCAACACGCGGACTACCTCAACGGCGGGGCGATTGGTGACACGAAGCGATGTGACGCCTTCGCACTGACGGAAGACAGTGCCTGTGAGTGCCTCGCTGAGGGCTAGATCCTCGATATGTAAGTTCTTGATGCTTGGCGCAAAAGAGAGTCGCGAGAAAACGTCGGGGAGTCGGGCCTCCATACGATAGAGCAGTTCGACGAAGACTAGGCGAATACAAAATGGTCCGTCATCGTTGGATGATCGCATTCCAGTAAGTATCGCGTTTTGGGCTTGTTTGTAGCAGCAGAGATGCACGTCCGGGCCGACGTGGCGCAGTGCAAGAGCATAGATATTTTGTGTCGCATGTCCCAGGGTCGAAGTGAGCTTTGCAACATATTGGCCGAGTTCTCCAACTTCATCGCGCCATTCGATCTCTGCGCTGAATGAATTAAGAGACGGGATTGAGAGTGTCTCGACCAGTGTAGTGCACGTCCGGAGATTTGAGGTAATGTGGAGCGATTTCAGGCGCGGAAGGTTGATACTGCTCGGAGGGGGAAGCACCGTGTTCCGAGGGAACTTGAAGCAAGGGGTGAGGGCATGATCCAAGCGTAAGGTTTCCAGCAACGGCAGACCGCGAAGTCTCGTCAGCAGTTGTACAACGTCGAGCTGCGAGTGTTTGTCCACCTGGCTGAGCGTCAGATGTCGCAAGGTCGACGAGACGAGAAGGGGCCAATCGAAGGTAGCCCGGCCAGCCAAGTCGAGGCATTCCAGACGAGGAGCACGACCGCGGAAAAGGCGCGTGAACTCCGGCGGCGCGCTTGGGTAGTTCGTACATGTGTTGCGTATCTTCAGCGTGCGTAGCTCAGGAGCGGGGTTGTTCTCCAGCTCCGGCGGTACGTATGCATCCGGCATCGTGATCCGGAGACTGCGGCAACGAGATAGTTCTCCGAGAACCAGACGCAGGGTCCTGGCCTTGTCGTTGGCCACGAAGGAGTCGACCCAGACGACGACGTCCAGCGGCATCCGCTGCGAGCGGCGGAGTACCTCGGCGATGAAGTCTTCGCCAGCAGCGAGAAAGACACTGCTCCAGAGCGCAGGGAAATCGAGCGCAACTCTGCGCCACTGTCGGCAGACCTGCGAGAGAACTATCCAGGAGTATGGCCGTTGTCGTTGTCCGGGGAAGTACGCGGAGTTCTCAGTCCAGACAGTGTCCAGGTCACCTTGGAGGGCGACACAATACATGAAGATCGCCACGAGGAGCTCGTCGGGGAGTCTGCATATCGGAGAGAGGGCGTTGATCTCAGCCTTGACCTCGACATTCCTTGCATGAAGTCTGACGAGCTCTTCCAAGAGTTGCCCGCGCCTGGCCGCGATGTTCCCAGGTCGACTGCCCTGAGATGTACTAGGCTCTCTTGTGGCGCGAATCAGTCAATCATGGCATAGAAGAAAGTGGACTAAGGCTACGCACAGTTCTGTGCTCTGCATCTCGACAGCTGTGGGGAAGCTTCCAAGTGGCTAGGTGGTGGTAGGAGTTCAAGTCCGTGTTGAGGGTGTGGCAGTACTTTGGCCTGGAGCCACACAGATTGGCCTCGGCAATTGCCACCCGTCCCAGTTATGGAAGGACTTGTCTTTTGTGAACTCTGGGCGGGCTATTGTTCTGTTGTCGCGGAACAATCTGATCACGCGAGACGGCAGGCTTCTGATGTACCTGTACACGAGGTATTTCGCCGAGCAAAAGCGTTCTTGTTGCGCCAAGTATTGTGCTATGGGGCAATGAGATTCCTCACGAATTGCCTAGCGAGCGGTCAATCAGTGGAGAAGTCGAAGGTAGATGATCAAGAACCTACCTAATATAGCCTTCTCAGGATTGCATGTACCGATGTTGACTGTCGCAGAGATCAATACAGTCAATATGATTGCAGATGTGATAGAATGCTACAATTGAGCTGACTTCCTGTGGTACGACGATACACAGCAACACAACGACGACGCAACGACGAAATCATACCAAACGATACAGTGGACAACTGGACACCTCACTCAGTCGCCTTGCCCTTCCCCTTGCCCTCATCCTTTCCCGTCTCGTCCCGGATCCCACCATCCGAGAAGTTCAAGATGCCCGCGATATCAAGCATCTTCACGACCTGCTCCGCGTCGTCGACCTTCATATTCCCAAGGACATTGTTTACCTTGTCGAGCTCCTGCGTCTTGAGCGCCTCCTGGAGCGCGGGCGGGAAGCCCTCGAAAACGTCCCAGCGGAGCTGCAGCATCTTGCGCACGTCCTCGATGTTGACGTCCTCGAGGCCCTCGCCCTCGAGCTGCAGGTTCTCCGGCGGCGGCCCGTCGGGCACGTTGAACGAGATCTTCTGCGACGGGTCCTCGGGCACGAGCTGGATCTGCTCGGTCCCCTCTGCCGCGGTCGCTTCAGCCTTGGAGATCCGCACGCGCTCCTTGAGGTGCTTGTATGTATCAGCCACGTCCTTCTCGAACACGGCTGTTGCTCGAGGATCGTGGTCGATCATCCTGTGATAATGATGAGCATCATCTACATCGAGGACCCACTAAGGTACCCACTTTCGGAAGAAGACGCGCACGCCATCGCCGCCGAGCTTGTCGCAGTACTGGATGAGCAAGCTTTGGTGGACGCATTGCTGTGCGTAGCGGTACTGCCCGTTACTCTCAGCCGTGAACGCCGCTACAAGCAAGGCGTCCGAGGCACCGGGGACCATGACATCCCGGTGGCTCTTGATGAACTCCCAAGACTGCTCGTACCCGCGCAACGGAAGGCGAGAAAATCCCTCCAATGTCGGCGTCAGCTCGGGTAGCTCGTCCTCATCCGTGCTAAGTGATGATGGTGCAGAGGGAGTGGCTTCGTCGGCGACCTCGACGCCCTTCGGGTTGATGACCTCGAACTCGGTCGTAGACGTGGATTTCTTCTTTGGAGGGTCTACCTTCGCACCCTTGATTGGTGGCGGAGCGGGTTTCGGAGGAACGTACTAGGCAGAGGTAGAGTTGAGCGCTGTGGCGTACATCATCACGACCGAAAACTCACATGCGACTCCCATCCCTCATGTATGTCGTCGCTCGTGATCTTCTTCTGCGAATCCTCCTCAAGCTGCTTTAACTCCGTCTTGAGTTTCTCTTGGTGCCCGCCTAGCTGCTTGATGTGCTTCCTCAGTCCAGCCTCGAGCGCATCACCGAGCTTCGGGTCGTCAGGTTCTACGCCGGACTTCTTGACCTCGTCCCATACTTGGAGCATCAGGGCGAGGAGCATTTCGTCGTACGTCTTCTGACCGGGCGCGTCGGTGGGTGGCTTGTCGGGCGATGGGCTAGTCTTGAACTGCTCGGTGAAGGCGGAGAATCGTGGGGGCCCTTGCGCGGCGACCTCGTCTGCGATGGTGCGCAATCGTGCTTCGAGGATGTCGTTGCACGCTATGTCTGCTTGCAGCTGTACCATACGGTGCCGACGCTGCTCGCGCTTTTCATGGATGTCGCGCTGCTTCCATCTGCAACAAAGGTCATGACGCGTCATCTTCCGCACGGAGCCGAGACGCACCTTACCAGAGACTTGTGGTCGACATTCGGGTGTCCCTCGATGTCTGAATCGTCGGAGATCTAGCACATCGTCGCGTCGGCAGTATGTCACAAGCAATGTGAACAAGCACCGACCTCGAGCGCATCCCACTTGGAGTAATTGAGAGGCATGTTACCGATCCCAATATGTCAGGATCCACTGAGAAAGTATATTCTGCGGAGAAGGTAGTCGTACGGGTTGGATCGCTGGTCGCTGCACTCTGACGAAGTGGACTTGGGACTGACTTGGGATGTAGAGAGTGAATGTGGCTGAGAGGTGCCAAATACAGCACTCGAGTCGGTATGCTCGGGAAGCTTCTCGAACCAGCTGCCATCGATCAAAGCCGAATCGATCTGGATTGATCCTTGTCCGAGCTTGCGAGGAGGCGCCAAGGAGGCGCTCCCTCGACTCGTCGCGCTCCCCTTGACTCAGTAAGGTGGTTGTGCTCAACAAACTCAGAGTCTCAGACTGCAGGTACCGTTAAGTACAGGGCATGTACTACTACTGTCGCCGCAGCAAGTTGCAAGTGCCAGTTGCAGGATTCGACCCTGGTGACTAGTACAACCCGGACCACTATGAATGATACAACAACACGGCAACGACTGAGCGGTAAGCAGGGTCTTCACGATTGAAACGCCTTCTTGCAGCGCTGTACCGAGGCCCTCGATTGCACAATGTGTGACGTGTCTTGCTCACGTTCGCTCGAGGCCCAGTTATTCGAGTTCCTTGGCACAGTATTGGTGTACTGACGCTACCCCGGTTTCCCCTGTTCGCTACCGCTTCGGCGAATCCGCCAAGTGAATGCCGCCTGGATAGACTACTTGACTTGTCACTTCTGCATCTTGCAGCTCCTAGGCGCTTTGAATGCGAGCACGACGTACGAGGGTCCACGACAATCGAGCTCTCCGTACTACCTGGATTTGGTTCGAGCCGCCGAACTCGTCGTAACACAAATCGCAATCTGATCGGGAAGATCCACAAGAGATAAGTAATTAGGCACAGGACCCACAGACCGGGACCAGGTTTCCTTCCATATGGCGCACTCGGTCGGAGCTGATACTTACAGCTCGGACTATTATTTCTCGCAACAACCTGACAGCCCGCAGGCACTTGAGGCCGCCCCCTCTCGCACGACGGTAACGTCCCCCAAGACACCCACCCACCCGCGCAAGCCGTCCACAACAGCGATACCACAATGCCCACGTCCATAAAGCCAGACAACCGTAAGTAAAACGGACTGGCTAAGATCATGGTCACTCATATTGCGCGATCATGTTGGCTTAGATCTTGGAGGCGCTCACAGCGCTCACAGCGCTCGCGGGCAGCTGTTGACGATGGCCGGGCAACTTGAACACCCCGCAGCGAATCGCTACGGTCTCTCGCATCCTCCCCGGCACGAGGTTTCTCACGAAACGTCCAGAAGCCACACACAAGCCGGCCCTGCCGACGTGCGTCCAAGCGACACGCAGGCGAGTGCGTACCATACCCCACAGACCTCTTCCTCGGACCACCCACCACTCGCGCAACGAATTGCGTCTACCTTGAGACGGTCAAGCAGTGCCGTTCATCTGCTACAGGACAAGCAAGCACCGCAGCCGGAGGAAGCGGAGACCAAGCCTCCGCAACCCTGGGTCACTGGCTCGACGCGACGCTCCTCGAGTTCCTCGAGCTCATTCGATAGACAGCCATCCATAGCAACATCCCGCCCTTCGAACGTCTCGAGTCTCACAAGTCTCGCTCACTCACCAAGCTCACGCGAATGGCACGATCCTAAGTCGGTATGGTACTATTCACTTGGAGAAAACTTCGTCCCTTCAGACTGACACCAATACACAGGAATCCTCGCACCAAGGTAAAAGTCATCAGTGGAGTCAAGAGAGCCACGCCACCAACTCATACGCCGACCCAGGACACAGCTTGAATAGCGCCGACACATTCGAGAGCGAAGAGGTCGACCTTGACGAGCTGCGACGTATCATCAAGAAGATGGAAGAACGCGAAACCAACTTCGTGAAGCGCAACGGGCGGAAGCTCCACAGACACCCTGCCAGCGCGGTGCCGTACCCGCGAAGCTATGATCGCGAAGTCGTGGACCAGTGAGTAGATTGTCGCACGCGTGTGATGCCGCGGGCTGACACCGTGAGAACAGCGACGTGTGGTGCTTGATGTGGGCGCACCAGTTCTCCGGGAACGTGGCATGGCATCTATACAAAACCGCGCCGCCAAAAGTGTGAGTAGCCCCCTCTTCCTTACGGCAGCTTTATTGACGTCCTGTAATTTAGGCTAGACTTGGGCTGCGGTGCGTCATAAAGTGTCTTGCATTTGTCGCCCTCCTGTATCTGACAGTAATTCCAGGGACGGGGACTTGGATTCTGGACGCAGCCAAGAAGTGGAAGGTACGCAAATATGTCGATATATGGCTGCATCCGCTCACACCTACATCGTACAGGATACTCACTTCGTCGGTCTGTATACAACTATTCCGTATTCCGACGTTCCTTGACGAACGTACAATATGTAGGCCTTGACATCGTTCCTCTCCATCCGAACCTAGAGGAGATAGATCCAATCCTGGCATGGCGAGTGACATGGGTGCAAGCCAATTTGTACGTCTCATTCCCGATATTACGGTGCGCGGTTAACCTCCTCGCTCGGTAGCTTGGAACAACTACCTTTCGACGACGGTGAATTCGAGTTCATGTGAGTGGGGTGAGTTGTGCGTATCGACTTGCCCACCTAACATATGTATCCTGTGAAGCCATGTGCGTCGGATTGCGCGAGGAATTCCTGAGGATAAGGTATGTGTTGCAGCAGTTCGGTGAGTTGTCAACGACTGACATGTTACAGTGGGATCATGTGCTCGAGGTTGGACATGCCTTGCATCCGGCGTGTGTATATTTGTTCATGTCACGTCACAGGAAATATCCCGCATCCTGAAGCCTGGCGGGGCGTTCCAGGTATGCTTGTATCTCTTCATGATCGCGCTGAGTCGTCCCTAACCGTCTACACGGCCAGATCTCGGAGGAAGACTTGACTTTCCCCGGTATTCGTCAGGAACTTCCCGTGAAGAGCGACGACCCAACTGCAACCGCAAACCCAGACGAGCCGTTCTCGGTGGGCTCTCCGCTCGCGCGGCCCCGTGCTCCTACACCCTCGTCATCCATGATCAATCACGACCAAGATATACCCACATCCGCGATACCCAATATATCCCAGGGCATGTCCTTCCAGTCGGACGCTGGCTCTTTCATTTCGCCCCACGATTCTTCGAACAATCTACCCGAGGAGACTCCAATAAATCCGCATGACCATTCGCTGCTGGAGTTCATCTACAACGAGATGCATGCTGCGAGGTTCATAAATCTCATGCCGCTGTCATTGCTCAGTAACATGCTCCCTCTGTACTTCCAAGGTACGTTCGGAAGCCTCATCCTCCAACGTGTATTGACGACGTATTGACAAAGTCGATACAGGGGTGCGTACACATCCTCCGCTGATGACCATGTTCCCCCCTCCGCCCCACGAGTCCTGCAACCTCGGTACCGGCCCTCCGCCCCAGAACTCCACTGCTAAGAGCACACAGTCGGGACCTCATCTTACAAAGAACTATGTCATTCGTTCACAGGATGAGGCGCCGCCGTCCGAGTCCGACCCAGCAGACGACCTCATGAGCTCCGAGACCATCGCGACGCAAGTCGTGCGTCTCGACCTCGCGCATCTGAAGCCAAGCCCAGACGGCAAAACGCCCTTCGTCGGCGTCCCACAGCTCATAGCCGGCAGTGCCAAGTATGTCAGCGTCGATATGGCGCGATACGTCGCGTACGCGCCGCGCTCGCTTTTTCGGCCCAACCAGTTCCAGCAGAAGGAGCCGGTGCCTCCCTTGCCGAAAGGCGCGAAAGACAGTGACTCGCAGAATGCAGCTGGTGGCGCGGGTGGAGGCGCGAAAGAGACCTCGGGCAAGGACCGCCTTCCCATTACCGCGATCAAGTTCGATGCGCGGACGCTCAATCTGCATCTCAGCCTGAGGGTGCAGGAGGTACTCGCATGCGCCGAGGCGATGTGGGAGTTCGTCGAGTCGTACCAGGAGAGGGCGGGATTGGACCCGCCGGAGAGGAAGGCGCCGTCGGTGGTATCTTCGCTCACTGGGTCGGACCCTACGGGCGCAAAACCCCCGAGGCCAGTGAGGAAGACCACGAGGAATCCTAATTGGAGGGAGCTCCTGAGCTTGCGGCGCTCGGGCTTCGACGCGCTGCTAATGCGGTTCAAGTTGTGAGTGGGTTCGAAATTTTGTGCTCCTTGAATTTCTGCGCATTCCAAGCCGGTCGCTGACATGACGACACCAGTGACATGGAGGACTGCTTGGGCTTCAATGCAGTGTTGGAAGATCGTCTTGGTTGGAAGCCCGTGCCAGTCTCACGCAGCGAGGAACGCATGGAGTTCGACGCCATGTGCGATGCATGGGCTGAACATCAAGACCTGCGAGCCAACAGCACTTCGTTCAGCAACGACGTCGCACCTCGGCTGAGCATACCATCGGTGCCGCGCTCCTCCATATCAATGGACTCGTACGCCGCACGGAGTGACGAAGGGCAGGACACTCTACGAGGACCGAGGTCGGGCGCATACTCCGCTCTGCAGACTGTGCGCGAGTCGGAGGACCTACCAAGGATCTCGCAGGGCGAGTCGATATTCACCGGCAGGCCTCGCCGCCAACATCCCATCCCACCGCACGAACGCCTCAGTAGGACTATCCGTCTCTTCGTCGCGTTCAAGCCGTCATAAGGATGGCCCGCCCCATTCGGTCGAGACTGCAGGCCGCTGATCCATCGTCGGAACCGAATGTCGTGCGCCAGGATGGAGCCTAGTAGGCAAAAGGCCCCGACCTCGTTCATGACCCCGGAGCCAGGGCAGCACCGTTCTGGGAGATAACGGCGCGAGGGCGCAATAATGAAAAGGTGACAATGGTCCTGCTCCCGACTCGGCGGGGGCAGGTTACCAACTCGGTGGGGAAGGGGCGACGGCGGCATCGTTTCGTGCTACAGAACCCGATGGAGGTGCTCTGTTCTCGACGTCGCGAAGTTTCATTTCCGGACGCCACAGCGCGCGGGGGGCGTGGCACGTCGCACTGAACGGTACATTGACAGGGAAGATGGCCATCTGGCTCCTCAAGGACTGACCGGCTCGCACTTCGTACGTACGGACCTACGTGATCGAGCGCACTTCCGTCTCCGAGCTCTTGATGATAGGGGGCCTCGTCCCCCGCAGGAGATCGCAATACCAAGAACGAGCGCACTTCGCGTTTTTGACGAAGCTTCTCCGTATTTCTCGTGACAGCGTGTAGTCAGCGCACGATGCGGCGATCTATCTCCCCCTCGATGATACTCCGCAAATGAAGCTTCTGGCAAATATACGCCTCCATGAATTCTTGTTTAGTCTATTGTGTGGGTGCGCTGCGCTGATCATTAACGGTGCGTATTTAGCGGTGAGTAACCCTCCCAGGGTATGTATGTTCAGCAGCACTGGTTGCTCTTGACGAGAACGTTGGATCCGATTTAGCGTGCTCTCACTGGTAGCTTCTGCTGCCTGTCTGGTAGCGTATTCCGTTGCTCGTATTGGACGGACGTTTTCTTCGCATGCTCCCGCTCATCGGACGTCGTCGAGCGCCATCGCGCGGGTTCTTTTGCGAGGACCCTAATAAGGTGCGAGGACTGCCTTTCCGGGGCAAACCTGCCTTTTCTGTCCGTCTCCCGTTCGCAAGTGGCCGGGCGGCATGTGCGCGCCACAAACATCACGCTCCATTTCTGTGAGGCGGATGGCGAGCTGCGAGCGCCTTGAGTCTGCCCTCCGGTGTGCTTCGCACCCTGGCAGAGGTGAGACCCACTGTAAGTGAGGGCATCTGGGGGCTCGGGATGAGTCTGTTTGACAATTTCATTATGAACGGAGGTACGCAGCATCCGCGTGGTGTGAATCGAAGGCATGTGAAGGGTTCTGTAGGGAAACGGGAGAGGTGAAAAGACGCAGGACTGGCTTATGTCTAATGGCCGACGGTACTCTTCTACGGGCCAGAACGCTCTTGGCTGGACAACATGGTCAGAGGTATACATATTCATATTCATCGGCTCGGGACTGCGATAACATTCGGGACACGGTGCATCTGACGACGTGGCCCACCGTCAGCCAGTCGATGTGCCGCGTACTGCCAGCGAGGCTCTGCCGACCTTCCACCAAGCTTAAGCTTTTGTCACCGGAACACCGCGGAACACCCTCATTTCCCAATCTCGGCCAAGTCCACACTTCCCAGTACAGACCACACGCCCAATAGAGTTCATTGAAGTTGCTACGCAACCACCGGCCCACATCCCGAACCATGGGAGCCTCCGCACGCCGCTCTCCCAGGACGCCCTTCGCGTTCCTGGCAATGGCCGCGAGCCTCGACCGTCGAAGAACCCGAGCGCATTCTAGCAGGACGCCTATGAATAAGACTTTCGCATCCGGCCTGTTCTAAAGAGTGAAGCCTCGGGAGAAGGCGAAGGGCCGTTAGTGGCCGATGGGCCTGGAGCGAGATGCTTGTACCAATGCGCTGCTTTAGGTTTGGCTGGGCTGTAGGTCGGTGTTGCACGAGCGGAGGGCTGGGTGGAAGTTCGGAAGGAGTGAGATAAGACAAGATCTAGAGATTCGAGCTGTATCTAGCCTGAATATGTTCCGGACCTTCCGGTGAATGTTCACTCGTCCATCTGCGCACTTTTACCTTTACTATGCTTCCGCGGGGGCATGAGAGTGTGAGCTACTCGTGCTCAGACGCGGAGGAGATGATATTCCGAGCCCAGGTCAGTAGCACTTACCGTACGTTACCTGGCACTGTACGACAACATCGTGACGGGACCATCAAATCGGGCCATCTTGAGTGAGGTCACACAACGCACCGATAGCGCGGTTCACTAGGATGTGTATACATCCCAAAAGGAGAATGTGAAAGGCTATGGCCGGTGATAGCAAGGGCAACTGTGTCCTGAACGGTATTGGTCTTGATAGTGAATTCCAACACTTCAGGTCTGCGGTCCAACGCCGCACGAAATCAAATGGTGCATTCTGGGCACAACCAAAGAAAGAAAGGACCCAACACCATATCTGACAAGAGTCTCGATGCACCGCGGGACAGGCCGGAGTTGGGCCAGAGATAAGTAAAGCAGGGGGCTCAACATCTAAGGTTGAGAGGAACTCAGTTTTCACGGACGGGAAGGGGGGCGTGGGGGACAAACTTCGCGTTGCCTATCTTCGGAACTCGGAGGTAATGCATCGCATGGATGTCGATGTGAGGATGAGCGAATCACGACAGTACGGACAATGAAATGAGTTGTCCTATCATATGGAAGCCACAAGGAGCGGAACGCCGGCGACATTGTGCGTCAAAACCATAGACTTGTCATAGACTCTACACAATATGACAGCTGCGGTGGAATGGGTGGCACGTCAAACACTGGTCCACGGTCTCGGCGTGTCTCTGGGGGTGCCACTGTCCACTTGATGCGTAGCAAAATGGAATGAAGCAACGCCTCGCGGGGGAAGACTCGGGGTGAGCGGCACGTACCATTAATGAGCATAGATATGATCATCTAGACACGCCACAAACGCAACGATGAACGGCGAAGTCATCTACGCCAACATCCAGGAATATACATACCTGCAGTAGCAGCAGACCTCGGAACCCAACACGCTGGGCAACCTCTCGACAATACAACCCTCATCGACTCTATCCCCCACCGAACACGACAACGCAAGCCAGATCCAGTTCCGCAGGCCAGCTATCTTGGGCCCGTTCCCAGCGCGGAAGGCCTCGTGGCCCTTCATCGCGCGACACTGACATCGACGTCGACGCGCGGACCCAGCGAAGGTTCAGAGAAGGCGCCACAACTGATCGCAGGAACACGGCGGCGCTCACAGTGAACGCACGCCATGCGCGGCGAACAATGCGGGGCTGTGATTCCGTCACTCAGTGCGTACATGTGCCTGTGGATGGGTCATGGAAGTACGCACGGGTCTGCGCTGCGATGTTGTTCCGAGGTTTGCTACCTTCGCAACTTGATGGACCTTCTTTAGGTTTGTTGCATCATCTCCGGGTTGTGCCAGCTGCCTTGGATGAACTAGATGGCAGTGCCGCGAGAATGAGCGATAGAGCACATATGTAGTGTAGAGGGAACAACGCACACTTAGCAGCCTGAAGAGCAGACTAACGATAGAGCGTGGACGAGAGGCTCTGCCATCACTGTTCCCATGAACAAGTATCGTTTCCCGATCAAGCCATGCCCACAGGCCACAGCGTAGCACGCACCTTAAGCTTCCCCACATAGCGCTCGGAGCTTCTCGGGCAGCGTACCACGGTGCAAGCACCGCACGCTTCCGTCCACGCACCACCAGCCTAGCACACCGTGCCCGCATCTTCGCGTTCCCTCCCAGCATCCGTCATCTTCGCGAAGAGATCCGCGCGCGCATGCACGCTACAGTACTCAGTCTCTGGGGACGCACACACGCCCTCCCGCCCTGATCAGGCTGCCACCCGAAGCGCATAGGCAGGAGCACGATCACAGCTTCCCACCAGGGCCTCCCGAGATGGAACCTAGTCCGACAGCCTGCGCGCACAGACCCACGAGCGTGCCCCCGGGCCCGGCGACCCGGCGCGCTCGAGCGATCGATATCGAATCCATGAACGGCGGGTCTTCCGCAATCGCAAGCACAGCAAGCCTTCCAAGACGAGTGCCACAGCGAGTCTGCCAGACCCCAGTGCAGACACGCATCTGTGCACCACTGTGGTTCCGTTGTGCATGGCGGTCGCACGCGGTGCCGAGACCGTCCGAGACCGTCCTACTCATCCATTGAGTCGACTTCATTATTGTCTATCATCCGTGATTCAGAGATAGCCCAGCCAGCCCACGCCTCCCACGGAACGTGCTCAGCGAACTCGAGGGTCTGTCTTGCCCTCCGGAGTGCACCACACCATACCATGTCGGGCAGCCGGCGGCAACCCTCGACTCGGGAGGCCCGTGCGCTCGGGCTCCGGAGGCAGTCGCAGGGAAGTGGACACTGGCAGGCCGGCGTCCGATTGCGAGTCTAACTTGGGGCAAGGGCCCAACTTGGGGCGGCGTAGATTGATGGGCGACTAGCGGCAAATGAGCATCTGCATGTCCGCTCAGCACGGAATGAACACTAGTACTAGCGACCGCGTCTCGTTCCCTTCGTTTGCGTCCCTTGGTCGTTAAGGACAAGCATCGATTGATTGTTGCGCTGTCGCGAGTCCGACAATTAGGACCGGATCCTGGGCGTTGTTGTACAGCGTACAGCTTGCCCGGACCTCGGAGGGTGCGGTGCCTGTTCACTTGACAAGACTCGTGCGTCCAGAAGCGACGTCCCATAGCGGAAGTCGAGAGCAACTTGAAGGCACGATTGGCTGGAGGCTGAGCTCGTCGTGCGAAGCCACCCCGGGTGCCAGACTTGCGGAGATAGCATGCTCTCCGGGTGGCATGAAAGCAGGGCACGCACTACGGGACGCTCCATTATAGAAGAAGGCAAGTTTCGCGTTCTTCTACCACGAACACGCGCGAATGCAATTGGCCCAAGCGCTACTGGGAAAGCAAGCTCGATCGTAAACGCGCACACCCCGAGCGACCCTGCAGACGACGCGAGATCGCCCGCCGAGCTGGTAGCTTGTTCGCCTACATGGGGAACCCGCGCCTCGAGACCCAACGCACCAGTCACATCTTTGGAAATAGATGCCAAAACGGGCGGCAGACCTCTGAATGGCCCGCTCCCCTTCCGGAGCGCGCCAACTGAACGCGTCCGTGCTGGTGGGCAGGATCCGGCAAAGATCGTCGAGGGTCGGACTGTTCGCGCGATCCGCTTTCTCCTCCGGGCTGCGAACGTCATGGATTCGGCAAGAATATACGACGAAGTCCCTGTGCGCTCCTCGGCCCACTGGCAGCGTGCTCTTCGTCGCCAACAGGAACCAGGGCACCGGAGCACACTGTGGCACAGAACAGAGTATTCGATCCCAGCCTCGCCTCCATTCAGGAACCCAGAAGAGTGTCTGCTCCATTTCGTATCCAACCTCGCGTGCAAGGGCGATCGATGGACGAGCCACTCGCGCCATTCCAGACGTCGGACACAGTGGGCCCATCGCCAGACACGGAAGCCCACCCTTGAGCTTGTCGGGCAGTCGGTCTTCCTGTCCTGCCGTCGACCCGTGGCCAGAACGCATCGCGAGCCTGTCAAGACCGCCGTCGTCCCCGCCTGCACGTCATCCGCCCAGCAACAAGCACAACGAGGGGGACGCAGAAGCCACTCCCCCTCGCTACTACTCGGCCGTCGACGCTCGATCCGAGGGCCGCTACCACTGAGGGAATGAGGACCCGGCCGAGTAGCACAGCGCACGCACCAGACTCCAAATCGAACATTGCGCGCGTCTCTAGATCGGGCAACCTGCCTTCTCCTCTCGAAGCGACAGCCGAGGTAGGGTGGCCCGAAGAGGCACGCGCGGGCTCTGGGTACGTCATCGAGCTTCGTGCAGAAGCGGAAGAGCGGTGTGCGTGACGGGGGGAGCCACGAGGTTGCCGTCACGAACCCGAAGGCTTGAGAGGTCCGCGCCTGGATGGAAGGAAGCCGAGGCGCGGGTGGCGGAAGACGGAGAACAGGGCGCGGAGCGAGGGACGAGCGTGGTGTTGAAGAGCGGGCGTACATGATCTCGGGACACACAGTGTGCGCACGTACGTGCAGTGCTCCGCGTCCGTGTCTGCATTCGCGCTAGAGTCCACTCCGTAATAACCGGGCGATCGCCCGCTCCGGCGCAGCCCGTCGCGTCCGGCTTCGACTTCCGCGCTCGAGCAAGGTCCACGACCAGAAGGCGAGCATTACTGAGACGGCGGGGCGTTGACACAGACACGCAGACCACAGATTCCCGAATGCCGAAGTCCTATAGTTCATGCTGACAGGCGGGCAGGCGATTGGTACAGCCTCCGAGCGTAGTGCGCACGCCTGCCGGATCCAGATGTGTCGTGTTGTCTTCGCCCGTAGGCCATAGGCTGCGGCCGTCTGCGCGTCTGCGGTACCGCCGCTTCGGGAGGAGAGGCTGCCATATCCGGTGCACGCAGATCCACTGGCCACACTACCACCGCAGGAGAGGATCCAGCGTCAGAGGCACAGTCAGAGCAGGGAGGCAATGCAGCGGGAGAGGACTAGCAGCGGGCAGCTCGCAGCAGCCTGGGAGTGCAGCCCAGGAGAGGAAGGGACGCGGCGCGGCGCAGGGGGATTTGGCAATTGGGCCATCCACGAGATCCCGCACGTCGTCCTGGCCTCGGGGGCTCTGTGGAGCGCGCCGCTGTGCGTTCCTGCATCCCGTCTTCGTGCATTGAGTCCGTAGTCGACGGCCCTGGGTGCGCGGCGTGCGGGAGTGCCTAGTGTGTGTGCTATTAGAGATCGTGTGAGAGTGTGCATGAGCATGATCGGGAGGGCAGACTAGAAGCGTGACAATTGTCCTCGGTTCTGGGCGCTGGTTAGCCAAATTCAGCGGGCGATGGTGTACGGGAGCGACCACTGCGAGGCAACGCTCAACGCGTCGCGTCTTCGTCAGAGGTGTCGAGGCGGGGGCCATACGTGGCTTGCGGCCGCGCAGTGCTGCAGCCACAAGCCCCGGAGGCCGCCATCTCCTGGCCCGCTGAGCACACGTCGTACACGGCGAGTCAGCAAGACGCGCACAAGACGCGCACGCAACGGAGCCGCGTCCGAGACACTGGCGTTCATCAGCAAATAGTTTATATGGTGCATCGCCTGCCTAAGTAGTCCACGCCGCCCAGGCTCCGCCGCGCGGCTGTGCTGCGAGTGGTCGAGAAGGGCGAGGTGATGCTGGATTGCTGCGTTGGGCGGGACGACGCCTTGGGCGATCGGACTCGTGGGGAGATGGATCTGAGGTGCGTTCGAAGGGCAGCGGAAGCAAATCTGCGAAGTGCGTGATGGGCAACACAGTGGACGGTCGCGAGGACCCTGGGCAAGCGCTGCGCTGTGAGTAGGCAAGATGGCAACCAGCGCGGCGGGCCCGTAGCGACGACGACGCCGCCGCCGCCGCCCGCGACAGTGTCCGGATATGGGAGGCGGCGGAGACGTCGAGGACTCCGGCGGGACAATGGGCTGGACGGCGGCGGACAATGCGGGGATTGGAGGCGCCGCGCAGCCGGGCCACCGCATCAGATCGCACGCGAGGCGGGGTCCGGATCTGGGATGCATGGCGATCTCCCGATTGGGCGACGCCTTCGGGGTGCTCGGATGACTGAGCGCCCCAATATAGCAGCCGACCTGCCATATGCGCCCGTGTGCCTGGCTGCCGGATCCAGCGGTCACGCGTCGCCCGGCGAGGCGCGCACACGGTGCGAACGTGCGCGCGGGCCATGGATGCCCCAGCGAGGCGTGCGGCGGGAGCCTGTAGATCGGGCAGCGGGCAGCAGCAGAGCGAGGCAGTGGCGGGGGACAATGCACTGCAGAGAAGGGAGAGGGCGAGGCTGGGCGGGGGTGGCCGGGGGCGCGTGATGGCGATAAGATAGGACGTGGGGTCTGGGCTATGGCGTGGGAGAGCGGCGGCAGGCCCGTTTGGGGAGGGAGGATATATAGGGCAGTCACGGAAAAGGGAAGGGACTTTCCTCCTCTGCTCCTCCCATTTCCGGGCAACCCTTTTCGGGCACCCTCCATCCACCCAGACGCGTCCGCCCTCCCCGCCTCCTCCGTCCTCCCATCCTCCTCCCCCGCCATGCCAGACTCTGCCGCCGGCCTCGCTGGCAAGCGTCGCCTCGACGACCCCAATGGCCCCCACCACCCGCCCGCCGAGGACGCGTTCATCACCGACCACGATGCCGCCGAGTCCGGCGGAGACGACGACGAGGATGAGGAGAAGCCCAAGGGCGACAAGAAGGCTGGCAGGCGAAAGATCAAGATCGAGTTCATCCAGGACAAGTCCCGCAGACACATTACCTTCTCCAAGCGAAAGGCGGGCATCATGAAGAAGGTGCGTCCCAGACGCGTCTTACTCTCCCTTCCACTGCCTAACGAGCGCGTTTTGTCCAGGCATACGAGCTCTCGACGCTCACAGGCACCCAAGTCCTCCTGCTCGTCGTCTCCGAGACCGGGCTTGTCTACACATTCACCACCGCGAAGCTCCAGCCCCTCGTCACCCAACCCGAGGGCAAGAACCTCATCCAGGCATGCCTCAACGCGCCGCACGGCTCGCTCCCATCCTCAATGCCCGTCGGCACACCCCTCGGCCGCTCGAACCCCATTTCAACCCCCATGCCCCACGGCGGGCCACCAGGCGGCGCGCCCAACGTCCCCGGCGGCCTCGCGATCGGCTCGAGCGGCGGCTCGGGCAAAGATGATGAAGGCGACGACGCGAACGACGGAGAGGGCGAAACCAACGAGCCGCGCTCCCGCAAGCGCCGTCGCGCATCCTCGACCTCCGGCAACAACAACGCTAACTCGTCCGCACCCACTTCCCAGCCCGGCGCAGCCTCTCGCGCGACGAACCCTTCACCCGGCGCGCCCCAGGCGGGTGGCCCCCCTCCCGGCGGCCCGACCGCCTCGCCACACGCACGCCCACAGCCTATGCCCGCGCTCCCCGGCGCACCGCCCTCACTCGCGATACCCGGTGGCCAGCAGATGCCTGGCCAGCTCGAGCAGCACTCCCCGCGCCAAGGCCAGCAGCAACCTGGCCCGCAGCCTACGTCCCCGAACTACGCGAACCCTGGCACGACGTACGGTGCACCACCACCGCAGGGCGACCCGGGCATGTACGGCCCGCCGCCGACTGGACACGCGGGATACGCAGCACCTCCGCCATATGGGTTCACGGGCCACGACGGGGGAGCACCAGGCCAGGGCGCACCTGGAATGCCACCGCCCGGGCACGGACAGTGGGGCGCGCCTCCGCCGGTGCAGCAGAGCAACCACTACGCGTCGCGGCGATGAGTTGGAGTTGGCGACGTTTGGTTGATATACATGAACGGTCTGATCTCTGGGGTACGGTGCGCGTGCGCGGAGGACATTGCGATCCGCGTCTCCGTAGCCGTGCCTAACGATGATATCCGCGAACGAAAAGTGTGTCTATCCCCGTGTGTATGCGTACCCGCTCCCACCTCTCGTCTCCATTTCTTGGCGAGCCTCCGGGCTCTCTGTCCGGTTCGTACTTGTGTGTCCTGGTTTATCGCCTACCCTTATCCCCGTCTGCTTCTCTGTACATAGTTGTGTCCGGCTCTCGTTCCGTGTCCGTATCTGTGTCGTGTCGTCTCGCTCTGCCCTGCCCCGCCGGTTTGGATGTCTTGTGTGCCCCGTCCCTGCTTGCGCTGCTCGTTGTGGTGGCCCTCACGAATCACGAAGTGCCATGACGCGTAGATATGTAGTTGTGTCTCGCGCTAGTGCGTAGCCGACCGAAGTGAAGTCGAATCGAAGGCCCTGTGTAAATATATGTATGCGCTACCGTACCGGATTATACGATCCTGGCCCATTCCCCGCTCATCCCCACCACGAGTGACGTGCCGCGCGAGTTTAATGGAGGTGAACTCGCAGGCATGCGCGAGCGAGCCTGCATGGACGAATATGTCGAAGATGACCATAAACGGCAGGCCGTCCGCATCCGTCGATTTCCTCGCCGCACGCGGCCACGGCGCACGCGATCGCGGTCGGCGACTGCTGCTGATCGAGATGCGCTCGTGTGCGTGTGTGCAGGTGTGTGCCCGTGTGTGCGTGCCGACGACGCACTTACTGTACTCGTACTAGCCACCTGCATCGCTGCACTTGCCCTATCCGGGGGCTACGCCAAAGAAGTCTGTCTTCGCTATATCCGGCACTCGCGTGGAAGGAGGCGTAGAACTCCATGGGCTGCAAGTTCGTCTGTTGTGAGCGGGGCCCCTATGACGGGCGTAACGTTTCCTGTGAGTCGGGATGTGCCTGCTCGGAAAACATCGGGGGCACGGGCTCCCATTGGGCTCCTGTGGGTCGTGCCGTATCACAAATAGGCCTCCGAGTGTGGTTTGGAGTGTTCCCAGGACAGAATAGAACGGGCGCACGCGTGTCGTTCCTGTTGCACCCAACGCGCTCCCGTCGGACGCGACACCAACTGGCGCAGTCAGACAGCCGGAGCGGCAGACCCATGGGATCCGCCAGTACTCAGCACTCGGTATAGGGAAGAGCAGCGAGTCTGGACCTTCATATACATAGAGTATACCGGTGCCATCCTCGCCCGACGGTCCTGGACCAACCACGCCACTCCGCTCGCAAGACCAGCTGCAGCAGACCCAGGCCACACAAACGTTCGCGAACAAAACAATGCATTGCAAAAGATTACACGACGAAGCTGGCCAGTCGAGAACTACTCAGACGTGCTACGGCTAGACGCGACCATAATTCAAGTGTGCATAACTACCTAGTAAACATACACTGCGTACACTTTTTCTCGGAACGTAACCAGGCGCATAACCAGGATCCCTTCCAATACTATACACGCGCACGCCTCGGCGGCGGGCCTCTTCTCGCTCAAGCGAATCAGGACACGGCGCACCGAGCTGCCGCGAAGGCCAACCCAAGCACGGGCCAGGACCAATCCTCCTCTTCACCTAATCAAACACTCCCAGCGACTCGTCGTCAACCGGTGGCGCCACGCGCTCTTTACACCCCATCCACGCTCTTTCTCGGCTGCGGAACGCGCCTCGTCGTGCCCTTCGTTGACGGCAGGCTTGCGGTGCGCTGCGGGAGCGCCAAGAGCGAGCGAGAATCGACGCCCATGTTGCGCGAGACTACCGGAGGCACAATGCGGTCACCACCTCCGCAACGCAATCGTCGAAGCTCTTTGCAGGGCTGCGCTGTCGGATGTTCTCCAGGGCGTCCTTGATGACCTTGGCGCTGTGGTGTGACCCCGACGGGACTGCGTAGTGCGCGTACAGGTAGTGCGCAGTCTCGTCATCTACGTCGGGCGGCAGACGAGGGGGAAACATAGGTGTTAGCGAGCAAGAGCGATCGGATGAGAGCGTACCAGTAGGGTCTGCCGCAGGCGGTCTTGACAAATGTATACAATCGCAATCACGATCACGACATTCTCCTCCGCCTGGGATTTCATACTGGCATATCGGTCTTGAAGGATCCGTGAGCAGGTTCTTCGCGTGGGCCATCTTGAGGTCCTTGAGGTCGATTGAGCTGTTGCGCGGAGAGCTTGAGATTGACGAATTGTCCATGCCGTCGTCAAGTTGATACGCCGAGCTAGATCCTCCACCATAACCGTCAAGATATGAACGCGATCGCAGAGAAAGGAAGCAGTCTAAGGGTGATGAGTAAGCAGAAAATCCAGTTCTTGCGTCTTCGCTTTGGACAGCTAGGTCCAATTCATCTTGCCGTGTTGTTGCGTTTACCTGTGAATGTCGGCAACAGCCCGTCAATACAGATCCAGATAGCGACGTTTCTCCTGCAGAAGATCCATCGTGATGGCGTTGTAAGGGCGGCACATACCTGGGCCGACGTCCCTGCATTTGCGCTGACGACGTCGACGTTCATAGCATCTTCGCTTGACGTCCCATCTACGTTCATCTAAAAAAGTGAAAACAAAAGCACAAACAGGCCACGGCACGAAAGACAAAAGACAAGGAAGCACGAAGCAGAAGCAGTACACAACCGAAAGAAACAGAAGGCGTGAGCATGCAATTGTACGGCCGCCACTGCGGCAAGACTAAGAAAGATCCTTGCCGGTTGCTCATGTCTTGCCTCAGCGGTCAGCACTGTATATGCATAGCCACGCCGTGCACGTAGGACAAAGAAGATGAAGATACAAGTGGAGACGTACGATGTCAGGTGGAGACGTACGATGTCAGACGAATGGCGAGCAGCAGAGCACGGATGACGGAAGCGACGAAGCGGAGCGGGAACAGCAAAAGCAAGCAGTCGTGTGAGGAAGCGAGATAGAACACGCGAAGATACTGGAGAAGCCACTCGCCTCGGTCGCCGGTGGCAGGATCAAACAGACTGTTCGAGACGACATCTAGTGGGGTCGACCAGCGAAGAGTCAGCAAGGATTAGACAAGAATGAAGTTAGAAAGGACCTATTGGTGTCGCAGTGCTGCTAGTGGCGATAGAAGTCGTTGAGGGAATCGAAACAGGGCCTGTACGTATACAGCACACGAAGCAAATCTTCAATACACTGCTCGAAAGCTGGAAGGTGAACCGTTGACGAACCAAGCGCAGTTGGCGTGCTAGAGCCTGTACTAGTATGCGAAGACGTGTTCTCCTCGGGTGGCACAGTGGAAGGTCCACCATTGGCAACAGGCGTCTCAGCAGTCGAGGTGGGGGTGGACCGAGACATCTGCAAAACGCCATCGGTACAAAGCACAGGAATCTCTCAAAGAAACACTCACAGTAACAAGCTTACGTAGTCGACTCTGTTCACGTTGCGCGATCAGCTCTCGCATCTGCCGGATCTCCTGCTCCTTCTCTTGCAAAGCCGCAGGCGTCATGGCGGTTGGTGTGGCGCTGCCGCGTCCCGGTGGGCTCTGACGAGCCACCGACGCCCCTCTCCGCGGCACCGCTCGAGCTGCGCTAGGTGGGCGCGTGAAGAGACCATCGTCATGCTTCGAAGGGATTGCTCCCTCTTCCTCTTCCTCCTCGTCTTCGCTGTCGCTCAGGTCGATCACGCAACGCCGCATGTTACTCAATCCCGAGAAGGTCCCCACGCTGCGCTTGAACGACGGCTGGTGGTAGGGATTACGACTGGCACCATTGCTGTGGTTCGGTCGGGGCCGTGGAATAGGAGGTTGTGCGTCGTCGTCGAAGTCGGCCGCGACGGGGCGCTTCGTACCTCTCCGGGCCAGTGGCTCACGTCGACTAGGTTCGGGGTTCGATGCGACCGGATTGAAGGAAAGACCAGGGACAGCCTCCACTTCACTAGGGCTGGGGTTGGCCGGCGAACGCTCACCGGAGGAAGAAGCAACGGATTCAAGTGACCCGTTGGTAGTGGATGTGACCGACTCGACGGTGGACTGGGGTCCAATGGCGGAGACTGGCGTGGCTCTGGTTGATGTGGGGGACTGAACGAAGGCGTAGGACTGAGGCGACTGCACAGCGGACGTCATCATGGTGTCGATAGACAGCCCCGGGATCACCTCATCGACGTCCATGGCATCCGAGGTAGTACTGAAACTGACAGCCGAAATTGGGCGCGCGGGAGCCTTGCCCTTGCCGTTGTCCTTCTCCGAATCAGGCCCGATGCTCTTCAGAAAGTCGTCGACGGTCTTGGTGGGTGTTGCATCCGCCATCTCGACGTCCTGGGACTCCGTGGTTGCGACGGTGGCGTTGCCAACTGGGGCGCTCGATAACAGCGCAACCTGTTGTTTCTTGCGAGAAGCGATGGCGGCTTTGCGAGCTAGTAGTTCCTGCCTTCGTTGTTGCTCCATGTCAAACAGATTCGGCCCTGTGGATGAAGACGCCGCAGTAACCGGGATGAAGGTATTCGCAGTAGCGGACAAGGTAGTCTGGCTACTGGAGGATTGGCCGTTGGCTGGAAGCTCTGAACACAAACACAAACTCAGCGCCGTAGAAACAGAGGACAACATCGTTAAACATACTTGCGACACTGTTGACCGCTCGCAGCGTCATTGTGTCCGTCCGTTTGATCAAAGTGACTGTGGGCGCAGCGTTGAGAGCCATCGGCGAGGGCGGGTATGGCGGAATGCCCGTAGCATCGAAATTGGGTGGCAAACGAAGGTTCAGTTCTGTGAAGACGTAGAACATTATCTCTCGGCTGACACCACAGCTGACGAGGTATTCTGGAGGAACTCCCCAGCCCAGAAGATCTAACACGAGATCCTTGGCAGCGTTGTAGTGTGCTTGCGTCACTGCATCGTCGACGTCAGATCAGCAGTGTTTCAGGTGTCCAAACGGAGGACGTACTCTCTAGGCCAGGTCTGACGTGTTTCTCGTCCAATACGTATGGAAGAGGTGGCGGAGGTGGTGGCATCAAGTCGGAGGCACTCTGCCCAGACACATCGTTCGATTCTCTCGGCGGGCTGGGTCCCGGCGCTGTAGTCGTCTTGTTGGGAATGGGTTTGGCCGGCGTTGGAGGCTTGACAACTGCTCTGGGGGCGGGCTTGATTTTCGCTTCCCGGGCGACCTCAGGCTGGGCGACAGGGGAAGCGGGTGTCGGCTCGGAGTCACTGATCTCGCCTTCTTCTCGACCCTGTCCGTCGTCTTCCTCGGGCTCCGGTGTTGCTGACTTTGCAGACTGCGCCACACTCGATACTGAGGCGGTAGAAGACCCACCGGATGGCTCCTCTTGTCCGTAATCAAGCTGAATAGAGGGCTCTACAGAGGTGACCTGCACGACCTGGGGTCGAGGGGGGATGCCAGCGGGTTCCGACCCAGATCCAAGCTTTCGTCGTCTAGACTTGAGAGTGAGGAGAGCAGCTTCACGCAGAGAGGCGGCAGGATCAGTTGCGGACGATGGGCCTGATCCCAGCTGATTGGGTATAGCCTGAGGCTGCTGCGCGAAACCAGGAGCAGGCATGATCGTCATCGAGGCCGCGGTAGGTAAATCGCCAGTGTGAAGGTGGTGGAAGAGGGAATCAAGAAGGGTTTGTGAGGAGGTGAGAGGCCGGTCTACTTGAGGGAGAAGGCGTCGACGCGCGCGTGTTCCTCACGCACGGACCATCCATACAACTATTCCTAATCCGGCGCGGCCGCGGCTCATCTCCTCCTCGTTTCACCATCACTCCTAAGTCAAAGCGTCCTCATCCATTTGCCCACCCTCACGTCCATTGTCTGCCGTCAAAGCGTACAGTGGCCCCGTTCTACATATGTCATGCATTTTGCACACTAATCGCTAAAACTACCCGGCCGACACCCTGCCATCCCAATCCAGGATTCCATCCCGCGGAACCGACTTGCTGAGGCTCATTATTTGAATCATGAAATCTCGCTACGAATGACCAGTGGTAGGACACCTTGCCTCAATTGTAAGGGACTCCCGTTTCGAACGAAGTAAAGTTATGGATGTACCTCCTGTTGGTAGAGAATACGCAGCACGTCCCATCGCTGCCAGGATTCCATTTATGATACCACCATGGGCAGTGATCGAGATGTCTAAGCCAGACGCTAGGTCAGCGAACGGTATCGACCAACCAAAAACTTGCTCCGAGTCAGGAAACCCACTTACAGGTCTCTGCAGCTTCGTCGAATATCCTATACAGTACTGATTGCGCCCTCGCCTTTATATGATCCTTAGTCTCTCTGACATCCGCTTGCCAGACAAGGTCCTCCTCGACGAATCCAGGCTCGAAGTCGTACGTGAGCGGCGGGAAGTTGCGTGCAATCATAGAACGAGTATCGCGCATGTCGCAGGTATGTACACCATGCTCCTCACGCAAGTTCTGTGAGACGAGTCACTAAATGTACCGGGTCGTCGTTAGCGTTACGCACCTCAAGGATCATGACTCTGCGTGTTTGTTGAGGGAATGTCTCATCGCTTGCGAATGTTATTTGCCAAGTACTTAGGGCCCTGTGCAATGGACTTGCGTAGCACCGCTCCGGGGTAGGCATCCCGTTCGGGATCTCCTTGAGCCAAGCTGTCCGCGCTGTTTCTGCTTGCTGAACGCCCAAGGCCGTAAGTAGGGGATCCGGACCCCATGTCATCTGCGAGTCGCCGTATAGCTTTGAGAAGTAACTGTGCATTGCGGGTGCGTGAAAACATAACATGGGTTTTGACTGCAGTGCAAGGAAGAGCGATGCAACTCAACTCGTCCCAAGCCTGGACATAATCGTATTGAGCTGACTTCGAGCAAGAACAAGGTACGGAAACTTACTTGAGTGCCATACTTCGCTTCAGCGACGTTGTCTGTACACTGCTGTTGAGAAACAGTACGATGACGAATAGCAAGTGCACAACTAACGCCATCCTTGCCCGTGCCTTCCAAGAAAGAAGACCTTGTACGTCGTACCCTGAGGTGCGGTCTTGTTTAGATCAGTAACGCGATGCTTGAACTTCGGCCAGCAGTCCGGCGAGTCATCTACGAGGCCGAAGCGGGGCGGCAGCTATAGAATAAATCAAAGCAGGGTGAGCGGGCAGTACGATCAGTGTAGAAGTCGAACCCACGGCGCCGATCGTCGCCGGTATTGCATGAGGGTCGTCTTGCACGAAAAACCCAGTCACGATCTAGCGGGTCGCAATGTTGCCTCAGTCGATGATCATACGATGCAGAGACGTCTTCTCACCGAGAATCTACGACCGGATTCAGACATGGTGTTGGCTCCTTGCTGGCCGCGAAATTGCAACGGAAAGCTAGCTACAGGCTGCAAAGTGTCTTCCTTCGAAAACAATCAGTATAGCACAGGACTGCCTCGAAAAGGCCATTCAAAGGTTGCTCCGCGTCTTCGCTAGAGTGGTGACCGTGTGCAAGTATGATACTCGACGTGCTACTTACTACACGGTGCGAGGAACGTGCCAGCGGCGCGCGGCGCAATTCGATCCGATCCAGTCCAGGCGGGTTTCCGGCTGGCAAGCCACAGCACCTCCCCCTTACGCAAGCTTGCAACTATCCCGGTACTGAGCAAGTGGAAGCAACGCAAGTATAGTAAACAGATTTATCACTTGCATGCACGGCGAGCTAGTAAGTAGTCATTTCAAGGCATGCGCAACCAACAGGCGCGTCTTCAGTAACTTAGCTTCAGTGGATGCCGACATGAGCGCCAATCCCCGATGCGAAGTGCGCGTGTTTCTCTCAAACTGCACTTGCCAGTGGTACACAGTGACACTACGTACTCGTTACTCACACATTGCATAAATGAGAGACTGGGCTGTAGAAATATATGGCACAACAAGCATCATCAACATACCACTCTAGAAGTACACAGCCGAGGACGGTCCGGCAGGACGGAGGCCCACTAGTCCAGCTCTCCAGACCTCTCTTTCAGATAGTCTTCGAACGTAGTCTTCTTCACCTCAGGAAACAAATGCCAGTGACGCTCCTTCTAAGCTGCCCCAACGCTTCACTACACTTCACGATGAAGTTAGTCTCCCCTAGGCAGACCTTAAAGAAGGCCTCTTGGACGGACAGGGGGGGCGGTCTTCCGATGAAGTCGACTGGGATTCCCGAGTTCGCGGCGATCTCAGCCGGGGCCTCCGCCTCGTTCGCGATGAACCGGTGCCCGTCGTCCATCCAGAGCTTGCGCACGGCGACCGTGCGGCCCTTTGCGCCGGCATACTTGCGGAAGAGCTCGACCATGTCGTTCTGCGAGAGCGTATCGCTCGGGACGTTGAGCTGCGTGTTCTTGGACAGGCCAGGTTTCGCGAGGCTTGCGACGGTGTAGCGTGCGAGGTCTTTCCTGTAGGACCAGTCCATCGGGGCGTCACCGGTGCCGATCACCGAGACTTCGTAGGAAGCGCGGTCTTGCGTCCATGGGCACCAGCATGGTTCCGTTATGGTTCCGTTACCTGCATGAGGGAGTCAGCAGCGCATATTATAGGTGCCGTGGTAAGACACTTCATGTCTACGATATTTCCTGCGCCTATGAACGTGTATTCTCTTTCGCCGGCGAGACAGCGGGCTGAAGCCTGATGTGCATGGCGAAGCTCTCCTTGTAGTTCCAAAGCTGTATCAGTGTCAGCGAGGAAGTTCCAGTAGATCGTAATATTAGCATACGGCGTGTATATGCGCCGGGCTTTCCCGGAGCTCTGTAGAGCTGGGTGAACCCGTTTGTAGAGGGATAGAATCTCTTTACGCCTAATACGTAGTGATGTGAGTGTCACATAGCCTAACTCAGGGATGCCAAACCAACTAACCTGCTTGTGTTGCCGCCTCAAGGACTTCTTGGCGCGCGCCGTCGCCAGGTCCGCTGAGAATGCTCACAATAACAGCGACACCGCGGAGCTTCTCCACGACTTCGCTTCCGCCCTTGAGGTAGTCACGGTGAACGGGCCGCTGGAGAAAGACATGAAAGGACTTCGGCTGCCTAGCGATCGAAGGGAAGTGAGTTGAGTCTCTTTAGGATCATATTCCCCGCCTATATATGGTCGGTGATACTATGCTACGGTACTTCCGCGTCACGGGAGAGCTGTCGTCGGGATGTGAGTGGGTTTCTAAATGCCCCTGTGAAATCCGCCCGCAGTTCGAGTGGAGGGACGTTAGCATGTGTATGAGCGGGGACAAGCCGACCGAGAGTCACTTGGCACACCGGTCGCTGGATCAAGACATATACTTAGTCTTTGGTGAGAGGCACTGCGGTAGCGAGTCTGGAATGGGTTATCAGTCAAGCTCCTCGCATATAAGGCACGACACGATGAGCGAGCACCAAACACATCGAACCTTGGCGCTGCGATGCCTGAGTAGCGCACTTCAAGGAACATAGCGTCTTGATGCTTCGTCTCTGCCCTCGCTCGGTGCGGCAGTAGGATGGATGAATATGCAGGTCCCACTCATGAACTTGCAGTGGCCGAGAGCCCGCGATTGAGAGTTTAACGTGCGGCGCCGAGCGTGGGTCCTGGTGCAATAGCGATGACATCCTTGATCAGGACCTCAACGAAAATGTAACGGCTCCATCTCGACAGCTTCGCAGTTGCACATGCATGTTTCTCTTAGGGGCCTCGGACGTCAGATAGGCCGAGTATCTCGTCCCCACAATCTAACAAATCATTCAAGCTGAACGGTGAATGAAGCCCAGCAAGTGAACCACGCACCCGAAGCCTCCAACCATCGCTCGGCATCCCGTCGGTACTAGTGGTACGCAGGCATTGGACCACACCAACACCAGCAAGAACCATGTTGTGCAATCTGAGCATACCAAAGAGAATGATCGTTGTATGAAGTTGATCGTATGGGCTGTCTTGGAGTAACGATCCGTCAAGTAAGCCCATCATTATTGCTGCTGGCCAACACAATCCTACGTTTCCCACATGCAGCTGAAAATGACAGTTGCACAGAGTGCATTTGAACGCACTTGAGAAGACAGTAGGTAGCGAGTTGTGGCCTGTTGTGGCGGACTCGGACGAGCGTCGGGGCCACGGGACTCTCGCGACGTGATGGGGGCTCTACACGTGGTTATCAAAGAAGGAGGTGGCCAGATTTGGACAGCAGTCTTAGCCGAGTGATTGAAGAGGGCCGGCAGCGGTGCGACGTGCGCGAGGCTCTGCTCAGCTCTTCCCAGCCCGCACCTGCACCGCGACGGCCCCGCTGTCCTGCCTGTCGCCGCTGCCCGTCATGCTCGCGGCAATGATCTACGCGCTGTTCTTCTTGCTCGCCGCCGTCCACGCTGTTCCCCTGAGACGCGACGTGCACGAACGCGACGTGATCAGCCCGCCGATTACGAGTCCTGATGCCAGCACGGTGTGGAATGTAGGCGAGACGGTGACAGTGACTTGGTACGTAGCTCAGACTGATATCTGGTCGTGGACGCTGTTACTTAGCTTTGCCGCTCGAAGGAACCTGTCCGCTCTGCCACCGGACGTCAATGTCACCGGAGCCATAGGGAAGGTGGTGCTGGGTTACAGCACTTGGGACAGTGAGAATCTGATGATTGGTGAGTACGCATGGCTCTGGAAGGAAAGTAATATAAACAGTGTGCTAACTCTGAGGAAACAGATAGTCCGCTGGCGCAGAGCTTCTTGCTCAGCGCCGGCCAGGTTTCATTCACGGTGCCTTCTGTACCTACACGCACCAACTACATCGTGGATCGTGAGTATTGTTACAGTCGTGACGCTATCTGTCCTCATGCATTCCGGTCAAGTGTTCGGTGATTCCGGAAACATCAGCCCGAACTTCACTATTATTGGCACCTCGGACTCTTCAAGCGCTACTTCGACAGCGGCCACATCTACTTCCGTAGCCGGTATGTTCATACCTTTCTATTCATGGTCTTCGTTACAGACCCTACCGCCATAGTGTCTGAAACGACCTCCGAGTCTGTTTCTGTGATTGTCACGACTGAACTGTCGACGGCAGTGACTACCATGCCGTCCAACACCGGCACTGCGTCATCCGCGTACACGCCGTCTACTGCTGCGAGCGTGGAAACCTCTGCATCCGGATTCCCCGCATCTTCTGCGGCTTCCGTGCCTACTGCATCCGCGGCGTCCTCGGTCGCAGCTCCTACGTCCTCCTCAAGCTCGATCTCCGCCGCGAGCGATAACAGTGACACCAGTGGAGCGATGTCGCTCATGGGCTCAAGCTTCTTCCATCCCTCGCTCGCAGCCGTCATCGCGACCCTGTCCTTCATCATGCTGTGATGAGGCTAGGCTACGCTGATGGTTCGACCCCGATGCCGAACCCGAGGAAGACATGTATATGCTCATGATGTAGGGGGAGTTATGACAGAGAAGTGGTTATGAATCTACGATACGCCTTAGTTTTGAATAGTCGATGTCCGTCTGAGATACCCTCGGACTACATGCGTCTGCGTCATGTTGACTGGCTGAACGCTGCTCGTCTGTAGTTATGCTTGCGTTCCATGTACTGTAACACTTTACGATTCTTACGTCGATATGTTTGTTCTTCGCTTTCAAATCTGGCCATTTAGGGGGCAGCGACTGAGTGACTGCACTGACTGAGTGGGTGAACACACTCAAGCCCGAGCTGCTTCTTGGATGATGGACAGCAAGGTGTGTCCAGAGTTCCTGGCAACGTCGGCAACGTCGATGCATATGTACTCACCAGAAGTAAATGACGCAACACCTGTGGCCTCGTACAAGCCATCCTCAATGATGCATGGCCCAGGCTTCTCAGGGATTCTCTCGCGCAGTGAGGTATTTGACTTCTCTATATTCTATATCGCATTTCTGCATCTACAGCAATTTTTTCCTATCTGCTACAGAGCCCCGCATATAGGGGGAGAGGTGACGAGGGTAGAGTGAACACCGCTACACAAGGAATATGCTACAATCGCATCCCAAGCGTCGATGCAGCGAGACTCCACGTCGTCCGCGCCAACGAAGGGCTTTTGTCTAGTGGAATAGATAAACGACGCCGAACCGAGCCGGCGAGGTGCGTCGCGTCCCCCAGGGAGCGACGAACGTATTAACACAACACACCGGAAGACCGTAAGGAATGGCAGAGCGAATGAGCGGCGTCTATGTCGTGGTGGGTGGGTCAGGCAGGCGGAGGCCGACGCGGGGGTAGCGTCAGCTGGTGAGCGGGCTGGGCCGCTTAGGGCTGCCAGCCCTTGTTCATGAAGTGCCAGGAGAGGGAGAGAACACCCTCCCCGAGGTCGGCACCGAGCGCCTCGAAGAGCGAAGGGCTCAAGTCTGTAGAAGACGGTGAGCGTCTGATGAGCGAGACGGAACGAAATGCACGTACCAATGGCAGTCGCGTCGCATCCCATGCACTCGTCGCGAGTCTTGCCGTAGGCGACGTCGCCGGTGGCAGTGTTCTCGATGCGCATCCACTGTTAAAGGGAGTCAGCCGGGAGATCACGCGTGTGCAAGTGACAGAAGACTGACCTGGTTGCAGTTACCACCGTTGTTGTAGATCTCGTGAGAGATGGCCACGATGTGGTCGGTGTCGACGTCGTTGTACCCGCAGGCGCCAAGACCAACTTCGTACCAGGTGCCCTATGAGACGAGCGTGTCAATTGCAAGGTAGAACGACGGTAGAAATGCGAGACTTACCCGACCAGAGTGCGTGATACGCTTTTCGAGGGTCGCAGTCTCGTTGGTCGCGACAGGCGAACCAGAGACGGAGGCGAGGATGGCGCAGAGCGCAGTGGCGAGGACGGCGAAGCGAGACATTATGACCGGTAAGGAGGTAGTGTGAACTTAATGAAGGACGTCGCACAAGTGCGAATGACGAGAGATGCCAAAGAGGATGAGACGAGCGGGCGGGTTGGAGGGCCATCCCCCCGCATCGCTGGCCTTTTATGCGCGGACGCTCTCCTCCCCCACATGCTTGCGAGCCAAAAATTCTAAAAGTCTGTCGAGCCCAGACCGGTGCGGCGAGCGCACGGTGGGTTTGCCACCCCAAACCGGAGTAACATGGAGGTACCTTCAATCCGGGGTGCTCGTCTTCGAATCGACAGAACGATTGCCCGAACGAGCAGGCACCGACGGCTTTCCGGTGTTAATGGCCCTGAACACCCGTGAGTCGCTGGGCGTCCTCGCCCGGTCATTTCGTGTAAGTGTTCAAGCCGGCCGACGTTTCAATAAGCCGGGCGCAGGTAATTGAGGGTCCAAGATCGCTCAGCCAATCGGCGGGCATGGATGTGGCGGCGGCCCCGCCACATCCATTATGTAATCAATATGCTGGCCAATACGAAACCCACTGGGATAGGAGGAAAAATTGAGGAACCCTTGGCAGTAAATATGAAAACTCTCAGCGTACTCAGAAATTAAGTCAGGCATGGAGGGGACTTAGGACAGGATTGCGTCAAGGGAGCTGGCGCGGTCGATGGCCCCGTCCAACGCCTTCGAACATGATGCCACATTCCAAGTTTCAAGTCTGTGGTAACGCTTCTCCTCGTCAACGGCGGAGGTTGTTGAATGCTAAAACGGATCAAGCGATCTCATGGCAGTGTAAACTTCTCCTCGATCGAGGGTGGGGACAAACGTACGCACCGTCGGACCCGGCGCAGTGTGGTAAACATGCGCACGTGAAGAGTCGCCGAGGAAAGGGCAGCTATTGCCGCAATGACCTGCCCGGGCCGGGCATATGCCCTTGATGTCATTGCGCTAAGAAAATCGCGACAATGAGCAGCGAGAGGCCGAGCACAGGAACATCCAGGGCCACAGCTGCAAAAACGCCTCCGTCCTCCACAGGACGGTCTCGACCCGGTCAGGTACCGGCTTGCAGATGGCACTGGCGCGCTTTGTGCCGCCGACCTGCTTGGGCTTGGATTGTTGAAGGAATCAGGGCCTCGGAGGCCCTGCAGAGTGGACTCCGACCAGCTGGGGATGCTTCATTCGATCGTATAATGGACGGCTGGCGCTGGTTACTTCACTTAAGATGGAGAACTCGCGTTGTGTTTGTCACTAGAGCGAGAGGAGTCAGACGATCTCGCGCTTGGGTGGTGAATGGAGAAGAAAGACGATGCAAATGCAATGGAAGCAATACTCACAGGTCTGTCACCCAGTCGAGCGTACCCATCTGAAAACAAGATATTCCACACCGTCCAGAACTCTTTGATACAGGACTTGATGATACACTGCAATGGAATCATTACAGCCGACTCAGTATTAGGTAGCACACCGATGTGTTCGGACTTGCGGACCAAGTTGCAGCAACAACTAGATCTTTCCGCAACAGTGAATGACTGAGATTGCAACAAGCAGGACAACGATGCTCAACGGACCTCGCGCCGCCGACATCCGAAAGCACCAATAATGATTCATGATTCCGGGGCCGAGATGCAGCTGCCAGCCTGAGTGAGAGGGAGAACGCACTGCAGCTGCCAGCCACTGCGGCGCGCGCAGGTCCTAAGTACTAGTGCCGCCATGAAGCTTGCCGCGAGTGACGGGACCAGTCTTTCTTCATTCGACATTCTGCCCATGAACAAGATTCCTCTGCCAACGCATTCACGGGGTCGGATTGGGCGAGGTTCAGGACAGGTTCAAGACAACTTGCTGAGTTGCGCGTCGCGTCGCGTCGGACGCACAGTGAGACGCCCAAGATCCCGATACAAGATTACGACGCCGAGGTGGCACTGCCGCCGCTGCCACCGGAGGACACACTGGTCGTTCGCACTGCCAGTCGTTGCCCGTTCACAACGGCCGCGTTGTTCTGTTCATCTCTGTTGATCAGGATCCGTCTCGCCTGACATTATCATCAAAAAGCTCTGCTACAAGTTGGTCCGAGATCTTGCTCGTATAACGCTGTGGTGTTGACGCATCTATGTACTAGTTCGAGGCGGTATCAGACCTTGACAAGCGGTGCGGTTCAAGTGTAATCATCCAGCGACACCTATCAGGACACGGTACTCTGCGAATCTCATAGTTCAGTCATGAGCAGTGGTCAAACTTACGGGAAAGAACTGCCGGTACAGCCGTGGTCAGTCAAGAAGACAGAGCTAGATAGCTAACGCCCGCCCAGGATCAGGTGGACCGATTGGTCGCTCTGACCGATGTCCAACTTGAGCTACTTGCCGATGTATGTCTAGAGCTCCTTGTGTTTTGTGTTGAGCACGAGTCCTTATCAATATACAGGTACGTGAGATGCACAAGGAACGTGCCGCTCTTGAGCGTGAATATGCAACGAAGCTTCAAGCCCTCGCTCGCAAGGCTGCGGACAAGAAGAGCAAGAAGGATGCTGCTCTTGTGGTTGGCGCTGAGCCGACCAAGGCTTGGGGAGATGACGCGCTGCAGCGAAGGTGAACAACTTCGCTTGTCTGCATGAAACGGTCTGACACGATGCATATAGCACTCTCCACAACGCTTATGCACAGCTGATCTCGTCCATGATGGATACTGCGCAAGCGCATATCAGCCTTGCGGACTCACTCAACGCCCAAGTCATAGAGGCTCTGAAAGTGACAGAGAAGCGGCAGGAAGAAGCTAAGAAGAAACAGGAGCAACACTTCGCCAAACTCCTGTCCGAGAGGGATCGTGTGTATGGCGATCGAAACAAGGTATGCAGCATTCGTTCAGCAGGAGCAGACATTAACACTCGCGCATACAGAGCAAGCAGAAGGTCATTCCGTTGTTTAAGGATACACCTCACCGCTTGTTTGCTCATGTGGTATCCAGTACGATGACGAATGTGCTGAGGTGGAGAGCTACCGCCAGAAGCAGGTGTGCTGGATTTTCGGCATGCTCGTGTGGTACGTTTAACGACGTCTGAAGGGACGCGCCGATGATCGGCATGCCGAACGTGCCGCAAAACAGTTCGAATCTCAACAAGTCGACATGCAGAACAACAAGAAGTGAGGAACTCTCGCTTGTTCATAACAGCGGTGATTAACAGTTGACGAATCAGTGTGTACCTCATCTCGATCGCGACATCCAACAAAATCAAGGATAGATTCTACGACGAGGATCTACCCAGCCTCGAGGATGTAAGTCGTACAACCGATTGTCTGTCACGACCGACTGACACATGCCGCGAATCAAGCAATTCCGTAAGTATCTACTCGTCCGTCGGTTTGTCCGATTTCCTGAAATCTGCATGGGCCAGAAACCTTACAGGCGCAGCTGCTCGAGAGATTTGTCGTCATCATGGTACAAGCACAACTACTGCAGAAGGGACATCTGGATACTCTGCGCACACACATAGAAGGGGTGGAGGGTAGGTTGGCGGCCGTTAACCCTCAGGCTGATCAAGAGCTCTTCATCGAGCATAACATTCGTCCGTTCACAAAGCCTGGAGATTGGGTCTTTGAGCCATGTGCTGTTCACTACGATACCGTGAGTCTATCGATATGGTACAAGGAATATAATGACGATCATTCGGTAGGGAGACATGGTCGTCGAGCCTGCACCTAAAGTATACCTGCAGAACAGACTGGCGAAGTGCAGGAGCAAGCTAGACGAGCTGCGACCAGTCATCAATACCAAACGTGAGTCAAGCTGTGCGTTCTCTTTCTCTGGCCCTGACGGTGTTTCTGGAACAGGAAAGGAGATGGAGTCATTCGCTAGAATGATGGCTAACAACGTGGGGATCGACAAGGCTGCGAACCGAGAAGAAGCCACAGATGTCAGTGTTTTCTTGGACACGCGGTTCAATGCGAAGAATCGCCTGCATTTTGACGTCATTACTAATTGGCATGCAGAGCTACCTTGAAGCACATCACCAGCTCACGTTCTATCTGTCATCAGAGTACATGCTACTCGCAGAAATGGATGTCATATCAGAGGCACTGAGCGGTACGTGATCCTTTCGAGAACATTCTACGGAACCCCTGTCTATTTCCCCTTACCCGTATTAACTCACCCCCCTGCCGATAGGTGATGAGGGCGAACAGAAACCGCACACGTTCAAGAGTACGTCCTTCTCCATACCAACACAGTGCGCATACTGCAAGGTGCGCGAGACGGCGACGAAACGAATGCAAATTCGTTAACAGTCGCCGCAGTCTTCTATTTGGGGTCTGAGTAAACAAGGAAAGACGTGCAAGGCATGCGGTATCTCGGTCCATGCGAAGTGCGAGTTGAAGGTCTGTTCGCTCGTTCACATGCTGCTTTCTGCCTCATCGCGTCGGCTAGGTCCCTGCTGATTGTCCGGGGTCTCGAGGCGTTGCGCGCTCTGCCTCTAGCGCCGGGTCTACCATGTCACGCTCGTCTACGATATCGAAGAGCAGCAGTCAAAGTCAGTCAATAGTCAAACAAGGTTATCGGTTACTACGTGTCAAGTCTGATTTTGATTGTTCAGGTGCAACCCCATCTCCGTCTTCCTTCGCGCCCAGAGACTCGGTTATCCATGAGGCACTTCCGAGCGCGCAGGTCTTCTACGATTTCACACCCACCTCTCCCTTCGAGCTTGCTGTGACAGGTTGGTTCGGGGAACTCGGCACATGGAGTAACGTTAACATGCTTGCGCAGCCGGAAGTAACGTTCAAGTTCTGGAGGAAGACGACGGGTCCGGCTGGGTGAAGGTTGCTGACGAATTCGGGGGCAAAGGGCTTGTCCCAGCGTCGTACGTACAAGTGGTCGAGGCGGCGAGCTCAGCGCCACGGCCTCCACCAGTGCCTTCTGCAACTACTCGCCCGCGGGGCGGAGGCCAATTCGGTACGTTTCTCCTCCACATCCTGCGTAGGTCGGTTGATGACGCGGTCGCATGCGGTCGCAGTGCGGGGCGTCTACGCGTACCAAGCGCAAGGCCCGGACGAGCTGAACGTACAGGAGGGCGCTCTGATCGAGCTAACCGGGGGTCCGAGAGGAGGCATGAACTACGCAGACGGCTGGTGGGAGGGTATGTTGCCGTCATCTGATAACTTTCGTGGGTCAGGCTAACGTGCGGTTTTGCCTCTAGGCGTGGACTCCACCGGGAGCAAAGGTATCTTCCCAAGTAACTACGTAAGTCTCACTCTTCTGTCTGGGCGTCCCCTGCTCACTCACCACTATCAGGTTGAACTCGCCCAATGAGACGATTGCTCCTCCGTATGGTAGCTGTCGACCTAGACTTCGGTTCGCTAGGTGTATAATAAATGAACGAATCGAATGCAACGGGCGGTCCGTTGTATGTCCCATATATCCCACAATGAGCGAATACTTCTTCCGAGAGCATGGCATGTGCTATGCGTGGTCTTCGGCTACGTCTTCCTTTGTGGTTATCAAGGTCCGGCGGTTGTACATGCTTACAATTATGACTCGCAGTCAATTGCAAGGCTAGGCGCACGCAAAAAATCCAAATTCGAGCGTACTTTCGCATACCTCAATGATCCAAGTGGAGTCACGTCTCATAAATTTCCAACGATTGCAGTGAATGACACATGATGTTTTGCGAACCAAATGACAATGGCTAAGATTGGTGACTTGACAAATCAGATGTGGAACGAAGGTTTAGATGTCTAGGCTGTCATGGCGCCGCGCCGCGCGGACAATTGTGGACGACATCGCACACCCACAAATGTGGTGCCGACAAGAGTCCTCAGGGTCTTGGAACTGGTCATCGCTGCGCTGATACGACACCGACTCAGATGAAGAACCGCGGCTGTGAACCCCTAGGAGGTATGCCAACCACGACGGCACCCGCAACCGCTCGTTCCACGCATGAACGGGCTCGCAAAGAAGGTTCGCTATGCCGCTGCAGAGCATCCGTCATCGATGTGATGGGTGCGGTAAAATTTCGCTCACCGGCGTGCGCTTCGTTGGAGGTATAAAACCTCGCTCCTGTGGGATATGCCATTAGCTACTACCTTGCCCCCCACCGGTCATCCGCGGCTGGACCCACGCTGGCTCTTCAGAGCCGAACCGGTCGTGCCTTGGAGTGAGTACAGCGGTCAGTACTGTATAAGTCTGCTCAGCTAGCTTACCCAACCCTATGTCCAGAGATAGACATAGACCCTATTTATACCGTGGCAAGCGAGCTCGTCTGTCGACCCTGGCAGGTTCACAGCAGTACCACGCAGCAGTAGTACCGCAGCGCTGCTCGCAACGATTCACTGATGCTGCGACATCTACGCTAGGGAGGTCAGCATGTCTGGTGCTTCGGTTCCTCATGGATTGTCGTCTGCAGTCGTACACCACATATAGCGTGTTCATTGAGACTTATGCCGAGTCCGGACAAGCCGAGGATTGTGCTATTTGTGATGGATGACTGCGACGACTATCCTGAGGAGCTGGGGCATAGATTTCCATTGAAGCTGCGATTTTTTTGTCACATTAAACTCACTACGGTATGACTTGACAGCAAAGGCCACCGCAACTTGAAGGACCCCACGCGTACTAGTGTCGTAGACAACTGTTTGGATGACTAGCGGCGCAGCAAATGACGTAGAATAATTAGTTGAAGGGTGTCAATGAGATGAATGGTTGGCTTGAAATGTGCTGCCAATTTCGAAAATCCAGAAGGGTGCGTACATGAGATGCGCACCCACTGAACTTGAATATCCACCGAGTAGAGAGACAAGCGCCCGGCGTTTCGGAGAGAGGGTTGCCTTTTGGGGAGCCGGGGAGGAGCATCCTAAGCGCCAAGAGCGGTGGCGCCGGCCAAACGATCGACAACATGCGGTACGCGTCTCGACTCTCGACTCTCGCAGCCACTCCTCCACCGAAAAGACCACTCGACTCGCGACCTCTCCGCTAGTCAATCTCTTTCTCATTTATCCTCAGCAAACACCACGACGCTACTGCTGAAGGATGTCTCGAATACGAGAAGTCTGGGCGCCCAATCTCGAGCAAGAGATGAATAACATCCGCGACCTCATTGACAAGTATCCCTACGTCGCAATGGTCCATGCCCATCTCCTTGCCCTCGCAGAGCATCCTAGTGCTCATGATACTTACAGGACACTGAGTTCCCTGGTGTCGTCGCGCGGCCAATCGGATCCTTCAAGACGTCGTCCGACTACCACTACCAGACCATGCGGTGTAACGTCGACCTACTGAAGATCATCCAGGTCGGGCTCACGTTGGCGGACGAGGATGGGAGCTACCCGCAGGACGTCTCCACATGGCAGTTCAACTTCCACTTCAGCGTGAAGTGAGGATACCCCTCTCTTGGTGGTTCTGTCCCCGCGAGATGCTTACGTAACGTGCAGCGACGACATGTATGCTCCTGAGTCGATTGAGCTGCTGCAGAAGTCTGGGATTGACCTTCAACGACACGAGGAAATGGGTATCGAGCCCAACGACTTCGCCGAGCTGATGATCACGTCGGGGCTTGTGCTTACGCCAGAAACGAAGTGGATATCGTTCCATAGGTACGTTTCCTGTGCTCGGGTCCCCCACATGATCAATATATTCACGTACGCCCCACCTAGCGGCTACGATTTTGGCTACTTCGTGAAGCTCCTTACTGCCGAATCATTACCTACGACAGAAGAAATGTTCTTCGATGTCCTACGGACATGGTTCCCAACGATATACGACATCAAGTTCGTTATGCGAGCATGTAAGGTGTTGAAGGGCGGTCTACAAGACGTCGCAGACGACCTCGGGGTGAGCAGCCCATTCTTGCATGATGTGTCCTCCCCTTCCTGGACGTCTGACCAACCCAACCGTCGTGCAGGTCATGCGAATAGGACCTTCACATCAAGCAGGGTCCGATTCGCTCCTCACCGCCTCCACCTTCTTCAAGATGCGCGAACTCTACTTCAACGACTACATCGACGACGCAGAGTACAACCACAAGCTCTACGGGCTCGGCCAGACCTTCATCGCGAACGGCATCGGCGAGCCCATGCGCGGGACCGCAGCGACGATCGCCGAGCGCGAGGACCGCACCGGCGCGTCGCGCGAGCACAACCAGACGCCCGGCCCCGGTCAGAACCACAGCGTTGCCGCCGTCGCGATGGGCCTTGGCGGCTCGATGAGCACCCCGGCGTTGGCATCGTCACTGGCCGCGCCTTTGCCACCAGGGACACCGTACGGCGCCATGGGCGCAAATGGGCCGTATATGCGGACGGCGATCGGTGTGGGTGGGAGGTAGGATAGTTGAAGGAGTCAGTCAACGGTTATTTGTGGATGCATGGACTGTTTCCTAGCTGTTGTAGTTTATTGAGTATTGTGTTCGTTCCTCCTTTCGGGACTCGCTGCGGCGTCTGAGCACGGGGAATCCCCTCGGGAGCCAACGAGGTAAGCTCGGATTGCGCGCTGGCCGACAATGCCACTTGCGAGCGCGGTGGATGTCCCGTCCGGTGGCCAAAGGCGTGCGTTAGCTGACCGTTGTGCGAGGCGTCCTGGGCGACATGGAAGCGTCTGTCCTGGCTCCGACCGCCATGCGCCTTGCGCCCATTTCGCCACACGCGTGGGCGGTCCAACGCAGACCAGCCTGCTGCCGTTCCGGAGCATGCCGCTGTCAGCGTACATGGTCGCGCTCTCTCCGCAATGAGGCCTTCTGCCAGGTTCCGCTGACGGGGATACGGCCAATAAGCTGCTTTGGCAAAACACCGTCTTGAACTTTGATGCATGGCTGCGAGGCCGCCGGCCAATTCTACAGAAAGCATTCAGGTCAACGTAATTCATTCAAGCTGATAGGAAGGACTAGCGTTCGGCCGCCATCATAGATTAGTCGAGCCTAAGAATTCATGGCTTGTGAGTACCGTACTGCCCCGTTTCCTATTCAGTGCGGCAATAACTCCTCGGCCCATCGCAGATCGCAGGCAGCGGGTCAAGTAGGAGGAGGAAGGTCCGGCTGCGAAGCCCGGGACCCGCTCCGGAAGCTGGACCAGCGTTCGTACATAGATTCCCAGACTAGCAGCCCTGGATAGGCAGCGGACTTCCTGCGACACCCGGGTCGCATTGTTTCGGCATGTTCTGGGTCCGCGAGGGCCTGGTGTCTTTGACGCTGTTCTGGGGACCATCATGGGAGCGGGGCTCTTTTGACGTTGGGCATGGATCTTTCGGCAGGTAGCTGTGCAGGCGAATCGATCAGCAGGCAGGTAACTTACGGATGGACGGTCGTAGAAATTCGCCAGCGGAAAGTACATCGATCCAGGACGTCTGCGACCTAGCCTGAAGTTACTGCCTCGACGTTCCGCCAGAGCAGCTGGCATCAGGAGGAGTCGAGAAGGCCGCATTCGTCATCTTCGGCCGCTTCTCGCAGCAAAGCGGTGGGAATGGCCGCACGCCAGCGGCATGGAGCAGAGTCAGAGGGCATGCGTACGTACGCCGTCGACTCAGGGTTCGCGCCGCTCGCTAGCCGCACCCAAGAACCAAGGATGTCCTGTTTCAACGTGGCGGCGTGAGGTTTGATCGGATGAGAGAGGGGCCTGACGTACTGCGCGGGATACTCAGCCGTTAATGAGGAGAGGCGTTTCTGGTGGCTTGGGTGCGATTCAGGGGGTGGCGTATGGGGGTGAACGCTGTGGTCTGGCTCGTGGATCTCGGGATGTACTACTCAGTAGCCGGATTTGGGTGGCGTCAATTTGGAAGAAGTCGATACACGGCGTGGATCAATGGGGTACGTTGCATCGCCAGTGGTATGAACATGAGAACCGGTGCAATGAACAGATTGATTGAATGCACCCGGAGATCTGGTGGAAGGTTCAGCTATGGGACCAGGGTGGATCAGCGGAAGCGAACGCATTTTAGACTCGAGAAGACACGCAGGCTGCTTTCATGAGCAGTGTGCATTTCTGGGGATCCAGGTTCGCTGATTGGCCTTGTATGGATGCGTTTCGATATCATGCTGCCGGCACGACGATACGGTATTTGTACATCGTCGGACGGAAGAGTTTGATGCGGAGGCCAGGAAATGCCATTCACCGCCGACGGGGTCTGGGAGCATCCTATGTGATCGCATGTCAGAGTGTGCCACTTGCTACGCAGAAAGGGTGGATGAACGGAAGTAAACCCCGGGTCTGGCGGTAGTACAGCGGCGTGCAGTGTGGGCGCCGCGACAAATCCTGTGAGAGAGATGTCGAGGATGTATTAATGCACCGGTCTGGGGAAGCGGAGGACTGAGAAGGGAGCTGCGCTGGGAGCCCGAGTCCTGGCATGGCAGATCCACAGGCAGGGTGGCGGACGGGCGCCTGGGATCGCGGTCGTGCTTCTCGCCCGGTTCAGCCACCGCGGGGAAGTACGTGTGGGTGGCTGGAGCCGTGTTTCAAGGAGCAGACGGGAGCACGAGCATGGTGCGCGTTGGGAGTGCACATCAGGGCTGAATGCGAGCGATGAGGACAGAAGCCGGGGCAGGAGGAGATGAGCGGGGCTGAGCCTTGGCTGAGCCACGCCTGGTCGGATCGCAGCCCGATCGACAGAGTTCGCTGCTGCCGACTGATTCTGGCCGTGAAGGAAAACTTCAAAAGCCGGCGACGCTCGCCTCGTCTCCCTCGACCATCACCAGCGCGAGGGGGCGTCGAAGTTGCTGGCAGCGGATGAAGACAGTGCACCACCAGTCACGACGGTGAGGACAATGGACACGCAGTATGTCGGCGCGGGCCTCGTGTATCACCACACGTCGCCCTTCTTCGACCACAACTCTCGCCCCTTCCCCGTCGTCCACAACGCCCACCACCCATCCATGGCCTGGCAGCCCCAGCAGGTCCACACGTCCCCGCCCAACAGCTCCGCATCCACCAGCTCGTCGCTCTCCAACACCTCGCTGTACTCCTCCGTGAGCCATTCAGACGAGAGCGTCAACTACCCGACCACCTCGACGCCCCTCTCGCACCCACGGACCGGCAACGTCTACGCATCGCCCCCCATCGACTCGGGCGCATCAAACCATGGGCCCTCCTTCGACTCGCCGCAGATCGAGAGCAGCATTGGGCCGAGTCGCGTCCTCACCCGCCGCCGGGCGCATACGACGGCTCAAGCGCCGCCGCGCTCGTACACCGTTCGTACCTCTCGTCCACTACGCTGCCATCGTATTGATATCTGTTCTCATTCCAGCGGCGCACGCACTCTCTGGCCTTCGCTGGCCAGCAGGGCCTTCGCGAGCCTTCGCCCCTCCAACACCCTCCACCGCCGCCTTATGCGAGTGTGAGCTCGGAGATAGAGACTGCACTCGGTGTATCCCCATATCCGTACGCATATTACCAGGCTCGTGCAACGTCCAGCTCCGTATCCTCCAATCCCCGCTCCGCGTCGCCTGCCAACAGCGTCGTATCCCTCGCGTCCTCCAGGACGTCCTACTCTTCTTCGTACTCTGCCTCGGGCTCCAATCTCCAACAGCACCATTCGCCGCAGGAGCCGCGCCAGCCCAAGCACCGCAAGCAGCGGCTTTGGAGCACCGACCGCAAGAAGATCTGCATATGCCACCGGGACAATCCGGGCATGAAGCAGGAGGAGATCGCTGCCCGCTTCGGTGTCGAACGCAGCACCGTGAGCAAGATCCTCAAGGAGAAAGACCGCTGGTTGAACGTTAAAGACGATGAGAAGCTGCAGGTCGCGAAGTGGCGGTGAGTCGTCGCACATGTCTCGTACATACTCGCGCGATCTGACACGATCGCCCAGCCCGAGCAAGTTCCCTCAGATCGAGGGGAACATGCGCATGTGGCTCGAGAAGATGGAACCGACAGGCATGGTGTTCACCGACGCGATCATCCGCACGAGGGCACGAGAGATCTCGACCATGATGGGAATCGGCGAGGACAGGTTCAAGGCGAGCTCGGGTTGGGTGGAGAACTTCAAGGCGCGGCATGGCATCAAGAAGGGCAAATACACGGGCGAGGGCACGACAGACGAGAAGGCGCGCGCGATGGGGTACGGTTACCTGCCCACGGCTGACCCGCCTAACATCGTCCCTCCGTCGAAAGACGCTTCACAACCTGCGTGGCATCTGGCGGAGCCGGAATACGTGCAGCCTGAGCCTGCGCCTATGACCGTCCCCGACCCGGTTGCAATCTTGGTGCCGTCCGAGGACGGGCTGACGCAGCAGGAGGTCTACGTCGTGCCCAAGGTGAACGTCGCGAAGGAGCCGACGAAGGTGGAGACCCTGGAAGACGCGGAGCGCATGGCCAGCGCGCTGCGGGAGTATGCGAAGACCCACCAGCACATCATATCTCCTGCGCACGAAGAGGTCCTCCGCGAGATCATCGTGAACATCGTCCGCTATTCCAGCGACGAGCAGTGACCGGCGATTATCCGGCTTCGTCTGCTTGCCATATGCTCCGCCTTTCGTTCTCTGCTCGGCGCCTCGTTGCCTTACGCCTCTCGATCCCGATTCCCGGCCTTCGACTCTCAACTTTCAACCTTCGACCTTCAACGTTCGTATCGTATCGTATTGCTGCCTGCGAATGCAACCCGCGCCGCAGGTTCAGCCTCTCCGGTGAGGTATGTATGACAAAAGCGCGTCCGCGCATTTCTCCTTATGTGACCATCACTTTTTCTCTGGTTTCTCTGGTCTCGTGCATCATGGACCCATCCATCATCCATGCAATCTCCCACTTTCCCTTCCCTCCCATCCAACGAACTCGCAATTGCCTTCATACATACGCACATCGTCGTTCACGCACATCACGTCATGCATCGCATTTCTCATCGTCTCATCGCTCTCCACGCCAACAATTCGCAGCATGTACTCCACGTCTGTCTGTCTGTGTCTCATATAGTGTCAGGGTTCCTGAGTGTTTCGATTTTGTCTCATTTCTTTGCACTGGGCAGTTCGTTTCCGTAACATACAATGCATCCTCACCCCCATCCTCCGTCCAATCGTCATTGTAGCATCATAAAAGCAAGCAATACATCGTATTTTTAGGCCGTAGGCAGCGTGCGATGTGGGTCCTGGTGTGATTGTGCTGCTGTCTCTGGGCCGGCCGGACGTGCCATAATATCAGGTCGAGAATAGGCCACGAGATCTACCCTCGATGCACTTCTCCCGACGGGCGTGATATGTGTCCTACATCACAAGGATAAGTAATGAGAAGTAGGATTGGCGGCATGAAAGAGCCTCACACTATGAAGTCATGAAGACGTTATGACTTCTTCCCTTTAGCCTCCTTCTCCTTCGCGGCGTTGCTACCCCGGACAATAATTCATGTATAACTCATATCACAGCGACAAAGAACTCACCCCTCCATCGCAACGTTCTTCATAATAGTGAGCTTGCCGGACGAGGCGGCTGAGGCGACCTGCCGCTCGATGCTCCGGTTGATCTTCGCACTCAATTGCTACGCAATATTGTCAGCGCATAAAAATCGGACAGGATGTAGGCGACAGTACCTGGTGCATGGCTGCATGCCTGACTGCGTCCTTGTTCTTGGGTGCGACGTACCGCTTGCCCTTCTTCGTCTGGGCAGCAGCCTTCGCGGCCTGACGGGAGCCGGACGCCTTTTGCTTCTGCAAGCCTTTCACTTGTCCTTGAACCATTGCAGTTGTATAATATACAGATTACGACGTGTGTAAGGTCGATGGTCCACAGAGAGAGATCTGAGAAATAGGGAGCACACGGTCGAAGATCGAAGAGTAAGACAACACAAGCGCCCACTCCTTCCCAATCGAGCGAAAATGCATGCAGCCGGGAAAAGCCGGTCGGTTCATCGGCGTCACGCACGGCGGCGAGGACGAGTGTCAGTCCGTTGCTCACCGTCCCCAATCTCACCGTCCCCACCGTCCGCCAGCGAGGATGTTGGCCACATCGACGGGCTGCGTGCCCCTACGGCGCGCGGTCGCTCAGCAAAGAAAGGTGCGCCTACCGATGATCTGGGACGGGCGCGACGTTGACGGTGACGATGCGGGATTGTAGAACTTGCAGAGGGCGTACCACGACCTCGTCAACTTGCCGAAGAAGGGCCCTGTGGTTTCATATGGCCCACCTGGGCGGAGCGCGACGACGGGCCATGTCGCTACTGTTTTTGGGAGCACAGGGTTCTTGGGGAGGTACACTGTCGCGAAGCTTGGTACGTCGTACGCACTCAAGGAACGTAGGGTAAATGCTGACATGACATGGGCACACAGCGAAGGCTGGTACGCAGGTGGTCATTCCGTACCGTGAGGAGGACGAGAAGCGGCATTTGAAGCCCATGGGTGATCTCGGCCAAATCGTCATGATGGTACGTCTACGTACGGCGCAAGCTATAGTATGCTCAACGCTAACCTGTCCCTCATCAGGAATGGGACCTGCGGAATGAGGACCAGATTGAGGAGTGTCTGAGACATTCCGACATCGTCTACAACCTCGTCGGCCGAGAATACCCAACCAAGTGCGTTCCCGCCACCTACGCCGCCCTCGCCCCGCTGACGCCCTCCTAGGAACTTCAGCTACGACGCGGTGCACGTCCAGGGCGCAGAGCGCATCGCCAAGATCGCGGCGAAGGTCGGGGTCCCGCGGCTCGTGCATGTCTCGCACCTGAACGCGTCGCACGACTCGCCGTCCGAGTTCTACAAGTCCAAGGCGCGCGGGGACGACCTCGTGCGCGAGGCGTTCCCCGACGCGACGATCGTGCGCCCCGCGATCATGTTCGGCTACGAAGACAGGCTCCTGAACAACATGGCTCGTGCGTCCGCCAAATCCACGCGTCCCCGTTGGCTCGCGCTTGTCGACGCGACGTCTGACCGCTAACCTTCTCCCTCTTCTCTCCAGTCTGGCCGATCTGGTGGAAGCTCAACGATATGGCGACGAAGATCCGCCCCGTGCATGTGAGCCGCGCCCGGCATCCAAGCAGTCAATCGTCTACTCACTCACAGCGCCGTCTTCGTTCTCGTCTTCGCAGGTCTTCGACGTCGCACAGGCGCTCGCCAAACTCATCTCCGTGCCCTCGCTCCCGGGCGTACTGAACCTGCCCGGGCCGTCGCAGCTCACGTACGAGTACCTGCTGGCGCTCGTCTCGAGCGTGACATACAACCCGCCGTCGCGCGCGCCCATGGTGCCCAAGGCTGCCGCGCTCGCGCTCGCCAAGGTCGCGCAGGCGGTGTGGTGGCCCGCGCTGAGCCCGGACGAGGTCGTGCGCCGGTACATCGACGACGTCGACGTACCCGGCGACTGGGATAAGGTCGGCGTCGTCCCGGATGAGGTCGAGCAGCATGCGATTTCGTACCTCCGGCGGTACCGCTCGGCGTGCGTGCCATTCTCTCTGGGTGATGTTGTGGGAGTCATGCTGATGCTTCGTGACTGACCTGCAGGGAGAACTTCACCCGGCCCGTTGTCTTCCCTTCCTCCCGGGATGCCGAGGTGAGTCGCGTCTCGTCGTTCTGTGGCGCACTGTGTGATTCATGGTGGTTCTGCGCAGTATGGGTATTAATGGGGGCGTGGACATGTGGTCTATCTCGTAGAATAATATCATTTGCTTCAATGAGAGTCGCTGCACGTCTGATTACATCGTTGCCTGGGAGCAGTCAGCGCACAATGGCCTCATTGGAATTTCATAATGGTAAGACGTCAAGACAACAAATTGCCCGAGGAATGTACGACGGCTGCCCCAGCTCAATCGCGAAGCGACTGCGACACCGAGGACGCCGATGTTAACACTCAGAATTCACCGGACCATGGTCGTCACCGGTCTACACTGTGACGGCGCAGCGCGGTAAGGACGGTGGTCATGGCAGAGACTCTCACACAAGTGACGTCGCAACAGTCCGGAGATTGTGGCCATGAGAACAGAGGCCGAGGCGTAGGCTTTTGAATACGTCTTCGCGGAGACCCTGCGTGCCAGCGGGACTCCGAGGATGGGGAAAGCGTTTACGCAGCGCGGTGAGGTGGCGGCTGAGAGGCGGGAGAATTGCTGACTAGTAGGGGCTCTATGATATAGTACAAAGTGGGGAGCGCGAAGCAAGCAAGGTCGTGACGATGCGGACGTATATGGTGTGCGTATGCGATCAGAAGCCGGGCGGCACGACGCCTTTTGGCTGGTCCTGCTGGCCGGGTTGCGCATACATGGATGCCATCTGGCGGTGCGGCGTGAGCGGTGTGGGGGCGCGGGAGAATCAGCGGAGACTTACGTGTTGGGCCCCTTGTTGCTGGGCGAGCATCTCCTTCTCCTGGGCGACGATCTTTGCCTCGTCCTCGAGGCTGAGGGCGAGCGGGAGGCCGACGAGGAGGGCGCTGGTGGTGACTATCCAGACGATGTTGCCGACGACCTTGCCGGTCGTCTTGAAGAAGCCGGTCGTCTTTGAGAGGCGGCTGGATATTTTGTGGCGCGTGGTGGGCGGGACGATGTCGACGAGGGCGGCGAGGCGTTCGTAGAAGGACTCTTCGCCGTCGAGCTCGGAGCCGACGGAGGAGAGGGAGACGGAGGAGGATGTGCGGGAGGAGGAGGAGGACGCGTAGGGGGAGTTTGTCTCCTGCTGGTCCTTTTCCTCGACGATCTCTACCTTGACCATGGCTGCGAGTGGTGTTGGCTGCGACGTGCACTGGCGGTGACGGCGTGTCGAAAACTGGGCAGCGTCACGCACACGTGGGGGTGGCGGGCGAGTCACAGCGAGTCACACGGCGCCGCCGACGGTGACGGCGGTGGATGACTGGGAAATGCGTGGGAGCGTGCGGCGGATAAGGGAAGCGTGACAGGCCCGACGGCTGCGATTGGGCGGCGGGGTGTGACGGCGCGTGGGCAATCGGGACCGAGATTTGATGGGTGTGCCGCCGCAAATCGTAAGCAGGATTTGGGATAGGCGCGCAGGGACGCATAGCCCCGGAGAGTCGGTGGGTGGCGACGCCCTTGCACCGTCCTTATACGCACACAACGCAGACATCGCCCGCCATGGACAGCGGCCACGCCCCAGAGTCCTCGCGTGCCGGCGCGCAAGGTCCGTGCGCCCCCCGCACTCCGCCCGCACCGCTCACCCGCACCTGCTAGCCTTCAACCTCACGAGCACCACCATGCAGAACCAGATCCACGAACTCGCCAAGACCCTCCCCCCGCCCCGGAAGCAGAACACCGCCTGTGACGCCTGCAGGTACGCTCTCCACCGCCACACCCGCTTCTTCGCTTTGCACCAGACCGCGCTCACCCCGCCGCGTTCCGCAGAGCCCGGAAAGTCAAGTGCAACCAGCTCCCCGGCCAGGACAAGGTACGCGTTCTTCTCCTCCTCCCCGTGCCGCTTCCCTGACCCGCCTTGCTCCCCTGCGCAGTGCCAGGTATTGTCTCGTCCGCTCTCACGACGCCAGCGCTGAATCCAGCGCCACTGCAGCACTGTCTGTCCAAGAACTACCCATGCACGTCAGTGACTGCCCCGCCTGCGCAGCCCCACAAATTAACCGGACATGATTCTCCTGCAGACACTTTGTCCAAGCCGCGACGACAGAAAAGAAGCGCACCGCCGCTGCCTCCAGGCGGCCCCGAGCCCTCAGCTCGACCACCCAGACGTAAGCCTATCTAATCAGATCGTCGTCGTCAAGGTATTTTAAGCATGAGCCACGCAGCCCGACCGCGAGTTCGTCCCTGGGGTACGTCCGCTCGAATGCTGCTATATCCCCGCTCACTGTAGCCCCGGATATAGCCCAGCAGCATCAGAACAGCCTACGCCCGGCCACGCCCCAACGTCGCCCAATTACCCCAACACAACCGCCCTCCGACCGACGCAAACGTACTGGCCGCAGTATCACCCCGTCACTTCGCACACCTCCACGCGAGACCTACTCGCATATTTGTTCTCGCCCCCGGTCCCCAGGTTCATTTCACCAGCTGCCTGCCTGGAACGTTGCCCGCGCTGACGTCTTGCCCGTTCCAGCTCGACGTATCACTCCTCCGCGGGACTCCCCGGTGCGTACGCGGACTGGGGTGGGACGGCGCCCCGCCTAGCCGAGGAAGCTTTCCGCTTCGAGTTGCGTTCTTTCCCTTCCTTTGCACCCCAGATCATACCGGCTAACTGGTTCACGCAATTTACGTCGCAGAGTCGCTCTGGACCTGGTCGAGGTCTACTTCCAGATTGTGCACACGCGCCTGCCGCTGCTCAACCCTGCGCAATTCCGCGCGAGGCTGCACTTTAGCCTGCATCTTGCGTCGCAGTCGCGCAGCCACTCACCGCATACACCGCCGTCTGCATCCTCGACGTCAACGTTCCTCTCCAAGGGCGGCCTAACACAGAACGATGCGCATAAACCGCTCCATCCCGCGTGCGTCTCGCTTCTTCGACACGTTGCCGCCTTCCGTGTTTAGGCACTGCGCCTGCGATACTGAACAACGCTGTTCTACAGGCTTGTCGCGACCGTCATTGCGTGGGGTGCTAAATTCTCCGAGCACCCGCTGCTCTTAGCAGACCGTGCTCACAACGGTAACCAGAGCCATATTGCGAAAACACTCATCAACCGTGCGCGCGACTTAGCGGAAGACCTGAAGGTTCATCGTATCCCAACAGCTGACCATGTCGTGATCGCGCTCTTGATCGAACCCATGCAGAATCGTACGACGCGCTTCTCTCCTGCTTCACGAAGTCAATGTAGCTGACGCTTCTGGAACTGCTCAGAAAATATGGATGCTGCAGATGGTCAGTGGATTCTGTTACTATGGTTCCCCGATCACGGTCATTGAGCGCGTTGACAGGGTATCACGGTTTCTGGCTAATGTCCGCCATCCGCCTTCTGCTCGACCTCCAGGTGCGTCTGTCCAACCCTACGCTCAGGCTCGGAGCCGCAACTCCTCCCGCGCCGTTACGTCACGACCGCCTCCCGCGCGGCACGCCCGATCCTCGATCAGTCGGCTAACGCGCCCACAGATCAACCACAAGTCCGTCATGTCGAACATACAGGACCCGGAGGACCGCGGCACGATGATCTTCGCGTGGTGGATGGCCTGCCTCGCCGACGCGTACCGGAGCGTGTACTACAGGCGCAAGCCGATGCTGTGAGTGCTCGCTGTGCTCGAGGACTCCCTCCCTCCGCCTCCTGCGGCGGGGTGGGGCGGTCCTGCCATTTGGGGTTGCTGATGGACGCTTTGTGGGCGTTGGCGTTGCAGGGACGACGACGATTATGATATTGATTTCTACACTGTGGGTCCCGTCGCTCCCGAGCACCTCGAGACGCAGGGCACGCAGCCGTCGCCCCGGGAGCAGCTGGAGGTAAGCCGCACCCAGCATTCATCTACCCGACGCAGTATGATTGACATGCCTCTGTGGTGTTTAGTTTCTGGTCAGTGACCTACAAGGCTCGTACCGTCCGCGGACTGATCGAGACGGTCCTCCGCAGGGGTACTACCGCGCCTCGCACGCGCTCGCCCGGATCTCCCGCCAGATGTCGCGCCAGCTGTGGCGCCCCGCGACCGAGTCCGACGGGATCCCGTTCGACATCCTCAACAACTTCATGAACCTCCTCAACGATTGGCGCGAGGAGTACCTACACCACGTCGGCGTGCCGAACAACTTCGACTCGGGCTGGGACTTTGTGAGCGCCGTGACGGCCTGTGAGTGCTTCTTCCTCGCCTTCCGGACTGGCGGTGCGCGCCTGCGGACGACACGATGCTGAGGGTGCCGCTCCGCTCGGCGGCTGTAGGTGCGAGCGACGCGACGTACCACATCATGTGGATCGTGCTCTTCAACGCAGTAGACGACTTTGGCATCCGCGAGATCAACGACCTCGAGCGGACGGGGAGCCCCGGTCACCTGCACCCCAAGGCGATGGAGATCGAGGGCCAGAAGCAGAAGGTTTTGGATACCGCCCTCGCATCCGCGACGCGCATCGCGGGTCTGGTGAGTCTAGGTCCGCCTACGCACACGTCACCGCAGCTCACGCGCACGTCCGCACGCCCAGGCTGGCATCCTCACGCAGAACGGCTATCTGGTACGTCTCCGTTACGAGAGCGGCCTGCGAACGTGGGCGTGGGCTGATGACTGCTCGGTTGTGCGCAGAAGCTCGACTCGGCGGTCATGCACGTCAGCATCATCCAGGCGGGCATACTGCTCGCGCGCCTCGGGCGGCCGGAGGTCAAGAACTGCATCGACGGCCTGGAGCAGTATAGCTACGCGTACGAGGAGTGCGCGGAGCAGGCCGCGGAGATGCGCAAAATGTACGCACAGGCCGTTGCTGGCGAAGTGGATCTCGCCCACATGATGTCCGTGTACTCCCGGTCTGGCGGGGGCATGGGCCCCGCGAGCAACGCGATGGCTGTCGACCCGCCTATGTTCGGTGGGTACGTCGGGTGAGCGCCGCGTCTGCGTGGCATTTGGACACTCTTCCTTTCCATGCTTTCGCATTGCATCCAACGGACTAGGTCAGGTTTTGTATACGCGGTGGGGACGGGAATGGACCTTCATGGAATTGTAGCGACCTCAGCGTTCTCTTCTGTGAGGTTGGATATGTGTGTAATGTCTGTAGTACGCGTCGCTGTCTCGGAGATTCGGACCCTGCATCTCATAGATCAAGGTGGTATAGGACACGATCTACTGTACTGACTCCAAAAGCCGAAACCGTGTTCTGTACGTTACGTAGTAAATAAAAAGGTGTAGCACTCGAGAGATGCGCATGACAATGTCCCAACAGCTTTACAGACGAACACTCTTCACCACACGCGAGATGCCCGACTTTTCACCGTCGTAACGACCGGTGTCGCTGATACCACCCTTATAGACCGCCTTCTGTGAGGAGACCTTCTTCTTTGCCTTCTCGTACTTCTGCCGTTTCTTCACCCGAGGATTACGAACGGCCTTCCCGCGATGGGGTGTTAAGCCCTTGTTCTTGAGAATAGCTCTCGTCAAGGCACGAGGGCCGTCGGCACTCTCATCGATATCGGGTCTGTAGAACGAGAAGTATGAGCTTGAATGGCATGGCATGGGATAGAGTTCCGACTCGTACCTCTCAGCCGCCTTGACCGCTTCGTACTCCGCCTTCTTCTTCTCCTTTCTCTCCTTAGACTTGCGCTGGACAAGCTCGTAGTAGCCGTCGGCACCGCCGTCCCCGCCGTCGGAGTCGCTGTCATCCTCTCGGGGCCGCTTTTTGTCTCGCTGCCGCGGCTCGGGCTCCGCGTCATTGAGGTCGTCCCCACCCTGCCCACGGCCCTTCGCTGTCTCGCGCGCCAGCCGCGCTTCCTTTGCCTTCTTCCGTTCACGATACGGTATATCGTCGTCCCCACCCATGGCGTTACTGCGCGCATTCTGCCTTCGCGCACTCGTGTTCTCGATCCGTGCTGCATGGAAGCGGAGAGACTTCTTCCGAGCTTGCTTGTCGGCAGCGTCGGCCGCCTGTAGTGATGTAGCCTCGCCGTACACATCGGTCGACGAGGGCCCCGAACGACTGGTCGAAGCGGTAGACTTCTTTTGGGTGATGCTAGGTTCAACAAGATCAAAAACGGGCGTAGCGGGTTTAGATTCGCCGGAGGTTTTGCTTGTTTTCCGCTTCTTCTTCGGAGGCTCCTCTGACTTCTGGGTGGAGGCCTTAGATCTTCGCTTCGCCGAGGATTCGCCCTGACCATCCGCAGACATCAGGCTTGCTTCCCTGAGGAGAGCGTGCAACTCGTCAGGTTCTAGGCTGTTCAGTTTCTCCTCTAACCAGAGCGCCTTGGCGTCCTTCAAATCATCGTCCTGTGATAGGTTTTCATCGTCATCTTCGTCATCGTCGAAGCCGAAGTTCAGATCTTCCAGCGTAGCCATTGCTTGCTTGAGTGTAAGCAGTCTTTGGAGTATGGGGTGGGAACGGAGCAATTCGGGCCGCTGCACATACTTCTCGCTTGTACGGAGATGCAAGTAGAAGGACACCGTCGTCGCATATGTGAGCAATGCCTCTGAGCGACGTCAGTTAAGGGACCAAAGGCGGACTTTTGGGGATACATACGATAGTAGAGGTGGGACATCCCGGAGCCCAGAGCATCAGGAGTGCTTTCTTCGAGCCTGTATTCAAGATCAGCGTCATTATCGTTTCTTAGGTGGTGAAACCTACGCGGATAACCTCGACTGCGTTTCCACCAGCTTGTGCGCTGTATCGTCCCAGTCGCGTGCGAGTGCAAGTGCCTCCGGATTATTCTTCTCGAGATGTCGGAGCAACGACTGCTTGTCAGTCGGTAAGGGTTGCAAGACTGGCGGCGCTGCGTCCAGTACCATGCTGGAAGATGTCAGAAGTTGATTACATGTCAAAGGACATTCAGCTCACTCGTCAGCTTCTGCTGCAATCTCCACCGGGTCCCTCAAGCCGAAGTCATCGTCAGCCATGGCATCTCTTGTTTTCGTCTGCAGCCGCTTGGCCTCTTGTTCCTCGAGCTCGTTTGCTTCCTCGTCTTCAGACTCAATCTGTCGGGCATTCGACGAGTAGTAAGCAGACTTCTTCTTGCCCCAGCCCTCCTCTTCCTCTTCCTCCTCATCCTCCGCCGCAGACAATGACGGAGATCGCGCAGCTTTGCCCTTCTTTCCTTTGGCTTGGCGACCCTTCTTAGGGCCAGAGTCCGAGTCGGCTGCGTCGTCCTGTTCTGCCATTCCATCCTCCTCTGCACTCGCGTCATCCTCATCCTCCGAGTCCCCTGAAAGGCCTTTCAGAGCGAAAACCTCATCCTCGTCGCCTTCATCTTCATCGTCGTACTCATCCCCGTCAAGAAGGATCTTGTCGCGAGACGCGTGGACTGTCAGTAACACGACACGCATGTCAGATTCCATACATCCTCGGTAAATATGATGTACCACATACAATGGTCCTCCTCGTCTAACGGTATGTCCGACGGTTTGTTCCACTTCGCAATCTTGCTGTCTTTAGGGTTGATGCCTCGAGGTTTTGAGCGAGAGCCCTTCGCCTTGTTCGTTCCGCGTTTCCGTGCCATGGTTGGAAGAGGGTAGAAAGGAAAGGATGCCCGCACGACGATTAAGCACTACAGTCGGCTATGCGCGTCGGCTGCAGCCACAGAGGAGAAATGAAAATCCTACTTGCTTGTTTTGGAAAACATACTGAACGCCTCGCGCATTCACGTGCCTCACTCACACGCCCTTAGGAGACCGCCCTCCCCTTCGTCAGAGGTCCTCTTTAGGTTCTATCTTGGGGAGACTACTCGCTCGCTCTAGTACTGGGCTCTATCATGGTCCCTTCTACCATGCATATGATATCACAGTGCAGCTTCTGGACATCTGTCATCATGACTCGGAATCTGCTGTTGTACATCCGCATCGCCTAGCAGCCGGCCCCTACGCCTAGTTGCTTCCGACCGATTCATCAAACTTGACGCAATATGTGTTTTCATGCATGCCAGTATTGGCGGGCTTGTATGCGAAACACGAGTGGTTCCTAAACTCGAAGTCTGGCTCAGGGATCTTACATGCTAGCTGCTACGCTCCAACTCGTCAGCGCGGCAGCGCTGGCACTCCATCCTGATTACCAGTAGTGAGTGACTAACTTAGTGAACTCCGTATGTAGAGGTCTACGGCGAATTCCCTCTACTCTCCGTTGCTTAGGAACGGACAACGCGTGCTGTCATCCTGAGATCAGCTGTTACTGTTTCAAGACTATTCACCCTGCAAAGGCATGGACGAGCGAGAAGCAGTTTTTGCGGGCTTCTTCTACGCCGTCCCCGGCTACGATGGAAGAGAAGCGGGGTTTCGGTCTAGAGCCTTTCTAAGGTGCGTTGCACCATCGTCGCACTATTACTATCCGCTACCATTACCACCTCGTCGCTCACTTAGGACCTCACAACCGTCGCTCATTTCCTACATGGATTCTTCTGCCCACGCACCGATTTGGGAGTCCCGGATCGCTGCTATCATGTACGAAATCACTAAGATCATGATCGGTCTTGCATGCACAATTGATTGCCATATCTTTGTAGTGGATGACTATCCGTAAGGATTTAGAGCCGGCCGATCGTCTCTAAACGAGTTATAGCGGAGCTTAAATTCAGTTTGGAACGAGTTTGTAATCCGTAAGACAAGTTTAGAACTACCAATCCGCATCCAAAGCCGCATCTATGCGGTTTGTCTCTGGGCTGGACAGCGATGATGAGCTCGAGGACGAAGAGCGCCTCCGCCTCGGCCTTGCCGCTGCACTTGTTCTGGGTGCCCTCGACTCGCGGCTAAGTCGGGCGATAAACCGCCGTCAAACCTACCTCACGCGCCCCGAGCTCATGCCTGATCCACGAATCAACACCCCATGGCAGCGACTCTGGGCGAGCCAGAGCGACCGCGCGTTCATCACGACAATGGGGATCGACGTCGCGACATTCCACTATCTACTCGACAATGGTTTCGCCGAAATATGGGCCACGACCGCCATACCCCGAACTGACACCAATCCGACTGGACAGCCACGACTCGGTCGCCGCTCACTCGACGCCGCAGGCGCGCTCGGGCTCTATCTCCATTACCTTAACTCGACTATGCTTGAGAAGACGCTGCAAGAGCTCTTCGCTCTTGTTCCGGGGACGACAAACAGGTACCTCAAGTTTGCGCGGCTTGCTCTCCTGAAGACTCTACGGAACATTCCTGAAGGGAAAATCAAGTTTCCGCGCGATCATGAGTTCCACGAGCTGTCAAAGCTTGTACAGGTGCGTGTGCTCGCTCGTATTACACACTGGAGGGTCCGTTAACCAGACTGCAGCGGCGCCATCCATTGCTTAATGGCGCGTTCGGCGGCATTGATGGCTTGAACCTTGCAACACAAGCCTCAGATGACCCAGCGATCGAGAATGCGACGTATAACGGATGGCTACATGATCATTTCACGAGCTGTGTGCTCGTATTTTCAGCCAAAGGTGAGTCTGCTTGACTCGCTCCTCAACTGCCACTGACGGTGCGAAGGTGTTATCATCTCATGCAATGTCAACGCACCCGGTAGCTGGCACGATGCGAAGGTCGCGAGGCCGATATACGAGCAACTACGCAACAAGACCCCTGAGGGGTACTTCCTTGTTGCGGACTCGGCCTTTCCGCAGGGTGGCGCAGAAGTTGCAGGTCGGATTCAGTCCCCTCGGAAATCTGGTGCTGCGCTGCCTAGGGATCGGATCGAGCGTGCAGCGGCTATCGCATACGACAACCAATTGCTATCGTATCGGCAGACTGCTGAGTGGGGCATGCGGCAGCTCCAGGGCTCCTTCGGTCGTCTCCGTATTCCTCTCGATATCAATGACGACGATGGGCGAGCCGACTTACTGGAGAACTGCGTGCGTATGAATAACGTGCGTGTTCAGCGCGTTGGGATAAGTCAGGTACGGAATGTGTATGAGCCCATGTGGCGAGCGTCAGAAGCTGCAGAGCTTTGGGACTCATTCGAGCGGATGCTCATCCGGGACATTCGGCGCGGAGATCGTGTTGCACGTTTTCATGTAATAGAGTGACTCCTCAGTACATATTCACATGGGTATATTGAACGTGAGGGTCTAAATATGTACATGAAGCCAGCTTCAGGTCAACATGAAAGTCCAGAATGAAAAGTTAGGACATGAATGAGATATAAATAATAGGATATGAACGAGATATAAATAAAGTAAGAGGCTTGAGAAGGGTATATGCAGCAACCTACTACTGCAGACAGTCCTACGGCTTTTTGTTTGCTGACGTGCGACGTGCAATGCGACGTCGGCGCGGCGTGACGGTCACATCATACATGAGCTCGCCTCCCTCTGTCCGGTCCTCCAGATCCGCTAGAGCTGCTGCCGCGAGAGCGCGGAGACCACTGTCAATGCTGCCGTCCGATGGCACTGACGGTACGTGCGAGAACATACCAAGTGATGGGTTTACAACAAGGCCGTTCTCTGCGGAGGGTGTAGGAAGGCCCGAAGGCTCCGAAGAGCTGCTATGATGATTCTGGTCGAACGAGACAGGTGCGTTCTGCGGACTCGGATGCAAGTGGATGTAGGCGTCACCTGCTTCTTCTCGTGCAAGTGCTGCCATTGCTGCAATCTGCGCGAGGTCTGGCGGCGGGGATTGCTGGTGGTGGCTGGACCAGTTGGACGGCCCGGCAATCGCTTGTGGTGCGAGTGGCTCGGCGGAGGGGAGGAGCCGGCTTGACGCGGATGCACTGCCAGTGGGTTCAAGATAGCTTGAGGATGAATAGAGGGGTTGGGAGTCATGGCGACGTTCCCATTCGCGGCGGTGCAATTCGTTTTCGAGACGATCGGCGCGACGGGTCTGTTCTGCGAGTCGCTCGAGGAGGGTGTCCGTCCGGTCGCGCGTACTGTGCATCTCATTGAGAAGCATCTGAAGAACAGTGTTCTCCATCTGGCGAGCTGCCCGCGCGTCTTCCCGTGCTGTCTGAGTCGCCGGATCAAATGCAGTAGCAAGATTATTGAGGAGGTTGTTCGAGATTCCGGAGCGCGTAGGGCGGCTCGCAAGTGGTCCAGACCCTGCGCTAGTAGTCACTGGACTCGGAGACGCGCTGACCGAGGGACCAGTAGTACGAGGCTGGCGACCCGGAGTGCTCGATGCAGCCGTCGTAGTAGTGACGCCGGTCTTGAGCTTTTTGCGCAGGGGTGCTGGCACAGAGTCGGGATCAGGTTTCACAATGGGTTCCTCCTCGTCAGAGTCGAAGATCTCGATCACGTCGTGTTCATCACCCTGCGCTCCACCAACACCATCGATCCCCTCATCGTCGTCAAGCGGGCGGACGTGGGCACGCTCATTTATGGAGTTGTCAATGATCCATGCTTCTTCGACCCACCACGGCACCTCAGCATCGCCAGTAGGCTTGGGTGTACGGGCAAGCTGAATAATCACTGACAAGTAAGTAAAATGTTGTTCACACTCAACGGACTAAATTGACTCACCGACTCAAACTTTGACCTAAGGGGCTTTACCTGGCGCTCAGGACGACCCTCCCTCTGCGCACGCTCGTTGTAGAGCGACCTGACCCTTGCCCATTCGTCTGGTCCGAGCGGCAAGACATCGCGTACGAAGTCCATCATCGCACGGTAGTCAGCCTCGGTATAGGTCGTAGCACCCGGCTGGCGGCCACCACGTCGCGGAGCCGCCGAAGCGACCTGTGCCGCGCCCTGCGGTGAGCGGCCACGCTTGCGTGCGGAAGGCGGCGCGGCTGGGCCCTTTGCCTTTGAAGCAGGCTTTGGAGCGGCCTTGGAAGCGACAGGCTTTGGGTTGGCTCGTGATGACGCAGGCTTTTGGCTGCGGCTCGGAGGCTTCGCGGCCGGCATACGTTGCGAAAGGATCTCCGAAACCTCAGGGAAGTCTTCGTTGTCGCTGCGTGGCTCCTCCTTCACATTCACAGGTGGACTCCGACCCCGCGCAGGTGGAGGGAAACGATTACTAGGCCGCTGGGCTGGCTGGCTGGTATAGTCTCGCCCCGCAGGGGCTGACGGCGTGCGTGCCGGCGCCGGTTCGCCGCGATCTTCCGACGAGAAGACCCAACGACTCGGAGGTTCGCCGTGCGGGAGATGGCTGAGCGAATGCGGAGAGCCAGTCGGGAAACTGCGGTAAGGCTCCGGCGCTGCGGCAGGGGAGCGATGGTGTGAGATGGTGTAAGGAGTGGATGGGTACTGAGATTGAGGGTAAGAAGCCGCCGGGGTATATGACCCATGAGAAGCATGAGACGGTGCAGTATGCATGTCACGGGAAGTGGGATGGAGCGCTGCAGGTCGAGCGGCGGTGGGAGTCGGAGGCGGATGAGACTGAAGACCAACACTATCGGTGCCCGGGGTATCATGGCCCATTCCGGTGTAGGCTGGGCGAGGACGGGGAGGCTATCATGGTACGCTCCGAGTCAGCTTGGTAATTTCTCAATTGACATGGAACATACCGTAGGAGGCCAATCCAGGCCTTCGAGTGGCGGGTCTTCATTGTCATCGGTCTCGGACATGGCCCGGGCCCTCTGCTTCCCTGCGGCCTTTTCTGACATTGGTGTACGGTTCTCCATGGCGAAGCAAGCAGTAGCAAGGTAAACGTGTGAGAAAAAATTCACGAAGGAGCGAACAGAAGTTGGAATTGGAAGAAGTGGTATGTTGTCCTTCTCGCCGACTGTACTGCAGTATATATACACTGACGAGGCCAGTGTCTCCACATGCATACAAAGGCGGTACCGATCACAACCATCTAGGTTGTACATAGGTAGTGTATGTCTCAATCATATTCTCAATCATATTCTGACTTTTTTTGGCTGCTTGAAACAACCAACACAGCTGGATGTTGCTCTCGTCGCACCATAGCGAACCGGCTGCCATATACATCTGATGAACCATCTCGTTCACGAACTTCGCACCACATGTGTCTGGCAGTCCAGGCTCTACATCCATGTTGCCCAACGCGCGGTACTCGTCTCCTCATACATCGCCTGCAATATCGCCCGCACTGTCTACGCCTAATATGGAAATGTTCGAGTTGCTCTAGGATAGCAGTGCTACACCACCACCGAGATTTAGCTCGGGGGGGGTACCCCCCCGAGCTAAACTTGTGCCTTTAGGGCTGTTCTAAGCATATGCATCAGAACTTGTCCGATTTCGGTTACGGGCTGTGACGGGCCGTAACGGTTGCTAAAATTCCGATTTTACATAGCGTCAGCGTATCACTCGTTAGCAAGACCCGTCGCATTTTAGAAGGTTGGGAAGATGCGGCAATCGCGTCGCTAGATAGTCGTTACGTAGCCATAACCGTTCACACAATCCTCAGCAAGCATCACTGCTGCAGCTCCCATTCTCCGGTTCTGTGCTCAATATTTCTGGCAATAGATTTCATTTTCGATGTATGCTACACATTGTGTAGTACTAGTACTGTATGTAATACAACTAAACCTAAGAAACGCACCCGCCCGGGTAAAGACCCACCGCAGTGGGCACGGGTTGCACGCGGGTAACGCGGGTTCGTGGGTCCACGGGTGGGTTTGCGGTTGAGTCGACCACCGGTGGGCGAGTGACCGTGCGGATGAGCGTACAAAGATGGGGCCGAGCGTGCAGATGTACAATCGCGCGCGGGCGTCCGTGCGATCGTGTGGGCAAGTGGGTGAGCGAAGGATATCAAGCGAGTCACCGACGACCGTAGGCGGTAAATTTGAAGGAGCGTGCGGGATACTCACCAGTTGGTAGTGTTTCCTTCCCTCCTTCTCAAACCCGTGCTTCACGCCCGATTGGGCTTGCCATTCTTATTTTACCTCCCTTATTTTACCTCCTCCGTGTCGCTCTTGTGTACCAGGCTCGCGTGATCCTCCGCGACGATCTCCTGCTTGCTGTCCGCAGGGTCGGTGTATTGCTCCTCGAACTTCTCCGTCCACCAGATGAAGATCTCCCTGCGAACTGGTCCGTGCACGCGTCAACGAGGAAGCCGACCGTGTGCACGGTCTCGAGTGTGGGGAAGAGCGTGTGGTGCCGCAGGAGTGAGGGTAAGTGGTCTTGCGCGTGGCTCGGCCGGTTCGGGTACAGGCGCGAGATGCCCATCCCGCGGATGCTGATGCGGCGGAGTGTGCAGTTGGGCGTGTGTAGCTCGGGCTCGAGCGCGTTCCGCGAGGGCATGGGTGGTGCGGAGAAGGTGGGTGAGTGCGTGCTGGAGGCTGGGAAAGCGGGAGTCGAATAGAGGGATGGCAGTGGTGGGGAGCGTGCATTGAGCAGCTTCTCGCCGCAGTCGAAGACGAACGTCTCGAGTATGGGGCAGACATCGGGCTGCAGGAACATGGCGATGCTAATTGGGGAGCCTTGGTATGAAAGAGATGTCATCGGGAGCAGCTCGAGGATAGTGATCTTTGGCACGTACAAGGAGCTATTACAGCATATATTCGCATCCAGAACAACTCTGCAGAGAGCGGGAATCAAGAGACAGCGAGGTGGAGACTACCCAAGTGTGGACACAAGAGGGTGGGAGTGAGTCGGCGGCAAGGCTCTGCCAGATGATGACGAAGCTCGATGAGAGCATGTTCTTGAGCGCGCACATTGACTGTTGCAGGCGACGAGCGCAGGAGAGTAGCAGAAAGCCAGCAGCGAGGGGGAGAGACACGGTTTTGAGGCTCGAAGCTGGACGTGAGCGTCGACGTCGGGAGGCCCGCGTGGCGGTCGAGGATCGCGAGCGCGAGCGGCGCGGGCTGCATGCCGGAGTGGCCGGAGTGCCTCGAGCTCTCGCCAGAGAACAAGGACATGGAGAGTGAGATGGACGCGCTTGGCGCGACGGGGAACATGAGGTCGAGCTAGTGAGGACACAGTGCCACAACGCCGAGTCGCAGCTGCACCGGGACGCGCAAGTGCCACAGTGACTTGCCCTAAACCGCCTAAGCGCCGGCGGCCACGTCCTTCCTCTCGTTAGCTATCTTTCCCTCGACGCGCGCACCCTGTCGCGCACGCTCTCCCTCGACCAGATCGCCGCCCGCGCGGAGCACCCACACGCTCGCGAGCTGGAGCTCGACCGACACGCTGCCACGCCATCCCAGCGTACCCCGCGCACAACACTGCCCTTCCTGCACGCGCCGCCTCCGCCTCACGCGGTCGTCTGGGAGGCGATGCTAACTCACCCGCCGTGCGCGTGCAGACCCGTCGTGCAAGGTGTGCCACCCTCGATGCCGGTGCAAGTACCACCGCGGCCTGCAAGAAGGGCGTTCGGAAGCGCCACAGGGCGATGGGGACAGCTCGAGGGCAAGGACAGGTGAGTACAAGCCCTGCCCTCTAGTCTCGAGCGCGATAACACGCGAGCACCTGGCGATGACGAGTACGCAGGGCAAATGCCGCACGTGCAAACGTAGCCGACAGATACGGGTACACTGGGCAAAGACCGAGTATGGTCGGAGCGCAATCAACAAGCAGACCCCCCGCGCGGAACACGGGCAAGCGACGGGCGACGGCACACACACTGACTGCAAGTGCACTCGGCGAATGCCCAGCACGCAAGCACGGCCGACGAACGGACCCCACGCGCGTGAGCAGAAGACCGGCGATGGTGACGTTGGGCCTGAGGGCCGGGGCACGCACAACACACGCCGACTGCGAGCGTGGAGGGCGAATGCCTACTACGCAAACATGGCCGACGAGCGGTCAGCGCACACACTGAGCGGACAACCAGCAGACAGCGTACACGCCAACCAGCGAGCACGCAAACATGGCCGACGAACACACGCAGGTGGGCGGGCACACGCAGGCGACGACGACATGCATGGCAACGACGAGCACGCCGGGCGAATGCCCAGCACGCAAACGCAACCGACAAACGGACCACGCGTGCGTGACGGAAGAACGGGCGAGGGCACGCGGAGGACTGGGCACTGACGGGTCAGCAGCGGTGGGCAGGGCCGGCACGCGGCAAGAACGGGCGGGCGCGAGGGGGAGTGAGCGGGGAGGGTCGGAATGGGAGGGCGTGAGCGGACGAATGGGGACTCGAGGGCGAGAGAATGGCGGGGGTGGGTGCAGATGCACCAACCCCCACATGTAACCCCGCGGTAGGTAAACTCGCGTTCACCGCCAACGCCGGCAGTGAAGTTCTCCAAAGCGAGCCAGTAGCGATAGCACTCAATAGACAGCTAGATAGTATGTAGAAAATGGCATTGCTATGGTTCGTGGGCATCATGATGCAAGCCCCGGTACACGAAAATTCTGTGAGACTCCAGTAAGCGTGTCAGCAGCTACATATCACGAGCCGTTAGCAAAATGCGCCTTTTGCTAACGACTGACGAATGTGAGCGTTGAGTGACACGCTGACGGTCAGTAACGCTTTTGCGTTAGCATCCGTCAGCGTGTCAGCAACGGTTAGCAACGGTTAGCAAAATCGGACTTCTACTGATGTGTGAAGTGCTAAATCATGGCTACGCGCTCGGAAATATATTTCCCAGATCTTGATTCAGTACATGCCGTGCGGCTTGCTTCGTACTATGCCTTTTGTGATGTCGGAGTGTGGACGAATTCAAACTCAACAGCTTTACGACGGTCAGTGTTCGTCTTTAGAACAGCCAATTTAGCATTTGTAGCCCTTAGATTGCATCTAAAGCCTTACGGATAGTCATCCAGTGGATGCCTTCCCGCAGAGGTTTACAGCGCGTTCTATCCTAAATTCGCACTGTAAATCTCTGCGGCAAGTCGGCATCTCGTGTGTACCGTTGCTTCGGATCAATACACCTCTCTTCTAAACAGCTCATTTAGAAGGGGGGTGGGACCCCCCCTTCTAGGTACAAAACACGTCCGTAAAGTTGAGTTTGAGCCTCCGACGAGATTTGGATCTTACCGTCGCGCCCGCGCGTCGCACCCCGACTGTGCTCTGCGCCGTATTCGCACGAAAACAAGCGGGAATTGTGGGGATATTGAGTGGATGGGCGCCGGCCCGATGGTCAGAAGACGGCGCTTACATAACCCGTCGATGGTGTCGACAGAGGGGCGTTGGTTAGTGCCCCCTCGACAACACAGAAGCCTGCTCAACGAAACTATGTGATAACACTGCCGTACGGTTCTGGGCTCTGGGTTTGCCGTGCCAAGTGCACCGCCAGGACCTGCATGCAAACTATGCCATATACCCTTGACCTACGCGCTACCCTGGAGACCCGCCCCGATGCCGCCTGTGCGCGATGCCACTTCTATGTAATGCCTCCTCTGAGTGATGACGTTTCTACGTGACGAGTCGCTTCGAGCGATGATACCGTCTTGTAGCGTACTTCCGTCGTGTAGTGTGCTCGTCTGACGAAGCCGTCTCATACTAGCATGTCCGAGTCCACGCGACGAGGGTACCTCGTAGCATATTCGCTCGACGAAGCCGTCTCGCAGCGGTCTAGCTCGACAATGACAGCAGACAAGCCTCGCCCATGGAACATGCGAGTCAGTGAGATATCTATGCTTGAAAATATACAGACACATTCGCACAGCGGCCACAGCCAGCCTGAGTGTCTTAAGTTACGCGACGGTAACGTTGTGCCACCACGGCAGCGCGGCATCATTTGAACTCCGCAAGGTAGTATCCATGGATTTTGAGTGGAGCTACGGAGGCGCACTGCAGATAAACATTCCTTAACCATAAGATTCAAGGCCCGCGCATGCATTTAGAATCACTGAAAAGCCTGCGGGAAGGCATCCAGTATGTAGTGGCCTCGTGTTTCCCGCTTTGTTTATGAATGTCATATGGACTGCTACTGTGGGCGCCGCAGCAGCGCTAGCCTCTACATTGCTGATGGGCCTCGACCGTTGTGAGTTCCCCCCTTCTGAGTATGTGTGCCCGACTAATTGATATATCGAGGATCACGCGAACAACGATTGCGTTCAACCAAGTTCACGTACGTTCTCTGCGGAACGACATTGATAACGCGTCCTGAATCGAGCACTGCCTTGTGCAGTCCCTCTTTCTCTGCCTAGAGATTTCCCTTGCATGTTCCTGCGAATATGTTTTCTTTCGGAGAGTCTGGGACGAACCCGTCGCATCTACACCGCAAAATTCTGCGAGACTGTATGTGGTCACTGTAGTCGATCTAGAGTCCGTGTGCCAATGTGAAATTCAGACTTCGTTCCGTGTAAGTGCTTCACTCTCCCTCGGGGTGAGCCGTGAGTGATGACACCGAAATGACTGGCAAACATTCCTGCAGGGCGTACTCGCGGAACTTGAATTCAGATCCAAGGCCGAGAAACGCGCGAATCATGTGAGTCTGCGGCCGCGAGTGCGTCACGCTTGAGAAGGACAAGGTTGCCTCCAGGCGGAGATGAGTAAGAAGGGGCGGGAGGCTGGAGCTCAGCGAGCTTCAGATCCAATACACTGAAGGCCTTGCACGCGCCGCAGAGCTGGACGCATAGAAGCGGGAGCGCGCCGCGCGAGGCACGAGACGGCCAGACACGCACGTGGGGAGGAGAACCTACGCGCGGCCATGAAGAGGATCGCGGCCCTCGAGGAGGAGCGTGCGCAGTCTTCTTCACTGGAAGAAGAGGTGATGAAGCTCGTAGACGAGGAGCGGCGGGAACTCCTACTTAGAACAGCTCCGCGCCGCGGCGGAGCGCGTGGGCTTCGATATGGGTACGTCTCGCCCCCCCGGGCAATCGTCTGCGCACGGCGCTCACGGGCCTGCTCGCTCGACAGACGAACCCGTATGTCGAAATCCTCGGTGTCGTCGCGGCCGTGTTGGACACGCGCGCGCTGCTGTGGTACAGGGTGCCAGGCTGAGGCTCCAACTGGATTGGCGCGAGCTAGCTGTTCCGCGTGTCGCGCGGCATGGGTGCGTTCGCGCATGACTGTCTGCACACATTCGGCTCGTCCGCATCTTCGTATTCAATTGGCAAGCTTGATGGTCATATCCCCCTTGACCTCTTTCTTTGTAGTATAACACGAGCTCATGAAATCGATGGCTGACCTCGCTTGCAATCAGGTCTCGTGCATTTCTCATTCTGCATAGTACGCTCATATGAGTCTTAGGAATCAAAATGTCTGACAGCTATATGCATTCAATGCAAGAGAAAGCCCTGCGTCGACAGTATCCCCGAATGGTACTTGTGGGTACCTTGTAGTCCGTCATTACCTCAGGACCTGAATCCACCTTCACTCAGACAGCGGTCGAATTGCCTCCTGCATGTTCTGCCTACTTCGAGAACCTTATTGACTGCGTAAACGCGCACTTTTCATCACTCCTGACCGGTGCCTCGTACTTGAGAAGACCTCTCTTGTTGCTTCAACACACTACTAGCTGTGATAAGGTGGCAGGACTTGCCGACGCGGCTAGCATCCGAATCCATGTCTCCAATTGGTGGATTTGTGTTATGCTGCTGACAGCAAGTACTGGTCTCAGTGATCCGTTGTACATCTAGGACAATTAAAGGATGCAGGACAATAACAGGATATCTGTCGGACTACCACGGTCAAGGAGTCACTGGTTGATAGAGCCAGATCCATTCAACAATAGAATCCACCACGCGCCTTGTCGAAACGCCTACGTGGATGATAACAACCACATTGCGTCTTCATTTGCTGTTCGAACATACTCACATCTACCTCTCAAGCAACCCTGGCCGCTGCCTTCCTCCGTTCCACTGCAGCGGATGGCACTATCCACATCGTCTGTCATACCAGCGATTCCCTCTTGCATACCTTGGAGTGTACTTAAGGGGCGCGGCAGATCGAAAGCGGACATCTGGAACTCGTCCCAGTCGAACTCGTACTGTCGGTAAAGTGTGGATAGGTTAGTAGGTCGGAATGGCACTTCCCTCACACCAGTGATTGGAACAATACGTCATCGCCGAGAATTGGACTCATGAAATGCATTTGATGAGATTCTGTCCCGATGCTGAGAATACGTCTCACAGGTGAGTGAGTCTCCTGAGAATTAGTCTCGGCTGAGGGTTCCGATCTCTCGGGCTTCGATCTGAGAGTCCAATATCTCGGACTCTCGTTTACTGAGGCACATCCTGTTCCGCGAGACACACCGTTTCCTGATGTCGCCCGAGGCGCCTACTTATTGGATCGGTCACGTGACTGTTAGACCGCGTTGTATGCGAATCTTCAATATTTCAATCACGGCGTGTTCGCCGGTGGCCACACTTCAAGTTATAGCCAGAACCAACTAGACAACACAAGAGAGAGGTAATCTCATACGCTAACCAATCACTAGCGGTATACTAGCTCGTTTCAACCTCAATATTATATTGTACATTGCCGGCGTTCAAGAATGGTTCTCTTGGGGTTGAGCACTACGCATCCGTCTCTTCTTCTCCACTGTTAACGCATACAGCCAACACTTCCATTGATCGGCAATAGGAAATCTTCCTGCATGCCGAGTCGTGTTCGATGGGATCGCGTCTTCACCGCGCGTTCGATCGGGTGGAAAGCACCTATGTACTGATTGAATTGATTCCTGTTTGATACCCTTCATATCGGCTGGACAAGTTGCCGCGAAAATTTTGAGAAAGTAGGTCTGCTGCCGATTCCGACCATGGATCCCAAGCATAATGGGCTCGAGGGCTGGGTTATGGACACCCTGTCTCCGGAACTGCCTTCGTGCTCCGTCATATGACTGTAGGCCAGGGAAAGGAGGATCGTCATTCTCGCTTTCAGGCCCTTCGTAACATTTCTGTTATGATCCTCAATGATTATGACTCGATGGAGGTAACTTGGAACGCACCTTGATCGAATACTCCTCGGGATCGAAGACGTATGCCCATAAATACAGATCCACCGCTGATCTATTCTCGATCTCCACCGCATAGAGATCAGGTCCATATTCGAATCGAGCCTCCGTGACAGCGAGGGTTACACTGGGAACGCCTGCTTGGACAATCTCCCATGGGCCTGTGAAGTAGTTTTTTGGCTCTGAAACCTTCCACACGCTTGGCCCCATTATTTCGGGTGCGTAGCAATGTCGCTGTAGCTTCACCTCCACATTCCAATCGGGAGCAAGATGGGGTACCAGGTATAGGTAGTAGGTGAATCTGGCAATGTCTCCGAGGACGCTTGCCATAGATTCGGGGTCGGTCCACTCGACGGTCACTACCGTATTTCCGTAACGCAGAAAGAATGGGTCATGACGCGTGATGTTGACTCTCGAAAATCTCGTGAGAGCTACAGAGATGTCCGATGCCGCCAAGGTACCCTGTGCGATGATTGTGTTGCTGACAAGAGGTAGCCCGGTGAGGAACCTAGGAGCCATCTGGTCGGCGGTAAAGACCTTGGGTTTATACTGTTGCTCTGCTTGTAGTCGTGCGATTGTGCCAGACGGCGGGATGGCGAAGTCATGCAGTCGTGCTTTGCAAACGCAGAATTCGTCTTCTCGGTCTGCTCGAAAATCAACGACCACAACCTCGCCATAGCGTATATCGGGGGAGTGTTCGGAGATGATGTCGAAGGCACTTCCGAGCACCACGCCGTGAAGATGACGACAAGAGACGTAGAATTCTGCGTCGACTTTTCGTACGTCGTACAAAGCATCGCTGCTGGACTCCGGGCATGCTGACCCCCAAACGTAGCGGTCCCTGTGCAAGCCAATGCAGCAGGGATGCTGGTCAGGGCTCATCGCTCTAATCTTATAGATTAGCGCCTTGTACGTCGTATGAGCACCGGTCGCGACCAGCAAGTCGATGAGGGACAACGTAAACGCTCCATGTGCAGGTGACCCCGGAAGCGTAGTCACACACTCTTCTGCTTGCTCAGTGGCACGACAAGCACCCAGAAATACATGTGAGGACGTTGGATCGATTTCGAGCTCGAGTCCACCACGGTAGCGCTCGTTAAGGGACTCGGCATTCGCATGTGGCAAAATACAGCGTACGCGTGCTCCGCCCTTGGACGTTGTTGTTTTTGTATAACAACAATCCAATATGAGCACCTGCACGTTTGGGGGGGGGGGTCCTTGTCAGTGAAGGACACTCGTCAAATGCGTACTGTTAGTACGCACAATATTGTTGCCGCGCTTCTTGGCTAACGCCCCAAGCCACCGCGTCAGCTCCTGAACCGATAGGCCAGTCGCGCCCGGATTTGCGCCGACAAAATCAAAGGGACAGACCATCGGCACCAGTATGTCGCGACCTTCACGACTCTGAGCCTCACTTCCATTACACGCGAAGTAGAGGACCATCAGATCTCCCGTGGCGATGTCATCGTTCTCCATGAAGAAGGAATCCAGAGTCATTGTGATTCGTGCCTTCGTTGCGTCGCTATCAAGCAGCAATTCGATACTGCACGCAGAGAACGTGTCTTTGAAGTATTTTGCCAACAATTTTGCGTCGTTGACGGCACCGTGCAGGCCATAAGGGTCTTCATATCGATCAACACCGATGAGAAGAGCAAATAAACGACAAGGTCTTTCACGAACATTCTCAGCAGCTGTCAATAGAACAAAGGGAAAACGGTACATACCGTGGTGCTGAAACTGCACCGACCGTTGCCTCACGCAGCGGCGGCGATGATATCGAATCCATTCACTAGCATGCTACATATATTAGGGTCAAACGCACGAGTCAATATCTATGCCACATACGATGACAAGACGTGTATTGAGGCGTTGATTTCCGGTTGTCTTCGAGATTCAGACCTTAGTAGCGGGAGGAGGAGGAGGAGGAGGAGGAGGAGGTAATGTAGCGATACATAGTACAGTAACTAATAGTACGGCCCTACTACGCATACATATGTGGTTAGTGAAAGTGAGATGCCTCAGGAAGACTGGGTTACGTAAGCAGATTGGCCGGCTCCGGGCTGCCCCTCGCTGCCTCTCGCAATACAGTAATGCATATGGTACTGAATTAATACACACATTGGCCAACTGGGTGCTCGAGTGCCATATGAGCATACCACCTATAGAACGCAAAATGAGAGGTATGTATATGAGACCTGACTGCGAACATGAATCGATTGAATGGGCTCATGTTACCCTAAGTTGCGAAGAAAGAGTGTCAAGTGGGATATGATATATGACGCGCGAGTCAAGGTCACCGATTGATCCGCGGGACGCAGACGACCCAGATGCATACAGACAGACATGCGTAAACACAGCCGCACCGCGCCGCGTGGCACGCGGAACAGCTCGCGCCAGTCCAGCCTGGCACCCTCTGGTAAGGTAGAGGAACCGCCTTCGTACCACGCTCTCGAGAAGCATTCGGAGGGCCTCGACGCATTCGGGATTTTCCTCCTCGCCAGTCGCGGCAAGTGGATCAGTCGATGACGGAGGATCAGTTCACACATTTCAGGACATCGATGGACCAGCAGGCGAGAGTCGAGAGAAGCTAACAAGAGATTTGCGGACGAGTGTATCAGTTTGGATGAGGGATCGTGTAAGCGCGTCCAGAGTCCCGCCGGCGGCGTGTCCGCGTTGACTACGCCTCAGATGAAATCGATTCAACGGCTGATGCAACGACGAGTGTTGTCATTTCGTTGCTAGTTTGTTCTGCGATTTCCCCTCGTGCTCCTGTAATGAATGATCCTTTTGAGAGTATCGAGATGCAACCCCTAACAGGACAACGTAAATCACCCTGATGCGCCTACCACATTCGGAGTGCTCTATAACCACGACGTCCGTCATCTCGCATCCACCATTCTCAGTCATCCGCTCCATCCACCTGCAGGCCGTAGACCAGACCCAGAGCGACCCTGGCAGCCGCCTTCCTCCGATCCGCATCGTCAGTCATACCGGCGATTTCCTCTTTCATACCCTGTAGTGCGCTCAAGACGCGCGACAGATCGAAGGCGGACATCTCGAAGTCGTCATCGTCGTCGTGGTCAAATGGATGGGACTCGCCTGGCTCATGCGGGGACGCTTGAGCCGCAAATGTTGATGGTGGTGATTGGGCAGGGCCCACAGAGCCGAAGATCCGACGCGATGTCGCCATGACCTCTGCGCGCGAGGGAAGGTGTGGGTCATCTTCGTAACCGCTTGGGAGAGCGGAATCGTCCGTGTGCGAAACGAACGTATGCTCGCCCTCGCCGCCGAAGTCAGACACGGACGCGAGCGAATGGTACGATGCGCCAGAATGCTGCGGCAGCAGATGGTCCACGTCAAGTCCGGAATTATGCGACCGTGTTGAGACAACAGGCGAAGGCGCAGACACGAAGTGTGTGAAGTCGTCGTCAAACCCGAACGTAGGCGTTTCTGCTGTAGGCGTGCGGATGCTCGGCGTCGGCATATCTTGCCACGCGGAGGATGGCAGCGGCACGTCGCGCTCAACCGTCATCCATGCCTGCGCATCCACCGCCTGGCGCGCCCTATCCTCGTCCGCCAGCCACTGTTCAAGCTCCTCCATTTCGCGCTGCATTCGGCTCTTCCTGGGCTCGGAACCAGCGACCTGGCTGTCGGAGAACGATACGTCACCCGCAGAACCGGAACCCGAGATAAGAGCACGCAAGCCGTCGTCGCCCTCTTCGTCCCGCGCCCAGTCAAGCAGCTCCCTCGCACGACTCTTGCGGGTGCGGGTGGACTCGGATTGAACAAGCGACGGCCACATGATAGTGCTCAGAGCGTCAAGGACGCGCGAGAGGCCCGGAAATCCTAGGATGCGAGTATGTACGTACTAAGCACGAGCGTAGTCATTCAGAATGAGTACTCACCGGCGTCGGCATCATCTGTGTGTCTACCCTCATCTTGTGTTGGCGGACGTGGCTCTCGGTCTCCCTCGACATACTCAAAGCCATGGGACGAGAGGAACTCGTCTAAGCCGTCTTCTTCTGACAATGTCGTCGGGGTACTGTCTGAGAAACGGACTGCCAAGGACACCTCCGGATCGTGGTCTCTCAACCTCGACGCTATGTCCTCGATATGATCCCTATACGACTGCAGACGTGTCAGACAACCAGAAGCACAGTAAATCGGCGGACACACCTGCCCGTGCTCCCAAACGTATACGACTGCTGGTACACCATCGGCGTGAGGGATCCTGAACTCGCTATACGACTTCGTCTGAAAGTGCACGTCGGCGGTGTAGTATTTGTTCACGATCGTCCAGGGAAAGACATTGCTCGGGCTCTCAGCAGGAAACGAAGCTGTTGGTGTGCTACTGCCAGACAGTCCCTGTACCCCTGGGAAGTTCATCGCTTTCATGCACAGTTCGAGAGCGAAGGATAGACGTACGTTCTACAAACTGCCGTGCTTGTTCTGCACTAGGAGAGATGACGAGGATCCGGCAATCCGCCGCGGCAGACTGCGCCATGTCCGTTCCTGTGCAGTAGATAGCCTCAGGGTGTTCTAGATAAGCACTGGCTTAACGGTGTTCGGCGGGTCAAGGGCAGTTGAGCGAGGTTGAGTAGTGGTGGCTAGTCAATGATGATGATGATGATGATGAATTCAGAATTTATAAGTGGTGGCTAGTCAAGGTGGTCGCCAGAGGCGCGCACGACTCGGAACGACCACGTGACTTGGCCACTACACGTTCAAGCCACTCCCGTTGATTGACCATTTGCCACCTCAAACACAAAGGCTACGACCGCGGTCCACATTCCGAGGGCCCGTGACAGACCACATCCCGTATTCATTTTCTCATACTTACCGCTTTCCGTCATTGACCCAGGCGCCAACCTAAGGCTCGCCGTTGACGTTGCGAGTCTTATTAGCCATATACATCGGTAAACAGTAAGTTGATTTTATCTCCAGATTGAAATCGTGCTTATTGAGTCTTGATATCGCACCTCTAGGTCTAGGGTATCTACAATGGAGCACAAGATTGCCCTAATCAGTCTGGAAACATTCATGCTGGAGTTCTTACCTGGGCCAGATCTTCCTCGAGACGTTTCAATGGACGCGCTTGGTAACTCTGTCGGATCGCAGCACCAGAAGCCTGGGCCTATGCACGACAAACTAGTACGCGTGCCTCTTTTGTCAATGATTCATGGGATACTCTGACAAAAGTCGGTTGTAGCGTGATGTGGCAAACCATATCTTTAGTCAGGTCCCCGCGGGGGCGGGTTCGTGGAAATTAGTAGCAACGGATACGCCCACCCGTCGGGGCCTCGATTGTACGGAAAGAATGGCCCCCAAAGAACACACAGGGCCTACCGTGACGGTCTATTCTGTTGAGGATGACTCTCCGAGCAGTGCGGATGCCATCAACTCATCAGTCACGAACGGCCAGGAGGAGCGAAAGCGAAAACGACAGAAACATCAAGGGCGCGAAGCTGGGATCGCGCCGTTGTGGGTCTGTCTCTTGATCGAGTCAAGAACTGATGTCGACGACTCTCCTTTGATGGTACCACGAGCAATAGAGGTGACTGGACCGCGACCGGAGGCCACTTCGGGTACACCTGGGCCCGAAATGTCGAGGCTGGTAGCTCCGACAGCTCCAGCCTCGTCGACCCCCACAGCCCCGCCAACATCCCAAACATCGGTCTCTTCGACAGCTAGTTCTATCGTCTCCATCCCCGCTGCAGCAGAACTGGACCAAGATGCAGCACCATCGCTCCTGCGACTGGGCACAACAGGCGGTGCGCAGACTATGGAGCAAATGGCTCACGACATATCCGAGATTCTGCGGCAACAGTTCCTGCTTCACTTCTTCACGATCTTCATCTGCCTCGATCACATATGGCTGCTTCGATGGGACCGCGCCGGCCTCGTCGTGTCCGAGCCGTTCAACTTTGCAGAAGAACCACAGCACTTGTATACCTTCTTCTATCGGTTCGCCTGCATGGACGACGTGCAGAGAGGCCGAGACCCCACGGTGGTGCCGGCAAGTGAGGCGGAGGTCAAGGTCATGCGCAGCATTGACCAGTTCGATTCAGCATGGCACAAAACTCAGTACACAGCCACGATGACAGCGGGCTGGCCAATCTACAAGGTCCTGATTCCGGAGGAAGACGTGATTTCGACGGCGGAACTGAGTGAAGGAAGGAAAGACCGGGCGGACTCCGAGTTGTCGGAGGGTCGCGAGCGCGGATTCCTCGTAGGGAAGCCATACTTTATGAGTGATTCCCCCACCGGGCGCGGGACACGAGGTTATATTGCCTACGACGTAGCCGAGCATCGACTTGTCTTTCTCAAGGAGTACTGGCGCTTGGACGCGCCGACGTATCATCCGGAAGGTGAAGTGTACTTGCGTCTTCACAGCAAGCAAGTGCCATATATTGCAACCCCAGTTGCCGCTGGCGATGTTCTTGATGCGACAGGCGGCATGCACCACACCCGCGCGCAAGATTTCTTCCCGGACCCACCGCCCAAGCTCATTCAGTACCGCATCATCCTGGAGGAGATCGGTAAACCGCTCGAGGAATACGAAACTTCCTTCGAATTGATGTCTGCTATGTATTGCTGCATATATGGTGTGTCGAGCATTCACTCCATATCCTTGCGCACCTGCTAACCTGTCGTGCTAGCACATATGAAAGCCTGGACAGAGGGCGAGGTACTACATCGGGACATCAGCAGAGCAAACCTTTTGATGTATCCCTATCGTAATGACGATGGGGAAATCGAGTGGCTGGGTCTGATTGTCGACTGGGGTCTGTGCAAGTACAAGGACGAGTTGGGACTACCGCAAGTGCAGAACACTCGCTCGGTGCGTATTTGTCGTTCTCGTGTCACAGACGACTAAACCTCGCGCAGGGCACTTGGCAGTTCATCTCTGCCGTCTTGCTCGCACATCCCGGGGTATTTCCGCATGCAGTATGGCACGACCTGGAGTCGTTTATCCACGTCCTTCATTGGTTGTGTCTGCGGTTCCACAAGACGAATTACACCGAGTCCGACGATAACCGCGAATCCCTACTCAAGCGTGTCGACGCTGTCTATGACCACTCCAATAAAACACGGAACGGTATATCCGTGGGCGGTCAGGAGAAGTTGGCGCTCATGCAAGACGGCACGCTTCCCTTCAAGCTCGTAGCGGGGTCTACGGGCCAGAGTGGGCCAGGCCTATATCGCCTCCTGACCGACCTATCAGCTCTCTGCAAGGAGCACTACAAGTGGCTGAAGCCCCAACTGCCAACTGCGACGCCCGAGGAGGAAAAGGAGGAGGGACAGGGTCAGCCCCAGCGTTCCCGAAGCCGCCTTCTCCCCCCTCGAAGGAATGTCGTATCTGCAGTTGGACCGACGATCTCGGAGGCGCCTGCTCAGCCTGTTCTCGAGAACCACACGAAGATTCTCGACGTGTTCGAGACGATGTCGCAGGGCAAATGGATACCGGACAAGAAGATCGAGGATCAATTTGCGCACTCAAACACGACGATGGACCAGCAGGTGAAACTCAAGAGATCCTCCGAAGAGTCTATCAGTCTAGACGAGAGACCGGGTAAGCGCATCAGGAGTCCAACCGGTAGCGCGTCCGTGTCGATTGCGCCTCAGCTGGGTTCGATTTCGGAGAACCTCAAAGGCTGATTACTGGCAGGAGCATCGTCGTGAAGCCTGCTAGGTGCAATGTCGGTGACGTTTGGATTGGCGAGTACTATTCACGAGGCACCCTGTAATGTATGATCTTGCGTTTGTGTTAATGTTGTATCAATTTTAGAGTCATCACTGCTATGGCTATGACAGTATATCTACCGCGTACATCCAATCGCCGCATATACAACTTATAAGCGTGACGACCGCAGCGATCGTTGAGTCCGTTTCGTACAACTCAAGTTATCTGGCGCCGTCGGGCACGTCCGAATTTCACTTAGCCACGATATTCAAGGATGTCGAAAGCTGCAGAGTACGGTTTGAGCGCAGTGGATGATGGGAGGGCCCGGGCGGAGTGACCCCGGAGTGCGGACATATGGCTGTGCCTACGATATTTCTTTCTTGGTCCGGGTCAGGCGTTGCACACAGTGTATGAGAACATCGCTCTGGGCCGCCCTCAGTCATCTTTATGGTTGGAACTAAAGTCCGAGTATGACGGATCCGAGCGTAGCGCGCTCCCAACGGTATGTAGCTTATTCACTTCTGGCTGAACAAGCACAGCGTCCACCGGCTACTTTGTACTCCTTCCCTGGCATTATGAGTCGCGAACGTCGGTTCTCGCCGATCCTGCCAACAATTCAGATGCTGCTTTAGTCAGCAGATATGGAGACTATACTCAGCACAACGTCCAGAAGGACTCGGTGGCCGAAGTTGCGCCATGGAGCTCCGGGAGCACGACAGTGCTACACACAGCTTCTCTGGCGGCCGGAGGGCTGATAGCTGGCGCGCTCACGCTAAGCTATGGCGTTATGTGTATATACTATCGGTGTGAACCTGCTGACCGAGCCAAGGCTGGCCCGCGGCAATTCAGCAAGGTCGGTATATAAGAGTGGCTGCGACGTCACCCTGACCAACACCAAGCAGTTCTCTGCACGGACCGAAGTCTCAACTGCATAACGGAAATGGCGACCGCTGCTACTCTCACCCCTCATGACGTTCAGACTACGCTGAACTACTACGCCCCATTGGATGGCTCGACAGAGGCGCCGTACCAGTATGTGTACGACCCGCCTGAGGGCGTGGCCAAGAACAACCTCGACGTCGACCCGCATCCTGCCGTGATCTATGACGCGCGCGGGCGGGACTCCGAGTTCTCCATCGACACGAGCGGATTCCAGTTCGTTAAGTACCCGAGCGTGGAGAAGGAGTTCGACGACGACGCCCGCATCCAGGACGTGTACTACAAGGAGGTCGAGGAGTTGCTCAGGAAGGAGGTGGGCGCGAAGCGTATCTTCATTTTCGACCACACCATTAGGTATGTTCGCCGTTCGACGTCCTGGGACCATTGTAGGCTCACATTGAGACACAGGAAGAAGCCTTCAGACGACAGTGACAGGAATGCACTGGCGCGTGGCCCAGTAGTAAGCATCTACAGAAGACTCCTGAATGCAACATAGAACTCACATGTCATACTCAGGAACGCGTCCATATCGACCAGACGTTCGAGGCCTCCGTGGCACGCGTGCGCTACCACCTCGCAGAGGATGCGGACCGCCTGTTGCAGGGGCGCGTGCGTATCATCAACGTCTGGCGACCGATCCACCACCCTGCGGCGCACAAGCCGCTCGCGGTTTCGGACTGGCGCTACCTCGATACGGAGCACGACCTCGTCTCCGTGCGGCACATCTACCCGCACCGCGAGGGTAGCACGTTCGGCGTGAAATACAACCCGGGCCACAAGTGGTACTACCTGTCGAACCAGACCCCCGACGAGGTCACGCTCATCAAGTGCTACGACTCGGAGGTGGACAGGGCGAGGCTAACGCCGCATTCGGCGTTCCTGGACGCGACGACCCCGTCGGAGCTGCCGCAGCGCGAGTCGATTGAGGTCCGCTGCCTCGTTTTCGACCAGGAGTGATTGGGGGGCACATAGCTGGTACGACCTGTACGATGTAGAGTGTAGGATAGTGCGATCGGGCTTATGTGAGAGATTCTGTGTATCTGGCAACGAGTGACGTTGGCTCGAGAAATGCCGAACTTCCACCCGAGAGCTTTGTTGAGACGATCTGAAAATACAACGGTGATATTTCGAGCATGCAAACAACAAGCAAACCTAACGCTACAAAATGCGCGATCCCGCCGATAAATGGCGCATACGCACCAGAATGGCCCCGGCCCATGACAACTAGGACTCATGCACCAACAGCTGACACGGCGTTGCCGTCTCCCAGGCCATTTGCATATTGGAACTCGCCAGAGTTCTCGTACTGCCAAGGCGGGTCTTTAGACGCGTAGATCTGGAATGCAGAGGAGCGCACGTACCTCCCACATATCGATCGCGACGATACAGCTCTCCTTGACCACGCGTGGCGAGTCCTCGCGCTGTGACCACTCCTTCAGATGAGGAAGCACTTCGGGCGTGGCGATACCCCCGAGGGCCTCTGCAGCTTCGTGCCGGACCATGTCGGACTCTGATGAGTTCTGCAGCACTTTGAGGAGGGACGGGACGGAGTGGGCGGAGAGGAGTTGGCCAAATACGAAGGCAATCTCGTGTCTGTACACGCAGATGTCAGTGGAAAGCGAGCAAGGCCATCGGGGAGCGCACATACTTGAACAGTGCGCTATCGTCGGAGAAGCCGGAGGCGAGCGCGTCGACGGCAGCGGGGGTGCCGATATTTCGAAGCGCAAACATTGCCCGGTATCGCTCAAAGAGAGGACGTGACGTGTCGAGGAGGATGTCTTTCAGCTTGGCGATAGCCTCATCGGAGGTATCTTCCGGTGCGGCCTTGCCGGAGAGGAGTTTTGAAGAGGGCGGAGCGGGGTCGATGGAGGTGTAAGCTCTACATTGCCCGTGCCGAAGTGAGATCCACATCGTCCTGAGAAGCTGAAGCTGAAATACACGCACTGGTCTGATGAGGACGCGGCACTACTCCAGTGCTTCTTGCCCTCCTCCGAGTTGTCCCACTCAATCTTCGCAAGCGCGATCTCGCACGTCTCGCGCACGCTCCTGTTCGAGTCGTTCAGGTATTGCGTGAGTACCGGGATACTCGACGGAGCGGATATGGCACCCATCGCTTCGGCAGCCTACTTCCGTGTTGGTAGTGAGTTACGATGAGCAGATGCACGCGTGAGGCGACGCACCTCGTGCCGGACCATGGGGTCTTCTGACTCGTTTGCGAGGACAGCTTCGAGCGTGGGGAGGGCGAAGGGTTTTTTCGTTTGCCCGAGACAGTAGGCGAGCTCATGTTTGAGCAAGGCACTGTCGTCGGCGAAGCCTGGAATCGTCAGCGAGTGAGCGACGCCCCTGACAAAATTACATAGCAGACGGAATGTGCTTGCAGTTACAATTTACCTTTTGAGATAATCCTGATAGCCTCGTCTGTCCTGAGCGACTTCAACGTGAAGAGCGCACGAAACCGGCTATGCAGCGGGACGTTTCCAGAGGTGTTCAGTAGGGTCGCCTCGAGCGCAGCGAGCTTGGCAGAGTCTGTCTGTACCATGTCGCTATATGTTTTACGACTTAGAAGGAAGATCACAGCAAGAGACAATGAGTAGCAAACAGCGTACTGTGCAGTGATACTGACAGATCTACCGTGGCCAGGGAAAGTGGCGGCGGAGGACGAGATCGGGGTGACGAGATTAGATTGTGGGGCAAATTTGCGAGATCAGATCGGACGCATCTTATCCTCACGGGCGCTCCCTTGACCTCCTTCTAGTGAAAATCGTGTTTACTGCCTGCATCCGCGCCGCCGACCATACCCCCCTCCGCTACCCTTCCTACAGGTATTCGCATCCGACACAAACCACGCACTTGAAGGGAGGAACACAGTCTTGAAATGCCGAAGTCAAAACGCCAGAAACTCGGTGAGTCTCGACTACCGGTGTGAGGTGAGGCATGGCATGAGACTTACCGCGGTAGCTGCGTAGTTTCCCTCACAAAAGTCTCAAAGAAGACACGGGAGCAGAAGAATGCTCTCTTGAAAGAGGTGAGTCCTTATCCGAGGAATTGGTGGCATTAAAGCCTCACGCCGGCCTGCCAAGGTACAAGAAAATGCGGATAAGTGGGAGTACTGCTGGTTATTCGAGGTGGGGAACATGCGTAATGCGCACTTGAAGACAGTGCGGAAACTATGGAAAGAGTGCGTCACATCGATACGCATACATCGCTCGTGGACTGAATATCATGCAGCTCGGCACGAATATTCTTTGGCCGAGGGGCAGTCATGGCGAAGGCATTAGGCATGACGCCAGCAGAGGAGCATCGCCTGGGTCTCCACAAACTCGCAAAAGTACGTACACCCTACTGGATGTCTCACCACATACTCACACAACCGATCCACACAGCAAATAAAAGGCCAAGTCGGGCTCTTCTTCACCTCCTCCCCGCCCTCCGAAGTGCTCGAGTGGTTCGCCGACTTTCAACAGCCCGACTTCGCGCGCGCAGGGAACCCCGCCTCCGCGACGTTCACGCTGCCCGTGGGGCCTGTCATGCAGCAGCACTCCACGCCGCCCGAGCCCTTCCCGCACAACGAGGAGCAGCAGCTCCGCAAGCTCGGCTTGCGCACGCGCATGGTGCGCGGCCTCCCCACGCTCGACGCGCCCCATACCGTCTGCGAGAAGGGGAGGGCGCTTACGCCGGAGCAGGCGCAGCTCCTCAAGCTCGTGGGTGTGAAGATGGTGAAGTTCCGGGTGGGCCTGACGGCACGGTGGGAGGCAGCGAGTGGGGAGGTCCAACAGATCGAAGGGCAGGAGATTGGCGCGGCGGAGAAGGCGGGCGGGGAGGCGCCGGAGGGCGAGGTTGTAGATGGAGAAGGGGGAGATGACGAGGAGATGGAGGACTAGTCGGGCGTGTGGCCCCCCACTGATGTGCGGCGTGCGGTACTGTGTATTCTTCGCTTTCTCGTCTCGTTTGTATCGATGATGTTGTCTATCTCATTCGCATGCAGATCCTCGATCAGTGGTTTGCTCGGCGTCTCTGCGACCTCGCGAGACGACTCACGCTCCCTTCGCGTCTGCCCACCAATTCCTCGGTGCGCTACATCGGTCTGCACTGTACTGGCACTATAAGCCCCGGACTACGGTCGCAGCACGCGAAGCTTCTCCTCGGAGGACGAGGTATTGCACCAGTGGCAACTTCACGCCGTGGCGTTAAGTTCAATCGTACTGCGGTATCCGAACAGAACCTTATCTGCAGACATCGGACCTTGAAACTGATGTGCCCGACCTCACTTAGTAGGGACACCCACCGCGCCAGCACTCCTACTGAACGTACGTAACGGTGTTCGCGAAGCAGCGACTAGAGACGCTTGCGCCCGTTTACTTCGTCGATCTCCCGTTGATGCTCCACAACTCATGATCATAGGTTCTCTACTTACCCAAGCTAGCGAACTGTGGCGAGGGCCTCGGTCTAAACCGTAGCTCATCGGTGCTGTGGTCAAGCCCAACGGTTGGACTCACGGGTACATTGCATTCAGGCAGGTTCAAGTTTAGGTACCATCACATGGAATCACCTGGAAGTTCATTCTCGCGGGAGGGTTGACTTTGAATCTGTCGAGTGTCAGGTGTGCTCGAGGATCCTACAGACAGCCATCCGGTCAGCGCGGACGGCCGTAGTGATGTATGCTGGTTTCTGGTTGAGGCCTGCTCGGAGCGTAAGTTATGCATTGGTCTGGCCCGGTGATAGCTGCTCATTATATGCGAGAAATAGATGATCATGATTCGCAGACGCGAAATGCGACTTAGGGTTTTCCGTTCGGGAGCCTCATGATTGAACGTGCCTATCAGCCCGCTGGATGTTTTCGCCGATCTTGCCAACTTCAAGTACTGGCGTTACAAGTTCCTCTTCGAGCCCCTCTTCTCTCAGTTTCCTGAACAAGAGCGATGTCAGGGCCCGGGCATGCATGTACGTTGAGATATTTCAGGAGTCGTAAAATACTGAACTCACAGGCTGCTGCATATCAGAGCTACCACAACGTTGACTTGGTGTCACTCGCATCGGTGAAGCTCCGATTGACAAAACGAGCATCTCAGGGAAGTTCGCAGTTACTATCAGAACGGAGATTCGATGCGCTATAGCTGCTGTTCTATCCCAGCTTCATCTCGAGGTCGCGGAGTGTCTTGTCATACTTTCATGCTTGCATTGTCGGCTCACAGCGAGTGTTTCGCACGGATGTCAGCTGGCGAAGGAAGGTTGACTTTCGGTGCCGGTGACTTCCCGAAAGCCGCTGCGCCACTTGTGCCCAGGACTCCGTGTCGATCGGTGCAGCAGGTAGCGTGCACTCTGCCTTCGCGACATGTGTTGACGATAATTCGAGGTTTCCGCGCCTTCTATTTAACAGCTGTGGCGGGAGGCCTCACTGGGAGAGATCGCTGCAGGTGACGGCATTGTGCGGGGCGGCGAGTGCCAGCGCTGGACGACTGGTATCCGCATGTGGCCCCGATCAGGACTCCCGTCGCCCGATATGGAGGTGCTACTTCCCCATCCGGACGTTCGCTGGAAACGCCCAAGCTCGCTGCCTGTCAACCCACTCGACTCGCTGCCATCCCCTCGAGCATCTCCCAGTCCCCTCCCTCGTCGGCGGTGCGGTATAAAGGCAGCGCTGATGGTTCGACGACCCCCGCCCTCCTCTTCCCTCCCGCCCCCACCTCTTCCTCCTCAAGCCCGCGGCACCCTCAGCGACATCTCCTTGCGTCTGCGAAAGACGCTTCGAGCCTCCCTTCTACCCGACGCATCACACTATCTGGGCACACTGTAACGACCCGTGATCATTCTCTGCGGTAGAGAATTCCGGCACCATGTCATCACCTGCGGCGGAAACGTGGGTGTTTGTCAACGTTCCCGTGCTCGTAGTCACCGATTTCTACCTCATACAGATACGGCCCCATCTTTGTCGGGGTCGTCCTCAACATCGTCTTGTATGGTATCATGATTACGCAGACGTTCCTCTACTTCACTGTATACAAGCGGTACGTATGCGCGCCCCTCATCATGGTAGTCCTCTCATCATCCACTGCAGAGACAAGATATGGATGAAGCTTTTCGTAAGTATCAGCCATCACGTAGATTGTCGTCATTAATAACCGCTCGATTAGGTCGCGCTCCTCTTCTTCTGCGATACTCTCAACTGCGCTTTCGACATCGCCTTTACCTACCTGCCTCTCGTCAACGACTTCGGTGGGTCGAGACGCGCTCGAAGTTGCATCATTGACTCAGGGCGTCATGTCCAGGTGACCTTGCCAGTCTGAACTACGCGTCTTGGGTCTTCGCTACGGGTAAGTGATGCAAATACGTTCCGATGCATTGTTGACTGATCAGTCCACAACAGATCCTGCTATGACGGTAAAACATCCTCGTGTCACTCCAATGTTTGGCACTCATGTCGATCTAGGCGATCATTGCGTTATTCGTTCAAATGTTCTTCGCATGGCGAGTCAAGGTCCTTACGGGCAGTATCACCGCCGTCTGTGTCATTATGTTCTGCTCGCTCTGCCAGTGGTGTAAGTGCTCGTCTAGGGGAAGTAGCCAATCACATTTACTGACCGATAAACAGGCGGTGGCATCGGAACGGCAATCGCTGTTGGGATGATTCCCGAGTTCACTCACTTCCAGCAGTTCGAGGTCATCGTCATTGTTTGGCTGGCGTTTTCTGCCGTTGCCGACACCATGATTTGTATCTCTCTCGTCTGGCACCTGGTATGGCTGTCAGTTGTGCTGCATCTCACTTACACTGATATGTCTTGCAGAGGAAGCACAAGACTGGCTTCTCTCAGACCGATGATGTAGTCAACAAGATCATCAGGAGTGAGTGCCGTAACGCGTGCATCTGATAGCTCCTTACGAACAGTTTGCTCTGCGTCGCAGTGACTGTCCAGACAGGTCTGATCACTGCCTTGTGCGCTATCATCGATCTCGTCCTCTTCCTTGCTACGGTACGTGCCCAGCGGTAGCGTATACAATCGACGACTCAACTTTCTCTATAGCCCGCCGGTCTCCACTTGATCTTCAACTTGCCTCTGTCGAAGCTGTACACCAACTCATTGATGTCCAGTCTCAACTCGCGTGCTGGATGGAAGTACGGGAACGGCCTGGGCGTGGGCACGAGTGCGAGCGAGCTTGGCCGCTCACAGATCAAGGGCCTCCAGATGCAGAGCGAGTACGGGAAGCGGGTTAGTGTAATGAACTCGGTCATTCACATCTCTTCCTTGTCCCATGCTACGGTTATCTGACGCATAGTTGGTATTCTTCAGGCCGGCCAAGAGGTATACATTGACGTCGAGAGCCATGAAATGATCGACTCATTGGACAAGGGCCCCTCGCCCAGCGAGTCCAGCGACGTGGGCACGGTGAAGGTGGGTACCCTCGTACTTACGTCGACGTCTTGTCAACTGAACATTGTACTACTCGCTACGTAGATGTTCGCGCTGCCGAGGAAGAGCTCGGAGAAGCCGAGTCGCGCGAGTGTTGGTCAGGCTCCGAGCCGCCCATCCGTGACTTTCTGAAAAGTCCGAGTCGCAGCAACACTCCACCATCTTCCACCATTGAAGAAGCAAGTCGAAAGTTAGCGTGGACCGACGGCTTGTTCTCCCATCTCCGTTCCCAGCCGTTGAATGGATGTTCCGCTCCTCCTCCTCCTCGAGTTTCTCTCGGTGCCTTTTAGTCATTGATCTTGAGGTTCTGATTCCGAATTCGCACCTGGCAGGAGCGCTCACTCAGACTCTGTCGACACTTGTTGAATCTGTCTTGCACTTCTGTCGTTACTTTGGATTGACGTCGTCTGGCGACGAAACACGTAGGCTGGACTGTCCGTGGCTTGTACAGTAGGCACTGGTATGTTTATGGATGGCTATGCACGTCATGGACGGGGCGCGGAAGCTGGTCTGAACACGTTGTGTGCACGCGTTGTGGGATGTACGCATCGATGGGCAGCACATGTGAGCGCGGCGTGCTGATAGGCTGGGGCGGGGAGGAGTGGATGAGCCAGCGGGCGAGCAGGAGGATCACACGCGATGGACAACGTGCCCTGCAAGTGCCCTGCCCCGGAATTCTCTCCTGCCCGCGCAGAACTTCATTTCGGCCGTCCACGCACCCAGACCCAACACTGCATTGATGGCGCACAGACGGATCCCACTCATCGCGCCCCAGAGTCGAGCCATGCACCGGCCTCGTGTACGACATCCTACTTATCAGCCCGCTGAGGACTGCCGACCGCTACCATCATCCCTTCCCCTCTTCACACCCACACCCACCGACCCCGCATCCGGGCACACCGCTCGAGCGTTCCTGCTGCAGGACCAGCACACCAACAATCACCACCACAGCTGCATACTACAGCACTATCACACGACAACATGACTAGCACCCCGCCCAAGGCGACCAACTCCCTCCCATTCGTCCCCCTCACCCCCGACTCCATCGACATCGAGCGCGGGCGGTCCACCTCGCCTGCGCCGTCCGAGCCCGGCTCGCCGTCGCCCGGCCACCCGCGCAGGCGATCGCGATCGCGGCTCTCGTCGCTCTCGCTGCGGAGACGCCCCGCGAGCGTCGTGCACATGTCGAGCGAGCCGATTGTGCTCACGGCCGAGGCGCTGCTGGCCATCGAGACGGACGCGGACAGACGCCTCGCGGTGTCGGTGCCTGCGCTGCCCTCGGAGACGGCGCACTTGAGGGAGGGCTCGAGCGACTCGGAGGCGGGGCTGGACGACTCGAAGACGCCCATCGCGCCGACTGCGAACGGGAACGGACCCCATGGGATACGCGCGAGGGTGCTCAGCTTGTCGAAGCGGACCCGCCCCGCGGGCGTCATGCACATGTCGAGCGAGCCGAATCTCAGCGGGCAGGCGCAGGCGCAAGCCATCGCGGAGAGCCTGCTCAACAGCAGGGCGGCGAGAGCGTCGGGCTCCGAGTCCGCGTCGCTGCATAGCAAGACGTCCGAGCCAGCCTTGAGCGCCGCGGCGGCGAAACCGCGCTCGCGCGTGCTCTCGCTGTCGTTGAGGCGCCGCCCGGGTAGCATGGCGTCTGCCGCGGGCGCGCCGACTGCGAAGGCCCTCGCAGAGGCGATCGCGACGGGGATGCCGCCCGAGTCCACCACCAAGCCTGCGAACGGGGATGGACAAGCGTTCCCGATGACGCCGCCGCCGTCCGAGCCACGGACGTCGGTCGAGCACGAGGCGGACGTGAAGAGCGTGACGTCGGTCGAGTCGGGCGCAGCGTCGGGCCAGGAGGCGGGCCCAGGCCCGAGCGCGAAGAAGCGGACGCGCGTGCTGAGTTTGTCGATGAAGCGGCCGGGGAGTATACTCAGGAGGCAGGGGAGCGTGACGAGCGTGTCGAGTGGGAGTAAGAGCCATACTGGTGCGTTTGCGTGGGCCTGGTGTCGGGTTCGGCGGTCGCTGACGGGAGCCTATGCATGTAGAGGAGCCGCTGCCAATCAACCCGAGCTACGTGCAGAGCCAGGTGCGTTAAGACGCGCTATGTGTCCGAGTTGTTAAGCTGACATCGTGTTCTCTAGCTGGACGAGGCCCGCGCGTCGTTGCGCAGCAAGGAGGGCGTGGTCGCAGTGCTCGAGCACGAACGCGACAACATGCGGCGCGAACTCGAGGAGGCGCAGAATGAGATGAAGGGCCTCCAGGAGGCGATCGAGGAGAAGCGCGAGGAGCTCGGGTCATTGGAGGAGGTCCAGACCGCGCTTGCCATCCGGGAAGAGGTGAGGGCGTCTTGTGTCTGAACACGACCAATCGACGGTGACTGACGACGATACGGCGTAGTTGAAGCAAGCGAAGGAAGCAGCCAACGTGCAGGACGAGCTCGTCGGTTTCTTGCAAGGCAGACTGGCCGAGGTCGAACTCACGGCAGAAGCGGAGCGTCTCGCGAAGCAGTCGTCGGACGAGCGTGCGGCCGCGAGTGAGGCGGACTGCGTCACGCTCAAGGAGGACAAGCTTCGCCTCCAGGCGGAGATGAGTAAGAAGGAACGGGAGCTCGGCGAGCTGCAGAACCGATATACTCAAGTCCTTGCACGCGCCGCAGAGCTGGACGCGCAGAAGCGGGAGCGCGCCGCGAAGGTGGCGGCGCTCGAGGCGGCGCTGCGCGAGGCACGAGACGGCCAGACACGCGCGGAGGAGAACCTACGCGAGGCCATGGAGAGGATCGCTGCCCTCGAGGAGGAGCGCGCGCAGTCTTCTTCGCAGGAAGAAGAGGTGATGAAGCTCGTAGACGAGGAGCGGCGGGAACTCCTGGAACAGCTCCGCGCCGCGCAAGTGCAGGCGCAGGCGCAGAACGGGTCCGCGAACGCACAGGCGGCGCGGACCCCCGCAGGCAGGAGACACACCGCGCCGCGGCGGAGCGCGTGGGCTTCGATATGGGTACGTCTCGTCGCCCCCCGCGATCGTCTGCGCACGGCGCTCACGGGCCTGCTCGCTCGACAGACGAACCCGTATGTCGAAATCCTCGGTGTCGTTGCTGCTGTGCTGGGCACGCGCGCGCTGCTGTGGTGGTTCGGCCAGCTGGACTGGCGCGAGCTCCTGCGCGTCACGTCGTGCGACGCGGGCGCGTTCGCGCACGGTTGCTTGCGCGCGGTCGGCTCGTCTGCGTCGTCGTGATTGAATGTTAACTTATCCTATTCGTTTTCTTCGGCGTTCTGCTCCTTGGGTTTTCTTCCTTGAATTGCGTGGATATCGAGCTCGGCCACGGGTGGCAGCCATCATGACGAAGTGTAGGCTTGTAGAAAGTGATGTAACATACGCAATCCGTGTACAGTACTATGCAGCCCTTACTTACATCACTTCCCCTATGCAGTATGCTTCTATGGTCTCAAACATCGAATTTGTGTTGCGTGTGTGTGCGGACGTGTACGTCGGGATGGATGGCGAAAGTCCTGTCGGATTGGAGGGACCCGCTCACCAGCAAGAACCATTGATTGCTCCAACACGGGCGGAATAGCAGGCAACGACGAATGTATGTACACATCTGATTAGGAGGTGGATTTCTTCCGTGAAGCGGTGGCTCGGCGCCCGGTCATGAGGCTAACACAACTCAACTTAGACTCAAGTCGTTCGAGACGGGCTCAAGATCGCTGACGTCGTCACGCTTATAAGTTGTATGCGCGGCGATTGGATGTACACGGTAGATATACTGTCATGGCCATAGCAGTGATGCCTCTATATTGATACAACATTGACACAAACGCAAGATCATACATTACAGGGTGCCTCGTGAACAGTACTCGCCAATCCAAATGTCACCGAAACTGCACCCAACAGGTTTCACGATTGCTTCACGACGACTCTCCTGATCAACGCTCAGCGCTCAGCCTTTGAGGTTCTCCGAGATCGAACCCAGCTGAGGCGCAATCGACACGGACGCGCTACCGGTTGGACTCCTGATGCGCTTACCCGGTCTCTCGTCTAGACTGATACTAATAGACTCTTCGGAGGATCTCTTGAGTTTCACCTGCTGGTCCATCGTCGTGTTTGAGTGCGCAAATTGATCCTCGATCTTCTTGTCCGGTATCCATTTGCCCAGCGACATCGTCTCGAACACGTCGAGAATCTTCGTGTGGTTCTCGAGAACAGGCTGTGCAGGCGCCTCCGAGATCGTCGGTTCAACTGCAGATACGACATTCCTTCGAGGGGGGAGAAGGCGGCTTCGGGAACGCTGGGGCTGATCCTGATCCTGATCCTCCTCGGGCGTCACAGTTGGCAATTGGGGCTTCAACCACTTGTAGTGCTCCTTGCAGAGAGCTGCGAGGTTGGTCAGGAGACGATATAGGCCTGGCCCTCTCTGGCCCGTAGACCCCGCTACGAGCGTGAAGGGAAGCGTTCCTTCTTGCATGAGCTTCAACTTCGCCTCACCGCCAGCAGATATGCCGTTCGATGTTGAATAGGTCTGGTCGTAGACAATGCCGACGTGCTCGAGTAACATATCGCGTTTCATCGAATCGGAGTAGTTCGTCTTGTGGAACCGCAGACACAACCAATGAAGGACGTGGACAAACGACTCCAGGTCGTGCCACACTGCATGCGGAAATACCCCGGGATGTGCGAGCAAGACGGCAGAGATGAACTGCCAAGTGCCCTGCGCGAGGTTTAGTCGTCTGTGACATGAGAACCACAAATACGCACCGAGCGAGTGTTCTGCACTTGCGGTAGTCCCAACTCGTCCTTGTACTTGCACAGACCCCAGTCGACAATCAGACCCAGCCACTCGATTTCCCCATCGTCATTACGATAGGGATACATTAAAAGGTTTGCTCTGCTGATGTCTCGATGTAGTACCTCGCCCTCTGTCCATGCTTTCATATGTGCTAGCACGACAGGTTAGCAGGTGCGCAAGGATATGGAGTGAATGCTCGACACACCATATATGCAGCAATACATAGCAGACATCAATTCGAAGGAAGTTTCGTATTCCTCGAGCGGTTTACCGATCTCCTTCAGGATGATGCGGTACTGAATGAGCTTGGGCGGTGGGTCCAGGAAGAAATCTTGCGCGCGGGTGTGGTGCATGCCGCCAGTCGCATCGCGAACATCGCCAGCGGCAACTGGGGTTGCAATATATGGCACTTGCTTGCTGTGAAGACGCAAGTACACTTCACCTTCCGGATGATACGTCGGCGCGTCCAAGCGCCAGCACTCCTTGAGAAAGACCAGCCGCTGATTGGTAATATCGTAGGCAAACCAACCCCTCGTTCCCCCTCCGGTGGGGGAGCCGGTCATGAAGTGTGGCTTCCCGACGAGGAATTCGCGGCTCGGTGAGCTCTCGGACACGGCCCGCGTCGCCTTCGCGCCCTGCTCGAGCTCTGCCTTCGATATCACGTCCTCCTCTGGAACCAGAACCTTGTAGATCGGCCAGCCCGAATTCAATGTATTCGTGTACTGGATCCTGTGCCAGTTGGAGTCGAATTGTTTGATGCTGCACATGAGCTCGACCTCCTCATGGGTCGCCGGTATCACCGTGGGGTCGCGGCCTCGCTGCACTTCGCTCATGCAGGCGAATCGGTAGAGGAACGTGTGGAAGTGCTGCGGCTCCTTCACGAGATTGAACGGGTCGGAGACAATGAGCCCGGCGCGATCCCATCGGAGCAGCCACGCCACGTCGCGCCAAGTGAATATGGTGAAGACGTATGCCAGGAACTGCCTTTGCAAAATCTTGGATACGTACTGGACCATCTGCCCCATTGTCTGCTTCCCGCCTTTCGTGTACGTACGAAGGAACGAGGGCAACGCTTGGGGCTTCGGCTTTGACGCCTCGGTAGCGGAAGTTGTCGGACGTGCTGTTGACTGAGCCGACAATCCTGGGGTCGCTGAGGTGGACAAAGTTGAAGCGATGAGAGGGTCCGTCACCTGCGCCGATCCTTCAGGCTCGAGTGACGACGAACTGGCCATCTGCGGCAGCTCAGCCTTCTCAGGAACCAGCTCCGAGTTCTGCTTCATGCTTAGTGGAATAACAAAAGGACAGTCATTGGAGTTGGTCTTCGCCTCGATGAACAGCTTCATCCATGACCATGCAGTTCTGGCTTCCCTCCTTTGGCATCGTTCCCTCTCTGCCTCGTTCTTCTTCTTCAGTGCCTGCGAAGTGAGGGTATACGCATGTCGGGCTTCGTCATTCTCGGGATACACCATGACGTGGGGTCTTGTATTTACTTCAAAGTTGTTCTTGTCCGTGGGGTCGGGCCAGATGTACGTATCTTTCGCCACGAGTTTCTCTGTGTTTGCTTCGGCGGGCATCTGCCTGAAGATGGAGTTGGCCACCTTGCACTGTAGGCAACATCAACCCAGACATTCTGTGTGAAGCGGAGGAGATATGTACCAACTCGTCGCGTATGCGGTCTTCCTTATGCTGGAAATTAGCGGGATTGAACGCCTCAACTGCGAAAGGCGGGGGCACATCGGGGCCCGGTACAAACTCGCGCATGAACGTCTCTAGGCTGACTTGAACTGTCTTGGTTCCCATCTCGTCGGCGTACTCTGCGCGAAGCTGTTCGATGAACTTGGCTCCTCCGAAAGACAAGACAGAGTGGAGGTGTCTGCTTGAAGCTTTGCTAGCGACGGGGGTGGACGGCAAAGGTGCGGTCGACGCCTGAGACTGTTGGTCTGGCGGAGTCGAAGGCCTAGTGTTTGCCGACGCTGCTTGGTCTGCGTGCACAGACTCCTGAGCGGATTGCTCTGGAACGACGGACCCGTCGAGCGCTGGGGGAGCGGGGACGAGAGGTTGGTATGTGTCGTTGCGGAGATGGGTAGCCGGGCTCGATGTGTGACTGACGTGCGCCTCGTCTGAGTCGCTGAAGTGACTGTCGTTGCTTGATGATGATGAATTCTGCACTTATATTCCGCAACAAGCAAACTCTAATGGTGCTAAGACACTGTCGCTGCTTGCGTACTGCGATGGGTCGGGCTCGGGGATGTCTTCGAGACCGTCGTCCAATAAGTCAGCGTCAGAAAAGTGGGAGCTCGTAGGAGACGGGTGCCCGAGTGCGAAGATCGGGGATGGCGGTAGCGAACCTGCCTCGCTAGATTCGTAGTCAGAAATTCTGGAGAGTGGTGGCATCTTGCACAGACGTACCGAGTCTAGCCACTACTGAACTGGGATATTTATGCAGGCTCGACGCAGAGCCACACCTTGGCCACACCTGTCGGAGTTCAACCGCCGTGTGAAACAAGCCTAGAGCGAGAAGCAGGCCTTTACCCCGTATGGGTCTGCTTGTTTCCTCAGATGTAGAACAATGCAAGAACAATGGATAGACAATGCAAGACATGCGGTGATTGGCCCTGTCGCGACGCGGTATCAGCCACCGCGAGGCGATCACGTGTGGCCGTTGTGGCTCAAGATGTGGCTCGACGCTCGTCGAGATTGGGCGCTAATCTTATCCCAAGTGTGTAACTTAAGTTAACACGCTGTAACTTGTACGCGTCCACCCAAAGATGCGTTCCTCAGGATGAACCTGCAATGCCATTGCGAGTTAGACGCGGCGTAGCATTGCTGCGGACCACGGTAATTTAGACCATATAACATCACGGCGAGCGACCTCACATACTAGACCCTGAGGCCTGAGGCCTGAGGCCTGAGTGACCAAGGACCACGTGTTAGCGATTTACTACTAACTTACTTACGACCGGGACGTCCATACTGCAATATGATCTGTACGAATTTTTCAACCGGACTCGAGTAGTATCAAATGAGAGGTATCCGTAGCATGTAGTGCCTCGAGCCAAAAGGTAGTATGTATAACCAAGTCCACGACGGACTCGCGTGAAGTGAAGACCGAACTTAGGTGGACCCCCATGGCCACGGGCCACGCGGCTTGGAAGAGTCCATTCAAGAATCGATAGCCTGAAGTATGCACCTCTGAATTTTGTTCTGTCTTCAAGCTATACGTTGCCGTATGTCATATGCAATATGACTACACCTTATATGGCTCGCTATCGCGTAGATTAGGCTATTGTCGATGCTGTGAACACTGAGGGTTGCCAGGCCCCTTTGTAAATATAAGATGCAAGCTCCCATGCTATGGGTGTCTCGTCCGAGTCCTCAGGCCTCAGGCCCCAGGCCTCAGTTCTAGCACTGTGACTTAGCAGAGCGCCATATGCTATAAGTGGCACGTGAAAAGCACGCGTGCCAACATGCGCAGGGCAGACAGCAACCGGCAAGTCGCACTACGACTGGGCGAGCCCGGTCTATACCTTCATAAAGGTGGTTTGCATCAGTCCGCGTAGCGCACCGACATGCATGTTCTGTGTATGCATCGAACCGCACCGCCTTCGAGTAAGGCATTGACCAATACACTGCTATCTCCAAGCGTGCTTGAACCAGCGCGGCCAACCTTGGATAGGCGTGCTCGAAGAACGCCTCAGGGGCCTAATCCATGCTGCGTGTCTATATAATGACGGCCCCGGAGTTGGCTCATACACCATAATCTTCACGCCCACGACGCAAATGTTCCCGAACCGCCAACCTACTCGCAAGGGCACTTCGCGCCCGTCCGCACTTTCGCGCTTCGGCTCGGGCACCGCCAAAGCCCAGCCGAGCGAGGCCTCGTCGTCCACGCCATCTTCCACGGCCGTATCGAGCAGCCCTGCTTCGTCCGTCACCTCCCTTGCGCTCACCTCAGAGCCAGCCGAAGAGCCCGCACCCACAAATGGTCGCATGACGCCTTCCAAGGCCTCGACTATGCCGACGAAGCGACAGCCTACCCGGCAGGATTCCCTTCGGCCTTCTGCGCTGAAGCGGTTCAGCTCGAGCGCCGTCAGCCTGATCAAGGGCCAGGGACAGACCAATGGCGCCGAGACGTCCGTGTCCAAAGCTCCTGTCTCGGGCAGCCCGACATCGTCGGTGAGCTCGCTCCCACTTGGCCCTGATCCCGGAGAGGCTTCCGCGACGAGGATAACTGAGGAACTGCGCATGAAGGTAAGGGGCGGCGAAAATATAGCTAGTGGACCTTGCATACTGATGATCCGCGACTAGCTGGATGCAGCGGAGGAAACACTGGCAAAGGAACAGAGCAGAATAGCAGCATTCGAAGAGCGAATCAAGGTCCTCGAAGTGGCCAAGGAGGAGGGCGACGCGAATGATATCGCTCAGCAGGAGAGACTAGCTTCCTTGAACGCTCAGCTCGACGAGCTACAGGCACAGCTTGTACACTCCAGAGACGAAATCGCCAGCAGAGAACGAGAGCTGTACACCGTACGGGCAGAAGCAGCGACGGAGAGGACAACACAAGGCGAGGTCCGGGGCAGGCTCGAAGGCGAGCTTGCGGACGTGCAGTCTCAGCTGGCAGAGGCGCAAGCGGAGTCACGCAGGAGAGTAGACGAGCTGGAAGCAGTGAGGCGCAAGACGGAAGAAGCGGTGTACGAGCGAAGCGCCATGCAGCAGAAGGTCGACGACCTCGAGGCAGCGCTCAAGAAGGCACAGGATGACGGCGAACAGGAGAAGAAGCGAATGGGCGACGAGATTGCTAAATTGAAGGAGGAGTTGAAGAAGGCACAGTCGGGCGGATGCGTTTTGCAATGAGGGAGGTGGGAAGCGTATGGGCACGTTGTGTCTCTAGACCTGATGATATCATTCACGGAGGCTGTCTATGTATATTACCGTGACCCGGGCCTCAGATTCGAGACGCATCAGTATCAGCGCGTGCATATTATGGAATGAACGCACGTCCCGTTGAGAGCCATGCATCAATTGCACCGTCTTCGCCTGTGTTCCGCGACCGAGCGTGACGGAGGTACTGGGAGCTGCCCGCCGCGCGATCTTCACCTGCTCTGTGCATGCTCGACGGCTCCTGCGCAGCTTCGATCCCCATGAGCACCTGTACGCCATTCATGTCAATTCACCATATAGAGTTGTCGACTCCGCACCGCGCAGTCCTCATTCCATCCGTACCCCCACAGTCTATCCGCCCCTCCGTACAGCCCTCTTCATCCCCATGTTCGCCAATCGCCCCGGCTCGCTCTCGAAGAGACCGACACTCCGGCCCTCACCGCTCACGCGCTTCAGCACGAGCGTCGTAAGTCTACTCAAAGCTCAACCTGCGGAAGCATCCGCGAGTGTCACATCCGCAACAACGACGCCGACGTTGCCTGTGACAAGTCTTACGAGCAGTCCAACGAGCTCTGTGCTTTCACTTCCGCTCAGCTCGGACCCAGAGGATGATGCTGCGAGCAAAATCACCGAGGAGTTGAGGAGGAAGGTGAGCGGATGGCCAGAGGAAGTGTAAGTGTATACTTACGAAGGTCTAGTTGGAAGCATCAGAGGCTGCGCTCGCCGCAAAGTCGCGGACGGTGGCTGGACTGGAGGAGAGAGTGAAATCACTGGTGACTGAGAGCGCCGAGGGAGAGAAAAGCAGGGCCCTACAAGAGGAGGTTCAGAGGGGCACTGAAGAGCGACTGGCAGATGTCGAACAGCGCCTGACCGAAGCAATAGCAGAGACGACGAGGAAAGACCTGGAGTTGGAGACGGCGCGCAGCGAGGTACATGTCAGACACGGACGCAACTGTGATTATCTGGAACTCACCTTGGTTGAAATAGATTGACGAAACCAGGGCAGGCCTCCAAGAGACGCGAAGCGAGTTGGAGAGCATGAAAACGGTGTTACAAAGGAAGGATGAGGAGCATAGAGCGATGCTGGAAGAGGTGAGCTAGCAGTAGAAGTATCGCGCATAAATAACGTGACAAATTGTCGATCCAGTCTGACACGACAAAATCAGCATTAGCTGGTGTCGAAGCTACTCTAGTGGAGGAGCGTGACAACCGCTCCGCCCTACAGAGTGAGTTGCAAGCTTCAATACGCCAGCTTGAGGAAACCGCGGAAGCCAGGGCCCGTGTCGAGAGGGACAACGCAGAATTGAACACGCAAGTTGCTGAGCTACAGACGAATGCAGCAAATCAGATGAAGGAGCTAAAGGCCATTGGATCGAAGGTTTGTTCAGTGAGCCCATACACTACGTCTTCACGAGTCTGATCAGTGCGAATATAGCTCGATGACGCTGAGAGAGCACTTCGAAGTAACTCGGATGAAGTGAAGATGGAGCGCGAGAACCGGCAGGCTATCGAGTCAGAATTGCAACACTACAAGGAAGATAACACACGCTTCGATGCAGCCAACGCAAAGTTGTCCTCTGAGCTCGAGTCCAGGACGACGGAACTTCGGGGACAGAGTCGGTGTCTCGCTGAACAAAACCAGGAGCTTGAATCCTTGCGCTGTCAGGCTGACGCGCACACGGCAAATGCAGAGACTCTGGCACGACTGCTAGCTGAAGCAGCCCGCGCACGCGATGACGCTCTCTCCGAACTCAGCGCCCTGAAGTTCCAATTATCGGACCTCCAGATGGCCACCCATCGAGCGGCAGACACCGCGATGCACGAGGTGACAGAGGTACGGTGGCAGGCAATGAAGACCGAGAGCGCCCTCTCCCAGCGGGTGCGAGACCTGGAGGAAGCTTTGCGGTCAGCGCAAGACGATGCCGCTCAGGAGATCAAGAAGGTGAGGGGTGAGAAGAGGAGGCTGCGAGAGGAGTTGAGGAACACAGACGTGAACGCCGGTGGCAGCTGTACCATCCAGTGAATCTGTCGACATCGTTCTGCAGGCCAGAACGTCCAATGTGACTACGTTATCGTAACTTAAAGTAGTCAGTATCACAGCCATTAGCCCCTGAAGTAGCGGGATTGGAAGGGGAACGCTTACTCCGTGTCTTCACTGCGACTGGCATGAGCCAACTGAAGTCATGCGTACGTAGCATGCATCAAAGTACATAGTGTTGTTCAACAATGCGCTTGACTAGACTCCCGAGACTCTCGAGCACTATTCACAACGCCTGGCCCTAGAGGGAAAAGTCACGGTCCCAAGTAGATGGTAGGCGGACGTAACCGTGACAGTCGGGTTGCAGTCGGGAGTAGAGTTGTGCGTCCACTAGTAAGCGCCGAGAGCCGAACCTGACCGGCGCGCAGGTGGAACGCTTGAGATTTACTAATCACGATGCGATGTAGATGGTGTACATTGCGTGAGTTCAACCGTGCAGAGGAACAACCTCCATAGCTAGTATGCCCTTTATCTAGTCGAACAAGGAATGACACATAAATGCTAAGGATACATCGAATACATGGGATAAATATCGCCGTCATAAATCAGGATCTCTGCGCCCGCGCAGTCATTGTATGCAACAGCCCGTCTCCTGCATGTGTCTCCGTGCTGCAGCTTCGAGGTCAGTCGCGTGGCGCCCGATGACCTGGAACTGTTCTCGCACAGTCGCGTATGCAACGCGGGCGTTTGCGAGCTCGTTCCGGAGCCGCATGTTTGCCGCGTCGTTGACCTGCTTGTCCAACCCTGCTCGTCGCCGCGCGTCGTCGAGGGCGTGCTCCGCGTCTTCCGTCCGCTGGCGAGACTCCTCGAGCTGCGAGCGCAGACCCTGGATTTCGATCTCGAGGAAGTGGTTGACCGCATCGCTCTTCTCGGCCTTCGAACGAGCTACCTGCAACTGCTTGGCCAGCGAGCTGGACACCTCCTGGGCGGCGTGGATGCCCTCCTCCTTTCTGCCGACCTCCTCGACTGCTTGCTGCAACGCAGTCGTCACCTCAGCGAGGCGCTGCTCAAGAGCCCGAACGTGGTCTTGGGCATAATCACGCTGGAGAGCGCACTGTTCGTAGGAGACCTGCGCCTCCAAAAGCTGCCGCTCGAGCTCGTCCACCCGTGCTGACTTCTCCTCTTGCTCAGCGTGGAGAGCAGCGAACTTCGCCTCCAACGCCTCGATGCGAGCGGTGAGCTCCTCCAGGTCGGCGGTCTTGGTCTCTGCCTCGGTCTGAGCTTGGGCGTGTGCCTCCTGGAGGACTTCACACTCGAGCTGCACGGTCTTCAGTTCGGACTCGACCGTCGACCGGTGATTCCGCTCGGCATCTAGGTCTGCCATGCGTTCAGCCAAGGCTAATCTGGCTGTCTCGAGCTGCGATGTGACAATCAGCAGCTATCAAAGACAAGACGCAGCGATGGACATACCTCACGGCGCGTAGCATCCAGCTCGACACGGCTCCGCTCAATCTCGGCTTCTGCACCGCTGAGACGCTCCTGTAGCTCGGTGCGCTCCTTCTGCACAGCGGCCTTCGTCTCCTCTGATTCGGAGAGGGTGGATTGGTGTTTGTCGGCTTCCGCGCGAGCGCTTCCCAATGAAGCACTCAAGTCCTTGACGCGCTCCTCTAGAGATGCCACGGACTTCTCCTTGGTCGCCAGTGCCGCGTTCGCGTCATCGAGCTAACCAACAATTCAGCACATACGGAATACAGGGTTCGTGCGGAACAATACCTTGCGCCTCAAGGCATCTGCCACCTTGGCATCCTCGCTGAAATCAGCAGCAGGGAGGGATGCGACCGAGCCTTTCGGACTCTCGCTGAGAGGCTTGTCTGGCTCTGAGAGCGACTAATGAGTATGGTACCAACTTTGCTTCCACGGGCGATGTCATACCTGTAACCGATTCGGTGGTCGCTTGACTCTTAAGCATGCCCACCATGCTCGAGCTGAATCGCCATAGCGGCGACGGGCGAGCGGTGGTTGCGGCGGCGGTGGGCCGGACCTGTCGGGATGCCAGCATCATACAATGGAAGTCGGTGAAAGAGGAGTGGGCGCGCTGCGTGCGGATGCGTCAAAGCAGGAGCAAAGTTCGAATGATATGAAAGCCGTTAATGGTCTCCTCCTTGCTATATCTACAGTCGGAAGTGAAGAGCACGCCTGCCTGCATTGTCGTGGAAGGGCAGTGCGCAGGCCCGCCTCCAACGCGATTGGCACTCCGCACGCGTGCAGCCTTTGCATGTATCTCAGAGTTCGCTCCTTGGAGCCCGAGTACCCTTGGGAATCCACATGAGGTTGCGGACAGACTACCGAAGATCCTGCTGCGAGAGGCGTGTTAGATATGAAATGCTCATGCCACACCAGGGCCCCGGCGCCAGGTTTGCGCTTGCGTCTGCCGCATGGCCTCGGCGCCTCTCGCAATGGAAGAAGAACAAGCTTCCACTCATCGGCGCCCGTCTGAACAAATAGAGGTGCCCACCGGAACTGGACCGAATTTAAGGCTGTAGGGATCTACCTTGCGCAGGTCATGTTAGACTGATTCCGAGCAGGATCAGCGGAATGTCAGGCGGCGAGACTTTGCACACTCACCTTCAACCGTCATGGTAGCCGCGGTCTAGCCAGTGCCGAAAAGTTAGTTAGGGTAGGTGCTGTGCACCTCTTCACACGTGCTCCCACCGGGTGAAGCACCAGCAATGCATGCAGGCTGCCCTCCACTAGTCCATCCCAAAGCGATACATAACATGACGATGACAACGATACATATTACATGAGCTTCCCGTTGGAGTATCCTTGATGCGCCCCGGAGCCATGCTGCTTCAATGCGCGTGTCGCAGAGAACAACATGCTGTCGATGAGCGACGCGACTGTGAGCACTCCGCCAACAATCGCGCACGTCCTGCGCCGTCGCCGTCATCAACACATGAGATTAGAAGTATGCAACAGAGGAGACGTACGAGGTGAGGAAGTGCGCGAACGACTGGCGCGTCGCGTCGTGCACGATAAGGATTGGCGAGATGTCGTAATTAAAGAACGCGCCTGGGTATCCGTCAGTGTATCCAAGTCATGCGATCTGCGCGCGGAAACGAACCTGGGATACCGGTCGAGGTGTGTGCAACATGCGTCCCCTCCTTGTTGTCCTCCTGTTGCCCTTTTGATAAGTCCCGCTCGAAGTGAGTGACGCTGTACTGATGCATCTTGTACTGTACGCAGCGCGCGGATAATCAGTATGCGCAAGATTGCCGTGGCATTAGAGTTCGACATACCACTCTGCTGTCCTGCATGTTGAACTGCGTCGAGACCACCTTCAAAAAGTACTGGAACATGTACTGTTGCTTCGACGTCTGAAGAAGCTGCTATTAGCATCGTCGTCGAGTCGGACGCCGATGCGCTCACCCTCTTCGTTGTCTTATCCAGTGGGTTCCCTTCGATACCAAGCATACCTTTGAACTCGCGCTGGCGCTGACGGTCACGCTCCTGATCGCTCTCGAAACCAAACTCGTGGATGACGTGCGAGAAATCGTGGCGGTTCTTGTCGTCGCGCAGGTAGGGCACTAGGTCGTAGATGTTCTGCGCCGCACTGCGGAACGACCGTCCCGGAGAGAGGTGAATGTTGCCCACGACCTTGTTTACGCGCACCTTGCCCGCGATGTTGCAGCCCTCATCGGCCTGCTCCTTCAGCTTGTCTGACCAACCTTCGCTGACGCACTAAGCTACATGTCAGAAAACGCGGTGAACAGATCGCTTGACAGACGAACCTGTTCAATCGAGTCGGGTCGGTTGAAGCTCCATCCCCTGTCGAGGTAGGCCTGTCGCACTTGCTCGCACGTGTTGCAGCACCCGCTCTCTGAGGGTTTTCCACCAAAGCAAGAACCACAGTACTTCTCGCCACGCTGCTCGTTGAGTTTGTCGAGATCATTGCGGAGCTCGTTGTTGGCATTCAGAGCCTGCAGGGATTCGCCCTTCTGCGACAGCCGCGTCTTGACAATGTTATGCGAAATATCGGTCTGGGTCTCGCCAGAGATGTCCATCACGTCCAAGCTGAGAACTATGATGGAAATGATCAGCTATAAGCCACAGCCGCTGCAAACGAGTGAGACATAGATGAAAAGGTGCATGAGCATCCACGTTCCATCTAGACAGTGACTTGCTGTCGGGCTGATAGTGGCCTGCTGGTTGCTCGTATATGATACGAACAGCAGAGACCGCCTCGAAGATACCTCGCTGAAGCAGCTGAGGCAGTCGACGATATCTGAACGATGTTCATATGCATTACGGACGGACCACAGCATACAACGAAGTTCAGTTACCGTGGCGAGCAGGATGTCCCTATACTGAGCAGATGCGAGGTGTTCTGACAATCTGGAGTATGGGCGGAGCTATTGCTCTGAATGTGAAATTGCCCAAACAGTGGCTGCTACATCTTCAACGAGCATCACAGTGCTTCACCAGTCTTCCACTATCACAGCCCCGCTCTCAGCCGACGCTAGACTCAGCCAGTCTGCGTCTGACGGTGCCAGTCCATGTGAACCGCAGACTTATGTAGCACCTGCGCTCGAAATATGATGTAGCGTATACGCGCCAGACAGCCCTTACGCACTCCGCGAATCAGCACTGCAAACTATAGTCGTACTCACGGTAGCATGGTACTCTCGGGAAGGTGATGTTCATCCGAACATTCAGCTTCTCTCCGCGACTCTTGTCAACCAGGATAGACGTGTCAATATTGACCCTCCTGTAGTCGAGAAACTCGATGGTCGTGAAGGCCAGGATTATGGCGGCAGAGAGGATGGTCACTGCCCGACGTCAGCGACATCCCCGCAAACTGTGCAGGTTGACTCACAGAACGCGCCGGTACGCGTCTTGACCTTTACATCTTCTGTAGTCTGTACAGAATATTAGATCGCCACCACCATGAGGCCTTGCATTTCGCGAACCTTGCCGAAGGCGTCGATGCCTCTCAGTGAGCTGAACAGCCCTTTCGCCGGCATGTTCGATCCAGGAAGTGTCCGTCAAGCAAATAAACCAGTCCTGGCCGGTAACCGAGACGAAGTCCCAAAAGAGAGGCCAGCAAACCCTGCTGCGAGAGAAAGAAAGAGGAAAGAGTAGTGGTGGTGAGTTGGAGACGCGTGTGGCTGGGTACCGCATACGTGTCCGATCTCGCGACGCGTTGGCACGTGCTTCCTCGAGAACGAGCTCTGGACGAGCCTCGACATCGCACTGCAATATTGGGATCGCGGGTCGCACCGTTTCCTTCCTCCAAGAATATTTGACTAGACAGATACTCATAGTACACTACGACAAACAGCATTTGCCATCAAGCGTCCAAACTACCGCAGTTCTTGCGATGCAATCCGATCCACACCCTGCCGCACCTTTCCGAAGAGGTTCTTCACACCATCCTTGATGCCATCCGCCTGCAAGCTCACACCCTCCCCGCTCGTCCTGTACACGCCAGTGCCTGCAGGACCACCCAAACTGACGTTGACACCGCCTAGATTGAGGTTCAAGGCCGGCATCGTGCTTGAGCTCCCTGGCGGAGGTTCGTACACCGACGCAGAGAAGTTGACCGCAGCGGAGCGTATCATGTCCACAAAACTAGGACGTGCAACAGTGAGCATCGACCAGACAGGAAGGGGCGTACTACGTACCTAGATGAATTATGTACGCATGTCCCGCCCAGGAGAAGACGCGTGCCCGCAGACGACGCGCCGCCTTGCGTCGACTCCTGGTTGAGCAATGCGACAACGCGGGCTTCGGCATATGTTGTCCCGCCGATCATAAAGATGATCACATCCTGCGGTCTAGTATATACAGATGAGAAGACGCGTCATGAGACACAGGTCAGTAAGCGCACCGTTGTAGACTCGCGTTTGGCCCTGCGCCATCGAGGAAAGGATGGCTGGTATCCCGTAGTCGGCCCCTGAACAGGTTTTCTAGCGTTTCGGCAAGATGTGGCTGGTGTTGCATATACACATTCTCCACGCCCTTGAGACCCTTCAAAGCTGAGCGGCCTTTCGCGAAGAGCGACTCCGCAGAGAACAAGTCGTCTTGCCGCTGATCTGAGCCCGCGATGTTCAAAATGACATAGACGAGCTAGAGTTGGGCATGTCGTGAGTCAGAGATATATCTGTACGCAGCGCAACGACTCGCCTTGGCGTCTTCTCGATTAACCCCGTTCTCGAGCATTAGGTTGATAAGTGAAGCGACATTGTTTGCTTGTGTTTTCTGATATCGCAGCGCGTACAGAATGACCAGGCGCAATTTGTTCCACGGCTGAATGGTAGGGTTAGTGATGAGGGCCTGTACACTCTGTATGCAAAGCCCCGTGTCAACACCGCATCTTAGAAGACCAACTGAGAACCTACCCTCAAGTCCGCACCAGATCCGGTCGCTAGCCCCTGCTCGACCTCTCCAATGTCCAATAGCTTGTCCCGGTCCACTAGCCGGCTAAGCTCGCCCACGAGTGCGACGTGCTTGCTGACGTTCCCGCCGAGCTTGCGGAACTCGGGGTACTCCTCGACGAAGCGCTTCATGTCGGTGATTGAGTTGATGGACTGTGGGTTGTGCGCGAGGGAGTGGGACTGGTAAGATTGGACATATGCCTTGAGGGAGGTGCCGAGGTCACCGAAGGTAGCGAGGTGGTGTGCTTGGAAGAATGGGTCAGTGGAGGGTGTTAGAGTGACTTCCTACAGTGAGTTGAGTGGATGAGGGCATAGCAGTATGGTCTCATGGCGTACCTTCAACTCCGGTCGGATGTCAGGCAAAAGGCTGAGGTCTACCCGACCGTTCTGGATACCCAGGAGCTCGTGCACCATGGCCTGATACGTCCACTGAGAGAGCAGAGGAGTCACAGGATCGTTTCTACGATCCAGAATAAGGAGCAGTGGAGGGACTTGGGTCAACCTGAAGTCAAACAAAGAAGATTCAGACTGCATCCTATGCTATAGCCCTGGTTAGACTTCTTGCCATCGGTCATTCCGTGCTATCTCACCTGGATCTCCACACCGAGCTTCTTCGCCATTGGACTCGACCGCTCGTAACGAATCACCGGCTTCTTCTTCAAGCTCAGCAAAACGGCGGTCACGCCTTGTACAGCTCGCTCAAGCGCTTTCGGGTCCCACGAATTGGGTGACGAGCCGTACAGCGGATGCGAAGCACTCGGCATATGGTTGAGGGAGAAGAGGCACGGGAGGATGGGCGCGTAGTCTGCAAAGTATTCCTTGCATGTGTATCAGGGGATACGCCGCCAGCGAGATGCGATGTACTCACCTGCACCTCCCGTACTACCTCGTACTCGTCTGCGTCCGCTAACCGCTCGATGGTGGTCTTGCTGAGGATGGTGCTGAAGTCTGCATAGCAATCGTGTCACGGGGGCGGCTGGAGAGGTCCAGTGCTGAGATTACCCACAGAGGTAGTATTCGCCGTACTTTGGCTCTCGTAGTTCCGCTTCTAGTGCCTCGAGACTGTCGTCACTTGTCTGGAGGAAGCATACGCACTTCATGTGCGGCATCCGGTCGCGCTTCTTGTTGTCGATCTTGTCCGTGAGGTATACTTGATGAGCGAGCAAGGTAGACTGAGTGACGGCCAACGATACAATAGGTGTCTGTCGGGGTAAATGTTGACAAACTCTCGACCCTGCACGAACGTGTCGAAACATACCGTATGTCCGTCGAGGAGCAAGACCTTCATCGTGGGCGGCACGGAGATCAACTTGGTGATGTACGTCTCCACAGCTTTGACGATGTCCATCGTGGCTCAACGAACGAGGGTGCAAAGAGTGGGTATTGGACGTGGTCGAGAGAAAGCGGGCTTGAACTTTGAGTGGGTGGACAGACGCCGGGATGGCTACAAGCCCTGCTGCCCCTTTTTGATCCAGTATTTGATGCTATCTCCTTGCACTCTTCTTTCAAAACGTATTCGCCGGGAGATGTTACAAAGATCCAAGACGAATGAGAGGATAGGGGATCGGAAGAGACGCGAGTGTTGTGCGTGTCACTGCGGCGCGTCCGTACACGCGTAGGCGCCCATATGCGATCGTCGTCACGGCCGGCGGCCTTTCCCTGGCTAAGTCTATAGTCCTCGAGCTTCCTCGCTCAGGCTCACGTCCATGGACTCTCGCAAGAAACAAGTTATCCAGTCACAGCAATAAAAGATACCGTATGTCTCATGTGCTGAAGCCACCTCCGAATGACGCAGACTGAGACCCTGAGTCGGATGCTGTTTCGATGTTCCAACAGCTCATTGTCCCTGAGTCCCGGCATGTACCCGACTGCCTCTCTTCCTCAGCCTTCGTCTTACACCAGCGGTGCCTCGTCACAACTTAACCTATGCATACCCAAAGCATAGAAGTGTCATCTAGCTCAAAACCTGTATCTCCAGGGTCCCCGCCAATGCACAACGACTTCCCCGGCGGCGAGCTCGAGAACGCGCTGAAGGAACATGCGTTTGGCCTGTCTCGTTACGAGATCTTGCACAAATCACCTCACGAGGCTAGAGCACGTATCGCGCTCCTAGAAGGGAAGGCGGTGAACGTGATGCTCACGACAAGTGGTTATAGCGTGCGTGAAGGCGTGTCTGCAAGCGTGATAGGTGTAACTGAGTAGTGTTTTTGCATAGATCGTATGCGATGTAGAATCTCCGGCAAGGACATTCGAAAGCCTCGACGACCTGTTGTTATCAGTCAGTCCTCGTTTCGAGGAGGCCCGACAGCAAGCTTTGCTGGCCAAACTGCAGCTGTTGGCTGAACAACAAGATCAACCGGGCGGGTCCTGATCTATGCCATGTATATTTTTCTGCAAGAAACCATGCACCACAGTACATCTCTACGATAATGCAGCCACGATGAGACAGGGAACTCACCTACTCTTCCGCATCCACTGCGCTGGCCTCCTCCGCGAGTTTGCCCGTCTCTTTCCGTCTCCTCAACGCCTCGGTATACAGCTCTCTGGTGAACTCTCCACGCTCCCGCTCCCTGACGTTCCGTATCATCTCTCCAATCCACTTCCTCTCTTCTTCATTCCTCACGCAGTTTGCCCACCATCGATCCATACTACTCCGGATGCCAGCCGTGTTCAGTTCACCATGCTCGCTCTGCTCTGCAAGGACGAAGAGGAGGAAGCCTGCATTGAGACGTTCGAGCCCAAGCATAGAGAGACACTTGAGTATCCGCGAAATGCGGAGGTAGTTGTGTGAGGAACCTATGCTTTGGATCGCGTCAGCTCGATATATCAAGTGGCGATGAGACTTACGAGTCAGGTTTCTGAACCGGTCTTTCCAGTTCTTGTCTGATCTCGCGAGAAGACCCGTTTCACTGTCCTCGAGGCGCATGCCGTAGAAGTCGAGCATCAACCTGTACGAGCGCAGGACGCGCTCCACAATTGTCTCGTCGGCTTTCATGGCCTCCACCTCATGGCGCTGCAGTGGTTGGGACTCCCAATTCATGCCATGCTCCGGTATAGGGAAGCTATGTATGATTCCGTTTTCCTTTCCATCTGTGAGAGGACGAGAAAGCAGCACATACAGCCATTGAATGAATCCATGCTTGTACTCTAGCTTCGCATAATCACCACGCCATCTGCGTGCGAGTGCGACCCTCAGCTCACCGGTCCACAGGCCAGGCCTCATGAGTGCTTACTGTTTGTGTAGATCGTCAATGTAGAGGTTATCTGGCTGACATCGCGACTTGTTGGAATAGAACAGCAGGTTGTCTGAACACGATGGGTCGTCATTATTATCCGGGTAATCGTCCAAGAATTCGCGGACGTCTCGAGGTATAGATGCAGACATGGCAGATACAGATCTAGTGCGTGCAGCAGAATGTATTATCTTTGCAGTAAGGCAAGTAATGCGACAAGCGGCAAGCATGAAGTGGTGGTGCGACCTGAGCGAGACGCGCGGTGGCGGCCGACGCGTCGCGTGGAAAATCAAAATGAATTTGACTAGGACGCGGTTGGTGTGGCCGATCACAACGCGCCTTTACGTTTGTTACGTTGCCCTTCCCCGCCAATTGACTTGCTGCCTCGAGCTCAGCCGCGATGCCACCCACACCGTCCTCCATCATCTCTGACGCGCTCAATTCGCTCTCGAAGGCCGCGAACCTCGCCGTAAGCCCCCTGCATCGTTTCAGTGACGTTCGGCTCTCTCAGGCGTGTCTCAGCTCGCAACTGTCGAAGAACAGGCCCGCTCTGATGTCACGCGCGCGAACGCGGACGCCTCGGAGGCGCGTCGGGAACGGGACGATGCGCTCAAACTACTGCGCGACCTGAAGCTCGAGGAGAAGAACTGGGAGCGTCGTGAAGAGGCATGGAGGGCAGCGGTGCGTACCTCAGAACCACCGAAATGTTCGATGCACTTATAATGTCACTGCAGGTCGACAAAGCCGAGCTTACCGTAGGCCATCTGATTCTGGGCTCCGTACGCTCTCTCATGGCCCTGTAGATCAAGCACCAGGCTGAGACAATAACACACCTGCGCGCCGAGTCCACGCAATGGAAGGCCCAATTGATGCGACTCGAGGAGACATCTCGTCAAGAGATCGACGACTGGAGAGAGCGCTGCTTACACGCTGAACAGGAGCGGTGCCAACTGTCATCTCGGATAGATGAGCTCGTAGCTGAGCAATTAGCAGTACGTAACGTATCATCCATCGTGGTCTAATAGCTGAGTTTACTGCCAGTACAACACTCAAGCTAATGCTGCTTTGGGTGCTCTCGCCTCGAGGTCTCCGTACCCAGACATCTTCGAACCTTCTAGTTCCTCCACAAAGCGGGCTTCCACCTCATCTGTGGCGCCACAGCTCGCGAAACGACAAACATCCCTGGCACACGCACCAGACGACAATGCGCCGCCTTCACCCCGGAAGTCGAAAGCTGCACAGACACCATCTAAACACATCTCACAGATTGACCGCCCCGTCGACCCTCCTCCCACTCGCACACCAAAGAACAAGCCGCAGCCCGCGCCGGCTACGAAGGCCCCACGCACGCCGAACACGCCCCGTGCCACCTCGTCCGCACACCCCCCACTGAAGATGAAACCACACGCGATGCCACCACCACCAGAAGAGTTCCTTCCGCAACAGCGCGTCATCCGGCGCGTGCAGGCTGTGATCTCCGTCCCGGTGAAGGAAGAGGAGGATTCAGACGCGGGTCCCTTTGAGTCGGATGCGTCGGGCTCGGCGTATGAGCCGGAGCAGCCTAAGCGCAAGCGCACCAATGCACGGGCGTCCAATGGCCGCAGACAGTCGCAGGCTAGGCGGGTGGTCGAGGATGAGGACGAAGACGAGGAGCCGCAAGCGTATCGACAAAGTAGACGGCCTCGCTACATCCCGGACGATGACGACGATGACGACACGGACGAGCTTGCTATGGCCCCTGACGTGAGTTGCGTTGACTGGGGTGTGTTAATGAGTCCTGACCTCACTTGCAGGATGATTTCGACGCTCGTCCTCAAAAGACGCCGAGAACGAATAATTCGCGACCCTCTACGAACACATCTGCTAAGAAGCGTAAACTTGACGCTGACCAGGCGAATGGCTCCGCTGGCCGCGCAACGAATGCGAAAGTTCCACGGAAGAAGTAGGCTCCCACTGGCGATATGTGTAACAACATTGCTATATCATTGTGTTCTCGTCACTGCAATTACCCTTGTATCATACATACATGCTAGAAGTCCTATGTTCGTCTACACAATATGCGCCTGCGGTCATAAATAATTCGTGTCGATACCATGAGGCGAGCTATGGAAAGATGCAATGCAAGCGTGATGATGTAGGGTCAAATAACTTAGTGCAATGTTCGTTTAATGCGCCTTTGCCTTGCTAGTCAGAGGAGGAACCCAGTCGCCAACCCCAACGCTGCTGCTATACCACCAACTACGCCACGGCCAACACGATCATGTCGCCTCGCAGCGAGCAAAAGCTGGACCTGCTCAGCCTTGAGCTCACGAACCTGCACGTTCCAGCGATGCATCAACTCCTCCTTCTCCGCCACCAGCGCAGCTATCTGCGCCTTATAGTCATTATGGATCTGTACGGCGATTCCGTCCTTCGTGCGCTCCAGCGAGCCCGCGCTGTGCTTGTGGTTCTCAAGCGTCGTTTTCAAGGTGTTGACCTCTTGTTCAGCCGATGCACGAGCTGCGGTCGCAGCCGCCAGGTCAGAGCGAACCGCGCGGAGCTCAGCGTCTCGTTTCTCGATTTCCTGGAGGGACTGCTTTACCTGCTGCTGCAGCGCCGACCTATGTTTACCATGGAGCTCGTCGACCGCCGCCTGGTGCGTTGTGCGGAGTTGCTTGACCTCGTCCGTGCGCTTCCTGGTGCTTTCTTCGGCCTGCTGGAGCTGGCGGCGCGCCTGCTCGTTGCTCGAGTTGAGCTTCCTGGTGAGGGCGTTGCGTGCCTCGCGCACATCCGCGAGCTCCTTGGACAACCGCGCGATCTCCTGGTACAACCGCGCGATCTCCTGGTCCTTCTCGCCGATGCCCGAGAGGCGTTGGCGTGCGGCGTCCAGCTCCGCCTGCAGCGTCTTGTTCTGCTGCGACGCCTGCGAAAGCTCGGAAGAGAGGCGAGCGACTGCCTGCTCTTTCTCCCGCTCGGAGGCTGCGCTCTTTTGACGGATCGCGTCGGACTCCGCCTGCAGCGCCTTGAGCCTGTGCGAGGACTGGGATAGTGCTGCCCTGCATTCTGCGTACGCTTCCTCTGTCCCCTTGAGGACGTTGTTCAGCTGAGTGATGCGCGCCTTGGCTTGATCGCACTCACTCTCCAGCTGAGTGATCTTTGCGCCGTCCGCCTGGACCATCTGATCGAGCTCGGAGGCCCTGACGTACGCAGCATCGACCTTCCGTTGCATGTCGGCTTTGTCAACGAGCAAATCGGACAGCTCGTCTTGGTGGGCAGCGTGCAGCTGACGGATCTCGTCCTGAAGAGCGCGAGCGGTGTTCTCTAGCTCCTTTGCGTGGCGATCCGTGGCGAGGAACGTCTCGCGGAGGGCAGCGTGTGCCTCGCGAGCGTGAGACAGGTCCGCAGATAGTCCCTCGATGACTTCGCCCTTCGCCCGCTCGATCTCCGCGGTCCGTTGGCGGCCTTCCTCGAGCTGCACCTTGGCGGCGTCGAGCGCACGCAGCGCAGAGGCAAGAGCGCCTTCGGCCTCGGACAGCTCTGTCTGCAGGTCCTGGATTGTCGACTCCTGCTCATCACATTGTGCTTTGAGAGCCTCGGCGTCGATCAAGACGCGGTCGTACTCCTCCCGGAATCCCTCGAGTTCGCGACCAGCCACATCGCACCGACGTTGGACTTCATCGCGCTCGGCAGCAAGCGTGTCAATTTCGTCCCGATGCGAAGCATGTGTCGCCTGGAGTTCGCGCTCATGACTCTCTTCTTGCGCCTGTGTAACGTGCTTAGAAGGCGCAGCAAAGCATTGTAGCCTCGACATACCTGGAGCTCCGCGGTCAACCTATCGACCTGCCGTTCCAGCTCGGCGTAACTCTGGGAGTGCCGTCTCTCGAGCTCGTCGAGCTTGCGAAGGTGCGTATCAGCGTCTGCACGTGCCTGTGCTCTCGTCTGATCAAGAGAGTCGGAGGTCTGTGCGAGCTCGGCGGCCAGCTCCTCGATCTGCATCGAACGTCTCGCTGACTCAACGCGGGTAGCATCCAGCTCTTCCCTCGCTGCCTGTAGGTCGGCATATTTCGCCTCCAGAGTTTCGGTCATCTCGTCCATAACACTCGACTTCTTCCCCAAGTCCGCCTCCAACGTCTTCATTCGGCGAAGGTAATCCTCGCATCGCTGGTCTAGCTCCGCGCGTTCCTTCGTCACGATGGAGAGCTCAAGCTGGAGATCCGCTGCGCGGTCGGACTGTTCGTTCCGCTCGTCGCGTACAGCACTCAACTCCGAGGCCAAGGTCTGCAGTCGTCGGATTCCGTCCTGCAGTTCTACGTCCTTGGCTGAGATGACTTCTCGGTTTTTCTCATGCTGTGTCGTCAACTTGTCGCGGTCTTCTTCAGTCGACTTCAAACGCTGCTCGACTGAAAGATGTGCGGCGCGCTCCGTCTCGAGTGCAGATTTGGTCTCATCAACCTGTAACCACGTTTATCAGCATGCGATGGGACGTGAAACTAAAACATGACTACCTGTCGCCGGGCGACCTCTAGCTGCGCAGATTGCTCCGCATGCTCGTGTCGCCCTGCATCAGAGCGCCTCAGCGTTTCAGCGAGGTCTGTTTGGAGTTTTGCCTTCGCGTCCTCCGCAGTCTGGAGAGCCGCACTCGCGTCGCGCGATTCTGCTTGTGTTGTCTCTAACGAGGAGGCCAGTGTCCTGACACGGTCCTCGAGTGAATCGACTGTCCGTGTCTTGGCATCTAGCGCGGCCGTCGTCTCGTCGAGCTAGGGCCAAACATCTGATGAGCCAATGCCTAGCATGCTGCATGCACAAGACGCACCTTGGCCTGGAGCTCGCTGACGAGCTGCTTGGTATCCGCCTTGGACGCTTTGGACGCTTTGGATAACAAACTCTTTGTGTCTGCTAAAGCCGAGTACACGTAAGTAACATCAACTGAGCGAGAACGAATCAAGGCCTACCGTCGCCGTTAGCTGCGTCATTGGGCTTCTTCCACAAGAGATTGGTAAAATACGAATTTTGGCGCTGTGGTTGTTTCGGGGGCATGATGGGTCGTGATAGAATATGTCAAAGTGTCTCAGCGCAGAAGAATGGAAGGTCTCTTCAAAAGACAGTGAGTGGTACAAGTAGATACAGGACAAGGGGCTCGTGTGCTGCCTGAGCAGCTCGACGGGCAAGAAAAGAGGCTCCGGAGTGAATTGTGAAGGAATGCAGTGTGCCCCTCGCCCGCTCCAGGAGGGTACCAGGCAGCCACCCTCATTACCGTCGGCACCCATCCGAAATGAAGGGAATGTAACAAATCGTCCCGTCGGCCTCATGGTATACATGAGTGCGAGCCTTGTCAATCGTGGAGATACTCTGGCCCGCATGCGTAGGCTGTGCGCAGGCCGGAGGCCACCGCAGCACATGTTAGATAGCGCCATCTGAGTACCGGCTCTGGCGGCTGAAGAGTCCTATAGGGACCTGCTGCGCTGCATGCACATTGATATCGAGCAATGACGCTCGCCGGTAGGGGCCCGACATGCTGTGATATATCTGCTAAATCTATGTAGTGGATCATTGAAACTGTATTAGTAACTCAGAGTCTGAACGTGGAAGCCGTCCGCGCTGATGCCTCGTTCCACTCACTGCCACCGACTGCATGTCCGCTGTCCCAATGCCTCGCGATGTCCAGACCAGTCTGAGCTGCTTCTGCACGTTCGGTGATCACCAAGCGCCTTGATAATCGCGGCCTGCAATGTTGTATCAGTACGTGCACAACTCCCAGACGGTGAAATAGAGCCTCGATGCCAGTGAGGAGGATCCGGTTGGCAAGATCATGCACGAAGACGTACCAGAATCTACCCGCAGCCGCACCTCCCGAATCGACGAAGAATAGTGTACAGCTGACAATGATCTCCTGCACGAGGGCATTGCTAGTAGCAAAAGCGACCTCTGGGCCCAGTATTCATGTGCGTAGGTCGTGAGTTAGTATGTATCAAGAGTGGAAGCGCCAAGGAAGCGCAGCTCGACGAATGACAAGAGAATCTTAGATTTGATCTAAGTAAGTAAGATCGTTTGCTCTAGCTTGAGATCAACTTTGAGATCCAATGTTGGGGATAGGCAACCCCCCTTCGCTGGACGGCCAGCGTCTATTTGTGCCGGGATCACGGCCGTGTAATCTGGTGACATCTAAACGAGCGATAGTGCAATATCTCATCTTATCGTTGTCGTGCCGATCACACAGAACGCGATATCGTAGATAGGCATGGTACATAGTGCTAGGAGGTATCGGTGTGCAGCGGGAAAGAGCGTAAACTGTAGTAAATGAGTGCTGGATGTATGATACATGTATATTGTGAATTACAGAGGTCAGTCTGTACATGCAAAGTGGGTCTCAGAGATTCGGGAGGTGTAGCGCAAACGTCGGTCCGCCCGAGCCAAGCTCGTCGGGGTAGAGCTCGACTGCATCGACGTCGGCGAGCTGCTCGTCTGCAGCAAGCGTAACGCGGCTGTCTCGTCCTCCGGCGGTGTCCACGTCAGGACTTACCGAGTGCGAACCTTGTGTGCCCGCGCGGCGCGAGTCGTTAGGCACGTTCCCTTGCAGTGACTGGCTAGATAGGGTGCGTGGGCGCCGGGAGCGTGAGCGTGAGTGCAGCGACGGTGCTGGCGGCGCGGAAGGGGGCATTGGAGAGCGGGGGCCAGGGCAGCTGCGACGTCATTGCCGCACGAGAATCTGACTCAGTGATGGTGGTAATGTGGCTCGGGTCGATGTAGTATGGGTGCGGTAGCCACGCTGCGATGAGCGGGGGACGTGGTGAGGGTGTCGGAAGAGTAGTAGAGCTTGAGACCGCCACTGCCGTGGCGGTAAGGGTCTACTAGTAGGGGTATCAGCACGTTTTGTTCGAGCTTGCCGTCCGAGTCAACCTTCTCGTTGTCTCCGGCGTACTCGACATCTTCCTCGTTCTCCTCGTCGACACTGACGTCCATATTGACGTCCCGCGACGCGCGCTGCTTCCGCTTCAGGCCGGGCACAAATCCCGCAGTGACACGATCACCGCTCGGAGCCATCAGGCATCCGAGTCCGCAGCGACCTCGAACGTACGCACCTTGTCGATGAGCTTGAGCTCCTGGAAATGGCATGCAACAGTCTTGACGAACACGTCCACTGGCTTGCACTCCTTATCCTCTATCCTGGGCCTGCCCTTCACCTTCGTCTTGCCTGGCCTCACTGCTCACCGGCTTCCTCAGTAGTCTTCTCCTGCTCAGCCTCACTGATCAGTGCACTCAGTATCGCAGCTGTCGGTTTCATCTTGGTCCGGCGGGCCTTCCGATGTGGGAATAGTTGAGTTTGCGGAGGGACTCGCGGGCGGACACGCGCGACATTGCGCCAGACAAGTTGCAGCCACGACGGCACTGGACTTGTACTCGGAGTGCAGTGTGTCTGGAAAGCCGGTCCTAGGAACAGGGCTCTTGTGGAGGATGGCCGGCAGTGAGTACTGTACCGACGCCGTAGCGCACCGACTCGAAAGTCCCTGTCAATGCAGCGGCAACACAGTTCAAGTTGCACCGTGACGTTCACAACTTCAGTGATAACATGACTCACCATGTTGTTGCCAGCTATAGCCTGGATTCCTCGTCTCCCCGTCGGCAGGAAATTGCCCGCCTTATACTTCAAACGCAGACGTCTAGTAGCAGACTGCATCCAGCATCCCAGGGACATGGCACGTACAGCCGCGGCGCTTGTGCGATGTATCGCTTATGTAAGCTGTACCGTGACGTTCAGACGCAAGAAACTCACCAGCTCGCACCTGACGGTTATGAGAGAAGCTGAAAAACAAGTCATGTATTCATTCTCAAGGTGTCCCGACTACATTGGATAGCCATTGTTGAACATACTGACAGGGGACATGCACACCGCAGCCACATCCCGCACGGGCGCTTGATCTGCACGCCGCGAAAACCAGCACCTTCTGTGTGGTCTCGTAACGACAACCTCTCGCCCATCCAACGTTCGGGATGACCGTTTTCAGACCCGACGAGTCGAGCCTTCGTTGCCGAATCTTCACAGCTCTTCATTTAATGCACGATCTCAGCATGCATACAGCGAGATCAGTTACTTCTCGACACACAACAAAAAATCGGCAACCAACGTTTTGCTTAGAATCCTTATCGTAAACGCACTGTGTACAAGATCTACGAATAAAGCCGCTGTTGCAGACCACAGTTTTCGATACCGTTGGCTGCTCACTGTGGCGCCTGATACGAAGACGATCGCTGGACTATCTGCAAGAGATTATATGGCATCTCGGCACGATGGCCAGCTACCATCAATCGTGTCCGCTTCCGTCCTCGAGCGCTTGGCCGCGCGCTAAAGCCATTTGGCGGGGGCGTTGCCTATCCCCACCAATGTACATCTGTCATCGAGCACTCGGAGCGGGACGGTCCACTGGTGGTGCACAGCATGTCTCGACGATGTTTTGCTTCACCCATTGACTCATATAGGGACCCCTATGCATTGCACGGCACCGTCAACGATGCGGACGCGATGGAGAATATTCACGAGGCACCCGATGTGCAGTGCGAAGAAGCATGAGACACACGATGACATTGCGAACGAGGGCCGATTTCGGATACGACATTACAAACACTGGAGACGCTGATGTACAGGCGATCACTATGGCACACAATTAGGGATCAAGAGAGACGCGGGGTGTATGACCAAGGGACGAGTAAGAGCATTCAGTGCCCAGCACCGACGTCAGCGAGGGCGCGCCACAGCTTGCTGAGGCCATCGAGCACAAAAGAGATCAGGGCCATCAGCGCCGCCAGGACCGCCGGTACGAGCTTGAACAGCACCAGGAATGACACGAACGCCGACAACGCAACGATCAGGAGGGCCATCATTACGACCGCCACCTTGCTACACCATGGGAGATCGTTCCAGCAAGTTTCAGGCTCACGGGAAGATTGCACATTCGTGGTACGCCTGACTGCCGGCGTGTGTGCCGGACGCTATGTGGTTTCCCGCGGCATCAGTTGGAGTGAACTACTGTGGCACGAACATGCGCGCCTTACCGATTGATGTAGAAGAGAAAACAACTGAGCGTCGGGAATCCCCGCACAATCGTACGACGCCATTGACGGACCTGACGGCACCGTGATACCGGCTGTGAGGGATTCGGCGAGCCTGGTTTGTTCTTCTCCCATCTCCTTGAGGGTCTCTAGCTGTTGTGCGGAACACCAGACCATCGTCAGTCCACGCTCTCTACGCAATAGTATACACAGTGGGCTCACCCCGAGAATCATCGCGAAGTAGCGTTCTTTCGCCGAGTTCAGCTCGTCAACACAACGTTTCAGCTCTTCGCGACTGGCGGCGAGCTCCTGGTCCACTGCCTTCTTGGCCTCTTGCGCGGCTACGTTAGCTGCCTGAGCGTCGTTACTAATTTCCTGAGCGACTTCCAACTGGTGCTTGAGCTCATCTCGCTCGTGTTCGAGCTGAGAAATGATCCGCGTAGCCGTTTCGTCCAAGAGTTGTCGCGCATGACGTTGTATCTCAGCGACTGGACGTTCAAAGAGGAGCGCCAGTCGCTCCTGAGTTCCTGTACTACTCTAAGATCATCGTCATTGAGGGGTTACCTAGTTGGCGAAGCGCACATACCTCCCGTCTTAGGCCTTCCACTTCTTCCTGGAGCCTCTTCGCGCGTTCCCGTGCTTCGTTGCGCTCCGCAGTTAAAGTCGCTACCTGACCCTCGAGCTCAGTGAGCGAGTCGCCCGCATTACGAGCTGGCGCGCGGCGAGCATCGTCCAACTGAATCCATATGAGTCTTTGATCAACAACTGGTGGAGACGTTATGTGTATATACCGGACGGCGCTCCACGTATTCGAAACCGAAGGGTTCTGCGAGACGATTCATGATCAATGCCACTCGTAAGTATGAAAGTCGAACTTGGATTCACCTTCGACCATGTTTGACAGCGTTCACGCTTTGCTGTTTCACGAGTGGCTAGGTGAAGTGTCCGTGTTTGCTTACGCCTGCGTCGGGGCAGAGGTAGATGGACGCGAGCGGGTTATGATCCTGTTATTGGGCACACGTCCTCGATGTCCGCCATATTTATACGCTAGCACGCCTGGCCCACCGCCGCTGCTACCCCAGAGCCGCTCAAGCAACAAACCGCACATGAACGTGTGCGAGACGCATTGTTCAGAGGAGAGCACATGGCTGGGGAAATGAGACAAAGGAAGGAAAGAAAGAGGGACAGTGGCACGTCGGGGACTGCCAGTACTGGAGCGTGCGGATCAGGCCTGTTCAGGTCGCACCCAGGCTGGCACACTCCGAAGCGGAACGTTGAACCGGCGCTTGAGCGATCCTCCTTCCTGTGACATGCCGTCATCGTCACACCCAGCCCTGACTCGGAGAAGCTGGCAATCCCGCCTTGCCCTTGCTCATGCACATATTCATCGCTGGTCACTGGTGCCATACAGTATTCATGAATCACGAGCATCTACAGTACTTAGAGCCACACCACTTTGTGAGGGGCTATTGAACGTATCAGTGGCAGCGTTTCCTCCACTAGCATCGTGAACTTCCGCCGATCCATACGGTCAAGTCACGGCTCGACTGTTCAGCGTTCAAGCTCAAGTCGGGGATGCGGTGAGCCATATATTGGTATAACTACGACAAATATACATGATAAGTAAAAGCTCTACTCATCTACTCTCTAGATGCAACCTGGAGTACTCCATGATCATATTCATGGCGCGGCGGGTAAGGAAGAGACGACATGAGCTGCAAGAGCGACAAGAGCAGTACGGCCCCAAGGCACGCCATCAAGGAAACTTCAAGTTGGCCTTGACTCATAAGCCCGCGAAGAGGTCTTGTCTCGCTTGCGCCTGAGGCAAGGTGCAAGATATTCTTCGAAGGCCGTATCAATGACTGAGAAGTTCTTCGTGAACATGAAGGCAACGTTGCTCACCGGTTTGTCACGCGAGGAGAGATACTGTCTGGCTCCATCCGATGCTGCCTTCCACAGCGTCTGCGCCCCCTCGCTCATCCTCGCCCGAGGGTTCTGACTTGGTATCGAGGCTCTTGCTAGGGCCTCTGGTTGCACGTCCAATGCACCCGGCATGAGCTCTGTGCACCCTCGTTCCGAGCTAGTCTCGCTCTCTGCGTCTTCCGAGCTCGCTCGGCTGCCATGACCAGGCACTGAAGGAGGGTAACGCGCTCCGCGAGTATCATCCCGAAGGTACTGGTGCGTCAATCCTCCGTATTCGCCGCGAGTTCCCACTTCTGCCTCAGGATCTCGTCGCGAGCGTGCGCCATGCTGATCAAAGTCCCCGCCGCCCGTGGCCTTTAGTTCAGCTGCTTGTCGGGCACGCCGTTCCGCCTCCAGCGCACTCTCCAGCTCATAGATTCTATTCTGTTGAATTCTGTCCAGTTTGTCCTCTGCCTCCGCCGCCTTTCGAAGCACCTCTAGCTGCAACCGGCGGGAGTATTAGACCCTCATCGACCGCCATCCGACAACAGGACACGCCAGACTCACCCCCAGCTCCACTGCGATGCGACGGTCCTCCAACATGTTCAGCTCGTCGACACGGTGTCTAAGCGCGAGCTGGGTAGTGAAGAGCTCTTCTCGAAACGAGTCCTTTGCGTCTCGTGCCGCCTGCGATGCCGCCTTCGCTTCGGCGCACTCCCCTTGAGCGGCCTGTAAGCCGCGTTTGAGGGCGTCTCGCTCGTCTTCGAGCTGCGCGATGCTACGCTTAGCGGCGTCTTCCGTGAGATGTCGTGCGCGCCGTTCAGCTTCGATGGCAGCCTCCATCTCAATCAGTCGGTGCTGAGGAGACGCCGTTAATCTGTCCTGAGCTACCGAGCTCCGGCGTGCTTCTGCCAGCTTCTCGGGACTGTCAGTTCCTGCCCATGGCATCAATAAGTGCCTCACCTCCTGTCGCATGGTATCGAGCATTTCCTGCAGCTTCTGGACGCTCTCATGCGCTTCATCACGCTCTACAAAGGCCTTTCCTGCCTCTTGCTTGAGGGCATCGCGCTCATACTCGAGATCGTTGAGCGTGTCGCCTTGGCTCCGGAGCGATGCCCGCGCCTCCTCGAGCTATGTTCACGTGTGTGAGTTGTTGAGCGTTCCGAAAGTACGATGCAAGTGGCTCACTTGACTTTGAACGTAGCTGGGGTTGAGCGGGTCTAAGTACTAACGTCAGGCATGCTCATCGGTCCCTCGACGTCAGTGATTCTCACCTGCTCCCATACTTGACAGCGTACTACCGCTCGCTCGCTTCTTGAGCGACTCCGTGAACTTGCTTCTCTTCGACAAATTGATCGACATGATTTGCGCTGTCGATGGAGTGTTTCCTGTGGCTCTTTATACTCAGGATCACTGAGCACGAGGCTCATCGCGCAGAGACTCCTTGTGAGCCAAATAGTCGTGGCCCTTGACCTCCGATCCTGACGCACATGTCAAACAGCTGTGCATTGTGCGCGACTGGAGCGTTGCACGCACGCGCTCCTCGTGTGGCATGTCCGTTTACGATTCAAAATGAGAATGAATGTGCTCATCTCAAGAAAACCTTTATCCACGTTGATCCCAGACCTGCACGCCAGTGACGTCGCCGCCTCAAGTTCCACGTAGCGACGCAGCATGGCACACCGATGCAATGAATCTAGACCGTGATAGTAGTGCACTGAGGCGCCTCCAGATGGATGATATGCTCTTGGGATGAAGGACATGCGGCAGCAGGGGGGACCACGGTAAGATACTGGCAGAGCCATTGACGGCTATTGACGGGCACATGGCGAAAGCGAACCTCTCCGAGGCCGGTATTCTCGGAGTTGCCCAATACGGCGTGTACCGCACGTGACCGTGGTCAATCCGTTCGAACTGTGGCTTGAACTCAGAACCGATCGCGAACTTTGACCCGAACCGCACCGACGCGAGCCACACAGCACTGTTTGCGTAGTAGCTGAAGTCGTTGCAACGCACGCAGCCAACCGGAAAATCGACAAGACGTCGCTGGAGCTGCAGGCGTTGTACTGCTGTACGTGTCGGCACAAGACCTACGCGCTGTGGAAGACTTGTGGTGGCTCCCACTCTGTAGGTCCTGTGCGATGGGACACCGATGATGTTATGTGTGCTGATCTTAATGCGTCTCATAGTACTCGTATTCTTAACAAAGCCAGAACGAAGCAATTGGGCAGACATTGACAACGCCACTGTGACCCGTATCGAATCTTCCGTCATAAGCCACTTCGGACGTCCGCATTGCACAGAAAGAGTACGCACGACGACATGGACAAGATTGCACAAGTGACGCTTGATGTCTTCGTACGAGAGTTTGTTCCTGGTTCTGACCTGCCTGCAAATCTCGCTGTCGAACCACTCGATCTACCAAATGATCAATGTAACAAATTCGTGGGCATAGCTTGTTTGTCGTGACTTTCGTTCCGGAAACCCTGACTCCTTATGTACCGCAGTGTGAGGTAGCGAACTCTATCTTCAGTCAGATTCCCGTACAAGTCGCCTGCGAAAGGCTCGTCGCGAGGACTTTTTGGTCCAGCAGTATGTCGAAGTTCGGCGGGACGAACGATACGCATCAGAATATTGTCGTATATAATGTGGGCAATGGCGTACAACGGGACTCTGCAATCGAGCCGGCGCTGAATGAGGATGTCCCCAAGAAGAGGAAACGGCGCGGGGCCAAGGACACCTCGGCTGAGTCGCTCAGGGTTACTCTGTTGATGATGATGAACTCAGCATTTATTAACCGCTGCAAGCAAACATGTGCTAAGACGCGGCGGACGCCGGCCTGTACAGTAGTGGGCGTTTAAACGCGCCACCCAGGTCGTCGTCCCGTTCGGGGCTGTACTGGTAGGAGTAAAGTCTGGAGAGGTAGGTAGTAATGGGTCGGTATCGTTCTGTAGTCTATGGTAGCTTCTATGTATGCGGTTCTGTTCGTCTGTCCGGGTCGCATAGGTCTTTAATAGATAGGCATAAATGAATAAAAAAGGAAAATCTTCATAGTACTCCGCGTTCCGCGGTCGGCGCGTCGTCTTCTCCTAGGGGCGCAAGCCGGGTTTGTTCCCCTAGTGCACGAGTGGGTGTCGGAGGTGTGGGGGGTGTCGGGTTTGGGGACGGTACTTCGCCGTGCAGCTGGTACCGTCTATTCTTCGTCCTCGTCGGCCGGTCCGTCCGGGTCTTCTTCTGGCTCTGTGTCGTCTCCTCCGCGTTCGTCTCCTGCGGCGGCCTCTTCATCGTCATCCTGTTCTGCTGCTCCTTCCTCCGGAGCCTCGGGTGGTTCTCCTGTCTTCGTGAACGCGCCGCTCTTCTCGATGAAGCGCGCGAGTGCGTCAATGCCGTCGTCTGTGCCGAGGATCGTAGGTAAGTCGATCGTTTCGCTGGCTTCTCGGAGGGTGTTTCGGTGCGCCTCGTACCGCGGGCAGTCCTGGAGGATGTGTTTCCTCGACTGGTACTGCGCGCCGCACGGGCATTCGACTGTTTCGGACGGGACGTGGTGTCTGTAGTATTCGCCCATGAACCCGTGTCCTGACCGGCACTGTAGTACCCGTCCGAACACTTCGCGCGGTAGCTTGAGGAACCGCTTTCGCGGTTTGGGTTTTGGTGGTAGGCGGTTGGCGGTCGCGAAGCGACCGGTCGGTCTCGTTTTCTTCCACTCGTCGGTCCACGCTTTCATCGCTCTTTCCCTTGCTCTGCGCAGGGCGTTTGCGCGCGTGGATCGGTTGTTGTCGGGTTGCATCGCGGTCGCGTCTTTGGCGAGTTGGTCGGCGAGTTCATTGCCGGTGATCCCTTCGTGGCCTGGTGTCCACGCAATGGTGATCTTGGTTTCTGGGTTGGATTCGAGGAGGCGGATGATGATCTCGCGGAAGATGCGTGAGTGGCCTTGTGACGGTCCCGGTCTCGCTTCGAAGATAGCAGATATGGCGGATGTGTTGTCGGCGAAGAAGTAGATGTCGCGTGTGGGGGGGGTGTCCGGTTGTTGCAGGTAGGCCTCTAAGTCTCTCGCTGCCCACGAGAGACCTGCCATCTCCGCGTCGTAGACCTCGGCGCGTTGGCTCATCGGGATTCTCCTTCCAAAGAGAATGCTGTTGTGGCCGAGCGCGACGTGGCTTGCGCCTACGCGCCTCTGGTTGTTCTCTGTGAGCAGAGAACCGTCAGAGTATAGCGTGATGGTGTCTTTGCGTCTGCTGAGGTTACTTAGCTTTGCTTTGTGTTCCTTTGCGGCGGCTTCCTTGGTGACTCCCTTCACCGCTGGGGTGATGGTGAGTCGACCGTTGAAGTCCGCCGCTGTCTTCTTCCACGGGGGGACCGCGAGCGGTGTTATGCGCTCGTCTAGGGGGTCTGACCTCAGTGCCATGTTGCATAGCCGGGTTGTCGCTGGGGGTTTCCTCCGGTTTGCGTTGGTCTTCCTATGTGTCGGTCGTGGTGGTCGGGGGGTGTTGGACTGGGTGAATTGGCGCCATGCGTCCGGGAGGCGTTGCAGGATCGGGCTGTGCACGCTGAGCTTGTTCAGCCGGATCGCTGCCCGATCCTTGGTGAGCTCGAGGTGGTGTCGGATGGGCGAAATCGCCGCTTCGATCTCCATGGCGATCGTCTGCGTCGTTCTGAATGCTGCGCATATCAGTCTCAGTGCGCGTCGTTGTACCTTTTCGAGAGCGTTCTCGTGGCTTTTCTTGCCTCGCCACCATGCGGGGCACGCGTACGTCATGATCGGACGTACGCATGCTGTGTAAAGTGTTCGTAAGTGCTCCTGTGAGAGTCCCCTTACGGTGTTGGCTAGCATGCCCAGCCCGTTTACCACTTTCTCCGCACGTCCGGCCATCTGCTTGACGTGATGGTCGAAGTTGAGTCTTCTGTCGAGGTGTACGCCCAGCCACTTTGTTGTGGCAGTTGCGGCGATGGTAGTGTCGGCTCCATTGGTGCCTGGGAGGGTGATGGTCGGGGAGTCGTTGGCCGTCCGACGTCTGAGCGAGTAATGCATCAGTTCCCTTTTGACCAGGTCAGGCGAGAGGCCGACGCTGGCCATCCAGGTGTCGACTCGGCCGTAGGCGATCTTGAGGATCCGGGTGTTGGTGTCGAGGGAGTCCGAAGAGACGTAGAGCTTGCCGTCGTCTACGAACATGATCAGCTGGGTGGGGCCGGGGCTGTCGACCAGCTTCAGCTTGGCATTGATGGCGTCTACGTGGTCCCGCGCTGCCTTCTCGAAGATTTCGAGAAGCTCAGCGGCGTACAGGATGGAGAGGATGGGCGATACCGGTGAGCCTTGGGGGATCCCATTCTCCACCGGTCTCATCTCCCCTCGTATCCCGTCTAGGCATATTGCTGCCTCTCGCTCCGAGAGGAAGGCTGCCGTCCATCGGACGAGTTGGAGCGGGAGGCGTTTTTCGCGCATGACGTTGAGGAGTCGGCGGTGGTTCACAAAGTCGAAGAAGCCTTTGATATCGAAGGTGAGCGCTGATGTGACTTTCCCGTGGTTGTGGGCTGCTTCGACGTCGTGGACAAAAGTGAGGATGGCGTCGTCTGTGGAGCTGGCAGGGCGTCCTCCGAACTGGTTTGCCGGGACGAGGTTGTGCGTCGATACCAGGTAGGCGAGGCGGTTGGCGACGATCCGTTCCAGGGTCTTCCCGAGGCACTCCAGCAGTTGGATGAGCCGGTAGGCCCTGGGGTTGCTGTAGTCTGGCTTGCCCGGCTTGGGGATGGCGACCGCAATCGCCTTCCTCCATGCCTTGGGGTGGTAGCCTGCGCGTAGACAGTGGTTCATCAGCGTGGTTATGGTGGTGTCTGCCTCCGCCCACGCCCATCGTATGACACGAAACTGGCATTGGGAGAGCCCCGGGGCCTTGTCTGCCCCCTGCTCGAATATGGAGCGCCTCACCTCGTCCTTCGTGACGTCTTCGTCAGCGAAGTCCTCTGGGTGAGGGTCCTTGAGGTCGTTCTCCGGGACTCCTTGCAGTGGTGGTGGTGGCTGGAATAGCTCGTCCCGCAGCGCGTTGCACTTGTCTTCGTGCATGACGGCTGGTGGTCGGTCGGCGCCTCGCGAGATGGCTGGCGATTGGTACGATCGTACCCCTTTGCCCCATTTCGTGAAGCCCCAGATGTCGGCTGTGGTCGCGGTCTCGAGGGTCTCCGTGATCCACTTCTGGCGTGCCTTCTTGTAAAGCCGCTTGAAGTAGTTCCGGGACTTCTTGATCTGGGCGTTTGTCGTACTCGCCTGCGTGCCCCACCTTTTCAGGTGGTTCAGGCTCTGCGTGCGTAGGTCCGCGATCTTCTTCGCTGCGTCGTGGAGGTCCGCGTTCCACCACGGTCGTGCGCGGTCACTTGGCTTCTTGACCTTTGCCGCTGTTGTGTTGGCGGTTTGCATCGCCGCCGTCAGCGCGTCAGCGGCTCGGTCTAGCTGGTCGTCGGAGAGTGTCGCGTTAGGCTCGGATAGGGGGGCGAGGTCTAGGTCGTGTTCCCCCAGTGCTGCTCGGAAGGCTTCGCGCCACTCTGCTGGGTCCGTGTCTTTGAAGTTGTAGCGTTCCCCGGTGAGGTTGTCAATCTCGACGGCGCCGTTGTCGATCTCCCATCGCAGGGCGAAGTGGTCGGATCCGAACGCGTATTCTCTGTCGATCCACCAGTGTTTAGCTGTGTCGAGCTCGGTGGCTTTGGGGTTGGTGAAGGTGAGGTCGATCGTGGACCATGTTTCGTGTGCGTGCGAGAAGAACGTGGGCGCGCCCTTCTCGTTCTTCATCGTGTACCTGTGCTGTGTCAGCCAGTCCACGGTCTGGTCTGTCGAGTCCTTCGCTGGGTCCGACGTGCGCGACCAGAGGGGGTGGTGCAGGTTCCAGTCGCCCGACAAGATGGTCGGGGCGTCTCTGGGGAGTGCGAGGCTCTGGAGTCGCTTCGCAGCTGACCTGGTGCCCTGCTTGCGGTCGTCGTTGTAGAGGTTGACGATGATCGTGGGGGGGTAGGGCGCCTGTGCTACCTCTAGGACTTGGATGTCGAGGTCGCTTGCGATGTCGGAACGGAGGGTGACTGTGAAGTCTCCCCGTCGGCGCGTGTACGCCATTACTCTCGGTCGCTTATCCTGGGGGACTGCTGAGACGGGTAGTATCGGCGTCCAACCTGCTCCCGCCTCAGAGACCGGCCCTTGGGTGTCGTTGCCAATATTTCCCCACCACGGTTCCGTGATGAGGACGATGTCGGCGGTGTCGTCTGAGGTCGCGGTGTTGAGCAGGGCGTGTAGCACTGTGTTCTGTCGGTTGGCGTTGAGCTGTAGGATCCGGACCGGCCGTGTGGTCGTGTCCTTCATAGTCCAACCTCGTGGTCGCTTTCATTGTCGGGGATCCGGCCGGGGCAGAGTTCGCGTTCGATGAACGCTACCGTTGCTGCGAAGTCGTCAACCATCGTCGCGTAGGATGAGCATATGTTAGCCTCATCTAGGTCTGGGAAGCGCTTTTGGAGCGCTTCCAGGTCTCCCTTCTTTTGTTCTTCGTCCAGAGCCTCCAGCGCAGCGAACTTGTTCTCGCTCTCTGCTGCTTTTCGCTGCGCTTGGCTGGGCTGGGCCCGTTTTGCTGCGTTCTTTGTTGGTCGGGCCTCCTTCCACTCTGATGTCGCCTTAGCGCCTCCCTTTGGGCGCGGTGTTGCTTTTGTGATGCCGCGGGCCTGGTCTCGGGATGCGCAGTGTCGCCAGTTCGCCGTGTGGGCGCCAGAGCAGTTGGCGCATTCGTACTGCTCATGGTTGCAGTCTTCCATGCTGGTGTCGTCGTCGTCCGGTCGTTCTTCGTGGCACTCCTTGCAGGTGTGGTCTCCTTCGGTGTGCGTGGTGTCCCCGCAGATGCGGCACTTCTCCTTCCCGTTGCATCGTGACTTGGTGTGGCCGAATAGCCAGCACCGGCTACACTGCATGACGGGTGGTTTATCAGCGTACCGTCTCACCTCTGCGAACTGCCCTGCAATCGCGAGGTTCTTGACTCTGTTCACCAGGTGGTCGGCATCCTCTTGGGACTTGAGGGCGATCACCACTGACGAGTACGTCAGGTTGATGAGGTCGCCCCTGTGTCGCATCCACCGAGGTAAGTCGGCGGTCTCCATCTTCTCGTAGTCCGGGTTCAGGCTGCGTAGGTCGCGGTCGATCTCTTGTGGTGTTGCAATGTCGCGGGTGTTGTCGTTGAACGTCCGTACCCCGTTGAGCTGGATCTTGAACCACTTCTCGTCGGGTCGGATGCGCGTCTCGCGCGTGCCAGCGAAGAAATCTACAAACCTCGGAGCATGCAGTGCAAGCTCTCCCGCTGACTGATCAGCGCGCGTGAAGACAATGCAGTTATTGTGGGCGTTGAACTTAACGTTCACGACCCGTAAGTGTCTGCTCTCGTCGCTGGCCTGCAGTATCTCGTTGATGTACTTTACAATCTCCACCTCGCTTGGCCGATCCTTTGCTGACGGTCCGTCCTTGATCTCGATGATGAGTCGAGACGGGTGGTGTGCCGCCAGCGGGTTGAGGACTGGCTTGGGCGTGCGGGGTGTCGGGACGATCGGTTTCGCGGTTGCGACCACCGTCCGTACGGTTGCTCTGTTGGTAGTGGTGGTGTCGGCGGCGGTGGTCTTCTTTTTGTTCCTGCTGGTACGCGCCGTAGCTGTTGTCCGGATTGTTGCCGAGTCGTCCGACGTGGTCCAGTCCTGTGTTGTCGTGGTCGGTGCGTCCTTCGCCTCGATGTGGTCGAGTCTGGTCGCGAGTCTGTCGATCGCCTTGGCGATGTTCTCGAGGATGGTGGTGTCGGCACTGGCAGGGGGCGGCGAGGTCGTCGGTTTGGGGGCTGTCACTGGCTGTGGCTCTTCCCATGACGTCAGTCTGCTCGCGATGGTCTGCGCGTCTTTCGTAACGGATGCGGGGTACTCAGCGTGCATGGAGATGATCTCCTTGAGGATCCCCGTTGCCCTGCTCAGTGCCTCCTCCAATAGGATCATCTTCCTTTGGATGTGGTCCGGGCTGAAGAGGTCCGAGGCGGCGTTGCCTAGCATCAGGCTGTCGTTGGTCTGGTGGCCGGTTCGTGTCGGTGTTGGTGACTCTACTTGTATACTCTCATCGTCCTTATCCTCTTCCTGCTGCGTCCGTTCTATGCCGTCCATAGGCGCAGCCGGTTTGGGTGGTCTACTTAAGGAGTTCGTTAGTCTGTCGAGTACTTTACGTCCTCGACTCGGGGTCGCTGGTATAGGCGCCGGGGTCGTCTCCTTCCCCCGCGGTTTCCCATCGACCTGGTGGCCTTGGCCTTTTGGTTCAGCCTCCTGCTTTCGTAGTGGGTACGGCTGATGCCTATGGTCCCCTCCGACCCCCTCTTGGGTCTCTGAAGCTTTGGTCATACGCTATTTTTCTCTAGATTCCACCCGTGGGAATTTTCGAGACAGATGTGGTAGCGGTATGAGGAGCCAGGGTTACTCTGTGTATCGACGTGACGTCCGAGCCGGACGACTCTCCGTTTGTCGTTCCGGTCTCGATGCAGGACGGCGAAACGATGCCTGACGACGCGGCGGGGAAACCAAAGATACTGTCTGATTCGGTGGCTACAATGCAAGGCTGCCCTACTCCTGCAACGACTAATTCTGCCAGCGGCACGCCACTAACGTCACTGCGTCTGGAGACAGAAGGCGGCAAGCGAGGTCTAGAAAGACTGGTCAATAATGTATACCAAATCCTTCGGCAACAGTTCTTGGTTCACTTCTTTACTGTCTTCGCTTGCCGCGACCACGCATGGCTGCTCCGATGGGATCGCGCCGGCCTCGTTATCTCAGAACCGTTCAACTTCATCAAGGAGCCCCTAACCTTATACACTTTTCTCTATCGGTTCGCCTGCATGAATGATGCGCAGCGTGGTCGTGACCTCACAGTGGTACCGGCGAGCGAGGAAGAGGTCGAGCTCATGCGCAGTGTCGACAAGTTTGAAACCCAGTGGCACGAGAGCCAGTTTGCGGCCACGCTGGTACCAGGATGGCCGATATACAAAATCCTCGTACCTGAACACGACGTGATATCGAAAGCTGTGCTTAGGAAGGGCAGCAGCAAGGCGCAGGGCAATACCAAGGGGTCAAGGAATCGTGTGCGCAGGTTTCTAGTAGGTGCACCGTGTTTCATGAACAAGTCCGTCATGGGGCGGGCGACGAGATGTCATATCGCGTACGACGTTGCAGAAGACCGGCTCGTCTTTTTCAAGGAGTACTGGCGTACCGATACGCCAACATCGCATCCGGAGGGAGAGGTATACCTGCGCCTGCACAGCAAGAACGTGAGTTACATAGCGACACCGCTCGCAGCTGGCGACGTTCGCGTCAAGGGAGGCAGAGTGCATCAGACAGAAGACCGCCCCACTGACCGTCCAAGAGGTCTTCTTTAAGGTCTGCCTAGGGGAGACTAGCATCAGACGCGCTCCCAGGACTTCATCAAGGGATCGGATCCAAAGCTCGTACAATATCGCCTCCTCCTGAAGGAGATCGCTCGACCTCTCAAAGACTATGAGGATTCGCTCCAGCTTGTCGAGGTCATCTATCAGTGTTTGCGAGGTTCGTCAGTGTTCCTCTCCGTACGTCTTTGCTCTGATGACACGACATCGTAGCTCATGAGGAAGCATGGGAGCGGGCTGGTGTTCTGCATGCAGACATCAGCACCGAGAACCTGCTGATTCAATGGTACACGGAGAATGGAGAACTGAAGTACAAGGCGTTGTTGGCCGATTGGGGACTGTGCAAGTATATTGAAGAGATGGATCAACCGGTTGTAAAGGCGTCTCGCTGCGTGCGTCTCAATTTCTTCGGTGCACGGTGGTGGATGCGCGGCTAATATTTGCGCAGGGTACATGGCCATTCATTTCCGCTGTGCTGTTGGTTTATCCGACGCGCTTCGTCCAGGGAGTGTCACACGATTTGGAATCATTCATACACGTCCTCCACTGGATGTGCCTGAAGTTCCACAACACGGACTACTCCCGCATCCCTTTGCGACTGCGTCGGCATGTTGCCATTCTCTACAACGAGCGTGATGGGCAAGTGCAGGGACAGTTTACCGGCGGCTTCGAGAAGATGAAACACATGCAAGATGGCCGCGTACCTTTTGCGCTTGAAGGAGGCTCCGCGAAAGGGAAGTGTGTCGGCCTCCACATGCTATTGGGGAAACTCGCAGCGCTGTACAAGGAACATTATGCGTGGCTTAAACCGCAATTTCCGAGCTCAAACCCGCCCACGTCGCCCAAGCGAAGCGTACTCCGAGTCAGTGTCGTGCGTGGGCAACTACCACCGGCAAGGGACTCGGCCCCCGAGCCGCCAGACTCGGAGGAAGCCACGACAGTAGAGAAGCCCGCAAAGCCCGTCCTTCAGTCTCATAAGCAGATCATCGCAGTGTTTGGGAAGGTGCTGGCCATGGCGGAGGATGGGTGGATTTTGGACAAGAAAACTGAAGACAAATTCGCGCCGTACCGCAGTGACGAGAAGACTGCCTCGAAAGTCGAGGCGACGCTGTCGGGCGAAGCCGAGTCTTCTGAGGAGCACATGTCCGTGGAAGGTGTACCCAGCAAGCGCGTCAGAAAGAATGGTAACAGCACGGCTGCGTAGAGCACATCTGTCTCAAGCTCGGGAACGGATACTTAGTATCGAGGGCTGATTTCGATCGAACGGTCGAAGCTCTATTCCGGTGCCACTGGTTGACCTCTGCTTCGCTGTAGTGCACGAAAGGTCCTGGGATGGTTGTACGATGGTTGTCATGGTGGTATTATTTTTCTGTATTATACATTGGACGTCCAGAAAAGTTGAAGCATGTATCGAGCGTGTCACTAGTGCTGTTTCTGACTTCGAGAGCTCGAGGAAAGTCGCGTGAAGATCAGGTGACCGCGAAAGTTGAGCGCTTCAGCGGAGAAGAGTGCGTTGCGCCGAACGGTCACATCCTACAGACTATCCTCCTCTTTCTCCTCCTCCCCATCTCAGCTTCAACCCGGTGGATTGGGAAGCTATGGCCGCAGCTTTACATTCGCTAACCTCCGCCGAATCTCTTGCACACCGTGCCCGCATCGCTTCCTTCGTATCCTCATTGCGCCCTCTCGGCCTACGCACACCCGTCTGCAACCTCCTCGCGCACCGCATCCCCACACGATGGTCGCTCTACCGCGGGCTCCTGCGTGATGCGCCGAGCGACGACGTCCGGTATGTACGACACATCTGCTTCCGTTGTCGCGGCTCGGGGGTGACTCTGGCCTGATACCCGAAGGCAGGTCGAGGATACGGACGTTGTTCCAGAAGCACAAGGGGCTGCGGAAGGCGAGCATGGTGAAGAGGGTGTTGGCACGGTATCACAAGGTGAGTTTGGATGCGCTTGAGTCATGTGCCGTCCGCTCAATAAACTTATGCAGATGCGGGACATGTTCGCCGCTGCGAAAGCGGGGGAACCGCGCTCACAAGCCATCGTCGAGCGGTACGCCCGGATGGTTGCGTTCTGCAATGAGAAAGCGCGGAACGACCGCCTCGCACAAGAGATGCTCGTCAGTCATCCCTATGTCTTCATTCACCCCCTCTCATCCCCTCCTCCAGGCCTGGCGTGACAAGCTCGCAAAGCGACCCATCATGACAGGGATCTTCTTGCGCGCCACAATCTACCACGGCCCACTTCCTCGCTTGAAACCGCAGCCAAAGCACATCTCCGGATTGATTGGATGGCGCCGCAAACAGCGCGAGCGGCGCATAGACGAGAATCGGGCGAACGAAGAGCAGCTCATGGACATGCAGTGCGAAGTGGAGCAGGAGCGAGCGCTCGCTGAGAGGGCGCTGCAGGAGGGACAGCCGTTCAAAAGCGAGTTCGTTGAGAATGCCGACCTGTGGCGTGCGTATCTGTGTGTCCGTCTTCTACACGCGCGCGATACTGATGCATGTGACAGTGAATCCGATGCAGGAGCGTGCAGACGAATTCGAAGCAATGCTCGCGCGCGACGAGGAGCGTGCTCGGACGCCGTTCCCGCCTGCGCTTACCGCGCAGATCATGGCCGCGCGCCGGGAGAAGATCGCGAATAAGACGCGAGAGTTGCAGCGCGAACGCGCGGGCGTCGTACTCAAGCGCACCCTCCGGCGGCGAAGACAGGGTCCTCCCGCGCATATCCTTACGAAGCTGAGTGAAGAGGAGAAACATTTAGACCAGGTGTCGCGGAGCGTAAGCGAGGTGGGGTATGTCGGCATGGTGAAGAGGAGGCTTGGGTTCAAATTGAGGGACCCGGAGGCGTACAAGGTCGAGTTAGGAAACCCGAAGGAGATGGAAAGACTCGAGCGGGAAGCTGCAGAAATTGAGGCCGAGAACGAACGTAGACGGAGGGAAGATATTGCCATGCGATGATGAGGGCACTAGTCAGGACATTGGCTACTACTTATACTGTAAGTGTGCAGCCATGCTCGCGACATACATACGTGCATGGCAATAATGGTGCGCCATTAGCTGTCTTATGACTGTCAACATGGCTGACTTTGCTTCCAGTGGATCACCACTCAGTCAACTCTAGATGGACACTGCTAAGTACCATGGACTTGTAACAGAGTCCCTTCTGGATGTGATTGGGATTATATCATACAACTTTACAGCGTCCTTCTACCTTCCTTCATCCCCCGACCGATTGACCAAACGAAATCATGACGTTGAATTCGGGTGAACGGTGTTCTCGCTCGCCAAATCACCTAGCGCGACTTCCTTCTGTATCCTGCTCATAGGCTCGTCGCCGAGGACACCATCCTGCTTGGGGTCTGTCACCTCCTGCGCGCCCTCCTTCAGGCCGGGCGCCTTGCGCAACGTCGACGTCTCTCCAGGGATGTTCAGGTTCTATTGAACAAGTTGAGTATTTCGCGCGCAGTCGTGAGCGAAAAGTGAGTCCACTCACGTTGGGAGGGTCGCGGATGTACTCGTCGTTGATGTTGTGGTCCGTGACCGGGGGTCGGCCGACGGTCTGGTACTGCTTCTTGAATTTCTGGTCGTCGGTCGTGTGGCCCTCGGTGAAGTCGTTGCGCGTGGTGTCCATGATGATGATGATGTAGGAGGAGTAGAGAAGGGTCGTTATATGTGGGAGAATAACAGGCGATGCAGTAGGTTGAAAGCCAGGGTCGGCGGCGAGCTCGTCGGTTTATATGTGCTCGAGGACGCGCCTGGCGATCCTGGAGAAGGATGCGTCACGGTGATGTCATCCCCGCCTTGCGGGGTGGCGTCGACAGTCGTTCTTGCATACCTTCCGGATAAGGGCATCCGATCACCACGTGAGCCGGTGTTCGACGCCACCACTGCCAGCCTGAGTGGCAAGTGCAACCTGTGCAACCCGAGTGCAACCTCGGCACTTACTGCCAATAGAATGGACTTCCTGACAAAGGCAGTACCGACACGCACGGTCACCATGGTGCACACTTCCACCGCCAGCCCAAATCCGGCCGACTCAACGAGCCCACCCATCGTCGAGCTCCTGCGCTTCGCGTCCTCCTTGCTCAGCGTCCTCGCTGCTCTCACTCGGCGGTCCTTCAGCTATGTCGTTAGCAAACCTCTCTGGACAACCCTCGCCATAGCCTATCGCCCTCTCTCCTACTTGCTCGCCCCGCTCTTCGTCTTCGTGAACGTGCTACTGAACGCGTTCATCCTGACACCGTACGCCGTAGTCAGGGCCATCGCAGTCGACGTCTACCCAATTTACGTATTCGTTGGCGCAAGCCTGCTCTGCGCGGCTTGTGTCGGCTTGGGAGCACGTCTATGGGTTCAGGCAATCCGTTCCACGATCTACGGACCGCGGCCCACCAGCCACGAGGCCTATCCTCCAGCGAAGCCGAGAAAGCGCGTCTCTATCAAGGAGGAGGAAAGATAGTGCTGCGGGAAAAGATATTCCAGGCTGGTAATCGCGTTTTATGATACTGGTGAGTCGCTCGGGTTTCTTCTCTATGAGAACTGGCGCCGATGGCAATCCCCAGGCAACGCGGGACGTCCGGACTTGAAGCGTACGGCGTTGTCGGGGTTGATTCATGCTAGCGCATCTTATTGCCTGTGCCGCTGCTGGCACCGATAGCCGGAATGCCTCTCAGAGGCCTCAAGCTTCAACCATCGCTTCGGTCTTCCCCGCCGCCCTCTTTGCGCCCGTTCGACCGCCCGCCCCAAGACTTGCACCCTCGTTTACCCACGCCTCACCTTCTGCGAACCACCCGCCCCAGCGAATTCTTCGTCTCTTCTGCTCGTCGTGACCCGTCCAGGCTGCTGTGTCTTCTACACCAATTCTGCAATACTCCAGAGGTAGTCGAGGAGCTTGCCAGGCAGCGGGTAACGGGCGACCCCGTGCGGAACATCACATTCAGCTTGGTCGCTAGTTAACGCCCCCTACCTGGGCCTGGTGAAGCCTTGCTTAGGTTAGTCTACAGTATCAACGATTTCGAAGGCGTCGAGCATGGGCGCCTGGAGATTTGGTCGCGTGTATTTGTCCGCGAATATTCTCGCGATGGGGGTGCGATGCACCCTAGAAACCCGCTCGTCATTAAATGGTAAACCGTGACTTCCAGTCTCGGTATCTTCCACTCTGTATACTTACGGCCGGCTATGACTATCCAACCCTTTTGGGAGCATGCCTTACGGAGAGGACTTTTTATTACAGGACTGGTTGGGGGTAACGCAGTGGCGAGGTCATTCTATACTATGTGTAAGATACAGGCTGGTACTTAGTATCTTGGAGAGGCAGCATGCGTTCGGTCTGGTGCCCACGGGGATGTAAAACATGCCCGACACCGTATGTCTACAGTAACATCCTCCCCGCCCACCGCGGCATAGCGATGCACTCCCGTACGTTTTCAATGCCAGATATCCAGCTAATCAAACGCTCAAAGCCAAGCCCGAACCCTCCATGCGGCGCCCCTCCATACTTTCTCAGCTCCGAGTACCACCCGTACTGCGTCTTGTCCAGCCCATGACTTTCCAACGCCTTATCCAGCAAATTGCTCCGCTCTTCGCGCAGCGAGCCGCCAACGAGCTCGCCGAGGTGCGGGACGAGGAGGTCGAAGCACGCGACGGTCTTCCCGTCGTCGTTCAAGCGCATGTAGAACGGCTTGAGCGCCACTGGGTAGTCCGTCACGAACACCGGGCCCTTGACGAGCTCCTCCGCGAGCCACCGCTCGTGTTCGCTCTGCAGCGGCTTCCCCCACGCAGGCTCGAAGTGGAACTTCCGCGCGGACGCGTGGTACTTCGCAAGCTCCGCGACCGCGTCGCCGTAGCTCAGCCTCGTCCAGACCGGGGTCGAGCTTGCTGTTTGGAGATGCTCGAGGATTCGCGAGCGCCCAGTGGCTTGCGCGAAGACTTGCGCATGGGGTTGTGTCTTGGAGAGGACGTCTTTGATGGCGCCTTCTGTGACAGCACATATGTCGTTGACGGATTGGGTGAACGACCACTCGGCCTCGAGCATCCAGAACTCGGATAGATGGCGGTTCGTCAGGGAGCGCTCTGCGCGGAAGCTTGGTGAGATGGTGTACACCCTGGACAGGGCCGTCGCGAGGGCCTCGAGATGTAGCTGTGACGAGACAGTGAGATACGCTGGGTGACCGAAGAACTCTGAGGGCTTGTTCTCCGTTGGGTGCGTAGCAGGTTCTGAGGGTTCAGGAGGCGCGACACGGAACGTCTCTCCAGCACCCTCGCAGTCGCTGGAGGTTATGATAGGCGTGTGCACGTAGCAGAAGCCTAATGACTGCCCGTCAATGAGTGACATTTTCCCCCACACCTCGCGATGCGCTCACGTTGAAGAACTGCTGCAGCGCGTCCGACGCGGTCGCGCGGAGCCTGAGCATCTCTGCAATGGTGTTTGTACGCGCCCGGAAGTGGCAGTTGTCCCGGAGATAATCGACGGGCAAGGCCTGCTTTTGTATGGGATACGCCTGGTCGGGTGTCGTTCAGTCGGATATGAAAGACGCAGACGCTCTGACGCACCGCTGGGTCGCATTCGCCCACGACTTCCACCTCCTCAACACGCAGCTCCTTGTCCTGACCCTTCCCCGGACTATCCCCAAGGGTACCGCCCAGCCTCACGCTCGCACCATTCGTTAACCTTGACAGCAGCCACCAATCAACTACCGCGTTAGCTTACGACCTGCTCGCCCGCCCAGAACGCTGACACGTACACTTTTGCTAGCGAGCCATTTTGTATGACCGCCTGGATCCCTTTAGCTGAGCTGCCGTCCGAGATGACCGCGAATGTGACATTCTTTTGACGTCGCACCGACTTGACCCAGCCGTTCACCTGCACGCGTGCGCTGTTTGAAGTGTTGCTAAGAAGCTGGCGGATAGTTGGAGGAAGTAGAGAGGTGGAGGCGACGCGTCCGAGCATCCTCTCCGACGTCGGTGGATCCTGAAGCGCAACTTCGACATCGCGGTGAAGTACAGCGGCACGGTCACGGACTGTCCCGTGGCAAGCTTGCAAAGATTTCATGGTCACACAACCATTCATACATACGTAGCCCGCCTAGCTCAATCGGATAGAGCGTCAGACTCTTACACTAGGCGGTGATCTGAAGGCTGCGAGTTCGACCCTCGCGGTGGGCTAGTGTATTTTTTGCTCCGCTTCATGCCAGTCTCGGGATCTAACGACTCACTTCATGGACCCTGCGCACCTGTCGATCCATCCCACCCACGCAACCGGACATTCTTGATTCAAGTACAGAATATCGTACATTCTCGGTAGCGACCTATCACCTAGTACCTAGAGGCATCTTGCCTACAGAGATCTCGTAAATCCTCGTAAATGTAAACAAAAACATCCCCGGCCGCCCCCTTCCGGGGACAATGAGACAGCGGTCCACAAAAACGATCCAGTAGCCCACCGCGAGGGTCGAACTCGCAGCCTTCAGATTGGCCCGCCTGTGGTCGCTGTGCAGCCTCAAGGGTTAAGAGTCTGACGCTCTATCCGATTGAGCTAGGCGGGCTGTGCACGTGTTTCCGCCCTTCCAAATATAGTAATTGGCGCATCAAATTCTAGCTTCCGAGTCACGCCGGGACCGAGTGGCAGGGACCGGCGCTTGCCATCCACCGCGTTCAGGATACCTGACCTTCACACCCACTTTTAGCTGCTCGGCTCGAGCGAGCTCTCGCCAAACGGGCCGCGCAAGAGTCATCGAAGGCATTACAGGTGTTTAGATATGTTCGTCGACGTACACGGTAAAAATACAGCTTCCACACAACATCGTGAAGGTCGTCACGGCATGATCGTACAACTCGGCCCACCGGGGCTTGCTACCTCGTCGGTGAGCACCACGCTCACCACGAATCGGCAGAGCGCGAAGATTAGGATATACCCATCCACTAACTCAGCACCCACTGCGCTAATCCACGTCCTTCTCCCTAACCTCCTCGATACTCCTCGGGCGGGACCCCGACTCGACGTCTGCGCCCTTACCCTCGGGGCCGGCACGGACGATGGGGTTCCCGTGCTCGTCAAGGTCGGGCATCTCCTCGTCGCGCCCGGCGCCCTCCTCGAACGCCGCCTTGTACTTCTCGAAGTGCGAGCCGTGATTCTCTGGGCCGATAATCGTGCAGAGCACGACGAACGCGGCGACGACGCCGAGCAGGATCCCCTGCACGGTCGCGTAGTCCGCGACGGTCTGGTATGCGCCATTTTGGAAGATGGTCGTCTTGAGGTTCTTGCCGCCGGCTGGGGGATTGCGTTAGTGGTGGGTAAGCGGAAGGGGAAGGACGGGACTTACTGGTCTCGATTTGTGCGGAGGCGGAGGAGACCATGTTGCCCATCTGGTATGCAACACCAGGGAAGGTCGCACGGAACGCGGGTGGGGACATCTCCGCGAGCTGAATCGGGATCTGCACGGAGGCGCCATTGAGAGACTGAGGAATCAATGAACGAGAAGGCACGTACTACTCCCCAAGCTCCCTGCACACCGAACTGCACGCAGAAAGCACCTGCTGACAATGCGCCGAATGTAGACGGGAGAATCCAGAGCGGGATGAATGCGCCGATAAGCAAGACGAACAGGATGATGGTGAGTCGCCGGCCGATGTACTGAGACAGCCATCCGGCAATGGTACCACCGCTGTAATTAACACGTCAGCGATGCGCGATATAGGAACGTGGGATTCACGTACGCAATGGCACCACAATTTCCAATGATCGTTGCCACTGTCGAGTCGTGCTCGGAGAAGCCCTTCGTGGTCCGGAGGTACGTAGGGTACAAGTCCTGCGAACCGTGCGAGAGGAAATTGAACCCAGTCATGAGCACGACCGCGTAGCAACACAGAATCCAGTGGTTCTTCAACATCTGCTTCGTCTCGCGAACGAACACCTTCGTCTTGTTCTTTGTCGTGTGCCCCGTCGCGCGCTCGACCGCCTTTGCGCGCAAGAAGACCTCGCTCTCGGGGAGGACAGCGCGGACCGCCGCCGCGAGGACGCTGAGGCCCGCGCCGAGCCAGAAGAGCCCGCGCCAGCCGGTCGAGGTCTCCGGGACGAGCGTCAGGTTGATCACCGCGGCAAGAAGATACCCGACTGCATAGCCCTCCTGGAGGAACCCACTCGCAAGACCGCGTGCCTCCACAGGCAGGTTCTCCAGCGCGGTGGACGAGGCGAGGCCCCAGATTCCGCCCATGGCGACTCCGAAGAAGGAGCGCACGATGAGGAATTGCTCATAGCTGTTCACGAAGCCCGAGCCAAGCTCGAAGGCGGCGGCGAGGAGCAAATTCACGACGAGCGGCCACTTGCGGCCGAAGCGGTCCGAGGCGATACCGAAGATAACCTGGGTAGAGGGGGGGTGAGTCAGTGGATGCCAGTGGGGGCGGACGGACGTAGAACAGTCTGGACGGGCGGGGCGAGCGCATCGATAGCGTCGGCTAGGAACATTGCCGGCCCACGCCCGAAGGCGAGTGCGGCACCCACTAAAATGGAGTCGAACGAGGGTGAAATACTCACAGCACCTAACGAACGGAAGAGGAGCGTAAGCGTGATAGCGGTCGACTAGATATCTACCATTAGCTAATATCATACGATGTGAGATATGATGGGACGTACGATGGTATTAGCATCTTTGTTGAACTGCTTTTCGAGGGCCGTGACGCTGAGCGACACGCTGAAAAAGTCGTAGGAGTCGCAAATCCACGCCAACCATCTGCATCGAAGGCGCGTCAGCGACCGAGTGAATTGAGAAGCCATTTTGTTACGCACCCGCACCAGAATTGTGCCCACTGGATCCACGTGAGGCTGCGAATCGCCTGCCAGAGCGTGAGGTCGCCGGCTTTCTTTTCCCGATGGGGGATGAGGTTGACAAAGCACTGGCTGAGATATGTGGTTACCGCGGACGACATGGTGGACGTGAGGCGGGGGCGCGGGGTAGGCAGCGTGCTGAGGACTGTTTTAAATACGGCGGCCGTGATGGGGTATCTCTGCCGCCGCGATCATTGTTCCCCCGGACTCCCCACATCATACCCCACACCTCCCCTTAGCGCGTTCGCACATCGCGGTCCCGGTACCCGGATCTCTCTCCATCTCTCGGCCAATTCGCGTGTCCGACAGGCGCAGGAGGACACCGGCCGACGCGCTCCGCACAATGGGATGCGACACAGACACCATCGAGACACCATGCTGAATTTGCGTCCTCGGTATCGGGTCTTGCACGCCTGACGGCGGACGCCCGAGCGCGTCAAGACGCGGTCCTTGAGCGGTAGGGCGCTAGGCACGCGACGCGCCGATTCGAAGGCTGGGATGATCGGTTCGGGAGGGTGCGATCGAAGATTGCCCCGGAGCACGCGGTCACCTGTCCCTCCGGCCGCACGCGAACCCACCGACGGCGCGGGCCCTGCAACCGTCTCTCCTCTCGCCCAGCAGAACCAACCTCGCCGACGCAGCGTCGCAGGCCATTGCCTTCAAAATCTGCGACCCGACGCAATGCTTCCAGCCAACCTCGAGTGTGTGAAGACGTTCGGAAGGTATTCATTATCTGATTCATGAATGAGTCAACGGGTTCAAGTGTAGTGCCGTTGAACAGCCAGAACCTTGTCGGCCTACGATCGCTCGAAGCCGCGGCGAGCTATACACAGACCAGGACCCCAGTGCCTCAAGATTCTACGGGGACGAGAATGGAACTTGCGAAGCCGCCAACGGTGCTAAGTACTTATCTCAACGGCGTACACGCCGCGCTTCTGCCGCCATCACTGGCATCAGTGCACGGTAAGCATATCTTATGTATGTAAGTATGCTTGACGTGCGCGTATGCCCCATGGATGAGCTACTTGCCAGCACGAAAGGAAGACTCGCGCAATCAATACTATGCACTATACGCGGTTTGCAAAAGGCCCAGAATCCAGAACTGAGGTCACTCAACATGGAACGCCATGCCGCTTAGCAGGCGACGTACCGGAGTCAAATCGGCGCGTCACTACCATATGGCTCCTGATGAGTCTATGTCACATCCTGACTTGGATTACCAATACTGTTCCAGGAGTCTGTAGTAGCGGTACAATTAGCCTGCCTGTAAGGATACCATGCCACGCCAGGCTGTATGAATGGCATGCTGCAGCCTCTGCCAGTGACCAACCTCGATGTCGCACGAATGAAGGGCAACATTGACTGTTGTTTGGGAAGTTCGCTCAGTGCGGACTCGACTCGCGAGGGCTCGAGCGATGTACCTCTCGCCAGTTAGGTAAAGGTCGCGGTCTTAGTCTGGGCTAGATCCGCACGGTCCATACTAGACGGGATGTCGAGCGTGCCGGCCCGATTCCACCATGCTGCATTTGACGGTCCCTACACTAAGAGTAGCGGCACCGCCCCGTTGAAATGCGACTACATCGGCTAGGCGATGCGCTTGAGTCACCGTTTCCTCTATGCGGTGAGCACTACTACGTACGTGGACGCACCGTCCCTTCGGCGCGAAGAGCCGGCGGGGAGTAACGGACAAGGCGCGCGTCCCAAATCGGGAATGCTAGGGCTTTGGATCCTAACAGTCGCAAACAACTCCGCTCCCCGCTGACTCCCGGGCCGTGGAGCCGCGAATCGCAGACCCTCCTTCACTTGTCTCTTCTGCTGTCAACGTCTCAACCTTTGGGTGTTCACTGTAGTCAAGCTCGCACATCCACATGACGTGTCCCCAAATGAAGTATGCGGTTACTGTAAATGACGGGAAGCCTTGATCGCGATCGCTGTGGGGAACGCCTGTCTTCGTTTGGTCTTCGTGAGTCTCGATCAACTACGCTGTCAAGCTCGCGAACGCTTGGAAGCTTGGCGGCTCGTCCGACGTCGCCCAGCTCGGTAAAGTAGCCCCCCGTTCTTGCTGTGGGTCCAGTGTGGGTGCGCGGGGCCCACGTTCACGTACGATAGGCTCTGGGCACGCCCGCGCTCTTGGCGCCGGCGCGACGGGATGTCCCGCCGCCCGCTGCGATCGAACAACTCTGCGGCTGGCGCAGCGGTCCTTGCATGCTGTCGTCGACTTGTGTCCTCACTACTAGTAGTGCGAGATGGAGAGACAGCGGGAGGCGGTTGCAGATGCCTCACGTATATTCCGACGCTCGTGAGTCGTGACTCGTCAGTACTTCATGGGCACTGGGTCAATTAGTGCGAACAAGCCGGTTGCGTTGCGCAGAACAGACGGGAGCGAGCGTGAGCGAGGCTCATGTTGGTGAAATTGTAGGCATAGATTTACGCGTTCACTCGTAGCGGAGCAAGGACCACTGTGTCCCCGCCAAAGCGTCCATTGACGACGTTCACCCCCTCAGGCCCCGCTTGCTGTCCAAGTGGTCTTCCCAGATCTACTGGAGGCCATTCCTATGACTGGAATGAACAACCATGGCCTAATCACACTGCAATCTTCTGTCGAAACGACATCCATGCCATTCAGCTCGAGTAAGAGTGCATCCATCCTACTAGCAAGCCACTGGCAACTACATGCTATCTCCTCAGTCAAGCTCATCATAGAGCGAGCGGGCGAAGACCTCAGCCAGATCATCCAGCTCGCGCTCGTACAGCTCGTTGAAGTCGCGCGCCGTGACGGCGGGCTCTGCGGCGGGCTCTACGGCGGTAGTCTTCTGGTGCCTGCCGCCGGCGTGGGGGTGGCCGTGCTTGCCAGCGTGCTCCTGCTGACCGTGGTTGTGGCCCTGCTTGCCGTGCTTGTGGCTGTGCTTGCGGCCGTGGTTGCCGTGGCGAGGCCCAGGCTGGCCCTCAAGCTCACGGGCGTAGAACTCATCGAGTTCGAAGTCGCGTTCGGAAACGGCAGCAGCGGGAGCAGGAGCCTCGGTCGCCTCAGCGTGATGGTGCTTGTGGCCGGCTCCGTGCTCGCCGTGTTGACCGGCGTGCTGCCCGTGCTTTCCCTGCTTCTGCCCGTGCTTGCCCTGCTTCTGCCCGTGCTTGCCATGCTGCTGCCCGTGGCGGTGGCCGTGATTGCCAGCTTGGCGGGCGTAGAGCTCGTTGAAGAACTCACGGGTAGCGTGCGGCTGGTGGTGGGCAGCGTGTTGACCAGCGGCGGGGTGCTGGCCAGCCTGGTGTGCGGGTTGCTGACCATTGTGGTGGTGGCGATGCTGAGCAGAGTGCGCAGGGTGGTGAGCATCGTGATGTTCCTGAGCGTGCTGCGCAGCGTGCTCAGGGTGCGCGCCAGCGTGAGCGTGTTCCTCGTGTTCATCGCCGGGGCCGCGAGCAAGGAGCTCCTCTAGGTCGCGAGCGGCTGGCTTGCGACCTTGCTTTCCGCCATGCTTGCGACCGTGCTTGCCCTGCTTATGGCCGTGCTGGCCGTGCTGCTGACCGCGATGGCCTTCATGACCGTGATGAGCGTGCGCACCAGCGTGGGCATGCATGCCGGCACCGTGGTGGGGGTGGGGCTGCTCGGAGACCTCGCCTGTCGCCTCAGTCTCAACGGGCATACTAGACAGCAGGTGTTAGGTCGAGGGCAGAAGTCGAATCGATCCATACTTACGGATAAGCGAGAGCGGGGGTCGCGGCAGCGACGGCGGCAGCAACAGTGAAGACCGTGGAGAAACGCATGACGATGAGCTAGAGATGTAGATTGAAAGGATTGAGGATGAGGTCGTTGGATGGCGTGCAGTTGGCAAAGATCGTAAGTGTCGTTCGACAAAGAAAAAAAGCAAGGCTAGTGAACAATTGTTAAACCAGGGCATTTCCAAGGAGACGTCGCATTGTACTCACCAACCAGTACCCGCTTTTGTGTGTGAGCTCGAAGAAGTGGAAAGAGCTGAGGTTCCCCTGAAAGTAGGGTCACCTTAAATATGTGAAGCCGACGAGTGGCCATGGGCGACTGTCTAGTCAGACTCCAGCGTGGCCGAGGAGCGCTGCGGCAATGTCGACGCAGGTTTCATGACTTTGCATCTCGACCGACCAATGACCCGCCGTGGAGTACTTGGCAGATTAGGGCGTCACCGAGTTATTCAGTCACCCCTTGGTCTCCAACGCGCCGATGCACTGGCACATTGCATGCCGAGGTTCTATGTCGTGCCTTGTTGATGGCGTTTGGTTTGGCGGCAACGAAAGACTTCTTGCTATTGCCCGGATGTTGAATCGTACGCAATCGGGCCCATACATGTGCTCACCGTACAGTCGCCTAGCTCGTTGGCCAGTAAGTACGCCCGCGCACCAGTTTCGTCGATCCTTCGTGCCTAACAGCTGCTATGAAATGTGTGCCTTACACCCGCCCAGGCATGAAGTGCGGTGTCGCAAACACAGCGTAGGACAAGCTCGTGCCTCAACGACTGCTGTCAGCGTCTATAGATCATCGCCCGCCGGACCATCCATGCCACGAAGAACTCACCAGAGATGCCGAGAGGCTAAAGTAATGCTGGTTCCCGCACACCCACGAATCCAAACACATCCTAGCTTCCCAGAACTACCATGCCGCTTCCGCTCCGACCGAACGACTCAGATATGCCAGGGTTGTAACAAGTTGAACAACAGCGCCGGGACAGCGCCACCCGGTGGCTGTGGCACCATCACCCGAGGCTCAGGCTGCTTTCAGGACGAACGCGCTCGATCATCTCTGCGATCAGGATACAAGCAACTCTTAGCATTATCGCATCTGGACAATTGACGCGCTCGGAACGTCGGCCAAGCTCCGTGGGTGCTACTTATCTGGATGCCATTGCAATTCGATGGTACTCGATTTCAGTATGTGAACAACGGAAAGATTGCCTAAAGTACATACCTCGTACTACAACGACCAATACACTCTCATGGCACTTCTGCGCGTCACTGCAGTCGGCAGCGAGCAAGTTAAGTTACCGTGACACAGGTAAAGATTTTCTGTCCAGGGCGAACATCGAGTCCGAGCTTGCCGGAGCCCTCGGAGTCAGATAGGGGACCTCGGTATTCCTCGGGAACGCCGCTGCCACATATGCACCATTCACAGCATACATGATTGCACCCCGTATCGCAATGCTAAGGCGCCGTCCACCATGCATGAGCGCAACGTTGCTGCACCCGCCGCTCGAGTACATTGATGCCGTTGGCCTGTATGAGCGCCTATTGAATGAGTACAGTCTCACCGGCAGGACCTCCTAGGCGCTGTGCGCCGGAAGTATGGAGTAGCTCGGACTCATCTATTTCTGCGCTTCAGCGGCCAACATAGCGCAGCACATCCAGCGGCTGTTCGAGCGATAGTCAATGTTGTGCGCACAGCCTGCATTCCCGCCCCGAGGAATCGATGAATGTCTCCGCGCACGGCTCCAAGACATGCTGAGCAACGAGACGTCCGCGGTAAACCAGTGTTGACAATATGGTGAGCCGAGAGCACGGCCGCCATCGGCGCTCATGCATAAGTGAGTGTAAGCTGAGAAGAAACTCGATTCTTTGCTTCTTACCTTGCAACCGCCATCAATCATGGCTGCGACCCTTGACTGTACCTTGAGTACTGCAGACCAGGCAATGATGTCCCTTCGTTGCACTTTCTTCACAATCAGATCAATCGGTGAAGCTCGAAGAAATGTAACTCACCCTCGCACGTCCGATAGGCTCCGGAATCGGAGGCAGACAGAAGAGGTGACAATGAGATGACGCCTAGGATGCACCCCCAAACAGACTTCTTGCAACCCTCTCAATGCTAGATCATACGACAGCAAATCGCGCCGACAAGGTCCAAAGATAAAACCCTCATCTACGTCTGACCCCGGCAGGTCGGAGCGCGTAGCAGGCCGGCCGGGCAACGAAGACCGCTGAAAGCATACACAACGTACATGCACAACATTCACCGACTAGAATACACTCTTTGTTTCTGATTCGCACTGTACAATGTCGTCGACCTACACACCCCTTGTCGCTGAATATAAGACCCGCACACTCGAGCAAAACCACCACTTACCTCACCCGATAACGCCGAACTGCGCCATCATCCGCTGCCGTCCACACTTCCGGCTCCTGTGTTTGCACGACACAAACAGCGCGCACAGCTTCACAATCCGGCCCCACAAGTTCGGCACGTACGCCAGGTCCCTCCGGCCGTACATCTGCGATGTACGGCAGCCCATCCTCCGTCGCAACGGCCAACCCGATGCCCGACCCATCCAGAGCTCTGGCGTCTGTGGCGAACGACGAGGCGTCAAGCGGCACAAACGTGAGATCTTCGACGGACGCCGTATTGCGCTTGAACGTGGTCAATGGTGTCGCGAGCGCACGCGTATCGTACACCGCGACGATCCCGTTCGTCGAGCCCGTGGCGACAAGGTCCTCCGTAGGCGCATACGCGATCGCCTGCAGTACGCTCTTCCCCCGCGCTGGTTGAGCCTGCGAGCGGAATACACTGAGCTTCGTCCGCAAGTCAAACGCCTCGAACGTGCCATCCTGCAGCGCAGCAAAGACGAGCTTGTCTTCCGTGTCGACCTCACGCGGGTCGGTGCCTGCCTCATCAGCGGCGGTACCGTCAGCCTGAAGCGACCCCTCGCCAACACTGATCGCGAGGACGGGCACATTGTTGCCGTTGGCTGAGCCCATCATCCGTATCTGCGACTCCGAGGGGACGTCCCAGAGGCGAACCGTGCCATCCCTCGCGGCGGAGAGCAGGTTGCGTCCTTTTGATACGATCGCCGTCGAAGTGATGCCGCGCGTGTGTCCACGGAAACGCCGTACCGGCATGATAGGCCCTTGTGTAGCGGAGGGCTCCTCTGGTGGCGCTGCAGGTAAGATGGCGAGGGAGAAGTCGACGGAGGAGGTCAGGAGCACGCGGGAAGACGGGAAGAAGCGGAGAGAGGTGACCGTGCTGACATGTGGTCTGCATGAATTGGTAGGTCGAGACTGCGATGTTTGGGAAATGTGAATCGAACCATCCATATGTCCCGTCGCGAACTGAGATCCATCTGGGGAGACGTCAAAGGCTGTGATCTTCAAGGCCTAAGTTGTTGCAAATAGTCAACGGCCTAGATTACAAGGACAAGGATAAAATGCGGCACTTACTTTACGCCCCTCATGCTCTGAATACGTCTTCGTGGGCACAGCGAGTCTTGTAGGTGGTATGTGCAACGGAGAACAAGACGCTGAGTACAGTGCCTAGAGATAGGTCATCGTTTTTACTTCGGACGCTTGAACATACCGGACACAGACGACAAGGCGCATGCATGCGAGGAGGTCAGTAGGAGCGGATGCTCACCTCTCCACTGCGGAGGAGTTCCACACCATCTCTTCCCTCGAAGCGTACCAAGTCCCGATTGAGGTCGTCGAGAGTAGCGTACACTTTCCCGTGGACAGACGGCTCTCCAGATTTGTAGCACGAGAGCCAAAATGTGTCCTCCGGTGTAAGACCTTGGTGAACGTCGGATATTACGGACAAGAAGTCAGGCTGAATTGTGCACATAGGCAAGACGAGGGGATCAGAATCCATCTCGAGCAAGCACCAGGCCCCTTGTCAACTACAAGCTAACGTGTTTGAGAGAAACTCGACGTTTGGCCGGGAGTGAGAGGGGTCGACGGTATGTATGTACACAGTTATGTAAGTGGTCCAAGGCTCCAAGCGCAACGCAAGCGATGTTTGGCGCGGTGAACACACAACGGATCGATCGAATCGAATCGTTCCGGTTCCTTTCAGTCTAAGCAGTCACGGGATCGTGACGCGCCTCAGTGCTCGCCTGGCGCGTGCGACGCGTTCAACCTGCGTTCAACTTGAATCTGCTCGGATTAATGATACATACGTCTCCGAACCAACATCGTCGGGATCTGATTCGCTGATGTATCTTCCTACCTGATCACAGTACACTTCATGATAGGAGGTACTCGGGACATACTGTGAGTGTGCATGCGAGTACGAACAGTACCTCGAGCCCATCGTCACACAATGAGGTGCCCAAACGAGACGGCGGCGATATCCGGCGTAATGGTCCCAAAGTGAGTACTGTCCTAGCACCATGTAAAGTGTACGCTAACCTGTAAATGAGTTATCTGGACGCATGGATCGTAGCTGCGCCATCTCGACCATCGCCCACTGGCAGCCTGGCACGAAATTCGGCGACTGACCGCGCTATGCAGCCTTTAAATACAGCCCGCCAGCCATCGACCTCTTTCTTCACCGTACCACGTAGTACACCCATCTCAGTGCTTCTAGTACAACTCCCTGCCTCATCTATCCTCGAACTTTCTTGCTATCATGCCTTCCTCTAAGCTCTTCCGCCAGGCTATCCTCTCCCAGTTCTTGGTGGTGGCGCCAGGTGTTGCGACTGCCCGGGTGGGTGTAGATGCTGCAGAATCTGCACCTGTTCGTAAGCACAAGCGACCTTCCTGCGCGACATCCAACAAGTTCAGCAAGGCGCGCCTCCAACAGCAAAAGGAGCTGGTTCCGACTCCCGCTGCTGCCCCGAGCGCTCCGTCTGGCTCGAGCAAATCGCACATCATCCGCTCGGTATCCAAGCTCTTCGGAAGATCTCGCGGTGAGCCTGTTCCCGAGCCACCGAGAGGTCGTTCCCGTCAACGCCGCGTCGTTTCTGGCGACGATTCCGAGCGGAGACGTGCCCTGTCCCCACCGAGAGTTTCCTCGACGAACGCTAAGGTTCCGCGAGTGCCCCAGGTGTTGAAGGCTTCCGCTCATGCGCCTGCCTACAAGCCTGTCCGCTCCCACCCATTCGCGACCACCGAAGCCGCACAGGTGCCCAAGTTCCCCGTACCTGTGCCCGTCCGTCGAGTTTCAAATGTGGCTGAATCGACTTCTGTAAACTCCCTTATGTGAGTGATCAACCCAAGTGGCCATGAGGTGTACAAGCTCTGACATGTTATCGTCCATACAGTGCTCCGACAATCAAGAGAGGCCCCTCCCCCCTCTCTCAGTCCTGCTGGACTTCGCCTGCAGAGTCAATTCCTCGCTCTCCTTCCATTCCTGATGGCATGCCCGTCGATGCTATCTCGAGTTCCGAGCCTACGAACGACTCCGCCATGGACTGGGAGCCCATCCCGCCGGTGCCCCCTTTCATGTCCCGCACAGACTCCTCCTCCACTGCTTCCTCCTTGGGCTCTGTCCCCTCGACACCGATCGACGAAGATGTGGTCATGGTCGACGTCTTCGATGTTGAGTCCAGTGTCGACGTTGATGCCCTCCCCGTGGTCGAGGAAGTCCCTGCGAAGTCCGATGACTGCTCTCCCCCAGCTCGTCCTGTGAAGCCATTGCCTGCTCGCCGGCACCCTCGTGTTCCCGTTGAGGTGCCCATGCCTCCGGGGTTCCCCACCGATGGCGACGCCGGTACCTTGGCAGCATCGGACTCTGAGCTGGAACGCCAACTTTGGGCTGACATGAACGACATCCTCGGCCACGAAGACGAGCCCGCCAGGTTCTGCTTTCCTCCCGAGGGTATTCCCGTCATCGTGTCATTGCCCCCCTCCGTCCCTCAGCCTATCATCGCCAAGTCCATCCCTGCTGTCTTCTCGAATGGCGTCGACTTCGACGAGCCCCTGCGGGAAGCGTTCCGCCCGGACGCGTCGAAGTCGAAGTCACAGCAGGCGATGGAGGCGGCGGCCCCGGACGTCGTCGTCACACCGGCGACGCCCGTGGTCATCTTCCCTGCCATTACCGCCGCCGAGGGCTCCGATGGCACCTCCCATCAGTCGCTGAATGCACTGTGGGAGGAGCTCTTCGGCCCTGAGGTGGATGCGTAATGAAGCAATGGTTGACATTTTTGAGACCCGGTATGACATTCCCTCCCTATGTCTTGAAGGCCGCCTCAGCTCACATGCACCTTTCCATACTGTAGGACATGGTACTGTAGAACATGGTACTGTAGGACATGGACCTGTAGGACATGGTACTGTAGAACATGGTACTGTAGGACATGGACCTGTAGGACATGGTACTGTAGGACATGGACCTGTAGGACATGATACTGTAGGACATGGACCTGGATTCGCACAAGTTCTGGATGTACCCCTTCCCATTCCCCTTCTCCCTTCCGTTATCCTCCTCCTTCCGTCATCATCCTTCTTCCGTCATCATCCTTCTTCCGTCATCATCCTTCTTCCGTCATCATCCTTCTTCCGTCATCATCCTCCCATCATCCTCCCCCTTCCATCAACATCCTCATCCTCCGTCCGACATCATCCCTTCCCCCAGCTTGCGGGTACGGACCTGCCTGTTGTCTACTGAACTTTTTCTGGTTCTCTTTCAGACCTCAAGGCCTCAACCTCAACTCGAGCTACAGCGCACCGTCCCCGCACCGTTCCCCGTGGTCCCGGATCAAGACGAGTCCAGGAAGTGGTCGACCTCCCCAGGCTAGGGCCCAATGTTGTTCAGTTGATTACCGGCGCGAGGAGTCATGACCCGACGACCGTTTGGTTGATCTTCTGGACTTCGGCGGGCCAGCACGCGGTTCGGAGCGGAAGGTGAGTCGATTTGGTCGCGCATATGAGGATGTACTGAATGTCTCGCATGCAGACTGCAATTTGGTCTCCCTCCAAAACATCCAAAAGGCTGTTGCACAATGGGTTGACCTTACCTGCGTGCTGCAGCTCTAGGATGCGGGTTCTAGTGGGTATGATGCCTGAGCGAGTGTTGCTAGCTCGGCGACGCGCGTAACGACGGCCTGAGTCCTACACTCGTTCTCCCATCGGGAGTTCGTGCGTCAATGCATCTCGCCCGGAGGTAACGAGGTTCTCCCTCGTTGTAGCCGATTGGCCCTCCAAAAAGAAAAAAAAACTCGAGCATATGTAATCGTCGTGGTTGACTTGTAGATCAGACCGATGAATGTAATAGACAGCCATGTACTCATTTAAGCAAGGACAGATATCAGACGTCGCACCGATTGCTACCGCTTCGCCTTCTTCATACTTCGCCGTGCTCCCTTCTTCTCTTTCGCTGGCTTCTCGTCGCCGTCATCTGCCTTCCTCTTCTTGCCAGTGGCAGTGCTTTTGACACTGATGATAGTGGACTTCCCGCTTCCCCCGCCGTCCGCGAGCTTGGCGACCTGCGCCTCAGCCATGCTCCAATTTGCCGAGGGGTCGTCGATTGCGTACCTGCACAAATAGCCTGTGAGCGGCACGAACACCACCGACGGACAGATCCCGCCCTGAAGGACATGCGACTCACTTGCTCAGGTCGAGCGAGTCAATCATCTGCCGTTGCTTATCCCGTAGCGACTTCGTTACCTCGTCACCAGCGTCCTTCAGTTCGTCAGTAATGCTCGTCTCGACTGGCTTCCACTTTGTGGCACTGCCGTCCCCATCTATCCGAGATGTCGCGGGCTCCTCCGGCATCGCAGCGCTGATGGCCTGACGTTGAACGTCGTTTAGCCGCTTGCTGATCTTCTTGACGATCTTGACGAAGAGTGCGAGAGCTTGCGAGACAGGCAGCTGCAGTTCCGACTGTGCACAAGCGTGAGCTTTCTTTCATGTGTACACCGGAGAACAGACGAACCTCGACTTCCTCGATCGTCTTGCGCTGCATGCCCAATGCAAGCAGAATGGAGCTCTGCACTGCGCTAAGGTGCACATCCTCGCCTAGCCGCTTCTCAAAGTACAGAGAGGTAACAGTGGGTAGCAGGTCAAGGATGACATGGTAGTCGAGCATGTTGTTGGCATACGACTCCAAGCGCTTGAGGTCGAAAGGCGACAGGAGGAAGGAGAGCTCCTGGTTTGTCAGATCTGCAATGGTTCATTTCACTAAACATCTATGTTACGATGGAAGAGCGACACATCTTACCTTTTGTACGCTCTGACCCCAGCTTCTTGACACCGTTGCTAGCGGCCTCTAGGATGCTTAGAGCTGTGACGCTGCCAAACTCCCGGAACTTGAACGATAGCAACGACAGGAATCGTCTCCGAAAGTCTGTGAATGACTCGCGTGAGCGAAGAATACCTAGCGAAACTTCAGATAATCCGTACCTCTCGCGAACTCCCCTAGCCACTCTAGCTCACTATCGGCCGACGTGTTGAGGCCGCGGGCCATAACACATGTATGCTCGCCAGTGAGCTCACTCGTCGTCTGTCGGATATACAGTGGCACGTATCCCGCACGCTTCCAGAACCTGAGGAGCTGTGGTGTCAAGCCGTACGATACGCCAAGGTAGTCGAGTGTCTCGGGTTTGCGTTCCGTCAGACGCTGGAGTAGTGGTGGCATTGCCGTCGCCGCACGGACAGTCGGCTTGTCTGTCAAGAGATTTGTCGACTCGTCAATCGCGGCGGGATCGGGATAAGACAGCTCGGGCTGTGCAGTCTCGTCAAGGTTGAAGTACTCCCCACTGTAGAAAGAATTTAGAGCCTGCAGAGCGCGCGCTCCATAGCCCATCTAAGCTCAAGGAATGATCAGCATTGACCAATTAAGATGCCCTTGGCCTACTCACGTTGGCATAATCCGGATGTGTAGCTATACGAACTATTCGTGCGCCAGACAGTAGCGCAAATTTGCTCTCCTGGAACTGCTGAGAAATTAACCAAGGAATCATGTCTCCGCCAGCCCTGAATCCGCGACTCAGGCCATCCATGATGGCCTGCTTGCTGATGTTGCCCTCCAGCGCAACTTGCAGGACGACAAGCGGCTCCGGCAGCGTGCTCTCGTCGTCCTTGATCGGCGGCAGAAGCACGAACAAATGGTGCGCGGGTGCGTCACTCAGGAGCTGCAGGTCGTTCGGCTGGTTCTTGTAGTGGCTCGCGACGTACAACGCCATCATGCGCTGGAGGAACACCTCCGACGCAGGGTGGTAGCTGAACAGCGTGTCGCGCGAGACGTAGAAGAGCTCGCACTGCGACGGGTGCGGCGTGCTGTGCACTGCGCTCTTCGGCGCGATCGTCGCATCGAGGCAGAGGAGCGCGTTCAGCCACCTCTCTACCTTGTCGCCTGTGGCGTACCGGATGGGTGTCTCGAGCTTAATCTCGCGCAGCGTGCGTGCCTTGGGCGGGGCCTTGGCGAGCGGCTTCTTGGACGAACCTGCGGTGGGCGCGGTATCGTCGGCGGACGCGGCGTCTTTTGTAAGGGCGGATCGCGTGCTCTCGCGCAGCTGCTGGATGAGCTTAAGGGAGAGCGACCGGCCGGTGCCTTCGTAGCCGTTGATGGTGGACGCCATGAAAACCAGGTAAGGGCCAATGAGGTTGCGAACTAGTGGCAGAGGAATAGCGGCAGCTTCATCGATGATGACTAGCTCGGCTTGCCCGAGGACATGGGCATCTTGTGGTTGAATGTACTACATAGACAGATAAGAGGGTTGTGAGAGGTTAGCACGCGTTGTACGTACCTGAATAGTCTGACGATGTTGCCGGAAGACGTTGACCCGCACAATCGCCTTGTTGAAGTCGGGATTCGTGCTTTGTGCAATATCATAGTCAAGGTGTTCCTCGTACCCCAGAGCATCCATGCCCTTGAACACGAAGTCGAACAGCGTCTTCAAGTTCTCCGGGCTAGGACTCGTCACGAAGATATTCGAGTACCCATGTGCAAGCGCCGCTGCAATCGCAAGACCCAGTGCCGCAGACTTTCCTCGTCCACGGGCTGCAGTGAGCGTGACTGTCGAGCTAAGCGTCTTCTCCGCGATGGCGTCGACGAAAGTGAGTATCGCCTGCGCCTGATCAAGTGTCTTCGCGAGCTTCACGAGTTCGCCGACGGGTTTTGTGTCTGCGAGGCTGTCCTTGAGATCCTTCAACTCGGACTCGACCTTGCCCTTCCCGCGCTCCTCCTCGATGGGCCTGATGTCCTTGCCTCGCGATACAGGAAGGACGTTGAGTTCATCGTCCAGGACGAGGCAGTCCTCGCAGGAACTGAGGGAAAGTATGAAGCGTTCATTGAAACGCGCGACGACCGTGTCGTGGGCGGATGTTCGGTACCGGGCGTGAACATCCTGCGCAAAGGGAACATCAACCACAACGAAGGGCAAACAGGAACAATCAGACGCACCATGGTCATGGTATACAGCTGCCTCAGCGAGCTCATCGTCTTCAGCAGGATCACAACCAGACCACCTCCCTCGACCGTCTCGATCGTCCGCGCAAGTAGGTTCGGCGTGATCGCCTCGAAGTCCTGCAGCACACACATGCCATAGGTCTGACCCAGGATCTTGTGCGACTCCTTGTAGTACGTATAGCGGATGTCGGTGACGGTGACAAAAATCTCGAAGGGGTCTTGCTCGTTGGCTTCTCGCACACCGCGCTTGACATCCCGTTTGATCTTCGCTTCACGCTTTTTTCGGTGACTAACAGTGCCCTCTGTGAGTACGGCATAGTGGTCTGAAGAGCCTGCAGCCTACCTGGTGAAGCCGAGATCCTTCTTGTAACACCAAAGAACGGATGGTCGTGCAGACACCCGGGCTTGGGATAGCAGGAAGTGCAAGTTCACCACCTGATAGAATGAGTACCTCCTGACAGTGAGGCATGCTATCTAGCTCACCTGGTCCCTTCCCTTGTCCCCAACTAGCACTACGAATGAACGGTGATTCTTCTTGACATTGTTATTGATGAGGATAGGCAATCGGGGATCGAGTTGCTTGCGCATGTCGCTTTACCGACTGGGGTTTTTGATGAACAACAGTGAGCCCTTGCCTGTAATATCCTGGGTCTGCCTGAGATGACGCTGGGCCGGCGACCGGCTAGAAAGTAGCACTGAGGATCGAGGAAGTTAAACTTAAAGAGATGCGAGGAAGTCGACTAGGAGTGTGATCACGGGCGTCTAGCTAAATTTCTGGTCCTCGAGCGTTGATTGGCTGAGCGAAGGAAGTCAAACGGCGAAGGAACGCGTCTTCATCCTCGTCCTATACCACCACGTTCACCGATTAATACCGCACCTTCTTTCTCAGAGCCAACAATGCGGCTCTTGTGAATACGCAAGCTGAATGCTATTCATTGGAATTAGGCACGGTATGGTTCCTTGTATTTGGCACTAGACCGTGACGTCTTACACTTACTCGCTTTCATTGAGATTAATACGCCTAACCTGTCCTGCTTTGACATAACAAGACTACTCCAGGGTGGACGTGCTCGAGAGGCGTGAACAATGAAAACTCGCTGCCGACGTCAAAGGGAATGGTACTCGCTTTGTCCCCCCTTGGTGGAACCTCCCGAGCGAGACATTATATAAAGGACATCTGTGCGTACCCGTTCTTTCAGTCATTTGCCAGTGTACGCGCGCAGGCGTTACCTTGCGCCCCATCCACTCGTCGCCTCAGTCATTCGCCCCTACTACCCCGCCATGAATACCGTCTCTTCCATGCACCCCAACGCTCGCCACAAACAATGTTTGTGCGGCAAGTGGTTCAGCATCAAACCCGAGCGCGATCGATACTGCTCGAAGCCATGCGCACTTGCAGACTCGTGGAACACGCTGGTAGCAGGCGAGTCGCACTACAGGCGCGAGATGGCCGCGAGGGAGGCGATGAAGGCCGCTTCCGCGAAACGAGTGGCATCCAGCAGATCGATGCGCACTCCAGAGGTTGCGACAAGCATTCCCATGGGTCAGCGCGGCGGGCCTGTAGCCATACAGGCCGACTATTACACCGCTTTCGGTCAAGCGGTCCCCCATCGTCCCCAACCAGTCAGCACCAGGCCGAGGACGCGGCACCTGCGCAGGATACCATCGACGATGCACCTATCCTCGCTAGCCAAATCCCAATCTGTACGGCCCCTGAACATGTTCTCGCCTGCGCCTTCATACTGCGGTAGGCAGGGCTGAGGCAGGAACTCCGGAGAACGATTTAACCGCTGGACGTCACTCCTGGCGCAAAGCGAGGACAACGCTCTTTCATCCACGCATACCACTTTCATCCACATACCTATGGCAAATAGGCTGAGGATCATAGAATGATTACCTGGTTACTCGTTCGTTCACTCGAAGTTGTATGTATGTTTACTGCACTTCATGGCGTCTCTCGACATCCTTCGTTTTCTTCTGCTGCACTCCTGTTGTAACACATTGCCCAGCAACATCCCAATCAATGTATTGAATTCTCCGCACAAAGTATTGAGGACATTTGTCTGGACAGGAGTCGGGGCTGGCGTAAAGGTGTGGCCTGTTTACCTCTTCGAGCACGGGCGCCTGGCGTTATCAGCTGTTGTTTACATACTCCCGCCGTCGTATCATGAGTGCCGCGGAAGAGCGACGAGCAGCCTCGCCGCTCGTGCGTGGGCTGCGATATATAAAGCCCCTGTCCGCATCCAGACAACCTCTTCTCTCCTCTCATGTCGACGACTCAGCAGCCCGTCTCCGACGCGATCCTCACCCAGATCCTCGGCCGGCTCGATGCCCTCCAGGTCTCCCAGCAGGCACTGCAGGCCAAGGTACGTGTGGAATGCGATAGAAATACGGAGACGAGCTGACCTGCAGTACAGCTAGATGCGTTGACCAACCCGCCTGTGAGCCCGGTGTCTTCGCCGCCGAGGAATGGCATCCCTATCCCGCAATCACATTCGCGAGAGGGGTCCCTGTCTGGGCTCGCACCGACGACAATCTCACCGCCGAGCTCGGTAGCGGGCACGCAGTCGCCACCGATCCATGCTTTGAACATCGACAAGGATAAGCAGTTGAGTGACAAGGAGCGCGAGAAGCTGTTGTACCCTGGGCGAGTCTTGTTGACGAGTGAGTTGATACTGTCCTCCATTGGTGTCGTTGGTGGCCCCCTATATCTGTCAGGCATCCGGATTGTCTTGCATGCCGAGTGAAAGCCCTCAGTGGTTGATCGCCTGTCCCACCGCTGCCGTTGATGATCTCGTCTCACTATCATGGCGTTCTGTGGCCCTACGTTTGAGATGCGAAGATCTGGTACTTGTGAAACCGTGAACTATGAGATCAGGGCGGGACAGTCTACGCGAAGATGCTCCGTGTAGCGAGCATACGTTTCTGATGACAGGTTGGGCCGTAGGTCAGGCGAAGTTGAGTTGGTCTGGACATAAGAGTGGCCCCGTACCCGTGTGCCCCATATCGGCTCTTCGACTCGCTGTCTTCCATCGGAGTATGGTATGGCTCTTCGTCTGTACTGATATCTCCTTTGCTCTCCAGCCTACCCAGATCAACACAACATCAAGCCCTATCCCATCCAGTGGGGCGCCGCCGACCCATCCGTACGCGGCCCCGTCATCTGCTCGCGGTTCCCCTCTTCAATCAAGCAGCGGAACGCCCTTGGCGCGCACTCCGGCTCGTACTCCATCTACCGCGCGCTCGCGATCGCAATGGGCACGCTCACGCCCTCGCACAAGCCCGACTACTCCAAGACCGAGCCCAGCGTCCCTATCCCGCCGCAGCCCGCGTGGTCGGACCCGACGAAGATCGTCTCGTTCGACCCGTGGGGCCACGTCGTCCCGCAAGTCTTCCGTCGCGAGCTCGAGGACCTCGGTCTGGATGTCCGCCCGAGTATTGCGGTCACCCGCGGGCACTTGAAGCTGAGCGAGATTGACGAGGTGGCGCGGAAGGGCGACTTGACTGTGGATGGCAAGATCCTGATCAAGAGTTTGCCGTTGAGGAATGTGGACGGGAAGGAGAGCACGGCGGACCCTGGTGTGGAGATCGCAATCAACAAGGCTGCTGTCGAGCCCGTGTGGCATCTCCCTGGCGTGGCGGAGCGATTCGGCATGTAAGTGCACGTATCTGGTTATGAAGTGGGCTGGTATACTGAGGTGTTGGAAAGCTCCGAGAGCTTGCTCCGTCGAGCACTTTTCGAGGATACTGGAGGAATGTACCCCGAGCTCATCACCCGACCAGACATCAAGGTCTTCCTTCCTCCCATAGGCAACCTCACTGCCTACATCTGTAAGGAAATCATCATTGCAATTGCGTCGAAGTTGCTGATTCCCCCCAGTCGGCAACCCCGCCTACCTCCATGACGAGACGAAAGAGCTGACACTGCGCGTACACGACGAATGTATGACCTACGTATACCTACGCTACATCTCCCTTCTGATAGCGCTTTTCACAGGCAACGGTTCCGACGTTTTCGGATCCGACATCTGCACATGCAAGCCATACCTGACGTACGCCATCGAGGAGTGCGTCCGTTGCGCTCAACGCGGCGGTGTCGGTCTCGTAGTCTACTTCCGTAAGGAGGGCCGTGCTCTCGGCGAAGTCACCAAGTGCGTCTCACATCAATGTGTTGTGCGAGCCTGCGATGCTGATCCGCGCGCAGGTATCTTGTCTACAACCTGCGTAAGCGGGGCATTGACTCTGCGGACAAGTACTTCAAGGCGACCGAGCTCATCGCTGGCGTCAAGGACATGCGCTTCCAGGCGCTCATGCCCGACGTCCTGCACTGGTTCGGCATCAAGAAGATCGACAACATGGTTTCTATGAGTGACATGTGCGCCCTCTTCCCTCACTGTGCATCAAGAGAAGCGGCTGACTTGTCTCGAATCAGGAAATACAACGCGATTGTACAATCTGGCATCCCGATCCTCAAACGTTATGACATTCCTGGTGTGTCCCAGTCTTATGTTCATTGTATACTCAGACTCACACTCGGGCACCTGCAGACCATCTCCTACCACCTGACTCTCGGGTCGAGATCGACGCGAAGATCGCGGCTGGTTACTTCAGCAACGCGAAGGTCGTCACTGAGGCTGACCTCGTCAAGACTGTTGGGCGTACATGGGAAGAGACAGAGCATTGAGATGGGGCTTTCACGGTGCTGCTCGGTCGCGATCTGCAGCTTGGTATAGCGTCTTGCATATTGTCACGTTGTAATGATACAGTATCTGCGATATCTAGCCACAGACTGAAACATAGTGAAGATGTGCGACAGACGGTCCATATCCAATAGTAACGCGACTCAGATGCAAATTCATCTCTTCAAAGCTCACCAATCATACTCGGGGATGTCATCAGCCCAGGTGTTGTCTTCTTCATCTACTGCGTCCTCCTCTTCCTCCTCTTCCAACACCCGCAACTTCTTGATTGCTTGCTCCGCTGCAGCGAAGCGGACCTCTTCCTGGCTTGCTCTGCTGTGATACACCTCCGTCACCTTCACGATCTCTTCTTCGTCCATGAGCACCGCGCAGCTGACATTCCCTTCCTTCTTCTTCACATCGAGCTTGACCTTCTGCTGCGGGTCCTGCTGGGCCGCCCACATCGTTAGGCGCGAGATGGGATGCAGCACGTCCATCTCGTTGCGATCAATGATGCGCTCCAAAACCTCCATGATTCCGAGGGTGCGCAGCACGTCGCACACGGCGGTGAAGTCACCCTCGGAGTCGAGGAAAACGGCGCCGAGCAGGCTCTCCACCATATCGCTCAGGAACTTCGGAGCCTGCAGGCTGGTTAGCGCCGCCCATGGGTAGATGGTCTTCTGCTTGAGAGCTTTCTCGATCTCCGGACCGACCTTCTCGAAACGCGTCGAGGCGACGTGCTGGTCCTCCAGCACACGGTGGCTGGAGTGCAGAAGGCACTGCCAGAGATAAATCTTCTGCTCATCGGTGTCAACGGTGACACCGGTCCCTGGCGACCACGACGGGTTCGGCGACTCGCAGATCGTGAACGTCTTGAGACAGAAGAACGCGAGGAAGTGGGAGTTGACGAGTGCCTCCTTACGCAGGTGCATGTGCCCGGGCTTGTAGTTCTGCCCCTCCGCGTGGAAGAGCATGGAGGTGACGATCATGTCCAATGCGCAATCCCCCAGGAACTCTAGTCGTTCGTAAGACGTGGAGGCCAAGTCGCCGTTGTAGCTCGCGTGCGTCAGGGCCTGTATAAGCAAGGCTTTGCGCGTGAACTCATAGCCGATCATCTGCTCGACGAGGCTGAGCTGAGGAGGAGGCACGTCGAGCTCTTCGTGCCTCGCCAGTACCTCGTCAATGTGAACCGAGAGATTCTTCCAGGACAACCCTAGACCGAACGTCGCTATGCACTCAGTTGCCAGATCAAAACCTCCATGCTCGTATGCGGCGCCGATCAAGGACTCCACGACGTCCGCAAGGACCTTGGTCGACAGCTCCTGCGTCTGCTTCTTCTTCTTCTTCTTCCCATCCTCTTTCGTCTCCTCTTTCGTCTCCTCTGTTGGCTCCTCTGTTGGCTTCGTCTCAGGCCTGGCGGGCTCCTCGACGACGGGTTCAAACAGGTATCGAGGCTTCCACTTCCTTGGTACGAATCGGTCTCGGATGATCCACCTATGCAAGCCTTTCTCGATAGCTCCTTTGGCTAGTTGGACGTTAGAGACGGCGTGATCTTTCCGTCTGGCGAGGTATCCTTCGTGCCATAGAGGATGATCAGCGAAAAGCTGTGTGCTCGTCAAGCACTTCAAAACACAGTCTCCGAGGGTCTCGAGACGTTGGTAGTTGAGCGGCTGTTCATCGATCATTGTCTCTTGAGCGACGGGTGCCGTAGTCGCGATCCGGAGGAGATGGAAGGGTACTTGTGCGACCGAGTCCGCAGGCAACAGCTCGTCGCGGAGGGACACGATAGTGAGAGCGCAAGTCATCCAACGAAGGATCGAAGGGAGATACATAGCGTATTGCAGATCTTCCTTCGATATGAGCTCGATCGTTGTATACTGGGGTAGAAGATAAATTGCCTCGTCGCGAGCTAGACCGGCCGTGTCGGAAGCCAGTGGCGCCAGGAAATTGGCTCGCTGAGGGAACTGCTTGACCTGAAGCACAGGGAATGTGATATTCGCGTCCGGGAAGCCTTCGTATCTCTCTCGCATCCTCTCCTCGTCTTCGACACCCAACGGACCATTGTACCAGCGCACGAACTGGAAAAGCTTGCCGAACTTCTCGTTCGGTCGAACGAGTGCCAAGTCCGTTGGAAGTCCGTACTGCTTGTGCAGTACACCCGCGTTTGCTCTCATGCTTGTCTCCAACCGATCGTTAACGTCGGTACCCCGATCGATGCGGTCTCCCATCCATTTCCGTCGTTCCTCCCAGAGGTGCTCGTCAGGACCATCCACTACCGGCAAAAACAAGTAGGCGAACGCATGGTCGTCTGGCCTCATCCGCGCGAAGTACAGCGTCGAGAACATGCGATGAGTATAGACGCGGGCACGCTCGAGGTACGCCGAATCAGGCTGCATCTTCCCGATTGGCCGTACTTTGACGTGAGTAGCACCGCGTCCTGGGATGTAGATAGTCGGCATCTCCTCCTTGGCGAAAGTAGGCAGCGGATTTGGCGTCAACATTGTCAAGGCCGGCAGGCCGTCGATGATCACCTCCGCTTTCCACCAAGCGTCTTCGTCCGTCTTCGGAGCCCAGGGATCCGCCTGTATAGATACCCTCTCTGTGCCAGCCCGCTTCTCGATGTCAGCGAGTAGCTTCTTGACTTCCTCCCCTTTGTCAGGTTCGAGCTCGCTCATCAGAGGCAGTAGATGGTCGTCTAGCAGCTTGGCCTTGTGCAACGCGACGTATGCATCGAACGCCGCATGCTTCTGTGCCAGACGCTTCGTGTTGTGTTCCCGCTTCGTGGAGAACTTGCGGAGACTACACACAACGCCCCGTTGAGTAACATGCAGCTGTATAGCTATAGGACTTACTGGGGTGGAAGACATCTCGGAAGTGTGACAGTGGCTCCCCAAGGGCCCTTATACGGCGGCAGGTTCTTGAGGCGGTCCTGCTGAGAGTGCCAATCTTCGGGGTAGTCGGGTGGATCGAGATCATATAGAGCCAACTGTCCTCCGTACGCCGCATTCGGCAGGACAGCACAGAAGTGATTTAGATGACTCGTCACGGAGTCGAGCGTGAGGACAGCGCTATGGGGGGGATTGTCAGCACACAAGAAGTCTTGATTGCTACGACGACATACCCGGTAGACTCAACAGTGTACGTGCGCTCGTCGTGGTCGTCCTCTTCGAATGTTTCTGGAACTACCCTGTCGGGATCCGTGTATAAAGCCATCATCTGCTGCTCGATGGTCTGCCACTTCCGGATCTCCTGTTCGTGTTCCTTGTCTTGTTCCAACATCATGATGAAACTACTCTTCCGCTGCCGGGCTCGGCCTCGACTCTGCGCCCAAGCGACCACGTTCGGGGGAGGGTCGAAGCGGGTGACACTACTGCAAGCCTGGATGTCGATGCCCTCCTCGGCGACGGAGGTGGATACGATCAGGTTCTTATCGCCGCCTCGGAACTCCGCCAGCGTTTTCACCTGCGAGGCCTTGACAATCTCGCGGGTGATATCGAGGAAAGAGTGCCGCTTGAAACTCGACGAGCTTCCTAGGAGACAGCCAATGCGGAAGAGCTGCGCAGTCTCTGGGAGTCGGGACAGCACTTCCGCGAGGGCAATCACCGTGTCCCGCCGAGTGACGAAGATGAGGCCGCTGTACGTCTCGTCCGCCAGCCGGAACTCCTCCTCCTCTGCGAGCAAACACGCGATCAGCGCCTCTAACTTCGGCGCGAGCATGCGGCGGATCTCGTCCGGGTCCGACGAGAGGGGCACGAGGTTCACCTGATCGAGGTTGTCGAGCAGGTAGTGTTTCTCATTTGCCTTCCAGCTGGTCATGATGTTATTGTACGGGTTCGCGGCATGGCGCGCCTGTTCGATGACCTTGACGATGTACCAGTCCGCCGCCCACTCGCCGAGATACATGCAGATCTCCTGAGCCGCTCTGAGAAAGTCGTTAAGGCCCTTGTGGGTGAAGGTATCACCCTTGTCGATGATCTTCGACAGCTTCTGGTCAATGCGGCGCCGTTCATCATCCGAATGTGCCCGTGCCAATTGACTACGCAGGGATTTGACGCTCGGGTCATTCTCGATGGAGAGTGAGTCAACCACCGTCTTGAGCGAGAAAGTGTTGTAGGATGGTAGCGTATCCCAATCGTATGACGGAGGGCCATAGAGGACGTGCTTAAAGACCGGTTTGTGGACATGTTGAGCGAGCTCCTCTCTGTGCATACGCGATGAACGGATGATGCTGTCGAGGTTGCGTTCGAGCTTGCTGTGAAAGAAGTAAACACACTGAGACCGACAAGATGAAGATCAAAGCGTACTCGAATGCGGCCTCCGTGTTACCGCCATAAATTGGACTAGCTGTAAGACCAATGACCATGGGCCGGACACGCTCATGTGATCCGGCTGTCCGAGTACGTTTGTCTAGTGGGAAGTAGAATTGTTGCATGATCATGTTATACGGATGTTTCGAAATTGCATGGTGGGCTTCGTCAAAGACAAGCAGACCTATGTCCATGCCTAGGTCAACGAAGCCCTGCATATATGCGTAAGATGAGACATCAGTGAATGCAGCATCATGGACACGTACATGCAACAGCGCATCGAGCAGCACTTGTGGCGTAGATACGATGACCCTGTTAGCTTCCAGGACACGTCGCCACAGCGCCCGGTCCTTCCATTGGCCGGGCTCTGATGCTCCGGAGATCATGAGTATAGCTGGGATCGTTTCCTTTATCACAGCACATTGCTGTTCGACAAGAGCCACTGTAGGCGCGAAGAACCACGAGACCTATGATGCAGTCAGTGTCAGCGAGGCTATGGGCATGATCATGAGTCACCTTTCGCGGTTCCCGCTCTGCTTCGTGCTTCATGCGCAGAACAGCAATGTGAGTCTTACCAGACCCCGTATCGAGCGCGATGATGATGTTGGATCTCAAGCTCTCCTCGAGAAGTTCCTGTTGATAGTTACGCGTGTGGAAAGTATTCGACGCGCCATTGTCGACGCTTGGAGGGGGATCACCCATAGCGATGCAAGACCTGAGGATACCTCAGTACTCGAGGTGGACATAATGATAGAATGAAGGGTTAGAATAGGGCAGTAAAGACCGAGATCGCAGCTGTTGGACGCGCGGTGTTGATCGCAATCCTTACCGCAGCGAGCACTCGCAGACAGTACCTTGGACTTGAAGCGAGTAGTTGACTCACCTGGACACAAGACGATCTTGACTCGAAGGGAGCTAGTACTGTACCGGCGTCGTCTACAGAGAGAGGCTGAGGAGAAAGACGGGCTACGGCGCGAACTATGGTGGTCTTTTTATGTATCGAAGCCACCCTGTCAGCTCGGACCTCAGGCTGCGGACAATCAGATAGACGCCACTTTCATATAAGCAAGAGTGGCAACGAGCCTTGGAAGAGATGAAAGATACCGACAGAACATGGCCATCCCATTGTCATGCGCCATACCGTGCGAGAGAGGTCGCGCCCAGTGCCCTGTCAACCTGAAGACTCGAAGACGTCGAGAGCAATCCAGAGGATTGACATGAATGCGTCCATGCATTGACTATTCAATGGGCAGCTGCGCAACTTGAAGGTGATATAAGTATGGTGCATGAGACGAATTTAAAGTCTTGGACGGTCTTACGCTAATACCAATTCCGAGCCAATCCTGCGTGACCGTCGAGCCACAAAACATATGCATGCATATGTTTAGACACATTCTTAACGTCCAGTTACTATAAGCATTAATGGGGTAGTGGTAACCTGGGTCGTTGCCATCGACCCGCCGGGGGTTCGATTCCCCCTTAATGCATTCAGCGAGCTGTATTAAGTTTTTCATTTTACACAACCTCGGAGACTGGGGTGGGGCGCGGTGGTTCATATTTTTGATTGAAGTGCCCTCTTCGGAATCTGTAACTGTCGTCGAGCTGGCCTTTGGATTTACTCTGATTTTTGCACGACGCGTGTCGATCGTGCTGATCCAATCACATGCGGCAGAAGAACGCGCGCCGTCAAGTCTGCTCCCGACTCGGCCGGCGCACACACCGCGCCTGCCGACCCGCTGCGGTGTGCGCGCGCTGCTCCTGCCACTGTGCAGCTTTCACGTCTGTGCTGGATGTTCCGCCCTGTCAGCTAGCACATCCTGAGCGATGGATTCCATTCCGATGGCGAGGATGCGCTCGCCAAACAGCGCGTCCCGCTCAGCCTACTCGCCGCGGCGCTCTCCCCCCTCAGCCAGCGCACCTCGTTCTGCCTATACTCCCGTACCCACCGCCCGTACAGCCGAGGAGCTTCCCCCGGTGAACTCGTTCGAGAGCATGGACGATACACACGTGCAAGAGATACACCCGGAGTGGAAGCGTAGCCTATATATGCTCCTGGAGCGGCCCACTTCCTCGTACTCGGCTTTCATCATCCACGTTGCTACGACGTCCCTGATTATCATCTCTGCGCTTGTGACTGTCCTGGAAACTATTCCGTCCTTCCACTCAATATCTCCACGAATATGGTTCGGCTTCGAGACGACGCTGGTTGTGCTCTTCACGGTGGAGTACATCGCGCGGTGTCTAGCGCACTCTGCGAACGTGTGGACATTTCTGCGATGGTTTGGCTGTGCGTAAACTGTCCTTATGTGTGGGCTAGACGTAACCTCTGTGCCATGTCCAGCGTTCTTCGGTATCATAGACTTGCTTGGTATTGTTCCGTACTACCTGGAGATCATCCTCCACCAAGACACCGTACGTCGACGCACGCTGTCTGCGCTCCTCTCATGCGAATATCTGGCAGTCAACCTTTTTCAGATTTACCATTCTGCGGACGTTTCGCTTGCTACGCGTGTTCAGGCCGTTCCGCTATAATAACACTATCCTACTGTGCGTACGCCAGAGCATCCTCCTCGGACATCTGACTTATGGGGTTAGTACAATCGAGGTCATGTACCTCTCCTTCCGCCGCTCACAACACGCACTGCTGGCGCTTGCATTCTTCGTGGTCATGGTCCTAGTCGTGTTCAGCACACTCTTGTAGGTACTCTGACGTGCAACCTTTCAGGGTAGCTGATAAAGCGTCCAGATACTTCGCTGAGCGTGGAACATGGGACGAAGTACTGGGCACGTTCATCAATTCTGACGGTGATCCCAGTCAGTTCGCGGTATGTTTCCCTTGACTTCTTAGCCGCCTAGTTGATCTTACATCACGCAAACCAGTCAATTCCGGCTGCTGCATGGTACGTCATGTTTGTATATGATCGCCACAGAGAACTGTCTGACACCATTACTGTTCTAGGTTCGTGGCATGCAGTGAGTGTTAATGGTACATGTTCTGGCTTCGCTCCGACTCACAACGACCAGCGATCACAACCGTCGGCTACGGCGAGATCACACCTCGCTCGTTCCTCGGGAGGCTGATCACAATACCGTTACTTGTCTTCGGCCTCCTCCTCATCGCGCTCCCGACCTTCGTCCTCGGGCGCGAGTTCAGTCTAGTCTGGGAAATGATGAAAGAGGACCAGGTGCGCTCCTCCATCATTGACATTGACCACCGCCACTCACTTCACGCCTCACGCCTCTAGCAAATCTCCCGCGAAGAAGTCTTCAACGCACACGCGCTCGACCCGCTCGCCTCGCCCACGCTCGTCCGCCAGCGCTCCTCGTCGTCCGCCATGAATCCCTGGCGCCACACGCAGGACGAGCCACAGGCGGGCAGCAGCTTCTCCCGGGAGAGCAAGGAGCTCCGTGAGCAGGTCGCGGAGCTGAAAGCGAGCGTGGAGATGCAGGGCGCGCTGTTGCGTCGGCTTGTCAGCGCTGTGGAGGGGGGTGCGCAGGGGCAGGGGCGAGGGAAGCAACGCTCCCAGGGGCTCGGAGAAAATGTACTGTAGAATAGGTCGATATTTGTCTTGTTCGATAAGGCTTTGCTATAACTTGGGCAGGTACTGCGTGCGCGCTGGAGAGGTGAAATTTGAAAGTGCAAGCCACCCGCACCACAGCCCCGAGACGACCGATCTCTGCGATCTGCAATGGTCGCTGGGCTAGCACTCATTTCACCCGTGGCCTCACCGCCAGACGGCCTCCGCAGGATCAGTTCTGTGATTGAAAAACAAAAACGTCTGTACAGAGCGCCGAATGCATTAAGGGGGAATCGAACCCCCGGCGGGTCGATGGCAACGACCCAGGTTACCACTACCCCATTAATGCTGATGTCATGGTAGATATGTTTTAAACTGAGCATTGATTGTCTCGCTCATCGTCTGTGAAGACAAGCGGTAGTGCGAGAGTTGCTCCGAGTCTCAGCACAAGTACTGCTGCTACCTGCATTTCAGCCTGAGGCTCTGACTATTGACATATCTGCGTGTCCCAAAGCCCAAACCATTCCTGACTGTCAACATGGCATACAAGCCTCCGCATGCCCGGGCACATCGGGTGTACCAGCCCGGGAAGCGGCACATGGAACTGATGCCTTCCCTGAGTAGGAGCAGTGGGCTGGACAAAGATGGGGATGCGTGAGTCCTTTGGGGCATTTGACGATGGCTTCATTGTGACGCTGCATAGGGATGTAGGCTGAGGGACCGTGCAGTCCAGGAGGAGTATCGCGCGTTCATTGAGGGGAAGGTGAGCGTCGATGTAGTGGATGTTGAAGGACTCAGGGTTGACCATGAGCTTGTTTGGGGCAGGTCGACGACTTCTGGAAGCGCCATCCGTATGGACGAATCAGTACCGACGCGGATGCGAGACGTCGACAAGAGGAACAGGAGAACATCTTGATCTTGTTCAGTATGTACTATCTTGTGCATGGTTCATTGCCCGTTGCAGCACTCAGAGCACGCCAGGAAAGCTCCGCGAGGGACTCTTGGCGACCGACCGCAAGGATGCATTCGCACTCGAAGGTGAGCGCGCCATTCTTCATCTCCTCCGCCAGTCGACGAGAGCTCGCTTCAGCGTACGAAACGTCCCTCCACCTCTCGATTATCTTCCGCTCCGACAAGCAGACGACGTCTGTCCTCTCCCACCTCCCGCACCTCTACGGCGCGCGTCCGGGAGCTGCAGATCCCACTCACACAGCGCTGCCTACGACTCTGCTCTCGCTCCTTCACCACCTCCTTCTGGGCTACCCCTCGCAGAGCAGGTACCACGAGCACCTGTACTCTTTGCCTGGCCCGTTCCTCCCTCGCGATAGTGCGGCGTATCGATGGATCGCGCAGCTGACGCATAGTCTGCGCACGAGGAACTACGCGAAGCTGCAAGAGCTCACGGACCGCGATGCATTCGAGGGCTTCTTCGTGGACCCAGGCGCACCGGACGAGGGCGGAGGTCACCCGCCTAGCGGCGAGACGTCTGAGCAGATAGTTCATCAATCGGCGGGACAACCCAACCTTGCGCTGGAGGCTATGTGCACGCTTGTCGAGGGCATCCGCGACAAGGCTCGTGCGACAGCGTGGCTCGTTATGCGGAGCGCGTATCGAGAGCTTCATTGTGTCCCGCTACCTGTCAGTGCGCCGAAGACAACCGACAAGGAGCCCTCACCTACCAGCGAATGGCTTGCGCGTTCGTTGGCTCTGCGTCCTCTCGGGCCTCTGACAGCGGACGTCAGTGAGATGATGAGATGCGTGAACGAGTGGTTGGAGCAGAAGTGTGGCGAAGGCGAAGTAAAGCGCAAAGAAGGTCCAGAAGGGAGATGGGTCGTTAACAAAGTGCCTGTCAAGATGTAGTACATGTTCCTCGGAGCGACAATATTGTGTGATGTTACATTGGGATACGCCGAAGCTTAGCCCTCCAGGAATCTGCACTCATCCGCTATCATACCATTCACGCCGATGCAATCTATTTTCTTGTCAAATGAAACTCGTCCACCACGATTTGAACGATGTCTTTCCATTCCGCCATGGCTCCCATACCTGTTGTGTGGGATGTTCTTCGATGAGTAAAGATGACAACTACAGGTCAGAATTACGCACCAACATCACCACATGCGAGTGCCTTGCCTATTGGACCGACAACTTGATATTCGATCACCTCGCGTATTACCGTGAGCTGCTCGGCTGTGAGGGGGTGCTCGTACATAAGCGTGTTCATCGCGGGGAACACGTATGTAGGCGTTGTAGGTGCAAGTGCGCGGAGTAGAGACGTCTACCAACCGGTAAGCCGTCGTATGTACGGAGGCACAGGTTCAGGACATACCGCCAAGTTGTCGCAAATACCATGCGCGATCTTTGCTATCGTGTTCGCCGAGCACGGCGCGATGAGGACAATATCCGCCCATCGTCGCAGTTCTATGTGCAGGATAGGATCACCGATCCTGTAACCACCCTACATCAATATGTCAACCACTGTATATAAAAACCAGAGGTCAAACATACGTCTGAAGACCACTCGTCCTCATCTCGCCAAACCCTTGCGCCTGCTCGTTCCACCGCGCCGACGTCGAAGAATGACAGTGAGGCTTTGGTCGCCACAGCTTCGACCTTTACACTCTCGTACTAGATAACATAAGCTCCGTTAGTCAATCGTTGCTTGAACATCATGAGACAGGACACGGACGGACATCAGCTCAGAAACGATTAGTGGTGCTTTGATGGAGGCGACGCTGCCAGTTGTAATGAGTAACACATGTGTGCACCCTTCTGTGCGCTCCTGTTCTGCAACAAATGTTCGTTTGCTCATGTTGTGATTTGATGTTCAGTCTTTGGCAAACGTCAGGTAGCAAATGGCGAGATGGAGTTCAGAGTCAAGACGACGACCGCAGCTGCGGGCTGACCGCCACCGACGTAGCACGCCACAACGCCACAGGCAGCGATCACGAGCGCCTCGGGTGTATCGAGTCCCTGCCAGTGCATCCATTCCCGATCATGTTCTTATCCAGTACCGTATATTGCACGTTCGGACGACTCGCATTCTCTCGCAATATTGAAACCACTGAGACTACTACTCTTCATTCATTGAATGGGTGAACACCTGTCTCTGTGAGCTACAGTATCTATTCGAAGCTTCTGTCACTGATGATTCTGACAGCTTAATATTGCCGTCGCAGTCGTTTCGACCTTACTTGCAAGTCCACCCAGGTCCCGAACCTCTTCACTTATGTATCATTACCCTGAAGACGAGTACTCTCCTCCATGGACGCCAGCCTCCCAGTCCCAGGGCTACCTCACGAATCACCGATCACATCATCGTCCATCTACACAACGTTATCTTGTGCCTTGGTGTATGCGCAGAGCGAGAGCGTGGCTACCTACCGCACGATGGCACCGATTCAGGACTGTCGTGGTGGAACTCGGGAAGGAAGGCAGATTCGCTAAACTCAGCGAAATACTCTCCACCTCATCCGAGCTGTTGCTACCTATCCGCACACTCTGGATCAAGGCCCCGCCGACTGAAATCGGTGGGGACATGACCCAATTGGCCCGGTTAAAATCGAAGGCAGAGGCACTCCACATCTTCTGAACGACTTTTGAGGGGGTTTCAAGTTGGACTCGCAGCTGAATGACCAGAAGCTGTGGACGTTGGTCTCTGTGCCTGATCCAGGATTTGTGGACTACGATTCACTTATCATCGTATCGTTCACCAACAACATCTACTTGAACGAGAATATCTTCAACTTAGCGCTGTGAGATATCAACGCATGAAATGCCGGTGGGAAGAAGCACCGGATACTCTGTGAGTCTGAGTAGACTGATCCTTGCTTCGTACGAACTGACATATTTCGGGACGTGTGACTAGACCCGCCCGCTGTCTTTGGAGACGACCAAGGGACGACCGTACATAGGCAGACTAAGGCGTGAGTCATCACGAGCATCCTCGTCTGACGTCAGGAGGCTCAACACCGCATCGGTTTCTGATGTTGTCCCTGCAGGGCACGAAGCTACGGTCGCCGGGGCCGTTTGCCCGCGACACCGACTACTCTTGTCTCTGATCCTGTCGTGCACTGTTCGTTTGTTCGGGATACTCTGATCAATATCTAGTACCGTATCACCCCCATGTCTGACAGCTCTGCTGACATGCGATCTTGGACCTATCCCGGAAGAGATTGCACTGAAGCGTGAACGATGCTGGATGCTCGTTTGCGATTACTTTTATCCGTCAGATCGGAGTCTTCTGACGAGATACCAACATTCCGGTTTTTGTCCAGCGTTCCCAGAAGGTGCAACAATGGAGCGCATCGTAAGCGCTAGCCACAGACGACGAATTTATTACCTGTGAGGGCAGAACTGTGAGTGCAGAGAGTACTCATCACTCAGCTACTGCGACCAAACTTTTGATAGGCCTCTCCTATCCTTTTCTCTGCAGTATCTGGAGCCGGAACAGCTGCGCGCAAAATGTCAGCCGCATCCTGCCCAGGTGTCACGTCGACCCCAGCAGCGCAGACATCGAGCGAGGTCCCTGCTCCCAAGTTACTTCCGGAACTCTTCGACCAAGTTATCGATCACCTCCACGACGACATCCCGGCCCTCACGAGATGCGCACTCGTCAGCAGAGAATGGACGTCCACCGCGCGATACCATCGTTTCAACACACTCAAAGTGAACCTTCGGTACGACGACTACACGAAGCTCGGAGAAGTGCTGTCCGCCTCTCCAGAGATCCGCCGTCTCGTGCGCGAGCTCTGGATAACCACTCCGTGGGACGACATGGAGACGCTCACCAGCCCTTACCTTGGGCCGCTCACCTGGCTTCCGGTCATGGAAGCGACAGAGGAACTCGTCCTTAAGGACCACACACTCGAGGATGATGAACAGTTGGACTACGATTTTCGCCCGTACTTGCCCGCGTTGAAGCGAGTGCACTTCTACGCAGGTAGACTCGGCGTTGGCGTTATCGACCTGATGTCGGGGTCCTTCCCGGACATGGACACGCTCCGCCTCACCCAAATCGGAAGGCTGATCCGCATGCCCCGGTCCCGCCGCCGCAGTGGCCCTCAAGTTGTTGTCCCGCCCCCGAGACTACACACGCTGGACTTCCAAAACTTCTGCCCTACCGTGCTCACCTTCACGTCCCAATGGATGGCCCGCCATCCCAATGCGAACTTGCTTTCGACGTTGCACGTCCAATGTCCGTTCGTTTGCACGCGCGAGGCGCAGCCCATGTTCGACCTCTTTGGCCCCCTCCGGCTGCACAGCCTTCATATCGGGATCCTCACTTGGATGGACGGGCATAAAGAACTACACAGCGGTAAGTCGGCGATTGTCACGCGCAGGCGCGAGGCTCATGAGGATATCACTAGCTCCCCCGACGACCGCTTCGTTGAAGCCCTGCACACAGCTCCGCGAGTTCAGCATAACGATTCAGATGTACGACGGGGTTACGCAGGAGTGGCCGCCCGTGCTATTCCACGTTCAGAGGATCCTACAGAGTCTGTCATCACCGGTCCTGGAAAAGCTCACCATCGCGACGCGAGGGAGCTTTGGGAAACCTTGCCCGGTCGATATCATACAGGAACTGGATTGGAACGCCATACAAGACACGCTGTTGGGGAAACACTTCCCGATCTTGCGGACGATAGTCATCAAGGGGAAGGGAGACCGGCATGCGTTGACTGCTTTCGTGAAAGAGAAGTGTCCGGAGCTGTATGGACGGGGATTGATACGCTTCCTGTCGATCCCATCAACGTTGGACTGGAGTTTGGACCCGTGATGAAAATGTATCAGTGAGTTTCATCGTATCAGACCTCGTCACTGGCAGAATTAGCACGTCTGACAAAGAGTCTAGCTCTGTATTACAATTTCACAAGTACAATCAACCTCGTTCACGACAACATGCGGTGTTCGACGACACGGGACAAGAAACCTGATGACACAAGGAGCGACGAATTGTTAAATAACACTTTTGGAATGAAAGAGTCTCTACGCTCATGAATTGCGAATCTAATCCGCGTTGGTAGTAAGGACTCCGTCTTCGTAGACGACTTGCTTGCCCTTGCCTGTAGTCTTCGCCGCTTTGCGCGATTGGTCGAAGTCGCCAATGAACGCAGGGAGGTCGTCCGTGGGGGTCTGGATTTCTTCATCATCGACATCGGAGTCGTCGTCTTCAGCTGCGACCGCAGCCGTCGAGGACATACGAGACGCATTGGATGCGCTCTTCTCGCGATCATCACCATTCATGCCTGTAGTGCACACGCGGCACGTCAGTCACGACGGCATTTACCCAAGTCTGCACGCACCATCGACGCTTCTCTCGTCCGCGCTTTCGTCGTGCGTCGCACGAATCCTTTTCGTCAGCAGCGCCAGATCCGTCACGCGTGCCTTGAATGCCACCGGCGGTGGAGGATACCACAGATACCCCGCGCGCTGTCCAACAAGGCTCATACTAGCAGTGCCCAGTACAGAGGTCGAGTGCGACTGCATCGACGGCGCGAACGACAGAGGTGCGAGCCCAGACAGATACGCAGAGTCGTTGGCGGTGGTAGTAGCCGGGTGCGGCACGTGGGCGTTCGTAGCGTCGAGGAGCAGCTGCGAGAGGTAGAGCATGTTCAAGGTGCGTTGACTCTCGGCTTCAGTGAGGTCCACTTGCGTGTAGTCCGTTGGCAGAGTGGGTACGGTGGGGGCGAAGCGTTCAGAATACAGCGTTGGGTAGCTAGCCTGAGAGCCAGCGAGAAACTGAGAGCCCGCGGGAGCGTCGACAGAGCTAGCATTGCTTGAGCCGAAAGATGTATCACCAGAGCTAGACTTATCGAATGTGTCGGCGCCAGACAGGTGCGAGAGTACCATAGGGAAAGCGAGAGGGATGTAGCCGAGAGATGGAGACTGGACCAAGGTGCGTGTCTTTAGGCTGTTGAGGCCTTGCGAGGATTCCACGGGCGCAAAGGGGTTGGAACCACTCGACTGGAGTTGGTGATCTTGATACAGAGGCAGAGAGAACGAACTGCCAGGTGTCGCTATGTGAACAGAAACTTCAGGAGCAGCAGGTTCCAGTGCAGCTTCCGGACTGCGAGAGGTAGTATCAGGTTGTCTTTTGCGTTTCTTTGGATGCTTGCCGCCTTGCTGATCCTGCAAAACTTGATGGATCGAGACATCGCTCCTGGGAGAAGAGCCAGCAGTGTTCGGCTTGGAGGCGGGGGGTGCGCCCGTCGACGACGACGATGGGTCCCCTTGACGGCTGTCCGTAGAACCTTCCCGACCACTCTTTCCCCTACCTCGACGCTGTCGACTGAGCCAGTTCCGGATCCACCGGACCTCTCTTCATGCAGGGTCTTGTATAAGTCGATCAAACCCAAGCCAGCGTAGCACAGACGTACAATCCAGTCTCTTTTCCAACCCGGACAATCTCCTCCTTCGGCGGACTGTCTCCGGCGCGCCGGCGAAGCTGCTGCAGCGCGGTGACTTGCCATGGCGCGGCGACGACCTTGTCGCGGCCGATCTGAGTATCCTGGGCGACTTGATTGGCGGGAAACTGGTGGGTGCTGCTGCGACTCATCGTGCACGACTCTTTCGGGCCCGGTTCGTGTTTGAGGGGCTGCGCGTGTAGAGGGAGATGGACGTCTTGGTCAAGAGGTGAGTACGCCTCGAAGCGGCGACGAAGACGAACGTGCGGAGCGTGAATCTCGTCCACCGTGATCTTGCTCTTCACTGTGATCCCACCGAGTATGTATGCATGTGTGCGGCCACGTACACAGCACGCCGTGAATTTTCTCTGCGCGGTGCATTTGGTACACTACGGCTACGGTACAAAGACAACAGAGGACAGAGGACACTAATCATACAAAAAACGGCACCACGATCCCATGGCCCAGATAGATCAGACACACAAACTATCCAAATGCACACGTCCCGGTTTTTCTATACTCTGCGTGCGCACCTCAGCTACCACTTGCCCGCGAGCCTACCAGCGGCCCACGCCGACCCACCTCCACCTACGGGCACCAACAGCATCCACACGCCAAAATCCCACACCAGCCTCCGCCCGAGGCGCCTCCGCTGCAGCGTGCGCTCCTTCCGCTGGAGGAGCTCGTCGTTCCGCGAGTCGCTCGCGTCCGAGCGCGCGCTCGGCATGCCCGGGCTCGACACTGCGGTCGCGGGCGTGCTCGGCGGGATGATGATCGACAGCGGGCTGCGGAAGTTGTGCAGGATGATGTGGAGCAGCGCGGGGAGCATGTACGTGCTCAGGAAGGCGAGGATCCATACGGCATCGCTGAGCGCGCGCGCAAAGGCGGCGGGCACGAGCGAGAGGCCGATCGCGGCGATGAATACGAGGACGCGAGAGAGGGGGACGGGGGTGGCGCGGCGGACGGAAGATGAGATGGGGAGTGCGGGAGTCGGGATGAGTATAGATGGTACAGACAGCACGAGGGCAGCCGTTTCGAACAGCGCTCGTGCTGCGAGAACGTATTCGGGCGTCGTGACGAGTGCGTCTGGCGACTGCACTGGTCTTTCCTGCGACTTCAGGCGGTCAATACCGACCATCTGGTAAAAACGGGGATGAACTCACCGTTGGCAAATTGGCAGTTTGGAAGAATACAAGCGGTAGTATACATAGTACCGCAATCCCTACGGATAGCGCGGAGAGTAGCTTGAAGGACTGAGATCGCCGCGGGCGGGCGCTCAGTGGTTGTGTGGTGCCTCGAAGGGCAGTATACAAGGAGGTTGTCGAGGACGTGGTAAAAGCGAAGGCAATGATGGCTAGGCGATATAAGACAATTGCATGGGCGGAGGTCGATCGATCCACTCACATGCGCTTTGCCATAACGCTCCTGCAGATACGGGGGCTGCTCTCCTAGGGAGTATACCCTGCGAATGGGAATACGCCGTGCATATGAACCATGCTACATATGCAGCGAGGGATGCCCAGGTCGCATATATGACCCGCGCAACACCAAGGGATTGGGCAAAGTAGAGCGGGGCGATGATGAGAGCAAGTACGAGCGTCACCGTGACATCTGACGGGAGGACGAGCTTCCCCGGTAGGAATGGCAAGAGGACATCCACGGACGCTGTGCGCAATGTCAATTAACGACCCAGCTGGCAAGAACGCAGATATGGGCTGCGAATCGGCCTCAATTGATAAATGGGCACCGCTCAGAATGCATGGCATGTATCGCAGGACACAACTACATGTCACAACAATACGATGACAGCTGTAATGGGTCTTCAAGCCTATTGCCGAGAGATGAGCTACGGCTGGGCACCAGACAATGGTGGTGCCCAAGCCGTGGCTCTATCGAATGTTGGGCGGTTGGTGTCTTACTCAGAGGTCCCCGGGCATTGGCCAATCAAGGATGCCCGCCGCAGCCCAAGATAGCGGTCTACTCGTCGGATGGTAGGATGCTCACCTCGCACATACACCACAGCCAACAACACTCGGAACACGCCCGATGTCAAGCGGACGATCTGCCTAAAAGCCCACCTCCGTCCCTCCTTCCTCCGGTCCCGCGCGAACGTCTCCAGCACGATCTCCTCTAAGTCCGCGCGCCGGATGTACCTCGCCAGCATGTACCAGATCTGGCGCGTAAACATCGCCAGCGCGGCGAAGAACAGTGCCGCAGGCACTGCGACCTTGAGCGGTAAACCAGCATCTGGGAGGAGGAGCGCGCCAAGCTTGAGGAAGGGCGATAGGAGGTAGAGGAAGACGGAGATGGAGGAGAGCGGCGGGAATGCGGAGGCCTGTAGGCGGTCGGCAGTCCCTCCGATACCGCTGTCGTCGTCCGAGTCGTACTCGTCGTCGCTGGAGATGCCGAACGGGGTGCTCGCACTGAGCTCGTCGGTATCTGGGACAAGGATGAGCGCGGCGGAGGAATCGAAGCCCTGCGTGGGCGAACTGCGGCCGGAGGAGTCGGAGCTTGTCGACGGGCGGGGGCTGCTGGACATGGCGAGATGGGGCGTAAATGAGCGTGAGGGGCAGAGACCAGTCTGCGGTGCAGGCCCGGGCTATGATATGTGATGCTAGCAGGGATGGTGCCAGTAGGCTGCGCAGAGCTGAGAGCACTCGAGGCAGGCACCAGTCCCTCCAGCACCCGTCTTCCCACGCTCTCCATGTACACCTTCCGCTCACCCGCACCCGCACCCGCAGCGGACGCGAGCAACTCACATCGGGCAAACTGGCTGTCGCGCAAGTGGACGGGTACAGAGAACGTCGATGGGCATTGTCAGTGTGCTAATGTTACGAATAACAACTACGAATAACAGCATGAAATCACTTCGACGCGCCCGATTCCTTCGGTGCCTCGCCACCCTGCGCAACGCATTACCATCATGAAATATGAACTGCATCCCACTCGGTCTCACCTTCGACGTCTTGCGGGCATCGCCAAGATCTGAGGGAGCCTCGCCGCCCTTCTTCTCGGTCGGCTTTTCTTTCTGCTCGGGCTTCGTCTCTGCCTCGGAGGTCTGGCCGGGAGCGCCTTCGGCCCACTTGCCGTCCTTCGCCTTCTTTTCTTCAGCTGCCTGAGCATCTGGGGGCGAATCCTCGTTCTGTGCGAATGACACCTCAGTATGGCACGTAGATACGTGTAAAGACCACTCACAAAGCTTTGCTGCATGGACTCGTTCACCTCCTTGCCGGAGACGGTCTCCCCATCAGAGTCAGTGATCGCATCCTTACTTTCGCTGGATTCCTGGGGCGCACATTCGGTACACATCTACTTCGAACCGTATAAGGCACATACCGGCTTGTCTTCAGCCTCCTCACCCGAAGGCTCCGGCGCGCTCTCATCTTCGTTCTTAACGCTGTACGCGCCGTCGTTTGAATGGGATAATGCGACATCATGCGACTTTTTGGTCGAACCCGATGAGATCAACCAGATGGCCTGTTATTCGCAGCGGGGAGTGTCAGCGCTCTGTTGTACTCGCGTGACGTACCGCGAGCGTACAAGAGGGCCAAACGTGATAGCAGAGCCAATCTACACCGGCGACTCAATCAGCACACCAGTCCGCACAACACGAGATGGTACGCGAACTCACTATCCATGGCATGTCGCTGCTCTTCCCAGCCTCCGCGGAACTGCTCATGCACCGCCTGCCAGCGGTGCGGCCAGTCGTGCGCAAACTCGGGCGAACAGCCTGCGCAAAGATACGTCGTCCAAGACGGGATGCCATAGTAGTAGAACAGTGAGTACGAGCTGGAGGGAAATACGTCGACTGCCAGGTCAGTCCGCTGGCGCCTGCTCGACGTCCCCAGCGCGCTTCGGACAGCCCCGGATTGTACGCCGTGACGTCAGTGTAACGTTGATTTCATTATGGCATCACGCCAAACGTCAAATAAGTAAGCAACTTAGACAAAAGACGGTATGCCCGCCTAGCTCAATCGGATAGAGCGTGAGACTTTTAAGTCATGGGCATTTCCAGTTCACTAGAATATCTCAAGGCTGCGGGTTCGACCCCCGCGGTGGGCTACTAATTTGTTTTTTTTTTTGCTTCTGCGACGATATTTTTCTTCGATCTTCATTCCGAGTCGAGTGCTGCTTTATTCTCTCACACGACGTATGTGTATGCTGCATTGGATCCACTCAATTTCATTCGTGTCGTCAAGAACGTTACCCTGACGGCAGCATCACTACTTTCAAATTCCCGCCTTATTGAACGCAAACCTTGTTCACTTCCAATGGACCTCTTTGAAGTAATGTGGGACGAACTCAGGGCTCTCAATATCCTTATGCAGATTCATCAACACTAGCTTGGCAACATGACTACCAGACCGGCCGCAAAGATCAAAAGAATTGGCTCGTGAACCCGGACAGTGGGTGCTCACCGAGCTCCCCGGGAGTTGGTTGGAGACTATCGGAGATGCTCCTGTGAGTCGTCTAGCCACGATGTCCGGTCTATGGAGGGCATCTGGGTCCCGGAGGTGAGTGGTCTTCGTCGGTACACATGGAGACACAGCGCAATCACAGTGTACAACAAGATTACACGACTCGGAGGCAAAGCGCCGAAGGTTTCCGACGGCAACAGCGACTCACAGAATCGACAACGCCATCGCGATTGAACTCCGTGAATATGTGGAGATCGCCATCTGACTGGAAACGGTTTCGTTGGGCGCCAACAGTCGGGGTTGACTTGAAGTTTGAACCGACTCCGTCGTAGGTTGGTCGTAACTTAGGTGACCCCAGGGCGACCCTACTAGTACTGTGCATCCTTCAGAGACAAATTACGACGAAGTGGACGTACAACGTGGACGAATACTTGACCTGGCAGCGAACCTCAATTCCTGACGAGCAATATGCAATTCACGTTACGTGGGATACGTCGATGGGGAGAAGCATCCGACAGGCATGGAGGTGCGGTACGTAAGTCGATGCGATCTTGTATCTTGTTACGTGTACTCACGCAGATCGATGTTACACGGATTCTAGATGTGACGACTCTTCACCAGCCTGAGGTCAACGGCATCCCATGGCGACACGTAGGAATACTTGGTGAGTACCATGCTCGCTGACACTGGCAGGTGCTTCAGTCGGCATGGTCCCCTTTGACGGTCAGTATAGACACTGTCAATGAAACGGACGTGTGCCTGGCTTCCGTTACACACCTTCTCAGGTGCCGATGGTCGGATGAGCACTGGGGTTCGCTGGTAACACCGCGAGATTGTAGGCGTCGGCATGCCGTAGTTGGAGACTCCAGCCTGCCCCATGTCAATCAAGCAACCGTAAACTTGGACCTGATCACGTCATCCGAAAATCAGGGACAATGACAACGTACGTCGAGAGCCCAGCCAATGTTGGCCCTTGTCTGTGTGCGTGCAGTCGCTGACAGGACCAGGCATCCCCTCCGATCGAACGAACAATTCACGCGTCCATCGTAGGTACAGTGAGACACGCTCTCTGATTGAATTGCACCATGTGGTGAGTTGTTTTCAACGCCCTCGGAGTGCACTGTTACTCACCGCGGCCTACTACGACTTGACGTCCCTCCACGCTCATGCCCAGTCTTCTGAGTCGCGGGGAGCGACCTCTAGCTCGATAACGTTCGGCACGTCCTCTCTTGCGTCACAGGTCTACAGTCAGCCGCGGTAACGGCGACGATCCTGCCCAACGATCGGTTTGGGTCGTTGTCTGACGCTCGAAGGCCCGCGGAAGATTTGTCAGCTGGCGGGCGACGGCCGTCAGCGTGAAGGTGAGTTTGGCTGCGCTTCGTACTTTCCCTATGCCACCTATTGGGGACATACTGGTGGGAGTCGTGGGGGGAGTGCAAACAGGACGGATGGACTGACTCTTCCCATGCACACTAGGACGCCCATGGAATCGATATCGTCCACACCGTTAACCGATAGGCACCGCAAGCTAAAGCAAGCACTCATCGATGGTTGCTTGGGTGCGTCGCTGACTCTGCTCCTATTCTTTAAGACATCAGAGGGAGTGGGGCGGGGAGGTCTCGGCTGAGCAGACATGGTCACAGAGGCCGGTTGGCGAGGGGGACGTGGTGAGCCTGTGCTCATCCGTGGCGAGGACGCGGCGATAGATTTCGCCGCAGCGTCCAGCGGTCTTCCACCCAGTCTGTGTGATCCAGTGAGGGCCGCTCAGATGTCGCCGCGCGCATGGACTTGGGGGCGGAGAACAGACATGTGGACCTGCTGAATTGCGGCTGACGTCCCTGGGATCCGTACGAGATACATACAGGTGGGCATCTATCAAAGAGTGGAAGATGACGCGATGACGTGTTGTCGGGTTCTTTTCTCATATGCCACCATCGACCCTTTCAAGGTCCCCGAAATGCTGGTGTTTGCGTGACAGATCTAGGGCACGAAAAACAGGAAGAATCTCGTGCCTTCGATTCAGGTATAGGTGGGTTCATTCGTGCTTAACACTCATTGATAACGCCGAATTGAGGATGTTAATACAGAGCGCTCCGTGCACAGCGACGGTCACTTGTGTTGAGCACGCTTACGCAGGAATCTTCCATTCTGCAAGCCGAACAGCCCTAGAACACGGCGTCTGGAAGAGCGGGCACTTCCGTGCTTTCAGACGCATAGTGACGGGGCCCGAGTCATGACCTGGGTCCTAAACCATCCAAGTTACCTGACGTGCATCTCCGAACCCCATTCCATCAGACTTTGAGTGTACTCTGTCGGCGTCTTTGGATGTCGCGAGTTCGCGTCAGATATGCAGCCCTTGCGGATAACAGAACCGGCGTCACAGCGCGGCCTTACCTGCGACCCCGGAAGTGAGCCACGCTGGTGATAGATTGAGCGTGGGTTCTGCGGCAGGTAATGAGACTGCATGCAGCGCAACTGGCCACAGTAGGCCGCATCCATGCCTTGTCTGAGCTCCCAGGAGGTGCCGGCCGTGACAGAGGCATGGAAGACACTAGTACTCTCACCTATGTATACCGCTAGCCGGCGAGCTCTCGTCCGGAGACGAACGCCCCCCACTAACATTCGCCAGCAAGACCCTCTGACCGTAGCATCCGGTCTGTCTCTGTACATGCTTTGGATGGCGGAACGTCCGCGGAACACGACTCGAACGGCACTCCACAGTGGGACCACACCGTCGAAGCAGCCATAGCGGCAGGTGGGTGGGATGGTATGCGCATTACACGTGTCTATCGTGACTGAGCACTAAGTCTTGAATCGCAGGTTACGCTCAAATCGGCAGTGATTGGGCTATAGAATATCGATGAATCTATTTCGAGCGCAGGGGCTTGGCACTTCCCCAAATACACGGGCGCATTCAACATCCGGGTGAAGTTGTCCACCAGCGTGTTTGGCATTTATGACGAGAAGCGAGATGAATGAGATGGTGCCGGTGGAGTGCATTTGGTGCTTTGAAATTTACAGTGACGACTCTACATTGCTCTCCGAGTCAAGGCTCAATCCTGAGCACCTGCGATTCTCGCCATTGTCATGATGCGCTAGAACGTCTTTACATGAGCGCTGACATTCTAGTCGTCAGGCCGTACAAGTTGACATGGAGGATCCGATATCAAATTGCTTGGGACAGCCTGATGGGTCGAGACTCCGTCCCGAACATTGATAATATCACACGTGTGCGCACACGACGGTGGAAAGCGCACCCACCAGTATCTCTTGCCCTCAAGAGCCACCGGCCTTTTGGATGGTTGATTTAAGGCGGCCTGCCCCTCGCTGGGGGTCTCCATACTATGCCGGCCTCCGCAATCTACACTACTAGTACGTGCAGCGAGAGGCTTCATTCCCGTATATCCTAAACGCTGATCCATCTGCTCATAGCAATGGCTACGCCTTCTGCAAGTGACGGCGCCGCTGCCGTCTACGACCAGTCGACCGTCTGCAGACTTCCAAAGGACTCGCAGCCCATCTGCGGGCATGTGTTTGCCACGGTGTCGCCCAGAACGATTAAACAGCACATCAGCATGCACCACCCCGAATATATCCAGGGCGAGCGGACCAACTGCGGCTGGTGCACGGACTCTGCGACGGGTCGTACATGCGGCCACGGCCTCTCGAAAGGTCATCTGCACAAGCATATTTGCAACGTGCACCTCAAGATGGCCGTTTGCTGGTGTAGCTGCTGCGGTGGCGTGTTCTCCCGCCCCGACGCGCTCAAGCGTCATCTGAAGAATACCAAGTGCGGGGGCATCGATGCGGAGTAAGGTGAACGTTTTCGCTTGAACAACATTCGCAAAAGACTGAGAGTCGCCGACAGGAGTGTGAAATTCATCATATGTACCGAAGAACGTCTTTCGCGTATCGCTGCCGCTAGGTGTCTTCTTCAGATTATCCTGTATGGTCAATCAAAGGAAATCCCCTGCGGTATCGATCCGCTGGCAAGGGGCTGCGTTATATGCAATGCATCATGATTATGGTTAAATATCCATGAACAAAGTGTGCCAGGATACTAGTGCCTTGACAAGTGACACCGTGTTCAACCGCACGCAGCTACCCGTAAGCTCCCAACTAGAAGATTTCCGTCAACTCGCTCGAGGACCGTGTCACTAACGAGGGTATCGATAGCATCATATTCTCGAAACTCTACGCGCCACCAAGTGACAGATGCTGTGTGTACTCCGAGTCGGAGACGTTCAAAATTCAGGAAGAGTATCGTAACAAACGCACCGCCTGCGGAAGACTAACCACTATCGATCCCTACCATGACTTCTGGCGCTGTAAGCATCCTCCATTATTCTCGCGCTCAGATGGATGCTGACAAATCGGCCCTCCGCATAGCATAGTCTCAAAGAGGCGATCGCCGCCCGTTGGCAGTGAGTTTCTCGCTCAACGCCCACGCCAGTGTTCACTTTCAATTGTTGGCACAATTCTTCAGGTTGCACGTCGTCCATGTTCACTCTGAGGTGAGTCTGAGACTTGGACCCAAAGTTCATTTGACGATGAAATCAGGCTCACGGAGTGCGAACAGGGTAGCCAATGTGGCTACAGCTATTACAGGAACTCTGTAAGCAAGCTCGGGTCATTCCTTGTCGGCCTTCAAGTGCGTCCGAGTCTCAGGATGCACCTACTACTCCGTTGCTGGGTCCCGGGACTTGGTCAACTTACTGATGAGATCGGTGTGACATCCATCATGCCAAGGCGACATGAATGAACCTTCTACCTCGCCATGCTACTCATCTCGTCAGATGCTTGACCGGCCGATGAATATGCACGCAGTACGGCCGCGTCAGGCGGCCAACGATCCTTGTGAAAATTGCGGGACCGCGAGGTGCTCAAGGGTGCTCAACCCACAGACTCTCGATCAAGTTCAATACAAGGCTGAACCGGCGGTAGATGGTCATACATCCCGATGACATCTCGGATCGGAGGATCCTCGGCGGCCTGGATACATATGGCGGTAGTGTCATGCGTGTCCATAGCCGCGAAGGCCAGATCGTCCAGCCAGTTGCCCAGGCCTTGGCGAAGACTCTGTGATCCATTGCCAACATAATTTGGGCCCGTAGCGGGCAGAAAGACCACATCAAGAAGGCCGATAATAACCCGCATACTGAACCGCCAAGCTCAAGTAATACTCCGTCCACTCTATGTCCACGGGCCATCGGTGGGTCATTCATGTCGGTTGTCATGCAACTACCTCCGCACCCGTGGTCCCGGACGACCAACATCTCTGAAATGGCCACCCTATAGCAAGGAGTATAAAAGCGCGTATGAGACACGGTCACGCTGTCTCTAGTGAACTAACACTCTCGACCTCTCAGTCTTTGACTCGAGTCCTCTCAGAGCTGACAATGTTCACTCCGAAAGCCGGATTCTTGTGTGCTCTCGTCGCTGCCGCGGTGACCACGGTCAAGGCCCACTGTACGTCGACAACTTTCAAGTTCTTTTTAAAAACTGTCTGCCTACTAATGCCTACGCCCCGTCACTATGGCAGACACGCTGCCCGACCTCATCATCAGCGGCTCGGTGAGCTCTGACTGGGAGTACGTCCGCGAGACCCAGAACCACTACACCAACGGACCCGTAAGGATGGCACCCGCATGTATATTCCTGCTACCGCGTGTGCTGACGACCCCTACAGGTCACGGACGTCACCAGTCAGCTCATCCGCTGCTACGAGAACGACACCGCCTCGGCCACTTCGACCGCCACCGTCTCGGCTGGTGACACCGTCGGCTTCCAGGCCAATGGCGACTTCTATCATCCTGGAGTACGCTACTATCTCGCACAGCTGATAATCGCGGCTGCGCTAATGTTTCAACTCAGTACTTTTCGGCATATATGTCAGCCGCCGGTCCTGCAGCGGACGCGGAGTCCGCTAGCCTGGGACAGACCTGGTTCAAGATCTGGGAGAACACACCGTCATACACCCCTGGTGTCAACGGCCAGCCTGGTACCCTGAATTTCAACTTCGAAGGTAAACGAGAATCCGCCGTCAGCGAACGAAGTTGCTTAGTACGAGCGTTCGGTATCTAGACTCGAACCAGATTACGTTCCGCATTCCCCCCAGCCTGCCGAGCGGACAATACCTCATTCGTGGCGAGCAGATCGCCTTGCACGGTGAGCTCCCATGTCCACAGACCTCACATCTGAGCCCGAATCGACAATTGCAGTGGCGAGCACTTACGGCGGAGCGCAGTTCTACATAGGCTGTGCGCAGCTAAACGTCGAGAACGGTGGTAACGGGTACGTACGACCTGGGCGACGGTGTACCTGTCTCAGAGCTGACACGCGCATCGCCAGATCCCCCAGTCCTCTCGTGTCCTTCCCGGGTGGTTACACCGGCTACGAGCCCGGAATCCTGATCGTACGTATTTTCTCCGCCGCAAGTCGGTATATCCTCATTGTTTGGGCTCCAGGACATCTGGGACCTCCCAAGCAACTACACTGGCTACCCGGCTCCCGGGCCGGCTGTCTGGAACGAGTGAAAGCTACGGCGTCATGGATACGAAGGTTGATGAACACGGTGAATAAGGCACGGTCTTCAAGTTACGGTTTGTTAGCGTGTTTTTGTACGATTGTCATGACGGTGGTCGAGCGTGATGTATCGTTGTCGCGAATTGAAGAGAGTGTCTGAGTGTCTGCCTCGTATGACGGTCAGTGGCAATATGATAAACGTTCGTCAGTGATGCTAGTGTCGACGATCGGTGATGTTGTGTGGCTAATTTAGCAGATTTTGTGAGCGTTAGTCTTGCTGTAGGTGGATGTATAAGAGAGGATCCGCCCCCAAGTCCATGCGAGTTGACAAAGACCATGCAACGTCAGATATAAACACGAAAGCGATATGAGAGCGAGTAAGTACAACGTGAAGCAATTTCTCTGCTGCAATGAAACAACCAGTCGACGCATCAGTCCATGGGCAGCTAAGCCTTCTCTTCTAACGTCTCTGAAGGCACCCTGATCGATTGACGTTGTGTTGTGTCAGTATATAACATCATGCGTACCTCTCCGTACTCACCGGGGGCACTCATAATCGTCGCCGTCCTCGCCAACGACACCCATCAGACCTGTCGAGCGCGACAGGACCCACTCTAGCTTGAGCTCATCCCGGTAGGCACCCAACCCAAATGGGTGCACCTGGTCCCAGAAAGCATTCATCGAGTACGTGCGTACCATCAACGCCTCCATTGTCGTCAGCTCCCAATACTCCGGATACCATCCCGCGTGCTCCCAGTCGATAATCGCCGCGAGACGGCCGTCCTTAATCAGGATATTGTCATGGTGGAGATCCGCGTGGGTGAAGCAGATGCGGTGCGTCTTCGCAAACACGGGCTCCGCAAGACGGCGCAAGCGCGGGAGGCGATACCTGAATATATTGCTGACTTTGCGAAAGAGCGCCTCCTTGAACTCGTCCTGGTCCGCGAACGGGCCCGCGAAGTACTTCTCCCCTGCGCGGCCGATGAGGAGCGGGCGTCCTGCAAGCCCGCTGACGGCCCGCGATGGAGGCGGGAGATCTCTGAGCTCGTTCATGGCGCGTCGCAGATCCTTCACGAGCAGATCGTCATCGGACATATCGACGGTCGGCCTAGGCATCTTCTCCAGTTCAGCGGCGATTCCCATTATGGGTTCAAGGTCATTGGACTCCATGCACGCTTCCAGTTGCGCGATGAGCGCAGCGGCCTCGGGTGCGTGTCGTATCCGCGGGATCACCCACTCCCACAACGATTCGCCCTCTATCTTGCTCATCAGGATAACGCCTCCCTTCTCTGTTTCTGCCGTGGAGAGTAGTATGACATCGAGAATCTGTGGGACAGGGATGCTCGTGTGTGTGGACACAAAACGAGTATTGTCAACTTCGATACGTGGGTCTTCTCGCTTCTCTTTGAGTACCAGGTTGAAGGGCAACTGGGTGATCGAGGAGAACGGCTCTCGGTGTCCACAACGCTGAAGTCTGCGATAGCAAGAGAGCCGGAGCGACGATGGAAGTAGTCGCCATAGCGTCCAAGGCAGATTGAAACGTAGGATGTACGTTGCGGCGCGCGCCAGTCGTGCGAGGATCCTGGTCCATGCGACTCAATGAGGACATGAGGCTCGATTGTGCTGGGAATGTGTAGAAAAACTTACCGTCCATGAGTGAGGGTATCAAGGCGGGGAAGTAGTCGTCCTAGAGTAGATTTGCTGAAGTCGAATACATTACACAGACTCAGTGTGGCGGCGATTCCAGCGAAGGTATGGATTCGGAAAGACGCGCTGGACTAGTCTGTGTTCAGACGCGGGGGCCTTACCGAGAGGTCGCCATTTTCGACCTCCGTTTAAAATCCAATATAACACATTACATTCGTTTGTGATCGGAGGGTGAACTATGGTGAAGCACGAGAGAGACGGCCTGCTACCTCTTGCTACCGTACATCGCAGTCTGACCCTGCGGGGCCTGCGGTCGAGTCTCTCGTTCTGTTCGCTGCTCATAACTTGAACATGGCATCCTCATCTCGGCAACGCGCCGTACAGGCCAATCTTGACGACGCTCGATCCGAGAAGCTCGACACCGTATTCCGCGCTATCCAGGCAGGCGGGATGACTTTCGGCGGGTTCTTGCGCGAAGCTTTCACTGTGCCGCCTCCTCAGGTTTCCAAGGGAAATACGGCACGACACTCGCAGCTTGTTTCTGCATTCCTGGGTGGACGATCGAGCGAGTCGGCACACGAAATCGTCGAGCTCATGTACTCGAGCAGGTACAGTGCTCCCATCCCTGTTCGAGATTCTCCGAGACGTCCTGGCCACGAAGCGCCGCGACCTGACGCGAAGAAGATGGCTCGCTGGGGTCTGCGTGAATGGGCTGTGGAGAAGGTGGAGGATATCGTGGACGAGGAGGCGGAGGATGTCACGTCGAAGGCGGGCGGGTTTCACCTGAGGGACAAAGACGCTACATGGGACTTCATGTTTAGCTTCACAATGGAAAACATCTTGTCCGTCATCAATGCGAGGGTCCCGACTACCCTGTGTGTGATTACCGCCGCCGCTATCCCCCGTCGTGTTCGCAAACCGCCCGGTGCTCCTCAAGATGCTTCGGCAACCTTTTGTGGAACGTACTACTCCAAAGAACCAGACTCGAACGGAGACAGAGGGAAGCGACGTGATCCGATGCTTGTAAGCATGTATATTCATGCTTCGAGAGCCGGTTTCTGACTCAACAAACGCAGATAACCTTGATTGCATGCCTCTTGCTCTTCGGGGCGCGCAACCTACAGTTCACGGCATTCCAGAAGTTCATCGGGATATGGCTGTTCGCCCATACAGCCTCTAGTGACATCTATGCGGTGTTCAGCCGCTTTGGTGTCTCGGTCTCTTACAGTTCTGTGCTCAGACTGTTACGCTCCCTATCACAGTCTGCCCAAATGGTAATCCAACGTGTCGCGACTGCGCGAGCATTCCTTCTCATCTACGACAATATCAATCGCATGGCCTCGCCTATAATATTCGTGCATTCTTGCAGACGATCACGTCGGCCCGAGTTACCGCTCACCTTGCAAGCAAAAGTGCAAAACATGCACGCAAAGACAAGCATGCTACACTCAACGAGCTTTCGCGGCATATGGACGAACAAGGTTTGCATCAGTTCCGAGCGGGACGTACCCTGGGACATGTAGCACAAGACGACTTCACGGAGGGCTACCGGAAGCTAGCAGATGGGAAAAAGATCGAAGACTTCATTGCACGTACACTTCGGGATGCCGGCGCGATCCACAGTGATTCCGAGTTAGCGGCCGCCGACGACGAACAACAAGCGATAGATACTGCTGCATTACCGAATGTGGTTGTAGACGGGCAGCTACTCGTTGGTGACGAAGTGATGTCGGATGGGTCGGACAGTGGTGAGGAGGAGGAGCAAGAGGAGCAGGATAATGATACAACATGACACTAGGAGTTACAAATGCCAGAGCCGTCGACAGTACCCCAGTTGCATATAGTAACGCCGATCGCACTGAGCGGGGCATCCGGCGAGCGTCAAAGCGCGCCTTCGACGCGTTATACACAAATGTTGGCCCTGTTTGTATCATCACATGATGTGCCGACCGGCGAAATTTGACCTACCGATAAGACCCCCCTAGTTGATAGCAGACGTCAGACAAGGATATCCTGAGGCACGAAGGTTGAAGGAATTGTCTACGTCTGCCTAGGGAGACTACGCTGGACACGCTGCAGTGCTCGGCAAACGCCGGGACGGAAGCAGATCGATCAGACTAAGATCAGATGCAGATCTTTTGACGTTCTTGTTGACCTTTTCATAGATATTTGATTTATAGACCCGCGCGCCCACTCAGCTGAACAACGAGAAAGGGATCGCACCGGCTGGCCCGAAAGCAGCAGAGCGCCATTTTACTTCTGACGGCGTCAAGTACTTACTGGACTTCGGAATGTCTGTATCTGGTACGCACGACTCAACGCATCGATCTACGTTGTACACGACGTGTCATTTCGCACAGAATAGCCCATCTAGCTTGCTAAAAAGAGACAGCTTTTCCTCTCGTGGCCCGTGGGAGGTAGATCTAGGCTCTAGCGATGCAATACTGGCTCATATCGGTCGTCCCCAGGACAGCTAGAAGTCGTACACAGATGCACATGGGACGCACTGTCGCCTCTGATCAGCAGAAACCAGGTTAACGCCTTCGCAGTCCCATTTATTGCTAGCAGGAAGCACTCGAGCATTGCCGCCACCCAACTTGCCCTCTGCTATCGAGATGTCGTCGACTCGGTATGTCTAATTGCTCTGCATCACAATTGACTGGTCTGCACCTCTCTGAAATGCCATTTTGAAGAGAGACTATGCACATACCCGGGAACATCCTAGGTGTGTTGTGTAGAACGAGTGGCCCTGTGGGCGCATTTCATTGGATCATCTTCCTCTGCACGGTGAGTGGTCATCTGTGTAGGTACTACTAGACTGTAGTCTCACGTATCGAAGGATAACACGAACGGTGTCATGTTTCACGTAATCAACCCAGACGAGCAGGATCCCGATCGATGGGAATTCAGCACTGGCTCTTGGGATGCGCTCAAATCAAAGAGTTGCTTGACCATTGCCCTCGTCGGGCGCGTGGTGACCTTCGATCCTCGCGACCCCTCCAGGGCCACTGACACAATGCGCCAATGCCTACAGTCTGTACCACTCGCAGTGCCACCCGAAGACAGGGGACGAGAGCCGAGGTTCACATGCAGGGTGTGGTTCGCCGCAGCCCTGCGCCGGCTTATGTCCCATCGCGCGTTTCAACTCATCAAGACTCCGGAGGAAATCATGGAGAGTATGAGGAATAGAACGACGGCAGTACAGTTCATGGAAACAAGGAACATTTCTCTCCCTCTGTTTATACAACCCCAGCCTCGTTCCGCATACCGTTAAGCTCAGTGTATCGTATTTGATGTTGTACGTACCGCCTGCCACCGTCGCGGCGACCTGAGTATACTTTTCTTCAACTGACGCTTATCCTCGGTGTCCTCTGTATGTATTGCTTTGCTCCCACTACCCGCGAACCCCTGGAGTTAGCGTCGCAGTTGTGCCAGGGTACTATCGTTCGTTAAAGGGGTCATGGACCATGCTCCTTCATTACCTCCTTCTGCTTCAGACGTTTGTGGTGCAGCATGGGACACATGTCGTCGATTGGCAAAGTCATAAACATTCATGCAATGGCATGGGAACACGAAAGCGACAGGATAGCAAGTAGATACAGCGTAAGCCGATTCCTCTATTGAGTCACGCGCCAACCGGCCAACACAATGCCCGAAGGGTATATCGAGCGCCGTTGAAGGTACGCTGATCAAGTGGTACTGTGTGAGCGTATGTCGTAGTAGATGGCCCTGTGTACTCACCGGGGGCACTCGAGATCGTCGCCAGCCTCGCCAACAACACCCGTCAGACCAGTGGAGCCCCAAAGAGCCCACTCCAGCCTAAGTTCATCCCGGTATGCACCGACTCCAAACGGATGCACCTGGTCCCAGAAAGCATTCATCTCGTACTTGTGTATCGACATTGCTTCTATCGCCGTCAACTCCCAGTACTCTGGGTACCACCCCGCAGTTTCCCAGTCGAGAATGGCAGCGAGGCGGCCGTCCTTGACCAGTATGTTGTTGGCGTGTAGATCAGCATGCGTGAAGCAGATGCGATGTGTCTTCGCAAACACGGGTTCTGCGAGACTGCGCAAGCCCGGCAGGCGGTACTTGAAGAGATTGCTGACCCTGTGGAATAGCGCCTCCTTGAACTCGGTCTGGTCCGCGAGCGGACCAATGAAGTAATTCTCGCCCGCACGGTTGACATAGAGCGGTCGGTTGTCCAGCCCACTGACGGCCTGCGAGGGAGGCGCGAGCGCTCTGAGCTCGTTGATGGCACGGCGGATATCCTGGACGAGTGGATCGTCGTCAGATATATCCACGGTCGGACGAGGCATCTTCTCCAGCTCCGCTACGATGCCCATGATGGGGTCGAGGTCGTTAGTTTCCATGCACTCTTCCAGTCGCGCGATGAGTGCGATGGCCTCTGGGGTGCGTCGTATTCGAGGGGCGACCCACGCCGATAACGATTCGCCCTCTACCTTGTTCATCAGAATGAAGCCTTCTTTCCGCGACTGGTGTTCTGGGACACAAATCGGGTATTTTCAGCCTCGAAATGTGGGTCTTCTCCCTTCTCTTTGAGTATCAAGCCGAAGGGCAGTCGGGTGACCGAGGAGAACGGCTGTCGGTGGCCGCGCGCAAGCCTACGGTAGCAGGACAGGCGGAGCGACGGAGGAAGCAGGCGCCATATCAACCAAGGGAATTCCAAACGTAGAAGACATGCTACGGCGCGCGCCAGTCGGGCGGATATGTTGTTACACATAGCTAGACGGAGACTTGAACGAGATACAACAATTGCGGAGAGACAGCAAATACGCATACCATCCATGGGGTTATGAGTCCAGAAGCGACGTGGTCGAGTGAAGCTTGGTGCGAACTTGTTGAGGCCGCAAATCCCAGTGTATGTAGTACTAGTAGTTAGTAGTAACTATTAGTAGTAGCCACAGAGAAACAAGAAATGAGATAATGCGGGGCCGCCCAGCGGGGGACATGTGCTATGACGCGCTGTAGCGGCCGACCACGACACGCGCGCCTGTGAGCCTGGGGCCGATCGATTGGATCGATTACACCGCGGCCGCCACACTTCGGCGGCTAAATGCAATCTCCTCCTCCTCCTCCTCGGCCATTGGCCACGCCAGGCCAGGCCACTGCCCAAATCGACCGCTATAGGCTGGTGAACACCGACAGCTCGCTGCCTCGTGCGGCTGTATAGTAATCATCTCTTAGTAGCAGACGTGGCCCAAAGCGCTTGAGTTCATGAGCGACGAGATACTAGTCGTGCACGCGGACAAGTCATTTCATCCATACTTGGGCATCATACTGACGGATTAATCAACCGCCCTTGTCTTCTCTTGTTCGCCAGGGTCCAGAATTCCCGACTGCTATCAGATTCACCGTACAGAAGCTCCCAGTGTATACACGGGGTGCATACTAGCATCTGATCAGCGTGGCTAAGCTTAGGGCAAACACATCAAATGTACGACCTATAAGACCTTAAGGAATGGCAGTCGTAGCATCAGCGCAGCCTAGTTACTACTGTCAAGATGTCATTGACTCGGTATGGTTCATTATTCAGCGTACAGTTGATGCCTTCACAACGCAGACTTTCAGAGAGACCTCGCATGTTCCCGGGAACATCCTGGGCGCATTATGCCCGACAAGCGGCCATAAGGGTGCTTTCCATTGGCTTATTTACCTCTGTATGGTGAGCCTAACTGCCCGCCTATTGAGGTTTCTTGTTGACGCGCCGCAGGATAGTAACAGTGGTGTCATGTTTCACGCCTCCAGGCCCAATGAGCAGGATCCCCATAGCTGGGAGTTCCACACCGCTCACTGGAAGGCCTTTGAATCCAAGAGCTGCTTGACCCTCGCTGTCATTGGGCGCGTGGTCGACTTCGATCCGCGCAACCCCGCCCGAGCCGTCGAGATGATGCGTGGACGTCTGCAGCCCATACCGATGGCCGTACCACCTGAAGACAAAGCGCGAGAGCCAAAATTTACCTGTAGGGTGCGGTTCCGTGCAGCTCTGCGCCTGCTCGTGACACATCAAGCGTTCCAGCTATCAAACCAGGATTCTTTCGTAGATAGGTATGACGACTATTTCCCTTCATTGACGATCACACTACCACTGTACATACTAATGTATCCGAAGCGTCATTAGCATCCTCAATGAGCTAGCTCTACTGGAATATAAATTTACCTTCGCACATCGATGCCCTCGTTTGCTACATAATTCGGACTCTACTGTTGATACCGCGTCCGATCCGATGATCGCACGCCGCCCAAAAGGCGTAACACTATCGAAGTATGCGGAATTCAACATCCCTTGAATACACGCATACCTTCCCTGCCAGTGACTTACTAACCGATCTGGGCCGCTTAGCCTGCTCGACTTTTGAGTCTCGACTGTATGTTGGGCTGAAGTTTGGGTCTTTTGTCCCCAAGCTGCCGTACTGCTGTCACCATCTTTACCGTCACATCAAGTCCCCTAACTATGGCAATACCTCAGGATCGGTGAGCTGCGTCCTTATGATCTTATGATCTAAAGTCGTGATCTGAAGTGGATCTCAGACAATCCCAGCATGTCCCAGGGACCATCCTAGCGGTGCTCTGTAGGACGAGCGGCCCCATAGGCGCCTTTCACTGGTTAGTCGACTTGTGTCCAGTGAGTCTACTCCAGGCCAGACGCATGCACATCCAGATGGCAGCGAACTCATTGCGCGCCGCTTGCCAGGACACAGAGAAGGGTATCATCTTCCACGCGTCCCGACCAAACGAAAACGAGATCGACAAATGGCAGTTTTACACCTCCGAATGGAATCCCTTCACCTCACAAAGCTGCCTGACCCTCGCTCTTATCGGGCGCGTCGTCGACTTCGAACCGGAGAACCCCTCTCACTCCGTCGATGCGATGCGCGAGTGTCTGCAGGCAATCCCAATGACCATACCGCCACAGGACGTAGGCCGAGAGCCAATGTTCACTTGCAGAGTCTGGTTCCGCGAGGCTCTGCGGCGCCTGACTGCACACGACGCGTTCAGTATGATCATGGGGCCCGACGAGATGATGGAGAGCCTGAGGAACAGGACGATCGCTATACAGTATATGAACCCAGGAAAGCAGGTCCTGCCCGTCTTTCTGCAGCTTCGGCCTCGCTCTGCATACGGCACCACGTAGTGAACACACTGTACTCACATGCGATTCAGACGTACTGCTTGTACTTGTTCGTATCGTCAGTTACGGTCGCTCACACGCACGCCGCGAACGACAGTCGGAACGTAGGTCACAGACCCAAAGTCATCGCATTCATCACTGGTCTGGAACGTATAGACATGAACCTGCAGAGCAAATGAGATATGAGGAATAACTGAGCGTATATCGTGAAGATGCGTCAATGGGATCGTGAAGAGCAAGACTAGATAGACATACGAAAGCAATGCGATAGCAACGACGACTGGAATGCGGCAATCCTGACGATTGAAAATGAGGTCCGACAGAGAGGGAGAATGATAATACTGGGGAACAGGCAGACATGAAAGCAAGGAAGACATAGCTCATAGGACTACTCTGGACTTAGTTGACATAGGCTTCCCTGAGACGATCGCCTTGAACGCCTTGCGGACGATCGCAACGGTGTTCTTGCTTGGATCGTAGGGATCGGTACTGCGGTCATGTGCAGCGGTGGCGTGCATGACCACACCAAACTCGTCGATAGACGTGGCCTTGCGCAGATCTTCGCTGGACACAGGCGGGGGCATCGGCCTCCTGGTGGAACGGAAGAAAGTCTGGTTGCGCTTCGCGTTCGTGGCCGCGTGCACAGGTATGTTTGAGATAGGCCCAGTCTGGGATTGGTAGCCTTTGCCAACGCGCTTCACCCCAGCGGTCGACATCAGGAAGCTACGCCAGGAGTCAATAATCGTGGGACCAGACAGGGACAGGTACTCACCGGTCATAGACGTCGTCCAAGTGCTTGCGCCCCGGTGTATCAAGAGGAGCCTCTATCTGCACACTCTGGGGTCGAGGCGGGTAGGGTTCGACGTGGAAAGGCGATGCCGTTAGCTCGTCATGAAATCGATCCTGCGTGTCTAGTACTTCCTGTGGCCCAGTACTAGGGGACGGTGTAATAAATATACTTCTGTCGACCATCGCGGAAAGCCGCTGGGGAGGGGCAGGCGTCGCAACTGTTGGATGGATCAGTACGGATTCACTGCAAACGCATTCAATAAACGTACGCTTCTGCAGTTCGAATTCCAATTTCGTAACGGGCGTAATCGGTCGTATCAAATCGTTTTGAGAACGCGACTTCTCGCGGCGCTTTGACGGCGACGTGTCTATCTCCAAGCTCGGTTTCTCACGAGCAGGTTCCGGAGAGCGGGTCACGACCGTAGCGCGGCGCCGGCGAGATGGGGTTTCAGGTACAACGAGACTCTGATGGTTGCTGAGCACACTAGGCTGCTCCGACGGGATCGTGGGCAAGGTGTCCTCGTTCACGTGCAGAGCGGTCGGGCTCTTTGGTTCCACCTTAGCGTCTGCGTAGTAGCTAGAGCCTCCGGACCTGTCAAGGAACAATGCGCTCTGGTCCAGGTAGCCAGACTCGTATCCATCTGTGAATATCTGGCTGGCAGCCAAGATCTTGCGGGGCATGCGCCCAGTAGATCGTTGGCTTCGAGAAAGGGAGGCACGTCGAGACACCGGCGCGAGAGGCAGCGGCGGTAGAGGTCCGCTAGTGGACGACTCTGCGAAGGTCTGTCGCGCGTCCTCGACTACCTCTAGGTATAACGAACGGTGTCAAGAGCAAGGAATTTTGCAACGATGAAATCAACTCACTCTCGACGTTGCGGATCCAAATGGTCATGCGATCCAGCTTGTTGGCAACAGCCAGCTCTTCGTTCCGGACTGCATACCGCACAACGGGCAGCGACGAATTAGCTGCATCGATTGACACTATCAGCGACTTTAGTGCCAATCCGTAGCCATATGCAAATGCGACTGACCTCTACGAACGAGATTATCGTCTTCCCAGGATTCGCGTTCACTAACACTCATTCGGGAGATGTCGTCGTCGTCGTCATCATTTGGCAGCTGGAGGGCAGGAGTCGAGCGGCCTAGCGCCATAGTCGACGACTTGTAGAGCCTCATGGTCTTGTCTGTCATATCATAAGTCCCAAGGGAAGATTTCATGACACGGCATTGACTGACCGATTGACATCCTCAAGCCATGCTTGAGTAGATTGATGCCGGACTCATTCCCAGTACACGGGTACTCGTCCTGCGGCGAAGTAGCTGGTTCTGATTCTTCTGGTCATAGGGCATTAGCGAAAGTCCCTCCACCATGACACGACACTGACCTTCCTTCAGGGGACTAAGAGGCGTAGACGGAACAGTACCAGACGGACTCATCGATGCCCCCCGCAGGAGATTAAGCCTCGGAAGACTGGACTCCCGGGCTCTACCCCTCTCGCATTCGATGGCCTTGTCCCTCGCGACATTCAGCTCCCGCTGACGCTCAGCCTCTAGCTGCGTCTGTCGCTGCTGCCCCTGTTCCTCGAGCCGCTCCTTCTCACTAGCGGCCTTCTCTTCGAGCTCCCGCTCGACTTCCTCCTCCATCTGTCTCTCCTCCTTCTTCTGCTTTTCCCGCTCTTCCTCAACTTCCTTCACCCGCTCCTCCAACAACTCCATTTCCCTCAGACGCTCCCTCTCCCTCTCCCACGCCTTCATCCTATCCTTGACGGAATTCGAGTGGGACTCAGGACTCTTGGCTGGGCGCTTCGGAGTCACTATCTCCGCCACGCTCGTATTCTCCACATTGCGATTCACGGCGGTGACGTCCTTGAAAACCCGACTCCGTCGCGTCGCCTTCTCTTTCTGCTTCGTGAGAGCCGGCGACTGTGCGTTCTCCTTGCCAGATGGTGACATAGACGACGAGACGGTAGGTGACGTTGGCGGAGTAGGTCCGCGCGGACCAATGGGTTTCCGCGTGGCTCGGGCGGTCTTGCTGTTTACACTGGGCGTAGGCGAAGAGTTCTCCTTACCAGCAGTGACCACCGGGCTGAAGACGGTAGGCGTCGCTGGGGGCGAGTGTTCGAGCGGTGAGAGCGTGCCCAACAGAGAAGGCATAGGTCCATTCTTCTTCGCTTGGTTGGCGACGCGAGCTGCTCACATCAAAGTTAGACTCGCCACGGAAAAGGCTGCGCGGACCTACCCTCTTGCAGCAGGAGCTTGGGCTGCGACTGAGATCGCGCATGGCGCGACTTGCTACCTCGACGCTCTAATTTGGTCTCTTCCGTCTCCTGAGCGGTCACCCGACCCCTCTCGCCCATGCTGTTCTCCTTGTTGGTGTCGCGCTTGGGGGCGTGTTCATGCTTGGATTTCTCCTTCTCGCTAGCTCGGTCTTTCTCCTTGACCTTGTCCTTCTCAGCGACAGATCGAGGAGACCAAGTGGAAATGATGTCCGAAAACTTGAAAACATCCTTCTCGAGGCCAAGAGAGAGGGACGGCGCATGCGAGACGCTGGCACCTTTGCCTAGAAACCAATGAGCGATGACGGCGGACTTCACTGAGCAGACTCACGATGAGATGGAGCCACTGCCTCCTTGTGCACCCAATACTCGTCCTCCATGGCCTGCGAAGCGGTGCATCTCAGGTCTGCATTGGGAAGAATCATCCTGCGCAGGAGCTTCTCGAGACCCTTCGACATCTTCCATGTGCCGACCCATTTTCCGCGCAACTGCACCTTAAGATGAGCTGCGAAAGAACTGCAGACGCGACAGGATACCCACAGTACGATTCCAGTACATCTCCAGATCCTCTTTGGTCGTAAACTGCTCGCCCTCGGAGTACTCGAACGGCGTGCGGCCCATGACAATCTCGAAGAATGTTACGCCGAGTGACCAGACGTCCGATTTGCGCGTGTCGTGTGGCATCCCCCGCGCGCGCTCAGGCGAGAGATACTGGAGGACTCATTAATACGAGCCACCGAGACACAATAAGCACATCCAAACGCACCTCTGGTGTACCATAGGAAAGGTTACTGTGGAACGCCTTGCTGGATTCAATATCATACCTTTCTGCGAAGCCGAAATCGATGAGTACAGGGACATGTTCTTCTGACATGAGGATATTGGCAGGTCTGAAACAGAGTGTCGTCAGGATATCACTGGCCGGTGATGAATCTGCACTTACTTGATATCGTTATGGACAACACCACGCTTGTGCAGGAACTCCACACCCGAGAGTAGCGAACGGAACCATGGTTTCGAGTGTCTCTCTGGGACTTCGACGGGAACGAGGCGAGGATGGTAAGCCCTGACACACGTTGTTAATACAGGTCACCACGTGAAATGATACTGAGGGACTGATGCTGTCATCACTCGCTTAATGGCAAGGTTTCAACACGCACGTAGGCCCGTACAGTGCGCTCGCCGCATTGCGGCCTGTTTCTGCCAGCACCAGGTCCGCAACGAGCGACCCCGCAAGACAACCACGCACCGCAAAGTACAATGCGGTACAATGTGTGCTCTATGCACTTGCGACTAGTGAATCACATTGCGATGGTCGAGGTACATATCAGAGAGGCGACAGCGGCGCACATCACTGACGCGTTTCTTCGACGCAAACTGTCTGACTAGAACGTAGCACGGCCATGGTGACTCACATGGTAATCAAAGCATATGAAGGGGTAATGATGAAGGAATAGAAGGGGATGATCGAGGGATGAGGTTCGTGTTTGAGTGTTCTGACGACCTTCATTTCGTTCCATCTTGAGAACGAGTCAGCAAGCGACACAACATGCAAGTTGGTCACACCACGTACAGTGACCGAACACGCGCCGCTGTGGTCGACGTCTTCGAACGGTGAACGAGCTTGACGGCTATTCTGGTGTCTCGCAGCGCGTGAGGGTTGTCCGAGGAAGGGGAGCCGGGTTCGGGTTTAGGACGGCATAACCAGACGCTTCCCCAGTTACCGAACCCGATCTGTAACAGAGAAGGTTATGAGCGCGTCGTTCTATCACCCGCGTAAAGCGATGTACCTCTTCAATGAACTGCAGCCTCTCGGCCAGCACCTGGTCGGATATGGAGAAAATGTCAGTAGCTTCTTGCGGGGGTTGCGGAGGTGGAAGCATTGTGGTAAAAGACAGCTAGATATACAGAGCACGACAACGGAGAGAGCAAGGACAAAAAAGCAGGCGAGCGCGATGGCGGGAGGTGACCGCGGGCGAGGGCAATGGCATGCGGAACAAGTTCGAGTCGAAGCCAAGGTCAAGTTGAACTTGTCCCTGATCGTGAGAAATGATGCACGCGGCGTTCAGCCACAGTCGCGTCGCGCGTCGCGACGTGTCACAGTCTGGCACGTGCTCCTGTCGCGCTATAGACGCGTCCGGTGCTGCAGCGCTCAGTACTACTGTGCCGCCAGCGAGCACTTTCCCTGTCAAAGTTGATCATGTGGAGTCTGTCTAGTTGTCCCAAAGCATCGCGGAAGCAAATCTCGTCCCGGGAAACGCGCCCAAATTCGGACCCCTAACGCCGTCATCAATTACTTACCGCATTCGTTACATAAGGGGTAATTGCACACGGGCATTCTGACGTTCATGCGGCATGTCTCAAACTTTCCAGTCATATTCAAACTTCGACAGGATTCTGATCAGGGATGTTACATTGCCCTTCGCACACAGCACTGGTCCGACACATTGGCCACAACGTATCAATGCAAACGGGTCCAGTGAGAATTAGGCCGCAGGAGATGATAAGGACGGTGCGGTGACGGCTGGATGGGCGGGAGTTGTCTAACCTAGGACCATTTGTATGCACTTGAGCCCGCTCCGGGGGAGCCTTGGGGAAATATTGTCAACACCAGCTAGCTTCGCAATGTGAAGTCAATATTCTCACCTAGTGCCTACGTGATTGTGTCCAAATGCCGCCTCAGCGCATCTGGGCGGGAGAATGTCATATCGCAGTGCGGGCACTGGCAAACAAACATCCTGAGATGAACATTGCAGATATGCTCGTACACATGCGGCCTTGAGAGGGTTTCATTGCACATGCGGCCTTGAGAGGGTTTCATTGCACACGCGACCTGAGGGCATGTACCATTTGCATTCCAAAGTGCGCTCTCCGGGTCGCGACTCCAGGTGGTAGGTGTTGATATGGTCCTGAACGCCTCTCAATGACACGTTTGTGATCGTCCCGCCGCACGGGGGGCTTCCATAGTCGCGGACAACAAAATGCGAAGTCATACTGCTGTCACTTCAAGTTGTGAGGTATTAGTGCACACTGTTATTCGTTTCTCTGGTGAAAGCCATACGCACCGGTTAGAGGACACGGCAATAATGTCCGCCATGGATGAAGATGCCGCAGGCTCTTATATATCAAAAGGGCTGCGCGGCGGATTGTTTGCTGCTCTTCGGTCTTGTTTACAGTTGTGCCGGACCCTAACTTGAACGCTGATTCGGAATATGTTCAGAACCACCATGGCGATCGACAGCGGGAATTAACATACAGATGCATAGTCAAGGATTCACAGAAACCGACGACACGGAATTGACGATGAATTCACTTGAAGATCCGTACTACAGAGTGCGAGAGCGAGTGCCGTGACCTGTCGTGACGGCGTGAAGGACGACTCGGACTTGCTGAACATGAAAACAGAAGGTCAGGAAGTGTCTATCTTCGGCATCCAGCACTGGTGATTGACCCCATGACTGTCCTAACTTTCGAGTGAGTGCACTTTGCGCAAATACAACCAGCATAAACGTGGGCAACGGCCCTATTTGCCTCACTCGGAGCTCGACCTTTGCACAATGTACTTAGATGCCGAAGCCACATCGGACATTGCGACGAACTCACCGCACTACTCCAAGTACTGCCACTAGTACTAATTGGAAACTCCTCCGTACTAGACCCTGCAACTGATATTGTAATGTCCCTGAACACAATCGTTGTCCGGCCCCACCTGCCAGCACCGCTGCCTTGACGTTCATCTCCATGAGCTTACTGCACTGGCAGCGATACACGCCGCAGCGCGCATCTGGTTAGGAAGGATAGGAAGATCCATGAGTGGGCGGTGGGGAGCCCACTGAGCAGAGTCCCAATTCACTGTGGGTCATTGGCAATGTCCCTCAGCTCGAAGCACCGGACCTCGGGCTACATATGCACTGAGATAGCCGTTTCATTTTGCCGAACTACATGGCTGACCCTGTGTATCCAACGTCTGACCTAGATCCCCGTCAATATGGCATTCCTCTAGAAGATGCGGGGAGGACAAGGCCCTGAGTGATTCCAAAATGCTGGGAGCAGCACCCACATGCTACTGTACGCATGCGCAGCCGCGGCATTCCTTGTACAAGAATGAGGTTGCCATACTTCAGGGGCCAGGAAGCCTTGTGCCCGCACCGTTCCCGTGAGGGCTCATATCGAATGGGAAGGTCTCCTTTCACAAAGCGATACGATATGATCCAGATGGTCAGCGAGACCGTGGTGGGCGCTCCGTGTCGAAGATCGGGCAGAGTGTGGACATGCTGGCAGCCAGAGTCCACGCCGTTGGACACCACTGATATGCGAAGGAATGACCACAAATTCGCGGCGTTATCCATATCCGTATACTGGCGACAAAGGGAACAGACGATCCCGCTGTGTTCGCTGCTAGCTACAGCACCACCCTCTTCCCCGCTCTGCTTTATCTGCCGCCACCCCGCCTACGTGTCCAATACCATAGAGGGAATCGAGAGAGACAATTGACGCACCCATAGTACCCGAAACCAGGGCTATCACCTCCGCTTTGTTCAATCGCACCTCGGGCGAACCTCCTTGCAGCGCCGGACGGACATCTTGAAAATCGTGAACGGACCAACGAAGGGAAACTACGCCCTACGCTCCATAATCCGCGTGAATTGGAGACTTGGTGAGAGAACGCGTCCTGTTTTATGGTTCAAAGAGCAAGGTGTTCATCGATGAGGGCTTCGTCTGCACAGAAGTAGTGAGGCTCTGAGGCGATCCTAAAAAAAATTAGTGGGGAGCTACAGGGCCGTAACACGTTGGCAGCCAAGGCGCCCACCGTGAGTACTTGTACGCAACTGGCCAGCGGACAAAGCGGCATGTCCACTGACACAGCCAGAACATACTCGTTCCGAGTCGACACGCACGGCGGATGTCACGGTGCAAAAACTCCAACTTGATTCACTCACCTTTTTATACAAAGGACCCGTAGACGTCGCGAGGATGGCAAGACATAGTACCAAGAAGCCGAGACACCATTTGATCCATGTCCCAATGGAACATGAAGTCGAGGCATACTGGGACCTAATACGAGCCGCCGGACGAACTGAAGGTACTTGATACTGTGGGACACGGATCCGGATTGGCCAGCGCAGTACGGCTCCCCGTGAGTACTTGTTACTCCGGCCAAATGTATACTTAGCCACTGGCATGCGGGTTATTTGGGTAATCATCGCCACGTCCGGACACCAGACGATCCATACCGTGACGGCAAGTCCTGTCGGTGAGCATAGCTCACGCCGGCCGACTCAGTGCCAGGTTAGTGCAGAACGCTGCGCACGACGTACTGTTTTTTATTTGATCACCGTGTGGTTAGGACGATTCGTTGAGCGTATCGATACAAATTGCTTACCGCTGATTAGTCTGGGATCACAAAAAGGTCAGAAATTGTATACCGACCAGGCACTAGGGCTGCCACGCAATCCCGGACAGTGAGTAGTACGGCCCATACAGTGACTCTGACATTATAGTACGCAGAGTTGGAGAGCCAAAACAGCTGCGTAATTCAAGAGATGCGTGGCTTTATGGTACTTTCTGTGCTTGTGGTTCTCAAAACTGAATCCACGCACCTCACGCTGCCGGCGATGGACGGACGATGACGATGTGGTGCGGTGCTATACAATAAGTTTGCATTGAACTGATGGCCCAAGAACCGCTCGGATACCTTGTAGTTTTGTGTATGACGCAAGACCAAGTGAGACAGGAGCAATTGTGAGTGTTTCTGGTTCGAATATGACCTGGAGCAATTAGCAGAGTCATCAACGTTTCTACTCACGCCCCACGTCCAACGTTGGCAAGCGTCCAAATGGGGCCCGTAATAGCAAGGTCCAACACTGACACCGACTGTCGAAGTACAGTCCGGGAGGTGGAGCTTGAAGCTTGAAGAAAGTAGTATCGACTCCTCGGACTCCATCTACAATTGGACAAGTCAGTGGAGACTCAGTCTGAATGAGGTCTACCTTTGCTCACTTTACGACTATTTAGTGAACGTAACACTTTCTCCTCAAGGCAGGTTCAAGGTGCCTCGTTCAACTCGTTCAGTTTGACTTACCTGCCAGTGCCAGTTGGAGATGACGGTTGCGCATCTAGAGACGTGACTTAGTCCTGACTGCGCCCCGGGTTCGGGTTGCTCACCTCCGCGCTGTCAGCAACCCTGCTAGTCGACATGGGTTTGACAAACCTGACACTTCCGGGTAGTACGACGCAGTTGGTTTCAAGTAGACTGCGGTCGGAGGGACAACATCATCATCAAGTTGGGCGACGGTGGACCAAGACGCACAAACAAGCGCCCACATGTGGACGCCGAGCTACAACGAGCTACTACTAAGTAGCTAGTATACAACCGACTCGCCAAACGCCTTCAAGTTGATTAATGACGACTCGGTGACGGGGTCAGCCACCCTTTCGCTTCTGGGTTCTATCCTCATCAATAGCATCCAATTCTCTGGGGACAACAAGCATACGTGATTGATGCTCTCTGGTATACTATGCCACCACTTTTCGACGTAAGCCGTCGGCGTCGACAAAGACTCACACGTAGATGCCCTCAGTGAGATCGAACCAATGCTTCTCATGTCCAGCTGCTGTGTCTTTCAAACAGCCAAGATGCGATGATTTGAGTGCAAGATACTACATTCCGACTGATACAAGCGTATAACTTAACAAAACTGTGATGCGGTGACGGAAACGCGATGCTACTAGTACGGGGATAATAAGCGGATGATTGTCTGTGGAAGCTATGATGGTGGAGGCACACGATCCCGGCGCAACATTATAGGTTTGCTGTTGCCGTCAGCGGGCTTGAGTCGTTTGGCGAGGGAGTCCTCTCCTGACGACGCGTCGCCTTCTTCACGTGCACGTTTGCTAGCTGCCCCCATAATCGATACGCCACTGCCCTCAGTTGCTGTACCGCCCGGTGCCTGAGCGGGAGCATCACGACCTGCCGCCGTTCCTTTGATCGAGAGGCCTTGTGCAGCACCACGAGCGGCACCACGCACAGTCGCCCCCCTTCCACGTCCGGCCCCGGCAGCCAATACAGCCTGTGCCGGTTGCCCAGCAGCATTCAATGATGGCTTGCGAGGAAGCGCCTTGGCGCCGGTAGCAGCAACGGTGGAGGTAGAGGCAGCAGTAGCAGAGGTCCCAGCTGTAGGTTTCGCCACAGTAGGTACTGCAGCGCTGACAGCCGCGGGTTTGGCGCCTGTGGGTGTTGTCTCCTTGATAATACCCGCTTGCTTCCATTGAAGGATCTGAGCTTCGAGTTCCCTCAGCTTGTTCTGCGCTTTGACAAGCTGTTGATCCTTCAGCTTCCCTTTGGCGGCTGCCTCCATCCTGCCCCGGTCTACGGCCGCAGCGATCTCCGTCTCATGCTGTTCCCTCAACTTTCGCTCGTGCGCAGCTAGGGCTTCTTGGATCGCTACCTGCTGATCACCACCGGCTGATGATGAAGCAAGGGACTCCGCACGAGCGGCGGCGGCAGCACTCTCAACGGCAGCCTTCATCTCCTCGTTGAACTTGGCAGTCAGCTTGGACTCCAAGTCACGCAGCTCTTGCGCATGTCGCGCGACGACTTCGTCGGATGAAGCAGAGGGTGGTGCGCTCTGCAGCTCGTTACGAAGTTTTTCAACAGCAGCCTCGACGGCGGCCTGTTGCTGTGTCGCAGCTCGTTCACCGTCAGCCGCTCGAGCCCTCGAGAGGTCTTGGATCTTAGACTGGAACTTCTCCTGCATACAGATATGAGCAAGCCTGAACACATCAACGATGTCAGCAGGAGCTTACGTTCGCAAAACGAATGCTCTTGGCCTCTTCGGTGGCTTTCTGTGCTTGTTCAGCGGAAGCCTAGAGACGTGATGAGTACACGATCATTGGCAAGTGCTGTGACGAACTGACCTTGGCCTGAGCGAGGGCCTCATCACGGGTCTTGATGAGCTCGTTCTTCTCAGACTCCCATTCCTGCGGTATCTGCGACGAGTCCCCTGAGGTAGCAGCCGAAGACGTCCATGTGGCCTTCTCCTGGCTGAGCTTGTCTCGCTCTTCCGTCAATGATGCCTGCGAGACTGTCAGTGATGATACAAGACGACGAGAACAGATACATACAATCGCGGCTTGCAGAGTGGCCACAGGAGCGGCAGCGCTCGAATGTGCTGCTCTTTCGTCCGCTAGTGCTTTCTCGAGCGCATCCTTCTCCGAGCGCAGTGACTCCAGTTGTTGAGTCAACTCCTGCTCCTTCGACGGGTCTGGGGAGATAGCAGGAGGCTGTGACTTCAACTGATCCCTCTCAGCGGTGACAGTTTGCAGTTCGGTCCGTAGCTGAGCGATCTGCCCATTGAGTTCGGCCTTCGTCGCAGTGAACTGTTCGAAACTGGCCCTGTACTTCTGGTTGTTCTTCTGGCCGATCTCCCTCTGGTTCTTGATGGTCGTGTCTGCGACAGTAACCTTAACGAGCAGGCGATGGGTCAATACAAGTCTGTGATGATGTTGTGGCGAACCACATGCCTTCTCTTGCAGCTGAGTCAATTGTTCATCGCGCTCCTTGACAACATTCTCCATCTCTCCCTTGGCTGCCTTGATACGCTCAATCTCATCCTTGAGGGATTGGACCTCTGCGGGATCGATACGATCGTACTAAACACGCGAGTCAGGTCAAAGCTCGTCTACATATTGAATCACAACATGTACCTTGCTGAGGAGCTGTGTGTTGCGCTCTTTCCATCTTCGGCTTTCGTCTTCCAGACCTGAGATCTGTTGATCCTTCGCTTCGAGTTCGGCCTGCGCGATACGCAGCTGCTCTTTCGTCGGGTCCAGCTCGGAAGACAACTGCCGAAGTTTGGCATCCAGCTCGCGAGCACGTTTCGCATGCGACTCGCAGTCAGTACGGAGAGTAGCATTGCTTTCCCGCAGAATGGTAAGTTGGTTGATCCTCTCAACAAGCTCAGCATGCTGGGCCTCGGATGACGTGGCCTCAACGGCACGCTCACGTTCCTAGGTACGCCGGTGAGCGTCACAGCAATTGAACAGTACTGTCGTTACCTACTTCCGAGAGCGTCTTGCGAGTCTCTTCAAGGTTGTGCGACAGATAATCAACTTGGGTCCTCAGGCGCGCATTCTCCTGCTTGCTCAGGTCCAGTTGCAACTCGACGATCTCCTTCTCCCTGCGCAGGTATGCGACGACAGAACGCAATTCTGAGACCTTGGTATCTGCATCGTCTGCTTCTCCCGCTAAAGGAGCTGAAGTGTCCGCTGCTTGCTTGATGCGTGCCGCCTGCGAGCTGACTGATTCGAGATGCTGATGCAGTAGACCGTTCTGCACATTGAGTTCCTTGCATCTGGCGACAAGGTCGATCAAAAATGACACCTGCCCTAGGCAATTGAAACACACCTTGTATTGAGGTCCACGATCTCCTTGTCCATAGCCTCCTTCTGTTGCCTCCAGCTGGATTCGGACGCTGCCAGCTTGGCTTCCGCGGTCTCTGCGACAGCGCTTTTCTCGCGTGCCGCAACGCGCACCCGTGCCAGCTGTTCCTTGAGGTCCGTGATAGCTTTGAGAGCCTCGGCATGAGCAACAACCTCACTCGCGTAGCGCTCCTCGGCAGCCTGACCCCATCGATGTAAGCGAAGCGTCATCATGAACCAAACTTCTCAACGTACCCGTGCCCGTTGCTCTTGTTGCCTGACCTCACTTTCGCGCGAGACACGATCGTTCTCGGTGTTCCTCTCGGACGTGCTCATGTCGATGATGGTGTCCTCGAGCGTCTTTCGATCGTTCGCCCAAGCTATCCGGTCAGTCTCCAGGGTCCGTTGAAGCTCGGCGTGCTTCTGCGACAACTGATCAAGCTCCTGTTGGACGGCTTGCAATTTCGCTTGCAAAGCATCAAACTCGGACTACGACAAAAATAGTAAGTATGTCTTCTCGTCTCGTCAAGAGTGATCTAATTTACCGCGCGTCTCGTGAGCTCGGCCTCGGTCGAGAACTTGTACTCATCGTAAGTTGCGTTCAAAGTAGCCAAGGCCGTCTCATTTGCTTGACTTATCTCTTGGAACTGCTGAACGTGGCTCCGTGCAGTAGACAGGTCCACTTGAGCAACCTTCAAGGCAGAGCTGTTGACCATCATGTTAGCCGAACCGCATTATGACCGACCGACAGATGAAAACGAACCGTAAATCGGCCACCTCAGCTTCAAGCTGTTGCTCCCGCGTCATGTCTTCGCCGGTGCGCTGTGGGGCGATGCCATTGACACCGGTGGCACGACGTTCATACACAGCCAGCTTCTCTTCATTACCGTGTAACTGCCTGGTCAGTTCCTCAACACGTTCCTCGAGATGTTTCTTGCTCGTCTCCGCCGCGATGAGGGCCTCACGAGTCTTCGAGAACTCCGCTGTCTGTGAATTGTCACATAGTGAGTATGAGTCCTAGTCGTACCATGCGAGCGTAGCTTACGGTCTTCTCAACGCGGGATTGCAATTCCTTTACTTCGATGTCCTTCTGCAGAGAGACATGACGGAGAGTGTCGCGTTCCGCCGACAAGTGCGTCCGAAGATCTTGAGTCTGGTTCTCGAGCATCTGCATCTGGCTCTCCAGTCGGCGTCGGTCGTTCTCGCCCGATCGCTCGAGATCGCTGTGCATCTTCTGCACGTTCTGCATCAGATCTGACAAATGAGAGCGCTCCACACTGAGGATGCGGTTCTCCTCCTCCAAACGATCCTGCACGCTCTGAATAACGCAAATGAGATACCAGTGTTGATGCCGAGTCAAAATGAATTACGTACCTGCCAAATCTTCCTCTCAGCACGCAGATTGGCGCACTCGTTCCGAAGCTTGTCAAGCTGTCCATTGGCAACGAGGAACTCCTCCGAGACACGGTTACACTCAATGTCGATACGCATGTACTGATCGTAGAGGTCTTGATTCCGCTTCGAGAGGCTATCCAATTCGCGGTTCTGTGCCGTCGACTGATCTTGGATCATGCGGTGACGTTCTGCAGGACCTCGAAGATCAGCAACTCTCTCGGAATTTATATTGGGATATCACTGACCGTCCATAAATTCGATCTTCGCGTTCGCCTTGGCAAGCAACACACGCAGCTGGTTTGCGTCACGCTGAGCAAGGACGACTTCTTCCCTCAAGCGGACAGAATCCACGCCCATCTCGTTCTGGTACATCTCCAACTGGGTCTGGGCCTCAACAAGCTCCTTCTGCAGGTTGGTCTGAGGAGTCGGCACCGAAGCCGGAGCCGGGACAATGTCGCCGTTAATATCACCGTTGACAGTAACAGGGGGTTGGCCGGAACGCTCCCTCGCGAGCAGAGCCCTTAGCGAGTCGCGCTCCTTCATGTACGCTTGAATGGTGATCTCACTGCTCTTCGCCTGGCTCTCGAGCTGTTCCTGGAGCTGCTTGATCGCGCCGTGAGCCTCCATGACGGCCTCGCTCTGTTCACGCTCCAGAGTCTCCCGGTACTCCTTCTCCTCTGACTCCATCTTGGTTCCAAGCTCCCGGACGACCTTGAGCAGCTTCTGATTCTGCTCCTGGAGCTGAGGGATCGAGCGGTAGAGGACGAGGTGATTCGTTATGACCTCCTCAATGGTCTCGGCTGGCCTGGGGTTCTCGTCGAGCTCCAACTCCGCGTCGGACGGGATGGTGGGGTCCTGAATGCGACCGAGTTCCTTGAGAAGCATGCGGATCTGCCGACCAAGATCATTGAGTTGTTTCTGGAGAAGATCGTTCTCGCGCGAACTCTTCGCGAACTTCTGCGCAGTCTCGTCGGAAGACTGAGCGTATGCATCACGTTCGGCCAGTGCTTGTGAGAGCTGTGACGCGAGTTGTGTGGCCTCCTGTTGCAGGCGTTCGTACTCGGCGCGTTGTTGAGTCAAGATGGGTGCCTGAATACGAACGCATTAGTGCGGCAATAGAAGGCAATCGAGCGGAACATGCATACCCTCTCCTGAATCTGACCCAATACGGTAGACAACGTCCCCTCCATGTTGTCGAACTCCGCCGACTTCCTAGCATAATCCTCCTGCAACCGGACGTAGTCGGCATAAACCTCCGTGAACGTCTTGCCATTCCTCTGCACCCGGCTCGCCATCGCGACCGTCGGACTGAGACCCAAGATGCTCTGCGAAAGGAAGTCCGGCGTGCCGTTCATCATCAGAGACGGCGTGCCCGGTGTACGAGCAGGCGTGCGCGGCGTTCCCTGTAACGCCTCCGAGCTGAACGATGGCATAGGGAACTCGCCACGGTCCAACCTCTCCATCACCGCCTCGAGCTCCTCCACCCGCTTCTCCGCCTGCTCCGCGCGCTGGCGTTGGTCCTCGATCTCATCCTTGAGTGCCGCCTCCCGTCGGCCTGCACGCTCGTTGATGCCCGCGTAGTCCTGTTCAATGCCCTCGACAATTGCCTTCGCCTGGGCTTCGCGCGCCTCCATCATCTCCACAAGCCGCTTGAGGCTGGCGGCCTCGCTGGAGAAGGTCGCCTCCTGTTCCGCGAGTTGACCTTGGAGCGTCTGCACCCTTGCGAGTGCCTGCGTCAGCTGGTGAGACTGGGTCGAATGTGCGGACTGGAGCGCCTTCAACTGGCTCTCCGTCGCAACATGTCCCTGGACGAGCGAGTCATGCTGTGTCTGCAACTGTGCGAACTCCGCATGCTTCGTCCGGCGGTAGTTGGCATACTCCTCGACCTTGGCGTTGAGGTCGCTAGACATCCGCTCGGCATGTTCCTGGGAGAGTTTCAACTGTTGAGATAGCGAATCGACCTTGAACTTCGCAGCGGTTTCCGCCGAGCGCAATTCCCGAAGTTGACTTTCCAGTGCCTGATGGTCCTGCCGTGCTTGCTTGAGGTTCGTGCGAAGAGTCTGGATTTCGTCTGGAGGATGTATTTTAGAATTCGCATGCGTGACGGTGAAAGGGACAAGATAGTGTAGACATTGGTACAGGAACCAATTCCATGACGATGGCCAAGGCGATCGGTCATTAGAATGCCACAGCACAACGCAAGAGGCATGATGCCTGACCTCTTGGCCAGCAGCTGTTCATCTGCCTCTCATAGAATGCAAGGACTGATGAGATATGACAGTTGCAGGGACAAGCACTTCCACGAGGTGGAATAGATCCGACAACGCGTTCCTACTGAGCACATGCACAAATAGGACGCTTTCATTACATACACTGTAACAGAAAGCCATGCTAGAGGGGGAGCAGCCACTACATAGCCAGCCACTACCTCCGTGGCACTCTGATGCAGTGGATGTAAGGACAGCCCCTGCCCACTGTGTTCCTTATGTGCGATTGAAAGCTTACCTTCACGTTGTGCACTGTCATCCTTGAGCCTGCTTACGACCGTGACGAGGTTGCGCTTCTCGCGTTCCGTATCTTCAATCTTGTGCTTGAGCGCCTCAACCTCCACAGAGGAGGAGGACTGCGTGGTCGACATTGTGGACATCTGTGCTTGCAGGGAAGCACGGGAAGTGGCTACGGAGAGACATAAGTGTTGTATGCGCGCACCCGCCACCTGGTACGCACCGAGCTCATCCTTCTCTCGTCTGACCTGTTCGAGCTCCTTCCGCACGGTGTCGAGGGTGCTCTCAAGTTCTGAAGTTGCGGACTCCTTGTCCTGCAATGCCTGCTCAAGCTCTACATTCTTGCGGTCGATCTCAGCACGAGCCTCCTCGAGCTCACGCTGAGTGGCGTCACCGTCAGAAGCCTGAGCGACCACAAGGCGATACAGAGCGACGATCGCATCTGGTGAAGGAGCACGTAGATCAATCTCTGGCAACAGACCAGAGAGTACGCTAGCATCGACGTCCTCCGGGACCGCGACAGTCATTATGGCATCATGTGTGGCTGGAGTCGGTACGGGAGAGTTCTCCCTCGTCGAGACCTCCTGAGGGGCCACGGCCTCTGCGGCAGCAGCTGCCGCTGCTGCCTTGCTTTTTCGTCTGGTCTTCATCATCTCAGACTGGCGAGACAGGCCCTGAGGCAAGGGAGGGGGAGAGGTGGGTGGTTGGGTTAACAAGAACGTATGCACGTGCAGAATACAATGCGCGCATCGTGGCTCGCGTTATTTGTTCGTGCTGGGCAGCGGCCTCGGAGCCAAACACGCGCAAGCACGGGGACGCATTTCCATTCCGGGTGCAGTGCAGCAACCACGATCACGTGCCTCCACTCTTGCCCTTCGCTTCTGATCCGCGGTTTCGACTGCGTTTCGACCCAAGTTCGACCTTCAATATTACTTCTGTCCCGTCCTTTCCCAGAGCCTCGGAAGATTTCACTTATCTGTCTTGAGACTAGTCTCCTCTTTGCTTCTTTCTCTCCCCCGTCGCCTCAGACTCGCCCAAGAGCCGCTCTGTCCGCTCATCGATTCGCGTTGTCATGTCGTTCTTCAATTCCATCGGGTATGTCATGTGTTGGCTCGAAATAATAGAGGATTCTCGCTCATGCATCGAAGGCGGTCAATGAACCGTGCGCCTCGTCCTCCTAAACGTTCCACGACACCAACCTTATCACGCCGTCCATCTGAAGAATCGCTTCCTGGCACACCGACCTCACCTGGGGTCGCTAAGCCTCTCTACCTTTGCAGCCCGTTCGTCGAGGCAGCCCTAGTGAAAGGCAACTTCAAACACATCGTCATGCTGCCCAAGTATGCCGACGTCATGGAATGGGTTGCTGTCAACAGTACGTACAGCTTCGTGCGCGTGCAGCCTAGTTGACAGCTGAACGTGTTCTCCGCCCTGCGACATGTCTGCCTGCAGTTTTCGACTTCTATCAGAACCTCAACTCGTTCTACGGTGTACTCGCGGAATGCTGCACATCGCAGTCGTGTCCCAGCATGTGTGCCGGCCCAAAGTATGCGTCACAGTAACTAGTTGCATTTGTCACTGACTCGCCCTTCTTCACAGCCTGAATTACACTTGGATTAACCAAGATCGGAAGAGCGTCCAGCTGCCCGCGCCAACATACATAGATTATGTCATGACATGGATACAGAACCTACTGGACGATGACAACGTGTTCCCCACCAAGTCAGGTACGTTATCCATCGTGTCCGACCGCAGAGCCGCTCACCTCCCTTCCATCTCAGGGCGCGAGTTTTCCCAGACCTTCCCGTCAACCGTGAAGCACGTCTACAGACAGCTGCTTCGCGTTTTCGCGCATCTCTACTATGCGCACTACCCCCAGATCCTGCATCTCCGGAGCGAGCCTCACTTCAACTCGCTCTTTGCGCACTTCCTTGCGTTCGGCAAGGAGTACGAGCTCCTGGACATCAAGGATGTGAAAGGCCAGCCAGGGGTCCCGGTAGGTATCGGTGCGCTCTGGGAGCGCTGGAAGGAGATGGGCATCCTCGAGTCACCGAACGCTTGATGGGCATGCGCTCGAGGTGCGCGTACGGAATGGCTTCAAAGGCCTAGGGACCTCATGGTCGGGACGGTGCATGCGAGGCGACGGGTTCGTCATATACCTTGTGGATACATCGCGGTCTTTCTGGTCCGCTTTCGGAAAATGTAAGATAGGTCGGGTTGACGATGCATAGACTGTTCTGCTTCTGCAAGCCTCATGTGACGGGCGCGGTTTTGCGAACCTCCGGTTCAACGCTACAATAGGCGTTTACAAGTCGTTGAACACCAGACCGGGAACTAACGTCTGCAGCAGCCTACTCCGCCCCTCTTGTCAAAACAACGTTAATATCTGCAAAGCTTCCCCAATGCTGAACTAGGTGCGCTCGCGGGTTCTTAGCTTGATCAACCATGCATGCCTCATGGAGCAACTCGTAGGTCTGTATAGACAACAGCTGCCAGTGTCTTCGAGCGTGGATGCTAGGCGAGATGGTGCATGTAGTTACATTGGAAATGCGCGACATGGCTATGCCCGCGCGCGTGCGTCCGGGGGCGCGCTGGGCGTCCCGCCGCAGTGTATCGGATTGGAGGCGGCCATATCCTCTTTTCTCCCAGGCGGTCCTTCTCTGCAGTGAGTATTGGGTGCTGTGTGGATACTATGATGCGCAAGGTGAGGCTACTCTATGATTGCCGTCGCCCTACAATACCTCTGACTGTAAGAAGCCTCGTTGAATGCCAGGAGTTTTTAATAGAAATAGGGAAGCTTGCCGTGTGGGCGCAATGCCACGCCATCTGATCATCACTGGCGCATTCCTTCTGAGTCTCAAGTTCCGGCCAATCGTCGCGAAGCAGCGCTACTGTTGACGTGTCCGTCCGTCAATCAGTTCAGATAGCAGCCTCATCATCTGTGTGCCAGGTGTGTGAGGCCAAAAATATCACTGCCTGGGTCTTAAGTGATATTTCTTGTCAGCAGGAGACTCGCACAGAGAAAAAGGGAGCAAGAACACCACAAAACTCTACGATTGCTTTACGGCGAGCGATTCAGCCCAACAGATCTCGAGCGTGGTGACGGTCTGATCGAACCCGATCGTTAAACAGCGCATTCCCACCCGCGCGTCTTCCCCCTCAGAGTCCGTCCGTTATAAAGCAGGATCACAGGCCTGCTGGTGCAGTTCCGCGGGCAACTTCGTGACGATTCCTCTCCTCAGGTGATGGGCCGCATACAGTCTGCCGTCAGACCGTGAGACACTCATGATTGCACACAGTCATATCTTCGCCTCGTCGCGGGCGTGCAGGCCACCATAAGGTCAAGGGCTTTCGCGGAAGCCTCCGCGTCTGCGAGCCAGCTGTCCCCTGCACCCGTTCAGCTGCCATTGACTGAGTCTTGATCAGGACTTCTGCAGACATGGCCTCGTCACCGAAAGCTTCTAGCGTGATGACGACGACGCCGCCGCCTCCCGCCCGGCAGCTCAGTTCTCTGTCCGTCGCGCGAAAGATGACTCTGCTTGCGACTTTCTGCATGGCCCAATTTATCGACTCGTTCAGCATCTCCGCTCTGTTTGCTGCGACTCCGCCCATCTCGGCAGACCTGAACATCTCGGACGCGGTGTCTGTGTGGACGACAAGTGCCTATCAGCTCACGTTTGCAGCTTTCCTACTCACTGTGAGTACAGTGCAATGTTTCAGCCTTTGTCTCACTCTATGCATACATCACTCATAACGAGCTTGTAGAGTGGCCGCTTGAGTGACTTATACAGCCCGAGTACGTCCCAGCATGACGGGCGTAGGATGTTGCGTGAACTAACAAACAGGATAGAATATGTCTTCCTTGTGGGCGCATTCCTCGTCTCCTTCACGTCACTTGGATGCGCCTTTACGCGTGCGCAAATCCCGCTGTTCCTCCTACGAGGCTTCATGGGAGTGGGTCAGTGCTCTACCGCCACTTAATAGCCCATATCACTGACTCGATCGACACCTGCAGGCGCGGCACTTAACATTCCATCGGCGATGCAGATCATTGTGCGGATGTTCCCTACGCCGCATGTACAGTCCAGAGCGGTAGCCGCCTTTGCCGGTTGTGCTGGTCTGGGTAACGGTACGTACCGTACTCAGGAGTCGCCCTTGACTGTCTGGATGTTCAGGCGATGTGTTTCTAGTATTTGGATTAATCATCGGTGCACTCCTGGTGTCTTTTGCGTCATGGCCTGCAGTGTTCTACTTCATCACTGCAGTCTGTTTCTTGATGGGTTCCCTTGTAACCGTCCTCCTTCCATTCTCGAGGAACCACGACAATAACACTGGGTCTCGCCTTGAGACGTTCAAGAGAGTAGACATCGTTGGCGTATCACTGCTGACAGGTAGACCCTATCGTCCTGGATTGCATGCCGATGACTCATGTGATATTCGTAGCTGCACTCGTCCTCTTCGTGTATGCAGTCACGAATGGAGCCGCCGTCGGATGGAGCAAGGCCGCCACTCTCGCTCCGCTGGTGATCTCAATCGCCCTGGGTATCGGGTTCTTTGTCTGTGAAGCATACACCCCAGAAGAACGTGCTGCAGTGTATGTACACAGCCTCCGGGGGAGCCGACCGTATGTCTCATCACTTTGGGCAGACCTCTGAAAATGTGGAAGTACGAGAACTTCACAATCATCGTGATCCTCGGCTTGCAGCCTCGTATGTGGTGGGCCTCCGTGCAACTGTTGTACTCCTGGTTCTACCAAGACGCTCTCGGATGGTCGACTATCTACACTGCCATCCATTTGTGAGTATTCTGCGTCCGTCGGCTGTATCGCGACTTTTGACTGATGGAACGCCCAGCTTACCAGTGGGCCTTGTGTCTGTCCTTTTCATGGCCTTTACGAGCTCTCTGCAACAACGTTTTCGTCTCAAGTGGGTCATGCTGGGTGGACAGGCACTAGTCCTGATCGGTACCATACTACTCGTTTTCGGGGGTTCTGCATCGCGCTACTGGCAGTTCGCCTTCCCCGGCTTCTTTCTGGGTACGGCAGGAACGACGATCGTATTCGGGACAACGAAGTGAGTGTCACAAATAGCGGTCATCAATGCGCCTGACATGCTACGCGTAGTATCGCACTCTTCGCTGTGACCCCGCCCCGCATCGCAGCGACAGTGGGCTCTATCCTGACCGCCTCAGGGCAGTTCGGAAGCGCCGCGGGCACAGCCATCATCACGTCCATCCAAACTACCGTACAGCAGACACACGGCGGCCCGGACAGTTTCTCAGGGCGAGAGGCCGGCCTGTGGTTCATCGTGGGTATGACAGCAGCGGAGACGCTCTCTTTGCTGTTCTTCATGAAGAACGTTGTCGCGCCCAGTCGGGACCGGACAAAGGCTGCACCAGAGGCTGCAGATGTAACCGTGAATGCAATCAACATAGAGAAGAAGGTTACGGAAGAGAAACAGACGATAGAGGAGACGGTTGTGGCTGACCCGACAGATTACATAGAGTGACCATATCAACTCAGACTAAATGAGACTGCTGCCATGGCGTCGTAGATACATTGCGGATGTACTGTACATTGATGGGTCACCCGCACATAGTAGAGCGGAGGGGTACCCCGGCTAGTGAACGCAGACTCTTACGGAAGCTCATTGTCACCTACAGTAACTTAGCGTATGGAGAGAAGCTACCGCCCAAAGCGCACACATGGATGGAACTCACGCCAGGGTCTTCATCTCACCGACTGTCATTTATAATTGTTCTAAGGCGTTGCGCATGCACATATTCCTGTGAATGTCATCGTGGTGCAGCAAGAACGCATCTGCCACGACCGGGGCGTCCTCGTCGCAGATCGGCAGCATCATTCCTACCTCGCTTTTGAACCTGTCGTGCTTCATCCGTTTGGAGGCGATGTATGCCAAAGTTTCCGCTTGATAGTCACATATGTGGCGCGCATTGTATCAGTGCATTATCCAAAAATACAATCCGATCTGCGTTTGCATTGACGACAGCCCTTCGCTTTGCACAAGCAGTCAACAAGTGTACCGTTGAAACTACGCCATCACACCTTGTCATGTCGCGGTTCACATGCCACGACATGAGTCCGTTGGAACGATGATCTTAATCCTTGTCTAGTGTCTAGACCGCGAATACCGATGTGCAATGAACAAAGCAGATGATACAGTACATACAGACGATAGTGACCCGGGACATACAGAATGATACGTTCATAACCTACTTACCTCCTCCACAACGAGTGGCATGTCAACCGACCACTCTTTCCCAGTTATTCATAGCCAGTTCAAACAGAGATGGCAGCTCTTGCCACACTCGTTTGCGTTCAGCGACGTCTCTGTCGAGCAACATGACGTGGCACGCTCTACACAATATAGAGAGCTCCCGATGTTCTTGCAGCTCCCGTTCAATGTCCGTCCGCCACGTCAGAAGCGCGTCCGTTGCGCCTACACACTGTGCCCCGATGGCGAGTGTGTCATGAAGGCGATTGATCGCAGGCCCACATGCGGCCGGTGTGGCGCAACTGTCGCTGACCGTCGATCGGCATATTCTCGACAAGCACAGAGCTGCCTGCCCCGCAAGCTCAGCCTTGCCTTGGATGCACCGCTCCAGGTCTTCCGGAGCCAGACAGTCGACGGTGCCGTCCGAGCGAGCGGATCCGCGGAGGAGAGTTCGGCTGTCTAGCGTGCAGCAGTAGTAGAGCGCCGGAGGGATCATGGTGAACGAGTCCGTCAGTCGGGCGAGGTTGACCGCCGCGATTGCGTACTGACGCTGGACAGCGTGAGGGTCATCCTTGAAATTTGCGAACTTGTCGGGGAAGTATCTCTTGAGCCGTTTCATCGCGTCATCGAGTAGGTCCTGTATGTGATACTTGTGGCTCATGCGAACCCACGCTGCGACATCCTCGAACTGGGCTTCATCTTCGCCGGTATACCTGTTGAGCCCACGAGTCGTCAGCGCAGCCCCGCGAGGAGGAGTATGGCAGGTACGTACTTTCGTCCATGTATCATGACGGAAAGCAGAGCTCGCAGCTCCTGCGCAGTGTCAGACAAGTGGACCATAGGGCATTCCTCCGTCGACTGGGCCTCGGGTGGCTGAGGGACCGTGAACAAATCACGGAACACTTCCGACTGCTCCGCAAGAAGTCCCCTGTAGACCCTGAAACCTATGTTCTGCGCCAGTAATATGATGTTCCCATCTAGATACCAATATTTTTCGTCCTTCGTGAAGCTGGCCTCCGGCCGTGTCCCACAGTCTCCTGACACGGAAACTGCGTCCGGATCTGCGCGAGCGCGTTTGCGAGATCGGAGGGACATGAGCGTCCCAGACACTATGTTCGACATATTTGTCTTCTGTTACAGTGTTTCACAGTGCAGAGCAATATATCCAGTCGTATGAAGAGACGCGAGAGGACGTCGACTGATTCGAGTAGTGGTGTGTGTGGAAGTTGAACTCACGCTCGAAGTGTGGCTTGCAGCGCTAAGCGCGTGGCAGACAAGCACGTGATCGCGTCCGCAACGATCTCGTTCAATTGCGCGTACCATCCATCCTTAGACGGTGCTAGCTGCACGGCGAAACACCGTCCCCAAACTCGACACCCCCCACACCTCCGACACCCACCCGTGCACTAGGGGAAAAAATACGGCTTGCGCCCCTAGGAGAAGACGATGAGCCGACCGCGGAACGCGGAGCATGCAGGATTTCCTTTCACCTCTCACTTATGATTATTTATTACGATCTATGCGCCCTGGATTGACGAACTGAACCATACACATAGTTGCTACCATAGACTACAGAACGATACCGACCCATTACTACCTACCTCTCCAGACTTTACTCCTACCAGTACAGCCCCGAACGGGACGACGACCTGGGTGGCGCGTTTAAACGCCCACTACTGTACAGGCCGGCGTCCGCCGCGTCTTAGCACATGTTTGCTTGCAGCGGTTAATCAATGCTGAGTTCATCATCATCATCGTACCATCCATCCTAAACTCGAATAAATTGTTCCCCGTCTCATGTCAGCCCTTCTGGTTAGCAGCAAGAAAAATTCAATTCTCTCATACAGTCCATTTGTTGGGGAAGAATTGACTGCGCGAGCTTGTCAAAGACGGCCGAGGTGAGCTGCCAGTGCTACCTGTTGGCAGTGTATACAACGTAGCTACGACGGCACCGTCGACGTGTAGTGTCGAGTTGATTGACCGCTGACATAGTTGGGCAACCACTGTGCGTTCATCAACTAGGTACATTGTATTTTTTTTATATCTCGCGACAACACTGATCAAGACATGAGCAAGTACAGTATGTAGAGCATGAGAAGAACTCACCGTCGCATTGTTATAGGATCGGCATGGGTAACGGCAGAATTCCCCAGCCTTCGACCTCGACTCCCATGTACGACGGCAGTAGTTCCCGGCTACCCCTGCAAACCTCCTCATCTCTACCATAGAGAAGGCTCATGCATTGTTGACATGGCTCTGGTAGGTTGTCGTCCTCCTCGCCCAAGGCGTTGTATTGTAGGAAGTGGAGCCATGACTCGAAAATGTTGACATCCGTTTCGTCGAGTCGCCTGATGGCCTCGGTGCGCATCTGCAGGATCGAACTTCGACAGTGTCCCGGAGAGGTGCAGTTGGTGTTAAAGGTGTAGAAGAAGACTTCATGGATTGACAGCGCACGTCTGGAGGCCAGCTTCACTCTGCCATTGGAGCGTCGTAGCAGGTGTTCTCTGCTCAGCATCTCGACCGTCCCATCTGACAGAGATACACCTTGGAGTACCGTAGCATCCGCAAGGAGGCAGCAGTTGTATAATGCAGTTGGCAGGATTGAAGGTGTGTCGGTCAGATCTGCCAAATTAGCAGCAACAACGGCTTGAGCACCCCGAAAGTCTCCGTCGGAGAAAGCGTCGTAGTGTGCAAATAGGACAGGGAAGAGTATCTTCAGCTCTTGAAGAGACTCGCTTAAAAGCTTTTCTGCGCCATATTTGTGGGCTAGCCGCACGCGATAAGCCAGGCTCTCCAGCTTCTCATCGCTCCAACGGTTGTACCTGCGGGATCCAGCGATGTCAGCGGTGGTCGCCGGTCAAGGAAAGCCAAACAATGTCACGATGCTGGTACATGCCTTTTCTCTCGAATAAGCGCATTCAAAAATTCTCTGAGTGCTATAGCTGTGTCGGATACCCGGACAACCGGGCAACCGACGGCAAGCTCGCTGTCTTGTGGCTGCGGGATGGAGAATATGTTGCGGAACACTTCTGCTCGCTCCGCTAGCAGACCTCGATGTACGCGGAAGCCGATTTTGCTTGCAATCAAAATTACTGTGCCGTCTTCATACCAAAACTCAGTGTCGCGCTCGAAGTCCATGTCCCTAGGTCCGTCAGCCGCCGAACTACTGCTGCCCGACTCGGCCAGACGAGGCCTTTTGTGACTTGAAACATCTCTTTCGGACATGCTAACTTGTTAGGTGAGTGGAGGCTTCTTTAAAGTTAGGTCAGATGAATCAGTGCGTACCTGCTGAATGAAACGCCGTGGATGCTCTACAAGGGGATCCGTCCAACGTGTGTGATGAATGAAAATCTTTAGATTTAATGTGGCGCAGAACGACTGACGCGATCACGTGGGTGCGTGACAGGGCGGCGTTAGTGAAGTGGACGTGTCTGGATTCTGGAAGACTGGAACGTCCGTCACTTGAGCGCGGAGGTTTCAGGTGCGTAATACGGATCCATACAAACTGATCACTGGTAACTACGGAACTCACAGGGTCCATGGAACCGGAGAGCGGCAGTCACAAACGGCCTCGGTGGGCCAACTTGGCTCGATGCACTGTGATCGGTGGGGGAGTTGCCGGATGATCATATGGACGTTACTGTCGATGATTGGGGCTGTTGATTCCCTCATGTCTATATCATCAGTTCGTACGCAGAGAAGCTCGGCTTGCTACCTATACTACGTATATACGTTCAAGATACATAGCCCCCTCATTGACTCGACAGCACAATCGTAACCTTATTGAGTACACAATGTGCGCACGTGATCGCGCTAGGGTAGTCGGCGCGCGTCTTAGACGCGCCTGCCAACTCTCTTTCGAACGCCACACATCCTGCTACTGTGACTACAATTACCTCAATGAAGCGCAGCCTTGATTTGTGAGTATTATAACATTCCGTACACTGCGTGACTCACCGAGCTCTGTCCAATGTTGCGTAGAGACAGCTCGGGGGAGGCAAGTGGCAACAAACGGCCTCGTCTATCACAGACGTCGGACAAAGATCGCTCGCAACCCACGAACATTGAAGCCGAAGACTTAGGGCTTGTACGCGACGAAGAGTTTTGGTACGAGGATGGGAGTGTCGTTCTGGTTGCGGGGAACGTCGGCTTCCGCGTATATCGAGGTCTGTTGGTGAGGCGTTCTGAGGTCTTCAGCGACCTCTTCTCCGTCCCGCAGCCACAGGACAGTCAGCTGGTCTGCGGCTGCCCAGTCGTGCATCTCTCTGATACCCCCGACTCTTTGAGAGAGCTATTGGGTGTACTGCTCTGCGGAAAGAAGTGCGTTCATCCTTTGTGTCGGTCTCCCCTTCATTCCCAAGGTGCTCATACCCGCCTTTGACCGCCAGATATATCCAAAAAAACGACATTGAGCTCCATCTTCTGTCCTATCGCATTCGCCTTTCCCATAAGTATGGCATTCAAGACGTTCTGAACGAGTCCATACAACAGCTCAAGGCACTCATCCCAACGGACCTCGCGCGTTGGCTCGCCATGGGACGCCACTACAGTGCACGAGCCATCACCGCGGTCAACCTGGCTCGCCTGACCAGCACGAAGCTCGTGATTATTACCGCGCTCTACATGTGTTGCCAGCTGCCCAACCATGTCTTGCTGGAGGGTGCGGCTCATCCCGACGGGACCACCGACGAGCTGAGCCGGGACGACCTCCTGCAGTGCTTGGACGCGAAGTCTGTCCTCACGCATACATACGCGCATGGCATCTACAGCCAAACCAGCATCATCGTCCAGGGCTGCCGCTCGCACGCTTCCTGCGGCAGGGCCCTCGATAGCATACGATACACGGCGGCGAAGCGGTTGACGATGGACATCATGGACACGTGGGATGAGCTATTGGACAAGTACGACAGAACGAAGGTTGGCGATGCTGCGCTCGTCAGTTTGTGCCAGTGCTGCATGGTCAACCTCCGCCAGCAAGTCTGGGCCCATGTCAGCTACAGGTGGGCATTCTTGGCGAGCTATATGGACGTCCGTGGCCAGGGGAAGGATGGAGGAGTCGAAGAGGAGCCTTGAATCATCGTGATCGAACAGCCCAGTCGCATCGACATATACTGTTGATGATTGCAGGGATCTGGACACCACAAGACCAGTCATGAAGATGTATCGCCAGTGTATACCCTATTGCTGCATTGTATCTGAAATCACTACGCATCGCCTATAGCTACTATATACCCTCGATACCCAGTCTGGACCTATGTGCTCATATCAATATACTTATATCCGCTGTGCACGCTACATCTATCGAATCTGCTTTTATCTGTGTACACACTCGAAGCGTGCAAGAATCCCGCAACGACCATCTCGAACTTGAAGCCACTCACGCGCCGGGCGCCGATACGGTACGGGGCGGGCCCGGCCCCATACGGGAAGTAACTTTGCGACTGGAGGCCCGAGTCATTGTAACTTATCCCCGTCTCGACAGAGCTACCCCGTACATACTTCACTGCAACGATACGGGCTCGCCCTATGTCTACTGACAGTGTGCACTACATATTGGTCGAGTTCAAGGTCATGTTTGCAAGCGTCGCGCATGTTCGCCATTGAGCTGAGCTTTCCGGCCCGGCCCCTCCGCCTTGTGCTGACGGGCGCCACTGCGTACCCGACGCGCCTCAGTTCCCGCTCTCCGTATTCCACTCCACCACCGACGCGTTTGTGCTCAAGTACTGTCGTCCTTCTTGTATTCTCAGCAAACTACCAAAGCTATCTTGCAAGCCTATGTGCAATCAATGACACTCGCTACGCATCACCATACCATGTCGATCCTCCAGCATACTGTGCGCTCCTCGACCGCGTCGTCGAGCACTTCTCTCCACGCCCAACGCGGGAAACGATCGTTGGCCTCGTTACACGAGCACATTCCTGGGCTGTCGAGACCGCAGAGACCACCAAGTAGAAGACCATTCGGCACCACAGCGTGTCGATGCGCGGATGGACACTACGATATCCTCCAGGTGCCGAACAACGCGTCCAGGGCACAGATCAAGGCGCGTCCCTTCTAGTCTTGCAGCGCTCAGTGTACGTGACACTGAAGAGTCTGTAGTCAAGCTACTACAAGGTGAGCCTATACCGAGGGTGAGAGACACGGCGGGCGCGCGGAGCTGAGGTGTCCCACGGACTGCACGTAGTTAAGCAAGCAGTATCACCCGGACGTTAACAAGGAACCCGGGGCGAAGGAGAAGTTTCACGCGGTGAGCCAAGCGTACGACGTGCTCGGAGATGATCGCAAACGGTACGTTCCCTCCCTTATGAACACGCACCCTTCAACTTCACAGTCATACACACAACTGCTTCGATTGAGCACTCATGCACAACATAGACGAGCATACGACCGCTCAATGACACAATCCACAAGCGGACCCTCACGTACCTACGCCTCCGGATACGACTCGCCCTACTCACACTGGTCATACGACGTCCGGCGGCGGCGAGGCGCGACGCACGCCTGGGAGCATCAATACTCACACCGTCCGCCGCCCGGGCCCAGTGGGCACACCCGCCCACCGCCCGGGCGACACTACGAGCGGCCACAGGGCGCCGACCCGTTCGCCAGTGCGAACGTCCGGCGCGCGACGGGGATGGGGCACGCACGGGCGACGGGCGCGGAGGCGCGAGAGGAGGCGCGGGCGCGCGAGCAGAATCGGGTGCATAGCGAGAGTGGGTTTTGGCGTATCGTGCAAGTTGTGGGGGTGGTAATGGTCGTCGCGACGGTGGGCGGGGGCTTCTCTGCGTCGACGTAACTGAGATACTATTGACGGTGACTTCTATGTAATGTGCCCTGCTTAACCAGGATGTAGACACCGCGAAACTTCTGCAGTGTACGATAGACCAGCCACACATCACGACTGTAGAGGTGCACGCATTACCACTCATGTCAGTGTAAGTCCACTTTCGCCAGGACTCCAGGAAAGCCCAGCAGCAGCACTCCTGACATCCAGCAATTGCCCGAATCCCCATCGAGCACTGGCATTGACGACCGCAATACAAACGCGAGTGCGCAGCCTGGCTGATGGCTTGTTCGTACGTGCAGCAACCGCAGTTGAGCGCATTCTGATTGCTGTGCCACATCGCCATCGGGTGTCTCCATGTCGGTGTATGGGCATCCGGCGTGCATCCTGAGCGCATCGTAAAGGGATTTTGATTTGTTACTACACCAGCGATCCGGCGATTATCTGCAACTCTACAACATTTCGCTCTTCGGTGAGGTAGTGTGGCGTCCGGTTTGGGATTATACACGGCAGACCAGTAAGGAGCACGGCGGCACAGAGTAGAAGGGGGTACAAGTGATGGAAATCGGGCAGAATCGTCGCTCAGGCTCCTCGGGAGACCTTGTCAAGCACTGTAGTAGTAACGCATGAGCTGGGACGGCTTGGTGATGAGGCAAGGTGTACGCACCACTCTCGTACGCGACCTCGCTGTAGTCCGTGCCCTGAATCTCAGCAGCGATGCCGACAAGGGCGCGTCTGAGGGCGTCCTTGGACGAGGCGAACAACATCTTCTTCTTGATCTTCGAGTCATCCGGCGACCTGCGTGCGGACCGCGACCGCATGAGGACACGCGCGCGCGCACACTCGAAGGAACGGGGACACACGCACCAGGAGAAGAACGTGATCTTGTTCCTCTTTCCCGCGCCCTCCTTCTCGAACTCAAAGTCGTACACCGCCCAGCGGGGCTCGTTCTCTGGGAGGTCCGCGAGGAAATCGTCGTAGTTGGTGCTCTGGGACTGCTTCTCGACGACGATCTGCGTGTTGTCCGGGTTGAGCGTGTAGATGATGTACTTGATCTTCTTCCCGAGCTTGAGGGTCTGGTACGTCTCAAGACACTCGGGGCTCACGCCGACGCCGGACTGGGAGGCCTGTGGCGGCGGCGCGCACGCACGCGATCGCAGCGATGAGCGGGGCGGACGCGCTGGACGGCGGCGGGGACGTACCATGGTTTCAGGTCGTTAGGTAGGTCAGTAAGGAGATGGACGTGGCGGGCGACGAGTAGGAGATGGCAGGTCGGTGCAGCGCGATGCAGTCCGTCCGTATAAGTATCGCGATACGGCGATGACGCCGGCGATTGCCATACTGATTGCCCATATTCGCCGGTGGCTGCTCACTCGCCTTCGTCCCGCCTCGACTGTCCGCAGTGTCTCATCCGCCCACACATCCATCTCTGGTCCGCGCAGGTCCTGCGGCGGAGTGCAGGCGCGGACGAGCCAGCGCGATTGGCTGTTGATCTGAAGCTTGCATTACGTCGGTACACGCAAGTACCCACGGTCTAACCTACACCTGCCCCGTCTAGCGATGTATGCTACAGTAACAAATTGCAGGAGACGGATGCGAGCTTGCACTCAGAGCAAAGGAAGCTGATGATGGATACAGAGCACTCAAACCCCACTGCGGACTGCGCGCTCATATGAAGACAGCGTCCAGCCAAGCCTCGTAGTCGTACTCGGCATCGCCGACACCGTCAGCCGCGGGTGGCATGGCCTGCCGCAGATACTCGATTGCGCTTGCCGGCAGCTGTGCGACGCGCAGGTCGAGCTCCGTCACGAACGGCTGCGAAGCAGTCAGACCAGATCCGTGCGAGACAGACGTATCCGCGTACCTTGTCGTTCGCGATGCCCCGGAACGCCTCACGTAGCTGCTCGGGCGATGTTTGGTCCTCCGTGATTTCAACCTGCGGATCATTGTGTACCGAATTCCAGAAGGCCAGCACAGGAAATGACGTACCAGTAGGTTGATGAAGGTCTCAAACGTAATCGCACCGTAGTCTTGCAGTAGCTGGTCGTAAATAATGTCCATGTCCTCGTCCTGCCGCAACATAAGCGAGGAGTGGAAAGTCATAGGAACAAATGCACGTACGGAATACACGATGCCGAGACTAGCAAGAGCGGCCGCCATCTCCGGCTGGTTCAGAGTATTCGTCTCATCCCGGTCGAAGTACCGGAACGTGCTCTCGAACTGCTCCAGCTGTGCCGGTGTCAGGTTCGTCATGTTTCGCGACACGATCTACACGAGGAAACATCAGTAAGATAAGCGTATTTGTGTCGGGCCGAGATACCTGGTTGTCGATGAAGGCGATCTTCTTCGAGATGCTCTGCTCCAGTAGCTCGAGCTCGAATTCGAGGTCTTGACACGTGAATACGGTATAGTCGTTCTCATCCACGTTAGCGGCTCTGCATTCGTCCTCGGCATTGATTACAGCAGCGAGCCCATCTCTGAGTAGTGGTAACTTTGTACGAAGTTGTGTGACCTGCTCCTGTTGGTCCTGTATACATAGTTAGCTAAGCGCAAAGACAAGTGTCAAGATTCTGAGTGACCTCTAGTGCGCCCTCGATGCCAGCTAGCTCCGAAGAGATGGAACGTAGCCGTTTCTCAAAGTTGTTAGCGAGGTCAGCAAAAGCCTTGCGCAAAGCCTCCTTAATCCTGCGTCATTTGCTTAAGCTACTGATGCACTGCGACAGCAGACACATGCTCACTGTCGGATCTCCGCATTGATAGCTCGCGACCTCTTGGCCTCCGACATCAACAGTTCATTCCACGCAGCATCCAAGTCCTACAGCACAGTCAGCCACTGACAGAAGCGCAGTATGACGCAGTGCCGGACCTACCGACAGCGCAAGCCCCGGTGGAGGGGCGTATTCCCGCAGGCCGTATGTGCGGAGCTTGGTCTGGATGTTCCCGAAGAGCGTTGTGACGTCCTGCCGCTCCGTGACCCACGCCCGCTTCGTCGTCTGTTTATAGGCGGTGAAGCTGGCGGAATGTTCCTTGGCGTTGGCATACGTGCCGGTGAACTCGGCTGCGGCCCAGCGCGCTTGGGTGACGGAGATGGAGGAGAGGAGCTATGTGTGCATCAGACTGAGTGAGCAGGACATCTAGTGGGAGAGCGTACCTCGCGTGCACGTCGCTCGTAGTCGTTCTTGCTGAGCCAGACGGAGTGCATAAGTTCTGCGAACTTCTCCACTCGGCGCGACACGGTCTCGACCTGTTCTGTGCTGGGCTTCAGCGGGCGGGCATGGGCTCTGCGACAGACATACCCATGGAAGAGAAGGCGTGGAAGTAGCTGGCTACATAAGTCATGACACTGCGCTCATCTGGACGTGCAGTATCACACAAATCTGCCACCTCGAGTAGTTGCTGCATAGAGTCGTGTAGTCAGTTGACGCAGGGTAGACTACAGACAACGTACTGGTATCCCGAGGTGGTCTGCGGCCACTTGGAACGCGAGACGTGTGTTGGCGTGTCGATCGGACTGCATGTACGTTGTGAGACCTAACCTGACATGCCTAGTGGCTACCCACCTTGTCCAGCATATCGTAGTCGAGTAAGTCAGGCCGATGGCAGTGAATAAGTGCACACCTGCCATGCACCAGATTGGCCTTGAGTCAAGGGTGGGTGGTGAACGGGCTCACGAACAATGCGAGGCCGTCGGACCAGCTCAGGGAGAAGTCCTGGACGTCGACTTCCTTGTACGGCGCAGTCTTGCGTTGGCACCACAGGAGCAAGCCTTCCTTAGCGGACAAACCCTCTTCGCTTGCCGGATGTCAGGGAATAATCCGCAAGTGTCAACATCGAGACATACCTGATGTCTGCAATCGTGAAGCGAAGAATGAGTGTCCAGATCATGCCCAGAATGAGCTTCAAGTTTCCGTCGATAATGTCTGGGTGACTATCAAGGATCGCCTCACCGACTTCTAGTGAGCCACTGTACCTTCGGGTCCGATGTTCGTTAGCTTGACGCCTCGCGAGGTGATGAACTCCAGGGCTTTGTTCACGTTCTCGGCCTTCTGGACGCGCATTCGCGGGTTCCTGTTGTATCTCCCAAGTGATGTATCACCTACGAAGGGATATAGGATGTAGCAGTAGTTCGTGCCACAGGAAGTACCTCATACCCATGATCTCCTGCGATGTGGCACGTACATTAGTACGCTATCAGACGACCCCTGAAGAGGTGCTTGCCATGAGCTGTATGAGCCGGACACCATCCGATAGATCCTTGACTAGCGAGGTCATCGCTGGATATCCGTTGGTTTCCAGCTTCGTATTCAACCTACCAGCAGACGATCAGTCAGTTCGATGTTTGCAGCGATCTATTGAACGCACCATTTGCAGAAAGTTCTCTCCTGGACATCCCGCGAGCGTGCCTCCAGCGAGTCCATGTCAGAAAGCACTCCACAACACCTTGAACAGACGGAACAAGAGCGGGCAGGAAGAAAGACGAATACGCGACCGCATCGCGCTCAGACGCGTGCACAGCGCGCTTTCAGACTCCGCAACGCGTCCCACCCAGCCACTCGATTGGCCACACGCGCCGTACGCTCTTCCCTCCGCTCCTCCAACTTCACCTTCACCCTGCCGCTGCATCCGCGTAGCGAAGATCCAACATGACAACACAATTTGACGCGATATTCCATGGACTGTCTCCCGAGCTCGGAAGTGAGTGTCCTAGCTTTTGACGCGCTCTCGTATGTTGAGCACGGCGCGGGTGCGATTTATAACAGAGTTCCGTATCGCCGCGAGCGGAATGGCGTGGAAAGGCGTGGACAGCGATAAAATGGTCGCGATATCTTCAGCAGACATCAAGTGGGCGCAATGGCTCAGAGTGGCGCGTAATTACCAGCTGAGGGTGGGGTTGAAGGATAGGTCGCGGGAGATATTCGATGGTTTTGGGCGCGAGGTGCGCGACTTCCCGTACTGTCTGTGATCAATGGGGGTTGACCTGATTCTAGGACCACGACAAACTCTCACAACTCTTGAAACAACACTTCAGCGTCACTCTTGAGACGAAGGAGGTTTCGTTCAAGGGATGGAATTGGGGCGTCACAGACTTCCAGGGTGAGCAGGCAGTATCAGCGCATCACAGGCATATCTGATTCCACGTCGCCCTATGCAGGCGAGGACCTCGCTTTCCTCGTCTCAAACAAGGCCTCCTTCGAGCTGCCACTCTCAGAGGTCGCCAACTCAAACATCGCTGGTCGAACGGAAGTGTCCCTTGAGTTCACCACACCATCAGGGAGCAAAAAGTCGAAAGGTGCACCAGATGAGATGGTCGAGATTCGCTTCTACGTGCCCGGAACTGTGAACCGCGACCGCGGCTCCGACGCGGGCTCACAAAAGTCGGATGACGAAGAGGAGGTCAGCGCTGCGCAGGCCTTCCACGACGCGATCAAGGAGAAGGCGGAGATAGGCCAGGTTGCTGGCGATATCATTCTCAGCTTCGAGGAAGTGCTCGTCCTCACGCCCAGAGGTCGGTACGATGTCGATATGTTCCCTGACTTCCTGCGGTTGCGTGGTAAGACATATGACTACAAGATCATGTACAACAGTATTTCGAGACTATTCCTCCTACCCAAGGACGATCAACACGTACTCTTCATTGTAAGCCGCATAACTTCTATGACTTATGCTTCATTAATGTCCACCTTGTAGCTGGGCCTCAGCACTCCGATTCGGCAAGGTCAGACGAGATATCAATATCTGGTCATGCAGTTCAGCAGGGAAGAGGAGATTACCGCTGAGCTCAACATGTCAGAGTACGCCACACTTGACCGCTCGTGAAGCACTATATACTGAACACAATTGCACAGAGAGGAAGTTGCCCAGTATGATCGCCTCAAGAAAAACTACGAAGACCCAACCTTCGAGGTCGTGTCAGGCGTCTTCCGCGCCCTCTCCAAAAAGAAGATCATAGGAGCGGGCAGCTTCACCAGCCATGCCGGTCACCCAGGCATCAAAGCCAACCTCAAGGCCGTGCAAGGCGACCTGTTCCTGCTCGAGAAATACGTTTTCTTCGTCTCCAAACAGCCGACGCTTGTTGAGCTCTCGGACATCCACCAAGTCGTCTTCTCGCGGCTCGGTGCGGGGCTCGGCGCCACCGCCGCACGGACGTTCGACGTGAAGATCGTGACGAAGAGTGGGCCGGAGTACACCTTCACCTCGATCAACAAGGAGGAGCATGAGGGCACGGAGGCATACCTCAAGGAGAAGAAGGTGAAGGTGAAGAACGAGATGATGGAGGGCGAGCTCATCATGGCGGGTGTGGACGACGAGGACGAGGAGATGCAGAGTGTGGCGAGCAGCGGCGAGGAGGTGCCGAAGCCTCGGGGGATTAACGACGAGGAGGATAGCGAAGATGGTGAGCTCCGCGCAGTCACTGACGTTTCCTGCATAACTGACCCCTTGTGCTTCCAGACGAGGACTTCCATGTGTCAGACTCGGACTCTGGGTCACCAACAGAGGCGTCATCAGACGACGAGGGCGCACAGACTGCATCAGACGCGAGCGGCGACCGCGACTTCATCAAGAAGGGCAAGGGCAAGGGCAAGGCCGCCAAGAAGAAAGCCCCCGCAAAGGACAAGGCCGACGAGAGCGACGCGGAGGACGATAGCAAGCCAAAGAAAGCCGCCCCGCGACCAAAGCCAAAACCCAAGAAATCTGACGATGCGATGGACGTTGACGAGGAGCCCCCGGCCAAGCCCAAACCCAAGCCCAAGCCCAAGCCCAAGGCAAAGCAGGATGGCGGTGAGGAGGGCCCGGCGAGGAAGAAGATCAAGAAATCGGATTAGGGGGTGGGGTGGGTTGTGCATTGTCGTGTTTGCGATTGCTCTGCGTGTTGTTACATCTTCTCTTCAATTGTATCGTATCTCGTTCTGCATTCTTAAACCAGCCGCTGATGGGATGCTTTCACATCGACAGCCGGGTGATCGTGCATTCATGGAGAGGCTTGCGTTATGTCTCTTCACAAGCAAGTTCAGTTTACTACGAGCGGGAGATGCCTCCGATTTCTGAGTGGCAGTAAACTGGCCTCCTCGTAAGGAACCTGCCGAGCCTCGTAGAGCATGCGTCGGAGATCCTGTGCGACGCCACAGGATGTCTGCCGTGATGCATATGCCTGAGCGATTGGGTCACTTGCTTTGTCGGCCAGTCACTGACAAATGGACAAGGGGAGGAACCTGGAAGACATTGCGATTTACTATTTTCCGCTGTTTAGTGTACGACAAATGTTGTAAGAATGCGATACAGAGAGTGAAAGTGATACAAGGAGCGTAGTATTGTACGACGACTGACGAATAAATATCTACAAGGTGAAAGGGAATGACTCTACAGCGGTGTCTAGCTCCGCATACAAAGACGATAAAAACGACAGGAATGTGTACATTACGCCGGTAGGCGCTTGGCCAGCAGAGATCCAGGCTCGAATCCGACAGGAACAGCTGGTACAGGACCCTCTGCCTTGGGCGCACCGACGTTGACGAGTGGTTGTGCGGGTCTTTGCCCAGCACGGGTGGTCGTCCGTGTCAATGCTGATCCGGCTGACGTAGAGATGATGTTGCGCTCCTGGTAGAGGACGTACGACTGGAAAGACGATAGGTGAGCTTGTCGTCCGAGACCAGGAGATAGAACAACTTACGCGAGCGAGAAGGATTTTCTCTACCCAGGCCTTGCCTTCGGACTCAGTGTTAGAGTGGAAGACGTGCACGTAGTCTGCCGTGTTCTCGAAGAACGTCAGACTATCCGTGGACTTCACGGCCCAGGAGTACCCCTTCGTGCTGGCACCCTTATACGGACGGATCATGTAGAAGGCGTCGAAGTTGTTCAGCGAGCACAGGAACACGGAGTCTTTCCCCTGCAAAGGGTATCAGCAACGTGACATACGAGTGCCAGGCACTGAAGCACTTACACCCTCGCGCTTCGACAACCACAAGCTATGCTCGCGGAGTTCCATCCACCGCTTCTGCCACTTGCCACGCTTGTACTCGTACTGGATATATCCGCTGTGCATGGGAGAGCTGCGTGGCAGGTTCTGCGTGGTTGTCAGCGGCTAGTAGAGTTATTACACGGAAATGACTGACGGAACGGCTGAGAAGCGACGACAGCAGCGTCCTCTTAATGACCAGGAAGTTGAGGAGCATCTTGTCCGAGTGCCAGGCATTGCAGATGTCAGCCAGTAGCTCGAAACTGCGGATGGGGCGTTCTGCATCGAAGCCATGAGTGAAGTGACAATCAGACTCATTGAGAACACGTACCCATGCCGAAGTCCTGAGCGACCTCCCACAGCATATAGCCGCCCTCACCGGCACCGCCTGCCAATGCGCCCTGCGCGTCGACGAGCTGCAGGATCTCTCCCGCACTGGTCGTAGGGCTAATCTCGACGACCACATACTGCTGCATGGTGCCGACGTGGATCCGTTGCTGCCATAGCTGCTGCGGCTTCACCTGGGAGGGGGTTTTGACCGTAGCTGCTGGGGCGAATGGAACGGAGACAGCGTGAGATGGTGTGCCTAGGCCATTGACCGACATTTTGCGGCCCCGGGGACCTGCTGACACAGTTTCCCGCTCAAGCGAGGGCATGCGCGGCCGGTCTGGTTCTACACTGGGTCTGCGAGAGGCCTGTCTGCAGGACTTTGCGCGCTCTAGGGCACGATGTTCTTCCGGCAGAAGTGGAACAGACGGCGCGACGGACACCGGGGGTAACGGCTCCTGAGGCTTGTTAGAGAACGCAACGCGGACTGGGCTCCCAATGCTCATGGGAAGAGGGGGTCCTCGGAGCGCATCAGCGGGAGGGACGGCGTTCGGGCGATGGAACGAGCGCATCGGGCGCAGAGGCCTCCCGCGGCCATCATCTTGGTCGGCCTTGGAGGTGCGAGTAGGCTGCCTCTGCAGCGAGAAAGACCGCTCCGCGCCACGCGTAAGACTTGCATCTCTCGATTGCGCCTTACCCGCGGGGGACTTTTCTACTGAAGGGCGGCGCACCTTGCCGACCACCGAGGGCAGGACGCCGCTCGCCTGGACGCCGAGCAGCTTCTTGGTGAGGTCGCCGATCGAAATCGGAGAGCCGACATTCCCGGGGAGCGTCTTCGTGCGCGGACGCCCAACGGGCGCCGCCTGTGGGTGCCCGCGCGTCGTGCCCGATAGAGTTCGGCCACTCGAGGGCTCAGCGGCTGCGGCGACTGCCGCCTTCGCCTTGGCTGACGCTGTCCGCGCGAGCGCCTCGTGCACGGCGTTGGGCGACTGTGCTCTGAGCGTCCTACGCTCGTCGCGGATCGTCTCGTCCCGCTCTCGCCGGATCGTCTGCTGCCTGTCTCGTCGCCGCTGGCTCATCTCATCGCGGACTTGTCGCCGGATCGTGCGCTGGGCTGTGAGAGCTGTCGGGATCTGCTGGGCAAGTGGAACGTCGTCGTCTTGCGACCCTCGTGAGCCGCGAGACGTTGCTGTCCGCGCGGTCCGGTAGTCGTCTTCGTCCGAGCTCGACTCCTCTTCCTCAGAGGTTTCGGACTCTGATGAAGTGACGAGAGGCCCTGGTGGCCGGCGATAACCATCACCGTTGCCCCGACGTCCACCGCCCGCACCGCCATGGCCACCAAATCCACTGCTCGAGCCGCCATAACCACTGCCACCCGCACTTCCATTCGACCGTCCGTTGCTGTAGCCGTTGTAGCCAGAGCTACCAGACCCTCCGAACGAAGCTCCACGATGCATGCTGTCCTCGCCGTCGACAGGTTCTGAGTACTCCGTGTCCGAGTCGTTGTAGTAATACGATGAGCGCGCGCTGTGCGGTTGGGATATCCGCTCAGTAACGTCGTCGGCAGTTGCAGCTGCAGACGGGTCGATGTCGAACAGTTTATATTCGGTGTAACACGAGAGCGTTGGCGTATGGCTGTTCTTCCCAAAGGACGGCCAAGGGATGCCGAACGCAGACACGCGCAGGCGCTGTCGGGGGCTGTCAGCCGGCGGAAGCTCTTCCCCGTAGTCGGTGGACGCGGAGCGCGACGAACAACGCGAGAGGCCACCGCTGCTTGTGCTTGTCTCGGTGGAGAACTCGGAGGTGGAGGAGTCTGGAGAAAGGGGCACCTCGGGCTCGTCGGATATGGGGCGTGCGTTTGCCTCGATGGTGAGCGTGCGGACAGTGTCCGCAGAAGTACCGGGCTTGAAGAAGTCGGCTGCCTCGGCAGATGCCGAGGATAGGTAGTCGAGGATGTGTGCCTCCGGAGAAGGCGGCCCCGAGAGCTGCGAGAGCGCGTCGGCGTAGTCGTAGTCAAGCGAGGCGACGAGCTCGCTGTTGAAGTAGCGTGTGTGGCGCGTGTCGATGGGGGGGAAGGTGTCCGCGTGTGGAGTGTCAAGCTGAATGGAGTGATCGGCGGACGAAAATGAAGAAGTGGGAGAAGAGGGACACAGCGAGGGGATCGATGACGGCGGGGAGTCAAGGCGACGTGGGAACGGATCAGTGTGCGATCGCAACAGAGGCGGTATCAACGAATCCTCGTCCATGTTGGAGTGCGCAGACTGCGCGTCGCCAATGGTATCCTGGACCAGCACGACGTTTCCGTGCACGGGCGACCCATCTCTGACATACCACGGCTGACCATCCATGATCATACGCGAGTCTCGGATGGTGCACAGGGCCGTGGGACGCCTGAGGTGTCTATTACGCCTGCGACCCTCCGGAGAAGTAGACGGAGACTTTGGGGAAGAATGCTCGCCTTCGCTCTCATTCCACGGCTCTGCAGGCAACTGGGCTCCCACCCGTCCCTTGCGTACCTGAGTTAATGAACGGCTCAGTCGATTATGCTTACCTCTCTTCGCCACATTTACTCACCTTGGGAAGGGGTACATGTGACCGCGCAAGCGTACTGAGTGAGGGTAACGATGGCCTAGGTGGGAACGCAGGCCTGGTATAAGCAGGACCGTTCGAAGACTTTGGTCGTGGTATACGGAACCTTGAACGCGACTTCGTGGGCGTCACGGGTGGCGCAGAAAACACATCAGGCAAAGAAACAAGAGAACCAGTGGTGGACGACGCGTCATCCGCCGCGAGTGGCGACCTCGGAGGGAGCGAACGCGTGTCGTCAGCGATCGTTCGCGCGTCGATCCCCGTCAACACGAGTGATGGCGGACGCGAACGCCGCACAGAAGGCGCTGGTGACAGGTTCGCGAAGGGGTCATCGTCGAGCAGATCGGGAGGGGGCGAGTACCGCGGGGGAGTGGCGGGTAGATCGAGAAGCGGAAGGTCGAGTAGCGAAGAGATGCTGCTAACGCATGACGATGACGATGAGGCATAGGTGTCGGTGGTGGCAGCCGAGTTGGAGCGCGCCCGGGAGCTCGCCCGGGAACTACTAGGTGTCGACGGACAGTCAGGGAGCGGAGCCTGCAGGAACGCGCTAGGCGAGGAGAACAGAGACTGTAGAGAGCGACGTTTCCTTGGCATGCTGGTATGAGAGGGTACGCAGGTAGACTGAGACGCGACGGTGAGGGGTGGCGCGAGTGCTATGCTATAGAGACGCGACGGTGTATTCTTGGAGGAGTGCGCGGGGAGGTGGAAGAGCTGGGGTAGAAGAAGGTCGCGTCAGGACGCTGTGCATGCTCATCATACAGGTAAGAGAAGAAGCATGGCGCGTGCAAAACACGTTAACGCCGGCGTGGTGTGTGTGCAGCAACACGCCTGGGCGGGCGTCCGAGACGCGGAGGACTTCGTCCCTAAATACGAAAGCCACGCGCATCACGGGCGTTTTGTGCCACCAGCAGGTACGTAACGGGGGAATGGTAAGGTGCTTACCTGGACGGGGCCATCCGTCGCGCGCTCTGGATGCGGGAAGGAGCGTTCTCCCTCAAGGATGTTCCTCAAGTACACCAAGTAGAGCCTGAGAATTCCTTCGACGAGCAGCGGGCCCTGCGACGCGACAAAGGCGGTGACTAGCGCGGTGGCGGTCGCGGGGTTTCTGAGGACAAGGTCGTCGTCTTGCGGGCGGGAATCGCAGAGTTGCGCGAGCGAGGGTCTCACGGCGCGAGCTGGAGCTGTTGCATACATATGGCCGTCCAATTATTCCTATCCAAATACGTGAGCAGATCAGGGCCAAGATTATTTTGCAGATTGGCAGATTGAGGGGCGAGTCCGGGGCTCCCGGTGGGCGAGCGAGTCAGACATGCACGACCCTCCGCCTGCCATAAAACCGTGACCGTCACACCAGTCACAGCCTCCCCGCGCCCCGTCGCCCGCCAATCAGTGTACACAACGCCCACTCGGCGACTGCAGGCAACAGCGTCGACGATGCCCATCCACATCTGCCGTCTCTTGGAGACAAGTCAGCAACAGTCTCTCGTGAGAGCGACCACTGCCTCCTCGTAATGTGTGACTGACATTGTCGGGTCGGTTTTACAAATTCAAAGCGCCTACAGAGCTACATACCCCGAAAAGTGGATTAAGTACATCCCACCTTTTCCCGGACTGGTCCAGGCCCCTCGTCCCCCCGGCTGCTGTTGACGCAGTCTATAGGGGCTGAGCATTATCCCGGCGGTCCCCGCCCTCCTCGTCACCGTATACGACGACCGACGTCGACGACCGAGGGCGCACGCGCACGACCATGCCTGATTCGACGTTTAGCATGCATAGCTCCTCGAGCGCGTATCCAGGCTGCATCATCAATCAGGCAGCACGGACTCCGGTGAGTACGTACGGATGATATCCCAAAGGGCTTGCATGCGCTCACCGTCGCAGCGCTGGCCTCGGTGATTAGTCGCGTCGTCGGTCAATTACGAAAACCTTACACTGCAGCAATCGGACGCTTGCCGTTGGCCGCGAAGCATGCGCGGCGCGCCTTGGAGGACGTACGTCAGCTGCTGCTGTATGTCGACAGTCGCACAATTGAACGACATAACTGTACGGCCGTCGCGGTTCTCAGACTGCCCGTTCTTGCGCGACTTCGCGAACAGCTGAGCTGAACTCTGCTCGACGTCACTGTATCGTCGCATCGGCAATACGATGCGTCTCAAGGTACAGTACAGTGCGTTCCTCTGTATAGATGCGGATAAAGTGTCTCTGGGCCCTAGGTGCTCATTCTGGCCGGAGCGCTGATAAGCTTCTGGCAGCGCCGTCTCGTCGGCGTACTTACGGGTCGGCCGCGGGGAGGACCTGGTTGCCCCCGGGATCACGTCGCACGACTCTCAGGCCTGACCAACCTCATGGGACCCGAGTTCCCATCACCCGGCTTTTCGTGAGGTGCGTTCGGAGCGAGGTCTCTATGTACTAATCGGCTATGGAGCGTTTCCTGCGAAATGAAGCTAGAAGCTAGTTAAGCTCGCGGAAGACACCGGGTGCTGTACGTGCACCTGGAAGTCCTGAGTTCCGCCGCTCCGACAGCGTCTTGCGGACTCGAAATGACAAGAGCTGCAGGCTTCGTCAAGGCTTCGTGTACGTATACTATTGCTTGGCTTGGTTTCTTGAACGAAGTCGAGACGCTAAATAGAAGCGCACCGGTCATCGACATGGGGATTATCCTAGGTATCGGCGTTGCCTACCGTTGCAACAATTAGAGGTGCCGTTATGCATTGTCCCATTCACGTCCAGCTTTGTATTATCAAGGGATCAGCTCGCTTTTATTGCGGACATATGATATCAAGGCCAGGGAAACGTCTCGCCATGTTCGCCAACCAAACGAGTACTCGCCTGTCGCCTGTTGGGATTGGAGCACACGAGGTCAATTGCCAGTACACCGTCAGGCAGTGAATATTCGCCATTTCTGTGCTCGCTTTCCGGGTCAATCCTGCTGTAAGCCTCGACTAGTATACCCAGGGGACCTTCTAGCACATCGCAATCGTAGTATCCATCTGTGCATATGGCACGGCGGCATGGCCGTTCATTCATTTCGAGGGTGCAAATCACGCCCCGCGCTCCGAGACAGACATTTCTGCGCGATTTGAGCGCCTCGCACTGGAGTTCAGAGATGCGCCAGGACGGATTACCCGCCCAGGGCCTGGACCGGGGTACCCTAGCGCCGTCCAGAAAGAACGCGCTCCTCGGGTCGCGGACGGTTTGTGAGCCACGTGGCGGACGAGTTGCCGTTTACAGAATCAACGCTCGGCTAACGTCTGACGTAATTCACTGGGAGGCCACAATCATTACGGACTTCGCACGCCCTGTCCGTCCAACTTCGCGCAAGCCAGCTGCTATACGCTTGCAGCACCCTCTCTGCCACTGACTCACAACCTTGAACCCTTCCTGCTCAAGAGATGCCGAAAGAGTTGCTTGGATACTATTGGGATGAAGAAAAGAAGCGATACTTCCCGAATTCTATGAAACCAAAGTTACCCATGCTACACGTCCCTGAGGAGACCCAAGGGGACGAGCCTTCCCGAAAGCGAAGGCGCATCGAAGGGGGGATTCCTACATTTTCTGCACTCCAGAAGCTCCGGACCTCCTACGGGAGCAGCTCACGCAGGCGAAGCGCATTGCAGTAGGCCTCACGCAATGGCTGGACTCGATGAATAACCCGCTGAAGATCGTCGTTCATTTCAGTGATATTTTTGCGTCAAGTTTGTCGCTCACATGCGGCGGCGCAGCGTACCCTGTCGTCAGCGCCGGGCACATCACCTCCATCTGCGCAGAGGTAGGGCATGCTCACATCCCGCGGGCCAGTCCGAATCTCACCGTAATCTGTATAGGATGCATCGAGCTATGATCCCGAACGCCGCTCCGTGACTTTGGGCGATAGCTCAGGGTGGCTGTACTCGATACGCAATGCCGATCCAGACCGCCCCCCGAAGAGCCATGTAGAGCTTAATATCGGCTCATCTGTACGTCTTGGCTTGTGGTTTTCTTCCGCGATGTTCCCATGATCTCACGTTCATTAGGTTTCCGCGATCTGCTCGTGGGGAACGCGACGCGTGTAAGTCCGAATGAGGAACGGCGATCTAGCTATGTAATTGACCGAATCTCAATAGGGCGACGTCGTTTGGATGGCCTTGTAAAATATTCATACGTGACATTGCGCCCGTAGAGTACGTTCTCCCCTGGCCCATAGGTCAACCGCTGACTGGGCCTACAATAGACGGTGGACAATTCTGAGCATGCCGGAGGTCATGTGTCACGATGTCTCAACCGCTGCCCTAGAGGATCGGACAATGGCGTTGGGTATGAGTCTGACCAACGAACCGTCTGCTCCTCATCAGGCTAATTGTTTGACCATGCCAGGTGCCGGCGGGCGTTGCGTGGTTGTCCCCGACTTGGAAGTTCATACAGGACTGCTAGACTTCTACACTGGCAGCGACGTGTTAGGAATAGCTATGGATAGAGTCAGTTTTCGTGAAAATTGACCCGTTTGGCCTGTACTGACGCTTGACATCTGGGATCACAGCACCTCATATATGTGGGCTCCCGAAGCGGTTTTGTGCAGCGCTTTGACACACGTGTGCCCAAGAAGGAGCATTGTACCATTCTGAACCACAGATTCTGGCGCTCGCCAAATTCCATCACACATCTCAGCTTAATCCACCAAAATGCATTGCTAGTGGGCACAATACGGGGCGACGTAGGTGGCAAAATTATTGCGTCTCTCATGTTGCTAACATCCTGCGTGACAGCTCGAGACGCACGATATCCGTTTTCTGCGTGACTCAGACCCTCTACTGAGGTTGTCGGGTCACGTCAACGCGTGCATGACCAAACTGGTTCGTCCCTCAACCACGATCATAATTTCCAGAACCATTTATCAACTCACTCTACACTTCTCTCAGGGTCTCGCTATCGATCCCTCCGAAGACTTCGTCTTCGCTGCCGGCCAAGACCAGCGCATCCGCGGCTGGTCCCTGCGCACGGGCAAGCGGCTTCCCGCACAGCCCGTCAACTCCCGCGCAGCCGTCTCAGATTGGCACGACGCGCCAGCGGAGAAAACGAGACTGTTCGACGTGCTCTTCGATGCGCCCGTCGCTGCGATGCAGGTGGCCAGAGGTGATGAGGGCCTTTGTCTTTGGGCGGCTTGCGGTGGGGATGTTTATCGTATGTCGCTCTGCAACTCGTCTGTCGTGGGTTGATGGATAGGGACAGCTGGCGCGCCTGCTGTTCGACTGGCTGACGGGAGCTGTACTCGCTGTCGTGTAAGAGGGCCCATTTGTGAATCTCTCGGCTGGATGTATTGGTACCTTGGTTCGATTGTTCAATAGCATCGTGGCGCTGTACAATTGCCAATGCGTCATTGAAGCTTGGCTGATGCCGCAATATGGCGAGTCAGTCTTCAGCCTATCGACAGGGTCTCGAAGGGTGCGCAAAGGCCGGCCTATCGCCGCCAACAGAATACGCACCGAATTCGTCGGCACTGCCTTTGGAAGACATCTCGGGATTCTCTTAACGTGGGATCTACATTACTCGAGAAGAAGGGTGAGAAGTCAATGGATTCATAGAGACGGTAGCAAGCACATCAAACATATCCTTCCTCGAAGGTACAATAGCTATATGGGCCTTTCAAGCTTCCGGCGCAGCCTCGCCGAATCTCATCCATAACCCACCCTACGAACGAACGGAATGAGCGACCATACAAAGAAGTACGCTCAGGTCCTCACCTTTACGTACAGGGTCAGAGCACTCTTCGGGATGAGTTTCTCGATGGCCTTCCGGCCGCCCGCGCTTGCCCAGCTGGCCGGGGGCTTTGCCTCGGCGGGTTGCGCGTCGGGGGCGAGCTCCATGTGGTCGAAGACTTGCAGGAAGCGGACGAGGAAGAAGGACATCTCGTTGTATGCGAACTAAGGGGGGCATTGGATTAGCCTCAGCTGCGGGGTGGGCCGGCTAGCCAAAAAGGCGTCGTACCTGCTGTCCTAGGCAGATACGCGGGCCTGAGGTACGAAGTGAACTAGGTCAGAAAATTAGGTCACGGTGGAGGGAGAAGTGCGGCTTACCGGCGTTGAAGGGAACGAAGTTGAACGGGTTGGAAAGAACGTGCTTATGAAGCCTCTCGTCCAGGAACCTGCTGGGATCGAACTGTGACCGCTCGATATCGCCCTCACCTGACAGTGACATGTCGTACCTTGTCTGCATCGGGACCCCATATGTCCTTGCTCCTCTGCATAGTCATTACGAAGTATGCGACTCTACATTGATGGCACCATCAGCTTCCATGCTCGCCCGGACAAGCAGTACACGTACTCGCTGTTCGCGGGAACGTAATACGGTTTGCCTCCGGGGACAGTGGATGGTAAGGTCGTTGCCCGTATGTTCGACCTGTGTGATATGTACTAAGTATTGATGGAAGCATCTCTCCAGGTGAGCGTACCTAATGTTTGCAGGGACAGCAGGGAAGAGGCGCATCGTCTCTGGTAATGCAAGGTGAGATCCCTAGGATCGAGAGTCGATGTATGGAAGGCACGTACCGTTGATGACCGCACGCATGTACTTCATCTCACGCATGTCCTCGAAGTCCGGGTAGCGAGACGGGCCGACACGATTGAGAACCTCTTCCCGAAGGCGACTCAACACGTGAGGATGCAAGGCAAGGAGATATACAAGGTATGGGAGTGTTGTGGAGGTCTGAGAGGTTGTGAACATTGGTGTATGCAAGGAAAATACACGCGGAACGCACAGTATCACGGCCTGCAATCAGGATGTTCAGGACTTCATCCGCAATGAGCTTAGGGTCTTTGGATAAGTGCATGTAAGAATTGTTATCGCCCACAGGGTCAGAAAACTTACCGTCGGACACGTCCAACAACTGGTCCAAGAGAACATGATAGGTGTTGCTGGAATTCCCTTCCACGTCTCCTTCTCCTTTAGCCTGTTCGTGACTCTTCTTCCTGTCCAATGCAGCCTGGATGATTGGGCTAAGGAACTCGCCGATCATCGTCATGTCCTTCCTGTGGGACAAAACTCAACTCAGTGACCGCGGATGCACGCTGGAGCTCACTGCTAACTTGGTCTTATCCGCCAAGACCTCAAAGAGAGGCCACATCGCCGCCATCCTTCTCCTGAACGAGAGCCGTTCCTGTACGCGATTGAGGGCCGGCCCGAATGCCTCCGCTGTAAGCGACATCATCTCCCGCTTTCCGTACGTCGCTGGCAGCAGGGCGTGCAGAGAATGGACGCATTTGCCCAGCAAGAACTCCGTGGCGGAGTCGAGAGTGAAGCGCTGCAAGACGTCTTGAAAATCGATCGGGTTGCCCTGTCGCGCGCGGATGACGGCGACGGCTTCGTCCGCGTGGCGCGCGAAGATCTCGAAGTCGGTGATGCGGTCTCGAGCGAAGAATGGTCGCGTCATAGAGCGGTGGAACCTGGACGCAAATGAGCTGCGGAGTCGCTCGGCGCAATACCTAGCGCGTACGGCAGACTTACTTCCAGACATCACCGTCAGCGTTGAAGACACCGGATCCGAGCACGGAGGCCATGTCTTCTCTGAACTGGTACCCTGACCAGGGTTCGGCGTATGCCATGAGCATTGACACCTCTGGTCAGCCTGCGGCACGCGCACCTTTCTCCCAGACGTTAAAGTCTGTAGCCAGGATGCTCTTGATGTGGTTCGGGTCCGAGGTGAAGATCTACCTCCGTAAATGAGTATCTCGGCCATATCGAAGACTCGTGAACGCACCTTGTTATGTCCTAGGAGCTTCGTGTTGAAGATGATGCCATGCTTCCCCTGCAACGTCTCAATCCAATCAACTATGGAAGAACTGTGAGGACAACGCCAAACGTGTTCAGACAATACTCATACACAAATACATATCATCTCCTGTCCCCAGCTGCGGTACGACATCGAGGTTCCCTGGGAGCCGCCCTTTCAAGTCTGGAATCCGGACTGCGCCAAGGCGACGAATGTCGCGTTCTTCCTGCACCCATGTGATGATTGAGCGCAGAAAGTTCGTTAACAGCGGGTACGCAATCCACGCGGATAGGAGCGCCCAGCTCGGCACATTGTAGTCAAAGCCACTTTCAGCTAGCTGCGCAGCACCATAAATACAGACAGCAGGAATTACGAGGCTAGAAAGAAGTCGAAGGATTAGACGGAGCCCGGGAGTGAGTAATAGCATGTTGAAGGGCCTTCGAAGATGAGGACAACTTAAGCTTTGAGACGTTATATATGATATGACCATCATGGGCGCAGGCCGCTTAGTACGATCGTTTGACATCACGGAACATATCACCCATACAATGCCGACGGGGTGACAGGGAATGGGTGGGTGTTTCGTCTGCGCAATACGGGAATGTCTAGTAGGAAGCGACACTGATCAACAGTTGATTCACGTACCGGTAAATGAGACGTGAGTACAGGCCCGGAGCGCCCATGATAGCAGTGAGTCCATGAAATCGCTCTGACAGAACATATCGAATGGTCATTCGCAACCCCAATTGCAGGGGCACGGCGCGTGCCCCTCCTGTTGTTTTGGCACTAAGTACATATGATACTTAGTATAGGCGCTTAGAAGACCTACGTTATACGCCGAGTAGCCCGAGTTTCGCGGACTGAGAACTTACCACTGGCTAACCTCCAATCTTCCGCCTGTCCTCGTCATCCCTTCGGCACTGGCGTGTCTCGCCGCGAACAACCCCGTTGACCTAGTCCATATGACAACAACGAATCCGCCGCACTGACTACGCGGCAGGGTATCAGGCGACGTTAGGGGAATGTCAACCGGGTGATGGTACATATCACTGCTCAGAGACCGGCGACTTAGCGGTATAAAAACAGGACTCACTTCCTCTACCATCCTCCCGACTGAAGCGTCGGACCGTACCATTATATATGGAGTTGACATTTTCGGGTGGAAGTTCGTAAACTCGCGACTCTTCGCAGATGAGTACGCATCACACGGCTTTCTAGTCCTTATACCGGATCTCTTTGACGGTAGGCAGCCACATCTCTGCTCGCTGGCGTTGACTAAAGACCAAGCTCATTGGCTGTGCACAGGTTACGAGATTCCAATGTGGTCGCTCACCAGTCAACGAATCCGCATCGCTCCTTCGGTTCGGGGCGAAGCTGCTGTCGCTCTCCGTCTTCGTGCCGTTCCTCTTGCGCAACGGCAAAGCCTCACAGGAGGCGAAGATTGGTAGGCTCCTCGCGCACCTACACGAGACGAAGCCGAACTCCAAGATAGGCTTCGTGGGGTTCTGCTGGGGCGGACGCTTCGCGCTCACCATGAACAGCCAGTTTGACGCGACAGTCGCATGTCACCCGTCGCGCGTCACGTTCCCACAGGAGCTTCAGGAGATAAACAAACCCATTAGCTTCGCTGTAGCAGAGACAGACCACCACTATGGTGCTGAGACGGCAGCCGAGACGGAGAAGATCCTGAAAGCGAAAGGAGTGGAGGTGGTGGTGGTGGTATACAAGGGCGTACAGCATGGGTGGGCGATAAGAGCGAATATAGCAGATACCGATAAGAAGGTGGCGAGGGAGAAAGCGAGAGAGCAGGTCATGACTTGGTTCGAGAGGCATCTCGTCGTATGAAGCTCTACTCGATGATGTTACCTGCCCGAGATTGCCACTGGCGATGTTTCAGCAAGCAACGACCTGGAGCGGTACTTACAATGCGATGTCTTGGTTGAGTTGTGGGCCTACATCCAGGTTGTACGATTCCCGGTGAAACCAGATCGAGTTGAGAGCAGATATGTAAGACATAGTAAGACATGCTATAGCAGGCTATAGCTTCGGGATCAGCGAGCATGAGAAGGCGCGCCTTATTCCCATATTTGGTAAGGTGGCAACACGTGCATAGCCCGCCTAGCTCAATCGGATAGAGCGTCAGACTCTTATCCCCATACGGATGGATTCGTTCCATAGGCGGTGCAATCTGAAGGCTGCGAGTTCGACCCTCGCGGTGGGCTAATGAGCTACCTCCGGCACTCCCGGTGTGTCTTTTTCTCACTTTTGGGTAGGCAGTTGAGCCTGACAATTGCCGGGGCCCA